>NC_090445.1:1448677910-1449285053 GCF_031143425.1 Pleurodeles waltl
AAAAAAAATTGTTCAAACATGATCACAAAAGCATCCTGGTAAGACTATGTGGGGATCTTCTGGATCATCCCAAAAAGAAAAAAGGTTAAATTAACTATTTAAAAGTCAAAAATATGCATTTAAAGATTAACACATTGGCCAACCAGCCATTACGACTTTTGTGGCAGATGTGCACAAGCAAAATGCCATAACTCACAGTGAGGGAAGCTTGTGGCTTAGGTGGGGCCACCCATTGCCCCATGCTGTATGCTGTGGTGTCCATAACCAAAATATGAATGACATTTTAATTGACCAATTGGTGAAGACCACTGACCAAAAGCAACTCTATGCATGTTTTCATTTATTACATATAATTAAACAATAGTTTGAAGAGACACATTAAACAGTCCTAAAAAGGGAGTGTCTTACCAGCCACTACAAACCCAAAACAGACTTTTCAATTGTAGTTGTTCGTATGTCTTAAGCTAAAGAGGAACTCATTTCAGACCTACTGCATTCGAACATGTTTTGGTGACTTTGAAAGCCCATCCACAGCCAGGTTTCGACACAATCATGTAGAACATCTATCACATAAGGAACTAGGGGGCATATTTATACTCCGTCTGCGCCGAATGTGCGTCAAAACTTTTGATGCACATTCAGCGCAAACCTTGCCCCATATTTAAACTCTGACACCCGAGCCCACGGACGTCAAAATCCCGCCATGTGTGCCAATTTCTGGATGCCGGAAACTGCCTTGCGTTAATCATATGAAAGGTAGGCGTTCCCGTCCAAAAAATGACTTAAACGCCCGTGCGTCGTATTTATGCTTCCGGGCAAAAATCCCACACGGCCGGGAGGCGGAGTCGGAAAATGACGCACAGCCCGATTTGCTTAAAAAATTAACACCTGGGTCAGGGCAGGCGTTAAAATGGGGCAAACACACCTGTATTTAATCAGAACACACAGAAGCAACAGCAGAGCAGCAAAAGGGTGACATGGAGGTGCTTCTTATCCAGCGTGCATGCAGACGCAGAGCACAGCAACAACAACAGCAGCTACCACAACACCAACAGGGACCCCAAAGTCAACGCAGAAGGCAGGAGAGGATATTCCGCACCAGGACAACCCTTCATGGCCTCAGGGAACATGACATCATCCAGAGGTACAGGTTGAACTGGCAAGCCATTCAGCAGCTGCTGTGCAACATTGAGCCACAGTTGGCACCCAGCTTGCTGACACCCCGCAACATCCCAACAGAAACCAAGCTGCTAGCTGTACTTCACATGTTGGCAAGTGGCTCCTTTCAATCCACTGGCGCCCTGGTTGCCGGGATATCACAGCCATCATTCTCTGCCTTCTTGGCCAAAGTACTGGAAGCCATCATTGGACTCACACCCGCCATATCTGCCTCCCAAACACACAGCAGAAGCAACAGGAGACAAAACAGGGGTTTTACCTCATAAATGGATTCCCACACGTCCTTGGTGCAATAGACTGCACACATGTACGCCTTGTGCCACCTGCTGCAACTGAACACCTATACCGCAACAGGAAGCACACACACTCCATCAATGTGCAGGCCATTGTGGATCACCAAGGATTGATCACCAACATCGTGGCAAAGTATCCTGGGAGTGTCCATGACTCATTCATCTTCCGTCACTCTACGATCAATCAACACTTCCAGGATGGACTATATGGCAATGGACTACTTGTTGGTAAGTACAGAAACCTACTTATATACACACTGCACAGCAACCCTCTAGGACACACAACACATACACCACGATAGCAACATGTGGACAGGAACACACTGAGGTTGTGACACCGCTAGCCATGTTTGATAGGTCTGCAGTGAACAAGTCACACATCTGAAATTAGTGAACAGTCTAATGTCAATACGTCATTGATCACAACGTATGGAGAGGTTTGGCTAATTGTCACCTTGCAAAATGTAAGCGTCTCACTGATGTTTAAATTAATCCATTGCATATGTCTAAAGGTTTGGGATGTCCAGGGTACATAGATGCTAAAGTGTTACCACCACTGTCAATTTGAATCTGTGTTTGGAACTATCATCTCACCCCCAGTGAAGACACAAGGACACCTGTATCACAAGTCACAATGCTAGGGAGTGCACACTGTACTGCAAATCCCTAAACATACTGCTGGCAACCGGTCAGCAGGCAAACACCCGTTCAGCCAAGGAAACAACCCAATGCAGATGTCACATCCTAGAAGCCTAGGAATCAACATAATAACACAAAAGAGCCACAGACAACACAAGACAACTACTGCCTTGCAAGGTGATATGAATGGGGCAAGATACGTCAACATGATCCCAATCATTTTCTCTTTCAGCTGATCAGGGGTATGGGATCCAGCCATGGATTATGACACCATTTGGCAACCCAAGCACTGCAGCAGAGCGTGCCTACAATGAGGCACATAGGAGGACACGCACCATAGTGGAGAGGACCTTTGGCATCCTCAAGTCGAGATTCAGGTGCCTCAACATCACTGGTGGCAGCCTCCTATATTCACCAGAAATGGTCTGTAAGATCATTTTAACATGTGCCATCCTGCACAACATTTGTATACGAAGGAACATTCCCCTATTAGAACCAGAGCCACAAATGCCTGAAGAGGAGGAAAAGGAGGATGCTGGCCTGCAACATGAGGGGGAACAACAAAACACAGCTGCTGGATTGCGTAGGCGCCAACATATTGTGAACAATTTCCTTTGAAACAACTCACCATCACCACTGTATCAACATATGTAAATAAACACCAATAATAATCACCATATCATGGTCTGAGTAACCATTTTTGCTCACCTTTATCTCTAACTATCAGAATAAGAGTGTAGCCTCATGGAGCATTGCTGACATACCGATCAGGACACAGAACATTCCAAAGCAATTGTGATGCGTATTACACAGCAGTCACAAACACACACACTGTAAATGACATATATCCTGTACATTTCACCTTTGAAGGGCAATAGCAGAGGACCACACCTATTTCACACATACATGTTGGCAACATGGTTCATCGCAGCATATGACACACATGTAAGACACCATCAGTCTATAAGGGAAAAAATGCCTCATACATGAGGCAGTGGATGTGTTATTGCATTGGTAACAGGAATATATGACCAGACCCTTGACAGCAGTAAGTCGTACAGCACCTATCTTTGCAAGGACTATCTGTGACTAGAGTTCCATATAAGCAGAACATAGACAGCACAAGTGCCACACCTATGACAAGCATTACGCACATGACATTCCATGTACATGTCAGCCCATGTCCTAACTCCTGACACACCCATGCTCCTGGTCTCACCCCACCTGTCTGAAGAGGTCCCTGGAATGGTAATATGTGTACCCAGATTTTTCCTCCTCTACACACACAGACTAACAATAGTAATCCAGTGTGCTTCACCCTTTCGTATGGTGTACCATTGTCATAGTACATCTGACTGCATGGACGTCAGGTCAATTAATACACTGGCTCGTACTTTCTAAGCCCTGTTATTACCTATAGATTGCTTCCCATGTGAAAGGTACTGTTGGCCATTTGAACTCAAATCTCACCTACAGGACTTGTGAGAAACTGATGCAGCACACACCGGTGAACACCTCCACGCAGACCACCCATTAGAACATGCACTGCCCTTGCAGATGCTTGAAACAGCATAGAAGCTGCCATTTTGTCGATTACACTGTTATGCATTGCTAGAAAAGTAAGCCGTGTAACACAGCCCTTGGGTTTATGTGTCACCGTCCAAAACACAGGACAAATACAGTCTTCCATGTCAACTGTCTTGCTCGTCCACCGACCAGTCTTAGTCAGACCACTGAGTATATACCTTGTGAAATTGCTGGATCCTGATTGACCGTGCATCCTGTCAGCCTGACTGGCACCTGTCTGTGCGTTACCCTAAAGGTTCCTTGTGAATACATATGTACCACACTTGCTTTCCCAAACCTCACATTCCTCAGGGGGTATTTTGTCAGGTGCTTCCTCAATGCATACTCAAATACATTGTATATCATAATCTGATTTTTTATTGTACCATACTAAACTTGTCTCCAAATATCAAAATCATGGCCTATCCCTTGTCTGGGTCTCATGTATGCATGAACAACAAAGTGTGACAGTGTACCAGGGCCGTAGGCAGGGATTGGGCATGGAGCCTCCAGCAGAACCAGCAACCTCTGATAATGTGCCTGAAAATTCCACACATGTTAGGACCCTGACAGTTCACACGCTGAATCAGATTGCTCACAACATATTGATGGCCTGTGCGTGCTGAATAGCTGCAAGATTAATCAACACAGGGGCTATGATTTCCCAGATGCAGTGGGACCTTTACAGGCCAACCTGTGTACAAATGTTGTCATGACACCTGCCGGAACATGACTCCTGAGATATGATCTCATTCAGCACACCAAGGTTGCCCTGTTGACAGTCTCATAACACGTCTGCAGTGACAGGGTGGGACCATCCCCATGTAGGTTCTCATCGACTTTACTTCCATTGATCTCCGAAAGATACTCAGTAGATACAGGAATAGCCGCCACTGACTCATGATGAGACCTGGACGTAACTGTGACAACATAGACCCGTAACAAATATATAGGATCAACATTGGACCACACACATGAACCAGACACCTCTGTGCAATTGATTACTGGAAATCTGTGGCCACGTGCTTCCTCGTCTGCTGGTCCATCACTGCCACAGGAGAGTTGTGGCTCAGTCATATGACCACAACTGTGGGGTGATATTACAGTTGTGGGTCACCTTTGGCTTTCTGTGTCAATAACATGGTACCCACTTAGTCTGTACATGTGCCTGACTCACGGTGGGTTCACCAACAAGTGCCTAGGAAGCAGTATCCAAATTTCCTGGACATGTGATGGGCAACTTTTGGACGATTGACATGAACAAGCGTCTGCCATCTATCCGGTGCATGCTTTGTCATTTGTGGTGTCTACATTACCCAAAATCTTGGAAGTGCACACAACAGATGTTGCTACATGTATGACTAACACATGTCCTCTCTCATTTCCACACTGACTTGCATCTAAGGCTTGGACACATTGACTTCACATTCATACAAGCATATTTGCAATAATGCATCTTGTGAATCACACACACTGGGTCAACAACTACATTAGTAGCCAATGCACACAAATTGAGCCATAGGCATTGAGGTATTGTACTTATGTGCGTCACATTTCTATCCTCTCCTGATGCCAAACATGCCCTATTTGTGCAATACATGTATGTAGGCCATACATATGGCCATCTAGTGCGTCAGCGAAGAGTGAAAATCCTGTTAATGAAGTAGCGGATCATGGTCCGCAGCAGTATGATGTCTCACATGTGACCATACACCGTCAAGACCAAAGTGGGTGCAATCAGCCTATTTCAGTTGTGTCACAAATGTTACATAACATTAAAATGGTAAAATGACCCAAACCCAGTTAATGCCCTGAAATGTTTACGCATACGCGTAAGAAAATGACGTTTATGCCCAAAAAACGACGCATAATGCCCTGAAAACACCATTGACTCTTCCACACTGTACCTCAGAAAATTGGTGAAGTGTTAGACTATTTCCAAATATATGGATGCGGGCTCATTTTTACTCGTGTGCGTCGAAAAAAATGACACCCAGACTGTATGCATCAATTTTTTTTGACGCATAACGATAAAAACGGCCGCCATTTTAGGCAGGAAGTGATGTAATAGGATATCCTGTTTACAGATTGTGTCCAGTGGGTGTACTTTCACTTTCACTTTGCAGTCTGTGATTCTTCTAGACTGTGTGGCTGTGTTGAGAGTTTTGTCTGGTTAAATTGTGCTTTTGTCTCCTGTGTGGTCCATTACTTGTCATTTTGTGAATAAAATATTGTTGTTGTATCCTGTCTGAGTGTTTATTGTGTACAATTTTCTAGTATTGTATTGTCTTTGTTGTTTTTGGGAGTCTGTTGTGGGTAGTGATAGTTTGGGGATTGTTGGGCTGTTTTAGTTGTTTAGTTTACGTTTTTCATATTCTACTTTCCCCCTATTCTCCTTTGTTTCCCTTTATCCCCTATTTCCCTTTTTTCTGCTAAGATGTTGGGTAGGCCTCGTCTTGGCAAGGTGGGTGAGGAGGAGCTTGGGGGTTTCATATGGCTGGTGTGCCATTTCCTCCCCCTTATGATTGAGGCAGGTGGGCAGGTGATACAGGGGTATCACACCGAGGCAGGGAGGCTCCGGTGGGGAAAGGTATTGCATCACCTGCAATGCATCTATCGGACCCCAAGGAATGACCACCAGCTCAAGCACCGCTGGGCTGACCTCATCTACAGGGAGCAAGATCTGCTGGACCACCTGGGAATTGTGATTGGTGGCCCTGTTGGTGAGTACAAATCATGTAAATGTGCACGATTACATGCTCAGATGATTTGTACAATATCTGCTGGCAATGTTGTTGAGTGTGTGGAATCCTTTGGAAACAACCAGGGTCATTTATGGACTATGTTAAGGACCACAATTGCTAGCTGTTAGGAAGCAAGTGCTCTGCAAACTTACTGAATACTTTTGCTTAATGTAAGTTGGTGCCGCATTTGTGTCAAACAGCAACACAAATCAGGAGGCAATTATGTATAGATAAAGGTCACATTTGCCTGTGAGGTATAGATTTTCAAAATCGTTACCTACATTTGTTGACGCAACAGCTAGACTGACTTTTGAAACACTACATGAGGCTGAAAATGAGTGCAAGCTTCACGTCAGTTGATGATAGCAATGTGGCCCAAACATATGTCTCGTGTTTCTGGTGAGTGTGTAAGGAAAGCAATTACGGAAATCCAAAAATCTTAGGGATTATTGTGGCCCTTCATCATTTCGGATACATGTCAGAACTGGATTTGGAGACATAGGGAAAAAGTTCAGGGTGCCCTCAGCTAACATCTTAGACTGGTATTTGGTGCTTGTTGTTCCACCTTTCGTTTACCGATGGCTGGCCAAAGGTATGCCCATGGGTTCATATCTCTATGGTTGGTGCAACTCATCATAGCTGGGCCACATCAAATGAAGAAAATGTAACAACATGAGGGCTTACAACTGTCCCTGCCCCTCTGTACATTGTACCTATGTGTCATAAATTTGTCATGGCCACAATGGGTGGTTGAATGGTAATGCACTCCTCAAGGAAAGTGACTTTGGATGTCTCTCTTGGATACACATGATGAGACGAATACACTCCATTATTATGTCTGCTCACTAATGAAAGAGCATGTTTGCCACCACATGATAGTTAGGGCCACTGCATGTGTGCAGATATGTGTGTAAAATTCACAGGAGACCCATGGTATGTAAATGTTAGCTGTGCTATATCGGATGCAGTATCATCATGTCTGAGTGGCTTTACTTACTTATGTAATCTTACACATAGTATTTGGAATTGTTGGACAGTGCACAGATTTTGAGCACATTTCTCCCTTCCATCCCTTACAGGTGGACCCACACCCTACACTGTGGGTGAGGTGGCTTCATTTGAGGGCCCAGACAACTCCAGTAAGTGTTGATATGTCTGTTATGTGTTGTGTGTGCTGGTGATGTGTGATGGACTCCTGTGTGTTGAACACATAGCAAGGTGTGATGCGCTGGCCCATCATTTGTCTTGTACCATTAGTGGGATTTCATTTTATCACCATTTTACAGTTGGCCAATGCTTAACCTATTGTCTTATTTAGGGATTCTAGGTCAGTCCTGTAGGCCCCGCAATGTGAATGGGGATGAGTCATGTGGATAACACTTATATCAGCAAGAGTCGCACTGGACCTAATCTGTGATTTAGTCAGCCTGTCAGACCCACATTCTCCCAGAATGGGGCTGCTAAATGCTTACCCACAGACTTCGGCTTCCCTATTCCCTAATGTACTTATTAAACTGTAGGTTTAACTTCCTAGCAGCATGTAGCTCCACATGTAGTGCTACGAGTATGTGGCACTTGAGACAATGGCCTAGGTGTGCATGCAAATCATGGCCAGGGGTGCTTTTGCATCTATGTGTTAGTTGTAAGTCATGGCTAACTGGAAGTATATGATGTGGACAAAGGTCTGCATTTCCAGACATGTGTGGCACTGGGATTGGTCAAGGGTTTGCTGTCTCCTATTTGTAGATACACCTTACCTGTGGTGTGTGTGTGTACAGGCAAACACATGTCCAGCTTTCATAAGCTTCCTGGGTGTCCATGTTGTTTGGAATTGTTAGTTGTTACTCCACCCCCCACCCTCAAACACAGGCATGGGTTTATGAATAGTGTACCTAGGACTGATGATACAAGTTTGGTACACAGACATGAAAATCAGTGAATCTTTTGTCTGAACCTAGTATACACACTCATTTTTCCCACATGAGTACTATACTAGCAAGTCCATTTACAACTTGCAGATCATGTGGCCCTAGATTTCCATCCCGTACATTTGTAGCCCTGGCATTGGCGGAGGATGTGCTGCATGATTGTTAGCTGACAACTGGCAGAACTATGATGCCAAAACATGCCAGTTGTTACCCATCATGTAGGGTTTGGATGTGCTATGTGTGATAGAACCTTTGTAGGCTGGCCTGCCATGTACTTCCTCAGGGACATTCAATGATCTGTATGACGATATGAGCTGTTACAAGTACAGTAGATGTATTGTCTAATTTACTTCTTGTGCCATTTCACACAATGCAGTTCCTAATGTTATTTTTTGGATTTTTCTTCACAGCTGCAAATATGACACCCATCCAGGTGCGGGAATTCCACAGGCGGACAATGAGGTATCAGCATATACTTCAGGTAGCGTCTGGGTACCGAAGAATGGCCCGCAGATACAGAAACTAACGGGTCTCCGGAGCCTGGAGGGCATTCCCACAGGGCAGTCCTTCTTTGTTCACCACAGCCACCACCAGCACAACCACCACTACCACCCAGGTGGCACCACCAACAGCTGGCACCGTTCTGGCAACCACATCAGCAAGTGCTCCAGGCCCTAGCACAGCACCACCTGCAGGGCAGCCCACAGCCATGAACACTACAGCCCCACACTTCCTCAGCTGGCACCCAGACCACCCCAGCTGCAGCTATTGACCCTGCTGCTTTTGTTGATATGCAGCATAAATTGGGCTGTGTCCTGCGAAAAATGAGTCACCTACGGCAGGATGTGCGACATATAAACCGGCGGGTGCAGTCTATCAAGCGGACCCTCCGGAGAGCCAACCTATAGACATTTTGATGGACATGACTCCCTCCCTTCCATCCTCTTTCCTTATTCTTATACTTTGTGGGTTTAGGGGGCTTAGTGTTAGGTTAGTATAGGCTGTTAGTTTAGTTAGTGTTAGTGGGTGGGGGGGTCCTGATTATTTCTACTGTTTCTTTTTGATTGTGTCGGTGGGTGGGTGGGGGGCAATGCTGTGGTTCTTGTGTGTTTAAAAAAAATATATATATAAATATAAATAAAAAAATATATATATATATCTATTTGTTTAGTATAGGATAGTATGTGTTTAGGTTAGTATCTGTTGTCCTCCATGTGTCCCATCTCATAAGGGGGATGGGGGTTGATGTTTAGAATGTTTCGTTAAATGTGATAGGTAAGTTTAGCTTAGGTTAGTTAGGGACAGTTGTGGGTAATGAGTAGTTAGGGTAGATTAGGGTAGGTAAGGCTTTTCCCCGAGTTTTCTCTTCTGTTTTTACAGTTTAATAAATATGTAGTAAACCCTTTACAGTATGTGTGACATGCTTGTAGATCAGGGCCTTGGCATGAGTGTACATGATTTATTTTGTATTACAATTTGTGTCCTATGCTACAAACAAATCCAAAATTAGCTGTAACATTGGCAGCTACCCCAAAGCAACCTTGCAAAGATTAGACCATTTATTGCAACCACCAATCACAGTTATTATGGATCCCAACGTGTTTTTTTCAATAAGTATGTTTTCAATGTCACATACAGTGCTTCCAGATTTGGTATTGGGGACACTGTGTTATGTCTGACTGCAGTCTGATGTTCAAGGAAACCCTTATAAGGTGAGTGGTAGTAAGCACTCTTGTAGTATCGTGTTCATGACTCACATAGATCATTTGTTACACTGTTCAGCATGATTACTTATTTGGATGTAAACTCAGACACCTCCATTCATGCAGTTTGGTGACTGTTCCCTTAGATTTGTGGGCAATGTTATATGTGTTAGTTTTGCATGGAGGCAACATTTTGCAGGCACTATTTAATGGCTTAGATATCCCTTGAGGAAGCATTATTCCGTCCAACACAGCATTATGGTGTATAGTTTCTCTTTTCATCAGATATTACCCTCAAGAAGGGCAGAGTATGGTAGAATCCAGGCCACTGTGCATAGTTAGCAGACTACGGGCCAGATGTAGGAAGCCTTTTGCACCTCTCAAACTGCTAAAAACGCAGTTTGCGATGCGCAAAAGGCCTTACGCAATGCAGAATCACATTTTGCGAGTCAGTACCGACTCGCAAAATGTGATTCCGACTCGCAAATAGGAAGGGGTGTTCCCTTCCTATTTGCGACCGCATCACGATGTAGAGTTGCTTTGTGACCGCGAAAGCGGTCGCAAACCAACTCGCAGTTACCATCCACTTGAAGTGGATGGTAACTCATTTACAAAAGGGAAGTGGTACCCATGGGAACCCTTCCCCTTTGTGAATGCTCACAACAATATTTTTTCAGAGCAGGCAGTGGTCCTGTGGACCACTGCCTACTCTGAAAAAAACTAAACAAAAAGGTTTCAATTTTTTTTCGTTTTGCAGCTCGTTTTCCTTTAAGGAAAACGGGCTGCAAAATGAAGAAAAAAAAAACTGCTTTATTTAAAAGCAGTCACGGACATGGTGGTCTGCTGTCTCCAGCAGGCCACCATCCCCGTGAGTGCCTAGACTCGCTATGAGATCGCAAACTGCGACCCACCTCATGAATATTCATGAGGTGGGTCTTTGCGACCCCATAGCGAGACACCTTTCTGCATCTCGGATTGCGAGTTGCAATTTGCGAGTCGCTATGACTCGCAAATTGCAAGTCGCAATTTTCAACCTACCTACATCTGGCCCTACATTATTTCAGGACAGTTGTATTGACAAGCTATGTAATTTGACAGGAGGCAAAATTCAGTGGTGTACTGCACAGTTGATGAGTCACATTACACAGAGACAAAGTGGTTGTGGAAGTGCTATTTATTGAAAAGTGCTGTAGTGCTATATGTACATTGTCCATGATTGTGAGTCCATTATAGTGACATCTTCCATTGTGATCCTACACAAGTGCTAAAGGAAAATGCATTTGACATGCTGGGGTGATGTGTCAGACAGTGCAGAGGGACAGGATTTGCCAATGAGTAAGTGAGAGACAATCACAAGGCAGGCTGACAAGACATACAGTGGTTTTCAGAACAGTCGTTGAGTACAGTTGTTGCAAGACTGGCATCGTACGAAGCGCAGGACCTTGGTAATAGGTGGCCATGTGGCAGGGACTAGTGCTTCCGGGTACTTTTACGTGTGAAGGTGATCTGTTCCATGTCTTCTTCTTCTGATGTGTGTGTTGCCTCCTCTGTCCTTGGTGGTGGTGGTTGTGAAGGGGCAACACACACCTCAGTGTTTGAAGACGTGGAGTCAGACATCCCGGTAGCTGCTACCTGTGAGGGTCTTAAGGGCAGTACTGCTGCAAGGAGGATCTGCTGGTTCTTAGGAATAGTAGCCACATCACAATGGTAGGCAGCCAGGTTGGCCCTGAGGGGTTCATTGTTGCATTCGTGCACGCGTTGACAGGATTGCTGTTGTAGGTGTTGGGTCAACGGTATTACGGCTGTGCTGATTTCCTTCAGCCTTTTTTCTACTTCCTGCAAGATAGTTGTTCGCCCTTGCATAGCTGCTGCCTGTTCTTCAGTTGACATCATGCACGAACGCACCCCCTCTAGGCTGGCTGCTATATTTTGCATCCCCACCCGCACCTCCTTGGCCAGCTCCCACTGTACTCCGACTATAGTTCTCTCAAAGCTGGTGCCTGTGTCATCTGAGTCCTCAGCTGTATTGGAGCTGGCAGGTCTTACAATTGGGGTGGTGGGTGGGTCCTCTGTGATGGCTGCTTGTTCTGTGCTCCTCCTTGAGACTGAAGGTGGGGTCTGGAGGGTTCCAAGGACATCTTGGAGGGTCTGGTGGCTGATGTCTGTCAGCTCGTCATCCATGTCATCAGGGTAGTCCTGGACAGGCATATCCGCAGGAGATCCATCGTCCTCTGCAATGAATTAGGGTACAATTAGTGTGTCTGTGTTGTGGCATTGGTGATGTGACATGCCTGCCTTGTGATGATTTCACATTGTGATCTTGTTTCCTGTTCATTGATCCAGTCTTTCAGATGGGCACTCTCCCAGACCTATGCCCCACCTGGATGTCACATGTATTGTGGTAAGTTATTAGACTTGTCGGCATCATCTCCTCTAGGTGTTGGTTTTGGCCAATTAGTGATTTGCCACCTTCTTGTCCTACTCAACCCTCCATCTACATCCATTCTCATGGTGAGACCTTTCACTGGCTGTGGGTGCTCTGATGGCACTAGCAGCACACTTAACAATCTGGACCTGCCCCATGCTCTGATCTTTCACATCCACTTATATGTAGTTGAAATGTAGCGTATACTATGCATAGCATTGTTATGGCACGATATGGATGTCAGCATTGGTAATGTGTACAGCTGATGTTGGGGAACGTGTGGAGATTGGATTGCCCTGATTGTCGTAGCAGTGTCCTATTTCCTCCTCTGACTGTGCAGGTGTATTTCAGTGATCAGTGACATGTGTCCTCCCCCTCAATGCTGTTGTCTGAGCCGTATGACATTTGGGATGTTGCATTGTGACCCAGGCACAGGATGGACCCTGACATATGCTGCATGGGTGTGACCTTAGTGCTGTGTAGCTCCCAATGTTGATGACATTGGCTGATGTTTGCGGCAACTATGGGCATTCACAATTGACAGGACTGGAACATTTGTCTTGTTTGAGGGGATTGTTAAAGTTGTCATCCTCAACCCTCTAATTTAGGTGTGTATGATCCGTGGGGACGTTACTGCCATTGGCTACTTGAGCTGCACACACAGCGGAGGTGGTAGTGGCAAACGTTGTCACTGTTACATTCCAGTTGTCGGTATGGCTAGAGGTTGTTAATTGGGCCCTAGTTAATGTAGGGGGTATAGTGGCTAACGTGTGAAAGGATGTCACTTTGATGTTGTGCTCTTCCCTCCTGGAGTGGCTTTACCTTTGCTACATCGTTGGCATGGCATCATACCCCCATGGAACTGTTGTTGGTGTTGTGTTATGGTGTGCCCCAGCTTTTCTCTGTACAGGCCATGCCCCCATGCCATACCCCTTTACCCATGCCACTCCATGTATATGATGACTTCCATGCATTTTGTAGTCGGTATCCCCCTCCCCCCCCGGTTGTAGTTGACATTAGTGCATTTTAATTCCCCATGCGAGTTACCCTGCATGTGCGTTGTCTCCTGGTAGTCTGCGCTGTCCTGTCCTTGAATCCCTGTGACGATCTCTTCAGGGGTGACGGCTGCCACCATCTCCTCCATGTGGTCCAGGGGCTCCTGGTGTGCTGGACTCCCACCTCCAGTCATCAGTGCTGCCTTCCTGTTCCTGGCCATCTTTTTCTTGGTCCTGCGCTTGCAGTCATGCCAGCATTTCTTGCACTCGAGGACTGTTCTGCGTACTTCTGCCACACTGTTAATCTTGTCAACAATTTGTTGCCATATTGCCTCTCTCCTACTGATTGGCAACTTTGAGGTGGCAAACAGTTGGTGCTGGTGTTCCGTCACCTCTTTTACCAGGATTTCCTGCTCCTCTGCACTGAAGCGACACTTTCTTTTCTTCTTCTACATGTCCTGGTTCTTGTGTGGGTCCTCCTGGCTGGTTCCTGGTCTGTTGTCATCTTGCTGGGGTCTGTACAGGCATCTGATGTCCATTTTGGCTCTCCTCTGCTGAAATGGCTGTGTTTGCAGGGAATTTTGACGCTATTGCGTCAAAAACCGCTGCATATCCGGTTTGCGGTGTCGTAAATTGGTCCACAGTCATTTCCGCTGCGTTAACGTCGCTTTCCTTTACGACGTGACGCTGCGGTGTGCGTAAAAAAAAAATTACTTACACCTGTGGTTTGCGCCGCAGTGCGTCAAAGTATAAATTTGACGCCCGCACAGTGCAAAGAAATGGCATTAGCCGGAGGTAATATTTTTGACGCAAAACTGCGTCGGCGCAGTTTTGCGTCAAAAAGTATAAATATGGCCCTAGATGTATTCCCACCTAAGCAACCAGAGGGATTGCTCTGCTGTTATATTGTTAGGCCTGTAATATCTATGTAACCTTAGGTAGAGTTTTACTGTTAAGACCAGAGCCTGCATGAAACTCTGTTACCTGAAGTGTCCCTGTTGTCAGAGTCTGCTCATGAAAAATCTTTATAATCTGGGTTAGATGTTCTTTCAGAGGAAAGAGGCAGTGAGATATTTGTTACATGAGGGATAGCACTTCTATAAGAAATTCAGGCCCTCATTATGAAATTGGCGGCAAATGCCGCCTACCGCCACGTGATGGCCACCATCATACCGTCGCCATGGCTACCTACCGTCAACTGCATTATGACCGTAGGCAGAATTCTGCCAGAAGGCTGGCGGAATTCCATCGACGTCATGACGGTGGACGGCGGTAAGGTGGCGCTGCTGACTGCAGCAGCGCCACGCCAGCAAAACACCGCCTACCGTATCATGTTCCATGATGCGGCCTGGCGGTGTTTTGCTTGCGGATGCTGCTGCTGCCAGCAGAGCCACGTCCCGTCTCCTGCCACAGGACCCCATGCAAGCCAGTAAGTCGGGTTCTCCGACAGGAGAGGGGCGGTGTTGTGTGCATGTGTGTTGTGTACGTGTGTGTTGTGTGTGTGTGTGGGAGTGTTTGTTTTTGTATGTGTGCATGCGGGTGTGAGTTGCGTGGAATGCGTGCATGAATGACTGAATGTGTGTGTATGTGTGCACGTGTGGGTGTGTAGATGTCGGGGGTGAGGAGGGGGAGGGGAAAGGTGAGGGAAGGCTGAGGAGGGGGACGGGGGAGACCCCTATCAGTGCCAGGGAAGGAATTCCCTGGCACTGCTAGTGCCTACCGCCATGGATTTCGTGGCAATAAGATTGTCATGAAAACCATCGCGGTAGGCGGAGTCATAATCCCGAGGGTGGGACTGTGACGGCCACCTAGCTGGAGACCAAAGTCTTCAGCCCAGCAGCTGTAACCACCCGGGTGGACGGAGTGGTACGTTGGCGGTTTGGCTTGAGCAAAACCACCAATGTTATAATTTGGGGAAGGTACTGCCAGCCTCTTGGCAGTACCTTTCCCCAAATTACCACCGTCCGCCAGGGTCAGAATGACCCCCTTAGTCTGTGAAAAACTGTTACCTGAGGTGTAGCTGTACTTTGCTGTCATGCTATCAGAAGTGTAACTGAATAAAATCCGAGCATTTGGGAACAGTTTTGTTATTGGAATTCAGAGTTTTAAATCTGAGTAATCAGAAAGATAACTTGAGTTTAAGATGCCTGTACCTGTAAGACCTTTGTAACCCGAAGGTGGCTGGCCTGTGCAAATCATGGGACTGTGTAGGTACCACAATACAAGATGGTTGACCTGTTTCTTTGCCAGATTTATCTATGGATTACCTTCGTCACTACATGGGATTACACTGTAATCCACTATAATCTTTTCCTACGCATATCACCATTGGAGAAAGGAACATTATTTCACTTGTTCTTAAGGTACACAAAAGCGTAGCTACCACTGGTGCAGGAGGTGTAGTATCACCAGAGTCCAGGGACATGAAGGACCTAGTGCAAAACAATTATGGCTGTGTTTTGCCGCACCATCAAGGGAGTAGGGGGCTTTTTCTTTTCCTGCATAAACCCTTGACACTCTTGCTGGGCCGCTGTGGGACAATCTAATTACTTCACT
The DNA here is from genome assembly GCF_031143425.1 of Pleurodeles waltl. Lineage (NCBI taxonomy): Eukaryota > Metazoa > Chordata > Amphibia > Caudata > Salamandridae > Pleurodeles > Pleurodeles waltl. The sequence continues at coordinate 1,448,693,939 of NC_090445.1, forward strand.
CAGAATTCATCGACCCGAAGAAGTTTCGCTTCACACGGGACAGAACACGTGCCTGCTCTCTGGCTGTTACTCACTGTACAACACCAGAAAATATATTGAAAGCAAGAATAACGACCCACATCTGGAATCGTTGGCTGTTGTATTTATTGGAAATAATACATTGGTCATTGGGGTGCTCAATCTACATTGAAACTGGCTGTTTGAGAGGACCCTTAGAATCAATAACTTGACTCTCGGGTAGCTGAGTCTTCAGAGTTTAGTGCACCCCATCGTAAGTAATTAGCTCCAAAGAACGGTATATGAGCTTGTAATTATGTCCTATAGTTACTCTGTTTTTACTGGCTCCAAACATTTTAAATCTGAGAGCGTGGTATCGATTTTGGTACTCAACTATAAGGGGTGTACTTGCAAGCCCCTTCCTCCACCTTGTGTCACATTAGTGTCATTTTTTACTCTAACGTGGCGTTAAGGTGGCCTTTTAGTTGCGCCATATTTACAAAGTGGCGCAATGCATGCATTGTACCACTTTGTAACCTCTTGCACCACATTATGCTTGCGCCAGGCATAATGTATGCAAGGGGAGCGTTCCCCCATTAGGAGGCCCGTAAAATGGCGCAGTGAAATTTACAAGCTTTCACTGCTCCAATGTAGCTTCAGAATGACGTTCCTATTGTTTTCAATTGACCTCCCTTTACTTTGCAGGATTAGCGTCATAATTTTTGGAGCAAATCCTGCAAAGTGTCAAAATAGGATCAAATTTTTTTACGCTATTGGCCTAACGACAGCCATAGTGTGCCGTATTTTAAATACGGCGCAACCACGGTGTTGTTAGGTGGCTGATGGGGCACACAAGAAAAGTGCCACATCGGGACTGATTCACCACTTCTTGTGAATATGCCCCTAAATGAGGAAGTAGGGAGTCGTTCAAAGAGTTTGATGGAACAGTGATGGAGGCCTGGGGAGAGCTTTTATCATATTCCAGTTTGCTCTGGACTAATAAATAGATTAGGCTCTGGGAACTTTAGAATAGGATACTAGGATGCCTTTCGCAGACTTTTGGCAGTACTTCACATCTCAAATATGTTTCTGTGACACACAGTTACAATGAAAAAAATATGCTTACTTTGATATTCGCTTTATCTAAGTTGATAAAAAACGAAGAGAGGGCACTTTTCCACAGAGGAGCAAGCTGCAGAACAAAAAGCTCAAAGCTTTCATTGTTAAACTAACGTTAAAAGAAAGGCATAAAGAAACTGTGCAGATCCAACATTTCATGACTTTAGGGATAAGAAAGCCAGTAAAAGGACCGTTTACATTTCTGTAACATTTATAGCTTTTACATTTTAAGGTAGAACTAACTTTGAGGGTTTTTAGGGTGGAGCAGGAAAGTCCTGCTGGGGTGGCTAGTTGATCTCCTCTCAGGGCACAGCGAGTCCAGATGTGGTAGCCAGCCCATGTCCAGATGCGGCTGTCACAAGAAGGAGGGAGACTGCTGGATTACGATATTGAGCTCTTGCCTCTTCTTCCACACACTCAAACTTGCTGTATAAAGTGTTCGGGTTTGTGTGTAGTAAAGACCCTTCTGGGTGGCCTTCCCCGGCCAGAATGGGGCCCTATTCTGAATCACCCTTTGTATGAAACACCGCCATTGTTTAAAAGTATTTTAACGGCTTTTTACACATCACAGAGGAAATATTTTTTTATGGCAGTAGATCAATCTTGTACATTATTTTAAAATAAACGTTTTGACTTATGTGCCAGGCTTCACGGCCTGGTCAAGCCATCGGCTTTTTGTGTGACGCTCAGGGCCTCCAGACTTCTCCACATCTATTCATAAATCCTTGTGTCTGAGGGGCTCCAGTGACCAAGGTCCAGGAAGGCTGTGTGAAAATCCAGCACAAACATTTAAGACTCCACAGTGTGTCCAAGACTACAAGGCTGTGTGAGAGGTAGAGGCCCATTGAGACTCCAAGAATTTGATGTGAGGCTCCATATTTGTGTGAGACTGCTTGCTTGGGGCTGTGGGAGTCTCAGGACTTTAGTGCTGTGAAAGGCTTTGTGAGACCTGAGAGCTCTGTAAGACTTCCTTGTTGTGATGAGAGATTGAAGCAATGTGTGAGGATCCACGAGACGCCAGAAGAGTGATGAGAGACTGCACACATGTGATAGATTGCTAGAGACTAAAGTTACAAGATTCTGCCGATCTCCGGTTCTGTTGGCTGAGGCTTTAGGACTGTAGTGCAAGACACCAAGGGCCCAAATCACAAAGGTGAACTTATATCTGAAGTCTACGTTTAGACCTTAAGTCAAAGGATACCTTTGTTAATTGGGCCCTTAGACTTCAAGTATAAACTAAAACTTCAGATCTAAGTTTACCTTTGTGAATTGGGCCCTTAGACTTCAGGTCTAAACTTAGACTTCAGATCCAAATTTACCTTTGGGAATTGGGCCCTTAGACTTCATGTCTAAACTTAGACTTCAGATCTAAGTTTACCTTTGTGAATTGGGCCCTTAGATTTCAGGTCTAAACTTAGACTTCAACTCTAAACTAAGACTTCAGGTCCAACTTTACCCTTGTGAATTGCACCCAAGGTTTAAGAAGCTATTGGCTCTTTCCAGCAGACTGTTTGAGGTTTTGAGGCACACTAAAGTCTCCACAGCTTGAACAAGTCTCTGTTAAGATTTCAGGTCTGTGCGAGGTTCAAGGGTGTGTCGATTAGCATACCAACACTTACTTATGCTTACTGGTACCATAACAGAAAAATGTCAACCCCTCCAGTAGCAGAAGGCTGAATGATGAGATGGCAATCAGCCAGAACTAGGCCTGATCACAACTGTTGTACTACACTTCTGAATTGAAGTGGCTTGCTTTCTCACAGGTGGCAGCCCAATCAGCCAGAAGGTTAGGTGCAGAGGTAACATACTGATGATGACATAGTGACCTGGCAATTCCAAGCAGTGGCAGGCAGTAATTTTAGGAGGGAGGGGGGTGGAGGGACACACACGCACACATACACGCTCACTTGCACTCATTCATTCACATACATGTCTGCACACGCACATCCATTCACAACACTCATTACCAAGTATTCAAACATACATGCACGCAATAAGCATTCATAAAAAAAAACACACACAATTACTTGCATCTGCAAGCCCTGGGGAGCCCAGGTTCGAGGCAATATGTGACATGACCCCTCGTCACTAAGTGGGAGAGCCTCGAGGACCTTTGCTGAGCTGAGGAGGTTACCCCCACAGGAGCTGTGACCTCCTTAGCTCAGTAAAGTTCAGCTCAGGCAGCCAGGAGTCTACGCAAATAGCGCATGTGTAGCTCTTGGCTGCCTGACCTGAAAATGAAGTGTTTGTCAGGCTGATCTTTGCTCAGCCTGGCAGACACTCTTCTGGAGGAGCAAAAGGTGAGGGGGGGTGGCCTCAATGGACGGGCCATGGTGGCTTCCCACTTGACCAGACACAGTGAGGTCCCTAACTGGTCACTGTTGTGTGGTCACGGTTGGCTAGGTCATAGGTGCTGGAGTGATTTCCAACTTGCCCATCCTAAACCCTTCCATATTCATTGCTACTGGCAATGCCAGGCGGTCGTGACATAAAGACCCCGTTTTAGCAGTTAAAGCGTGGTGTGGCTCTTTATGCTATTTTTCTGTCTGCAACCTGGCTTACAAAAAGTCCCAACTCAATACAGGAACACAATATCAATAGAAGAGCAAACAACAGCAAGGACAAACGAAATATGGGTACATCAAAAAGGGAAAGAAGAAAGGAATATTATAGGAAGGGAGGGTGAAAGAAAGGAACAAAGGAAGGATGAATGTTTTAGTGGGTGGATGAATTAGTTGGTAGATAGATGAGTGGCAAAAGGGTGAATGAATGGATAGGTAGATGGACAGATGCTAGAATAACCTGATGGATGGCTGGATGGATGAGTGAGTAAATGGATAAGTGGATGAACAGGTGAAAGAATGGCAGAGTAGATGAATGGATGATGAACGGAAGATTTATTATTGAATAAAAAGGCAAAAGAATGGCAGAATAAAGGAATAGATGGATAGGTGAGGTGGATGGAAAGGTGAAAGGATGAAAGAATGGCAGAGTAGATGAATGGATAATGAACAGAAGATTTATTATTGAATAAAAAGGCAAAAGAATGGCAGAATAAAGGAATAGATGGATAGGTGAGGTGGATGGAAAGGTGAAAGGATGACATAGTAAAGGGATGGGTGACTGAATCAGTGGATAAAATATAAGTGAATTGATGGCAGAGTGGATGGATGAGCGCTTGGATGGTAGGGTGGATGGATGGATGGATGATGATGGTGGCAGGATGGATGGATGGTGAATGACTAGATGATTGAATAGCAGCATAGCAGAAAGGATGGGTGGCTGTATGGATGTGTGGATGAATGGATGGATTGTAGAGTAGATGGATGGCAGAAGATGGATGGATGGATGTCAGAGGATGTATGGGTGAGTGGATGAATGGATGGATAGATGGCAGACTGGATGGATTACACAGTGGATGATGGATGGCAGAAAAGATGGATGGATGGTTGGCAGACTGGATGGACAGATTTATAGCAGAGGGTGGATGGAAGAGTGGATGGATAGAGAGGGGCATAGCGGATGTATGGATGGCAGAGGGGTTGGATGGATGGATTGTTAGATGGATGGAAAAGTAGATGGATGATGGCTGGATGGATGGATAGATGGATGGCAAATAGATGGATGGTAAAGATGATCGATGGATGGTAGAGTAGATGGATGGATAGCTCAGTGGATGGATAGAATGAAGAAAGATGGAATGATGGATGAAAGAATTAATGGATGACAGAATGTAAAGATGAAACATAAGTGGATATAAGCGGCTATGTGGAAGAGTGAAAGGATGAATGGATAGCCTCTTTGATGTAAGAGACAACCAAACTCTTCTAGGGCAGCTTAGTTTCTCTTGCTTCGCTTGCTTGGTGCCACCAGAACTTTGGTATGTTATTTTTCTGGCTACATCCTTAATGCCAAGTGAATCCCAATTGGCCAACCCATTGTGGGAATGACCAGTACTTGCTGGCTGGGCTGGACAAATCACACTTTATCACCATCTGTCACTATCCTCATGTCAGACCACTGATCAGTCATCCACTGGGGACAGCCGGAGACAGGTCCTGACCCACTGACCCACTCCTGTGCTGAGCTGCAGGAGCTGCAGGAGCCAGTATAGACTCAGGTCACTTGGGCCATGCTAAGTAAGTGTCACGGTAAGTGACACAGAGAGGTAGCCAATGGCTGGTCTTCATGGAAATAGTAAGGCTGTGGCCCAACCAAAAGAAATACTGGTCAAACCGACTCATGCCCTGCAGGGCCCCATCCCTCCACACCCCAGAACCATCCCTCATTTACAATTACCCCACGGGAAGCTCCAACTGGAGCGATTGAAGCAGAGTGATGGTCAAGGGACTAGTCTTGTAGTTGCAACATGTTTCTAGGTCACACTGCTGGCTATTGACGAAACATGAACAACTGGGTCTACTGGACTAGCCAAAGGGAGAGCACAGGTCAAGAACATTTTCTGATGATCATTGGAACCATTGGAACCAGCGTTTTCTGGACGAATACAACTATCCTGGTCTGGTCAAATGAGTGTTGTTGCCTCGTGCATGTAAAATTGGTATACCTTAGGAGCTGGGTTTCTCCCTTTAAAGGTTAATGGAAAGCAGCAATTGGCAGTTTGCAGTTGCAATTAACCCACGCTGCTGAGGATTCTAGCATGGCTATACTGTGAGGAGAGTTATTTGTGCTGGAGAGGAAAGATACTATAGACATGGGGACTGTGGTCCAACTGGATTATGATTAGCCTTTTGCCTTGGAGTCTATTTGTAAATAATGTGGTGTGAAATGTATTTAGGAGATGCGCTTCTCTTACTTCGTAGATGGTAAGACCTGTGTCTTAGCAATATGGTTAGGGTATCTTATGCAATCTGGTCGTATTTTCTATAGGATCCAATATTCATTGGTTTCAATTAAGTTGATTCTGAATAGAACATATCTTACTAGGAAAAATTATTATACTTTGTAAGTTTCTGGTCGCAGGGCATCCAGAAATCTGCAAAGCATCTGAAAAGCTTCTGACCAAAGTCCAACTGGTTACTGACATATCTAAGTTCAAAAAACCTTCTGATTCATCAAAGAAATCAGTCCAGTTTACGTTTAAGGGGTGTCGTTCAATAGAAGTCGATCACATAACTCCAAGCTGAAACATCTACGTATTTTCCCAAGTCTGTCATGGGAACATCTTCCATTTGTGTGACTCCACGTGAGTTTGAAACAATTGTATATGGTGTCAGTCCATGTTCCACAATGTGCTCTCAAGGACACCATGATACATTCTCTCTATGTCTAAATAATAGGGTTTATTACCAATTTCTAGTCTTCTCGTAGGATCGTAATCTGAAAGAAATCTCACGTTATGCAATTCAAGCTTTAACAGGCCTCACTTAGGCTAACACAAGAGATTTACACCAATACATTCAATAAATATGTTTTAATAAAACACATATATGCAACTTGTAGATTCAGCATTAATAATACTTTATTAATAGGAGTAATACAATATAAACTTTGTTAATGCATTTCATTAAATATTGCAGAAAAGTACATTCCTTTCATTTTTGCACACATTTTTAAAACATTAATCATTAGAAATTCAGTATTGTTTAAATACATACTGTTAATCTAGAGTCTAAATTACATTATATTGTTAGTTTAATCCTTCTAACATATAATTTAATTCAAATACCACCTCAGTCGAACTCTGCAGTGTAAACAAATGCACATTTAAATTTCATGTCAGTGCAGCTTCTACGTTTAAACCATTAGCGCTTTGATTAACATAAGACATAGACTGTCACATTTCAGGATTCAACTGCAATTTAGACTACATCACCTGATTATCATTGATGATGGATGCCCTGGGTTCTTGGATACCTTGGATAATTGATGGAACCATCTAAAGTGAGGGTACTTGCAGAGAAAAGGCTCTGCAAGAACTCCTAAGCAACTGCAAAAAAATATCAAAAAATGGTAAAGTCTATAGGTCTAACCTTTGCAACCTGGAGCTATGAGCAATTATTTTAACATTTTTTTATTGGAAGCATATACCTCTAAAATAAAAATAAAATAGAAAGTACATGGGACCCCCATGTGCTTGAAATACAAATTCCACGTTACAAAAATGAGCAGCATGTAACCTTAATAGAATAGTATGGGTGTTATCAAGCTGTTAGGTTTCTTGCAATGTTCTTGAACCTGAAGCTATAGTTTAGATTTAAAAAAAAACTAAAATATTGATACAAAATGAAAGAAAAAGGCATTGGCCAGGTGAAGTGTTAGCATACCAGCCATGGTACTAAAGTGCAGTTCTTTTTAGGTGAATGAGCAAATATGACCAGGAAGCATGTCATTACTCACAGTGGAAGTTAGCAAATGGCTGAAGTGGGCTGACTCATTTACCTGTGCTGTATGCTGTGGTGGGTGGAAGCTATTATAGACAGCACCCTTCAGTAGGGATACTTCATGAATGCCTTCTGGTCAGCAAGTGAGCTCTTTCTTTCAAGGACGTGCCAGACAGCAGTTCTAGCAGAGTCTGGGCCCAAGCACCAAGCACATCTCTTTAGTCACCAAGCACCTATTTTATTGACTGCACAAGGCAGGATTTCCTCTATTGGCTGCAGTCATCAAGCAATCCATTGTTTCCAGCAGCCAGGTCTTTATTTGGTTTGCAGGCTACACCTCCCTGGCAGGGACATGCCTTATAAGTTGTCTCTAAACTGAAATGGGGGCTGGCAGTCAAATATTCCAGGGATGGAATACTGACGTTTTCCCATCCACAATGGCCTGCGAGCTCTGGCACTGGTTAATGAGAATCCTTGACACCCAGAAGAGGGCAGCTGACCACTATTTATTCTTGCTATCACCAATCACTTCTCATTCTGTGGAAATTGTTGGGCGTATGGAGAGATGCTCTACCAATCAAGTTTCTAGTCGTTGACGTGATTTCTAGAATCCCTTCTGTGGAGGTGCTTTGGGCCATTTTGTGAATTTTTGTTCATTAGCTCTAGACTGGGAAAGCCACATCCTGTGTCATTCAAGTGTAATACGAAGAGGAGATGGAGCTGGTTGGGCCCGGAATGGGAATGGGAGGCTTTACTACGAATGGAATGAAAAGAGATGTCTGCCATCTAGGTGGGGAAACTTAACAACAGTGATATTCCTAGTGGAAGGTTCAGGGACCTTTCACTCAGAAGTGACAAAAAAGACAGGATATTTTTCCCAGCCACAATAAACGTTTCTGGGGGAAACATTCAGGAAACTTTGAGTTCTGCCTCAAGGCAAAGCAAAAGGACCTCAAAAGCCTTACCTAAGCCCTACATGTTAAGCAGCTAGCTACACAAGGAACTGCAGGATGTATCTTTGTGCCTTCTGGTGCCCACATAGTAAAGCACAACACACACACAGTCTAAAAAAAGGTGCTCCTTGGTTCTCTCGCCCATCCACGTCAACTAAAGAGGGGTTGCAGACGTCTGGAATGAAGATGGAGAAAAACCTATGATACCTCTCTGAAAGAAGACTATAGAAAAGCCATAAGACTATTTCATGCTGAAATTAAATCAGCTCAAAGTACCTATTATGCCACCAAAATAGAATAGAGCCCAAACTCTCCTAAAGAGATTTTTCATTTACTTAGAGAAATTGCTCACTCTCACTCTCATAATGAGCTTGTTGAAGCTTCTCATAAACAATCTGGCATCATTCTTTCAGCAAAAAATCATAGACATTTACTCTGCCTTCCAGACGGGCACTTGCTGTTCCCAAGTTCTCAGAGGGGAGCTCAGCAGTGCTCTCTCAGCTTCTTCCTCTCTCTGTAACTGGTCTCTACATTACTTGCTACCTTCAAATCTGGCTCGCCCCTTGACCCTGCCCCCCCGCAATTTGAGCGCTAGGGTCATCTGCTATAGTTCCAGTTCTGACCGACATGTTGAATTTTTCGTTGTCCAACAGCATCATTCCTCATCAGTGGAAACATGCTATAGTTAAACCCCTCCTCAAGAAACCCAATTTAGATGGGTCCGTGCTCAATAATTACAGGCTCATCTCCTTGTTGCCAGTCTTCTCTAAGATACAGGAAAAACATGTGAATGTTCAACTCTTCAATTTTCTTGACAATATGATAAAAGTGCCACTTTTGACACTGTCAATCACAACATATTATTTTTTAAGAATGAGGGAGATTGGAGTTACAGGCAATGCACTGAGATGTTTCTCCTCCTTTGTAGAGGCAAGATCATTTCCGGTGCTAGATCGATCTTTTTTTTCCAACTGCTTTAAGAGCAGCTGTGGAGAGCCACAGGGCTCTTCACTTAGCTCTACTTTATTTAACATATATGTCTCCATTGGCAAAGATAGTGGAGCCTCATGGCCTTTCATTAGTGTCATATGCTGATGACACCCAGCTGGTGATCTCATTTGCGACTAAGCAGAATTTGTCTGTGTCATCACTCTCCCCCTGCCTACGGGCAGTGTCGGAATGGATGTCTGAATGTAAACTTAAGCTAAATGGAGATAAGACAGATGTTATCCAGGCACTCATTATTTTCCGTTTAGATTATGGTAATGCCTATTTCCTTGGTGCTCCGAAATATGTAAAAAAGAAGCTACAGATGGTACAGAACACCGCTGCCTGCCTTCTCTTTGATATACCTAGGAATGGATCTGGCAAATCGTCTCTCTATTCTCTGCACTGGCTCCCACTGGAACAACGTATTAAGTTTAAAACTTTGTGTTGTATCCACAGAGCACTATACAACAAAGGTCCCCTGTTTTTACGGACTCTTGCCTCTTTCCATAAGACCTCTAGACATCTCAGGTCCTCTTCGGCAGCTTTAGCCTAAATCCCCCTGATAAAAAAATCTAAATGGGGCAGAAGCTTTATAGCTTATCTTGGTGCCAAGTTGTGGAATTTTCTGCCCCTTGGCTTATGATAAACTAGCCACGAACTTCCCTTCCGTCGCTCACTTAAACTGGCTATTTCAATTCCTTCCCTCAGTCTGTGTCTTGAAGATTTCCGTTTAGCACTGGGAGGCCTTTGGGTAGCCACGCGCTTTATAAGTCTTTATGGCATAACATAACATGAGACATATGTAAAAAAATAAGAGTGATGGATGAATTACACTTCACCATGCACAAGCATCCTTTTTAGAACAGGAAAGAGACATCACATCAAAGTGGACCCAGCATCCACACAAACCACAACAGACTGAGGCACTGGTTAAGCCATTTCTCTCTACCACACCTAGAAAGAGCAGGAGGGCCCAAATTTCATGCACATGACCAAGAAGGTTGTATGACATTGAATCTCAGGTGAGTAGCCCCTTGTAATCTCCTGAAAATGGGAATCCCCACACATCCTCCTTCCCTACCGAAAGCTTCTGGACTGAACTAACAATGGTGATACTTGGCTGAGCTGGGGAGATGCTGGACTGGGACACACAGCACAAAAACCTCTGCCAGATCCACAGTAGCCGGGCCAGCATAGACTGTACTCATAGACCTTGGCACCCCGGGGGGCCCCAAACCTGCACCTGATAAACTGAAGCCCCGTGGTGGGCCTTGGCAGGCCATATCACAGTTGTTCTTCCTATTCAGATGCAGCATACGCTTCAAGATGACAATGTGGTGAAGCATCCATCTGTCCCATCCCATCCTGGCCATGGTGCATTGGGCCCCAGGCAACCGCAACTCACCTTTGACAGGCACAAACAGCCTGAGACCTCCGGAGCGCACACACATGGTGGAGGGGGTTGCTGCCCGGGGCGCGGACCGGAAGCAGCTGATGGACTCTGGCACCATCATGGCTGAGCTGACAGTGGGGATCCAGGCCATGGATGACAGACATGATGCCCCAGCTGGCCACCTAAGTAAAAATAGGTGAGCACTTGGATAGGCATGATGTCAGGCTGGACACTGCAGAAGAGCGGAATTTGACTTTAGAAGATGGCAACCCCCTGACCACCTTCAGAGATTGGAGAAAGTGCTTAAATTGTCGCCATCAAGAATGGAGATTTATAACACAAGAGAGGTGTAACAATCTGCAAACTCTGGGGGTTGCAGAGTCCACAAACACTTGGCAAATGTTTTGTAGTTTATGGTTGTATTGGTTACGGGGTTCACCAGGCTATTTTTGGCCAGGTGTGGGTGGGGGGAGGGATGGGAGGGTTTGTTCTACATTTCATTGTCACAATTTTTATTGCCTCAACACTGCGCATTTCAAATCGCTTTGCAAACATACACTATAAGAGGTGTATGCATCCTAGTACTCAAGACTCTAACATTCCACCCCACTGACTTCTACTCAGACGAACATTGATGATACATTTTAGAAACAGGGAATCTTACAGGTCACGCTATCCTACTAGCCAACATATATGCCCTAAATTTGGATGCATCTGAATTCTTCCAGGAACTCCAGGCTTGAATAGGGGATATGACGCTTGATCATATACTCATGGACAGAGACTTTAACTTACTTATGGTTGCTTCCCTGGATACCATGGCTGTCCCCGCTGTGGGGAAACCCTGCACATTTAGGGTCTTGCATGACATTTGCGACACAGATATGCTTAAAGACGCTAGGTACTTGAAAAGTGTCACTGGCGTATTCCCATTATGCCGGCCCCACAACACGTGGTCTTTCATTGATTATTGGTTCCTTTCAACTACCATGATTCCATGACTAGATGCGGTTTACCACCTTGCCCGCACACTTTCGGACCATGCCCCGGTTTGCTTCACACTACACCTTCCATTTGGGGCCAGCCAGGATCAACTATTGTCACGTACTGCTTGCAGCGCCGCCATGGGGATTCCGACCCCCTTCCCGCCAGCCTGTTTCTGGCTGTTTTTACCGCCAGAACCAGGATGACGGGAACGGGTGTTGTGGGGCCCCCTAACAGGGCCCCAGTAAGATTTTCACTGTCTGCATTGCAGACAGTGAAAATCACGATGGGTGCAACTGCACCCGTCGCACCCCTGCAACTCCGCCGGCTCCATTCGGAGCCGGCTTCATTGTTGCAGGGCCTTTCCTGCTGGGCCGGCGGGCGCTCCTTTGGCGGGCGCCCGCCGGCCCAGCGGGAAAGCCAGAATGGCCGCCGCGGTCTTTTGACCGCGGTGCGGCCAGATGGCGGTGACCGCATGGCGGGCGGCTACCGCCGCCCGCCGCGGTCAGAATGACCGCCCAAGTCTTCTACAGGTCCTGGATGTTCCCAGATAAGGGCGACCCCTTCTAGTAGCCACGGTGCCGCTTGACAGGCTACGCCAAAGCAGACCGTATCCTCCAGAAGGAGTCCCAGAGGGAAAAAAAACCAACACTGGGGAAAAAACCTCTAACAGGAACTCCTGAAGGAAAACAAGAAAAAACAGGACTTGACAACAGGAAACAAAAATAGGCAATATCCAGGGTACAAGGCAGGAAAAAAGGAACAGGCAAAAATATCCAAGGCAAAAGCAGGAACAAAGAACAGGCACAAATCTCCCAAGGCAAAAGCAGGAACAAAGAACAGGCAAAAATCTCCCAAGGCAAAAAAGCAGGAACAAAGAACAGGAGTGAACAGCACAACCAGAAGGAAGTGTTTGCAACGCAAGGAGGAACAAGACTGACTGACTTATATACTGAGAAAAGGGAAGTGACATCACAGGAAAGGGAAGTAACACCATCTTGGATTGGGAAAAGCCCATAGACCAGTATAGGAAAAAGGAAGTAGTATAAAAGAAAAACAGAGCATGCTGGGACAAAAACACGAAGAAGACAATATGGACACAACATGGATAGAGACAGGCAAAAGGCCCAACAAAAAACCCACCACCAACAATAAAAGAAGAAAAAAGGCTACAAGTAAGTGTAGCGCGACCGGGAGCGAAATATATGCTTCCCAGAAAGCATAGTCAAAAAACGCGGAGAACGACGCTCCGAATATCGGCAGCGTGTTCCACCCGCGAGGACAGAAAGATACGCCGCGTCAGAGCGTGGCGTTACAACTATGGCATTTTCATACTTGGCCTTGCAGAATGAGTTGTTCTGTTCAGAGTTGCATATGGCAGTAGTTGACTACTACTACCTTAATGAAGGCTCAATCCTCACCCAAGACACACCACGGGAGGCTTTCAAAGCGTACATTAGGGACATCTGCATCTCTAAACACTCTGGGGTCCTGAGAGACATGCAAAGGAAGCTGGCAAGTATTGAGGCGGAACTGTTGGACATTGACTTAGTTGCAGCCCAATACCATGAGGCCTTGTGTAAACAAAGACGCACTATGCTGCTCACAGAGTACCACAATCTAGAAGTTCATGAGGTCCTTTTCCTGGGTAAACATGCCAGGGCCTGCAGATATGGTGAAGGCGATCATCCAGCCATGCACTTTGACTAACCTTCAACATCCCTTGAGGGGCACCTCTTACATAGCAGAACTCCAATTAGAAGATGGTTCTAGAGCAGTGGGTCCCAACCTGTGGCCCGGGGACACCTGGGGTCCGCAAAGCCTCCTCAGGGGGTCCCCGACTTCTTAGACAGATTAGGTCCCCAGTTTTCAGTAATGACTGCATGGGGGGGGTCCCCAGATCCCAAAAATTATTCAATAGGGGTACCCGGGTTCCAGTACTGATAAAGTCCACAGTAGTCAAAAGGTTGGGAACCACTTGTTCTAGAATAACCACAAATTACACCATTCTGTCTAATCTGCATCACTACTACACTTACCTCTATACCACCCGTTTCGCTAGAGATGAAATGGCACAGGCTTCTCCTTTAGAGGAGATAGGAATGATGTGGCTGCCCTCTGCCCACAGACAATTCCTTAGTTAATCACTTTCAAATGAGGAAATCATACAAGCATTCAAATCCCTGGATGGCTCCAAGGCCACCGGAATAGGTGGGTTTATGGGGGAATTTTACAAACACTTTAAACACTTCCTTACTCCTTTGCTATTGGCTGTGTATGTGGAATTCCTAGATGAGGGAACCTTCCCCTGCTTCTTCCAGGAGGCCATCATAACTCTACTCCTCAAACTAGGTCAAGACCCACACTTTGGTGGATCCTATAGATCCTTGTCGTTGTTACATTTTGATTATAAAAAATTGGCTAAAGTGCTCTCCAATCGACTTTTCCTCCTGATGGAGGAGATAAAATCCCCAGCACTGTTTGGGTTTATCCCTCATCGCTCCACCTCTTGAAACATACGAACATCTTTCTCTGTCCTCAACAGGATCTCCCCAGACATCCCAGCTGAAGTCACCCTTCTGGATGCTGAGAAGGCCTTTAACTCTCTGGAATGGCCTTTTCTACGTGCTGCCCTACATAAACTGGGCATTCCTCGTGGGTTCCTCTCACTGATCACTCTCTTATATACTGCTTCTACTTTAGGCATAAGAGCCAACAGCTCTTTATCCCCCCCTTTCCATCACCCGTGGTATGAGACAGGTTTGCCCCCTGTCCCCATTACTTTTCATCATAGCCATGGACCCCCTAGTCCAACACCTCCAAATTGCTCAAATGCATCGCGGCTTGCAGTTTCCCACCAGTCCCCTTTTAATTTCCCTCTATACCAACAACATAGGGTTGTTTGTCCAGAAGCCAGAGGATAACTTGGACTCCCTTCTGCATAAGTTGGTCATGTTTGGATGCCATTATGGCCTCCAGATCAACTGGGCCAAGTCAGAAGCATTCCCCCTCACATACACCACAACTGCTGTTCAAGGTGAATTTCCATTGTGCTGGTGTGACGGCCTGGCTAAATACTTAGGCATTTTATACATCGAGATAAAGAGCAGGTGGTGCGCTTGAACTATGGCCCCACTATTGATACACTCACTACCCAAATAGACCAGTGGATCCATCTGCTGCTGTCCGTGACTGGACACACAGTGATTCTGAAAATTGTGGTTCTCTCTAAGTTTATTTACCTTTTTCTGAACATTCTTATCCACTAATTCACAATTTCTTCACTACCCTGCGCAGCCTACTAGTGAGGCTTATCTGAGCCGGTATGCGCCCCAGCGTCAGCTGGGACACGTTAGTGCTCCCATATGAGAGGGGTGGGTTCAGAGTGCCGCAACTCCACATATATTCGGCAATGCAATGCCATTACTCTCATCACTGGTTCCAAGTGAATGCCAGAATCCCCTACACTAAACCAGAGAGAGACATGGGTGTGCCAATGCCTATAGCTTCCTTCTTACCCCCTAAGGGTGCCCTTACATCCCAAAGACATACAGACCTTATCCACCACGTATTGGGCATGGCGAAGGTTACATTGTAAACTAGGGGGCTTGCTACTTTATTCACCGTCCTTGGCATTCCCGGATAACCCCTAGATCCTCATAACTTGCAAAGCCCTGTTGAAGAGCACTTTGCTCTGATATGGCCTCCACACGTTTGGTGATCTTTTCCCCGATGGCCATGTGCTAGTACATTCCAGTGACACTAGTTTCACAAATGCTTTCTACATGGGCTGTTTAATAATGCACTGCATAACCGGTGCACTATGTGCTACCATCCCCTCCTACACAGACAAATTCACCCCACTGACACTGGTGATCAGTGATAGCGATGGTGCCTGGCTGGTGTGTAGGCTCTACCATTTCAGCATGGCCATGCTCCAGACGCAAGACCCAAAACTAAGGGGATATTGGGAGACTGACTTTGGGTGCACTGTTGGGCAAAATATGGTCTGCATGCTGTGCACAAACCCGGCTCATATTGCCCAACCATCATTACAAACGTATTCATTCTTGAAGCAAGCCTATATTAGCCCTGTTGAGAAACACAGAATGGTTCGCAGCAGGTCTTCAGACTTTCTCAAATGCCACACAGCAGGAGCAGACTTCATTCATGTTGTGGATGTGTAGGTATATACCTCTGTTTTTAATTGAGTTTTGTTCTATGCTGGCCCAGACAACAGATATGGGACCCGACCCGGATCCATTGATGGCATTGTTAGTCTACACACAGGATCTCCCTAAAAGCACTGAGGGGCATATGTATACTCTGTTTGCGCCGGAATTGCGTCGTTTTTTTTTACGCAATTCCGACGCAAAACTAACTCCATATTTATACTTTGGCGGTAGACGCGTCTAGCGCCAAAGTCCATGGAGTTTGCGTCATTTTTTAGCGTGGACACCTACTTTGCGTTAATGATATGCAAGGTAGGCGTTCCCGTCTAAAAAAATGACTCCGAGGCATGTGCGCCGTATTTACACTCCCGGGCAAAATTCACGCCCGGGAGTGGGCGGGTCAAAAAAAATTACGTCCAGCGGCTTTTGCGTCGTTTTTTAGCACCTGGTCAGGGCAGGCATTAAGGGACCTGTGGGCTCGGAAGGAGCCCAGAGGTGCCCTCCCATGCCCCCAGGGACCCCCCCTGTCACCCTTGCCCACCCCAGGAGGACACCCAAGGCTGGAGGGACCTATCCCAGGGACATTAAGGTAAGTTCAGGTAAGTTTTATTTTTTTATTTTTTTGTGGCATAGGGGGGCCTGATTTGTGCCCCCCTACATGCCACTATGCCCAATGACCATGCCCAGGGGACAGAAGTCCCCTGGGCATGGCCATTGGGCAAGGGGGCATGACTCCTGTCTTTGCTAAGACAGGAGTCATTTCAATGGGGGTTGGGAGTCGAAAAAAATGGCGCAAATCGGGTTGAGGTGAAAAATTTGCCTCAGCCTGACTTGCCCCATTTTTAGGCGCCCAAGCTCCATATCCCCCTACGCCGGTGCTGCCTGGTGTACGTCGTTTTTTTTCACGCACACCAGGCAGCGCCGGCAGCTAACGCTAATTTTTTTGACGCAAAACTGCGTTAGCGCAGTTTTGCATCAAAAAGTATAAATATGGCCCTAAACGTTGTAGGAGGCTGGCCCTCGATGTAGTGTGCAAAGCTAGCACACTGTGCAGGGGGTCCAGGCAACCACACGTTGGTTTACGGAGGTAAAAACTAGATCACCTAATGCTCTAATTTTTTATGGTAGCTTGGTTGAGAAGTTAGGCAATCTTGGAGAAGTGCAAAGCATTTGTTATAATCACAGTATCAATCATGCAACTCACACATTCGATGGAATAACTCAAGACCAATTTATTAAAATACTTCAGATATTTATATAATTTTTAAGGGCAAGATTATCAAAATTAGTTAAGTACTTTTTGAGAAATGGATTTTTGAAGTTTAAGAAAAATTCTCTTTTTGTGAGTAATTACACACCATAGGAATCAATGGAAAGTCACCTTTAAAAATATATATAAAATCCCACCGTTTACAGGACAACAGGGGCACTATGGCGGGAGGTCTTGGGTGTTCCTGGAGTATCTGGACTAGGGCTTTATCCTGGTCCTTTTTCAGCCCAGGCAGGCTGTTTTTCCTGGTGTCAGCTGACCAGTACCCAGGGCACTGGTACTGCCACTGGATGGCGCAGTACCACCAAACTTGGCACACTGGCAGGGTTTGTCTTCATGGTTGTTGGTGTGTCGTAGGGTCTGGCTGCAACTTCCGGTTATGGAGTTAGCGGTCGGTCAGTGAAGTGACCCTCACTGAGCTGCTGGTTTCTTCTTTGTTGCAGAGTGGTACCTCCACTTTGAAGGGCATTCTTGGATGATGGGCAATTGGCGAAGTCCTCTGGGTTTCTGGAGGTCATTCCAGTTGTCCAGAAGCTCCTCAGTGGCGATTGGCGGGTTCTGGGTGCAGCAGGCAAGGTTTGGCACCTTTTCTTTGTGCAGCAGGTCCACAGTTCTTGTGCCTTGGATCTTCTTTGTGCTGGTCGTCTTTGTGTCCATCGAATCTGTCTATCTGTTCTATGGTATGCCCACCAAATACTGAATTTAGTGGGTGTTTTGGGGGGAACCTGGTGGTGTCCAAAGGAACTATAGTGACCACTTCCTGTGGGAAGGGTCACTTCCGTATCCCTGATTGACTATTTTCCTTCCATCTAAGATAGAGGAAAATTAAATGGAGTGTCCACCTCGCAGGCAACACCTTAGCGGTGGTGCATGCCAGGTAGGCCACTCCCCCTATCCTTGTGTGGTTTCCCACCTTTGCTCCTTCCAAAAGTAGAGGTTTGCAAAGGGGCTGACCATCTGCTGCTAGCAGCAGGCCTGGGGGGTCAAGTTTCAAAGGCGGTAAGCCCTTTGACGCTCGCCGACAGAGCAGTGCACATTCCTGAGGGCGTGTTAACACCTCCACCTAGGAAGGGCATTGTTCTACAAACCAGTGAGACCTGGCTCTCCCCCAAGGTTTGTAGATTGGGTGTCTGGAAGGTGGCAGGCTGAATGGAACCAGTCAGCAACCATGCCAGGGTAGTTAGCTTTTGCAGGGCGCACATCTAAAGTGACCACTGGGTACATTTAGGGATAAATCCAACACTAGTACCAGTTTGGATTTATCATTCTGAGTTGTTTGATACCAAACAACCCGGGGTTCAGAATGGCCATCATGTAGCTGGGAAACTCATGTTGACCAGTGTCCAGCACATGTATTATAATGGCTGCTCTGTTCACTCACTATGTCCCAGGTTTGGTAAGAACACAGTGGGGGCATATTGCTCATGTAGTTGTTCCCTCACATATAATATGGTGCACCATGCCTTTGGGCTGTAAGGCATGCCAGAGGGGTGTCTTGCCCATGGTAAATGCAATGTATGGTGGACAGGGCACACAGTTGAGTTTGTGTTTTTTGTGTACACCAAGACACTCAGCCTGCAATGGCAGTGCTGGGCGCATCTGGATGCATGGCCTTAGAGGGTGGCACAATCAGTGCTGCTGCCCTCAGGGGCCTACCCATAGTACCCCATCCCCTGGGCACCTAAGTGCCCTCTTATTAGGGACTTATAGTGGTAGCTAAGGGTATATCCAATTGTGCCAATGCATCACAACAGTTTTAGGGAAAGAGCTCTGGCCCAGGGAACCTGGTTAGCTGGGCCCTGGGCATTACAATTTCTAGGCTACATCATACATCAGGCAAAAAGTGGGGGCTAACCGTGTCAAAAAAAGACCTCTTCTCACAAATGTTACATTGACATGGCCCTCCTTTCAGCCAAGGGAGAGATTGTGATACACTAGGGTAGCAGATGCCCCCCACAACTAAGAAATGGCTTATACGTTTAACATATTGTAACACTACCAGTGAGCTGTATGCATCACTTTACTTCAACCTCCAACGTCCAGACCAAAGGACATCTGGCAACCCCTGCATGATTACCTGCTCTTAGTGGCTGAAGCCCCGCGGGGCACTGATGCCTCTGATACCACGATCACACAAAGTACCCCATCCCCTCCCCCTATAGTGCTACAGTCAACCCAATTTAGTTGACCCTGGGCAATCACTGTCTTATGGACATGCCTCCCATACCGAGATACAGGTTCCTTCCCCCTCCCGTTTTGTTATTGGTTTCCAATTATACCAGATAATTGATATACAGTATGTCTATTGGTTGTATGCACCACATTGTGCTTTCTCTTCATTAGCAGAAATGACGCTGTTTTTTTAATGAAAACTATTTGTGTTTTACATCTTAGATCATTGTACAATGACTATTACAGCACATCAGTGCCCCCTTCATCCAATATGCACATATATAGGTAGTGACACCCTCCTTGCGGTACCATCCCTCAGTGACAAGGACTGTACATTATTTGCCAATTATGCTTCTACTTATTTATCACTGCGCCAAATGCGTTGTTTGCTCATTAACTTACAATGTGTGCACTGTATTGTTGTTGTGCCTTCTCCTGATCATGTTCATTTTGTACCAAAAAACAATAAAGAAAGTTTTTTGTTTTTGTAAAAAAAAATTATTTGCATTTATTAAGAACAGCAACAAACATATGACCAGTGAGGTCATCGATTCGCACTATAAGCACAATACAAAATAAGGAGCATTAAGGTCTAGTACCCAAAAGATGTAGAGCTCAGCACAAAGGCAAATAGTCTCTACTAACCGCAGTGATATCCAATTCGCATCAATGAGACCTCCAAGTGTGCAATACAAGCAAGCCAAAGAGACCAGCACATATAAGAAACAGGGAGCAGGGGGGGAAGCAAACAGAGTTAAAGAAGAGAAGAGTAGTATGCAACAGAGTGTGGAGGGTGGGAAATAAGCACATTGCAGCCATCAGGACGTTGACATGAATACAACCAATAATACAATAACAAACAATAATATATCAGGGGAGCATGATTGTTGCACAATCACTTGGGGAACGAAATTACTGTACGTTGCTCAGTGAGCAAGTTTCCAAAAAGAAGTGCAGGGGGGCACATATATCCTGCGGTTGGGATCCCTCCAGCATGAGATCCCAGTATATCTGCACCTGGTCCTGACAATACGAGGCATCACTTAACCATTCAGCACAGCGGGGAATCCGACGTCTCCCCCAGCACATCACAACTCTGCGCTTGGTCAACAGCAGTAGCAGTCCTATTAACCGCCTGTGCGCAACCGGGAGTTCCTTAACGTATCCCAGAAGGGCAAGCTTAGGGGTGCACGGCAGCCGTGTCCCAGTCATCTCCTCAATCGCCCGCAACACCTCCGCCCAATTTACACACAGCACCTGGCAGCTCCACGCCAGATGCAAGAAGTCTGCATCAGGGGCCATGCATCTCACACAATGCACTTCAGCCTGAATACCCATATTCTTCAGCTTAAGAGGAGTGTAATATAAGCGATGTAGGAAATTGAAATGCATAAGGAGCAATCTGTAGTTGGGGGACAGCACTCGCATATCGTCAGCACTCTTCATCGGAAATGGTTTCCCCCAGGTCCATCTCCCATAGGGCTTTGGCTATAGCCTCTGTCCCCTCCACCTCACGCTGCATGCAGACGTGTATCCTGGTAATGAGCCTGCGCAAGGATTTCATTTGATACAGAAGCTCCAGCACCCTGCATTCCTCAGGCATTGCAGGGAAGCAGGGATAGTGTGCACGTAGCATAGCACGAATCCTAAGGAAATATAGTCGGTGCAGCACAGTATTGAGTACACCAAAAGTGCAGCCTCCAAGGAGATCATTCTCCCATCCGGAAACCAGGATCCTAGGGTTGACAAACCAGCCTCACGGATGAACTCACAGATACGAACATCCTCCGACAGCCTTATATTGGCCAGGTCCAGAACCAGTATCGAGAGGGCAAAGGTCACCCCCACAGCCGCGCGTCGCAGTAGCACTGTCCATGCTCTCGCCGTGCACGCCACTGTGTCAACCCCCGCGGTCTGGGCCAAAGCCGCCCAACCAGCACCCTCAGCAGTCTATCTGGCCACACAGCATCACTTTCAGATGCCAAGTGGGGTAAGTATCTGATAGGGTGTATCCAAAATGTGCAAAGTGGGCCTGAGCACAATGGTAGTATAGTGCCAAGTCCGGGGCCGCAAGCCCACCCCGCTCAAACAGAAGCGTCCATTTTTCCCAGGATATTCTGGGGCATCAACCAGCCAAGGTCAAGGTTACAAGAGCAGATCGAAACCGTTAAAAAAAACTAGCAGTGAGAACCAGAGGTGTGTTGATAAAGAGATACAGAAACCTGGGCAGTACAACCATTTTCGCTATAGCAATGCGACCAGCCAGCGAAAGCGGCAGAGAGCGCCACCTCTCTATCTTCTCTTCCAACCACATAATGGCACTGCCATAGTTAGCTGACTAGAGCATGTCCGTGTCTCTGTTCAGCCATATACCCAGGTATCTCACTGACCCCTCAGTCCAATAGAGGGGGTATCAAGAGGGGAACTGTACTGTAGCCGCAAAGAGGGGCATTACTACCATTAGACCAGTTAATGGTGATCCCGGATATCCATCCAAATCCAATCTCATCCAGCAAGGCATCTAGATGCTGCCTCGGATCGAGAACATACAGAGCGACATCGTCCTCGTACATGGATATTAGCACTGGGAGCTGTTGGAAGGCCAAGCCCCTGTGATTATGATGTTGGCGCAAGCGGGCCGCAAGCAGCTCCATCGCAACAGCAAAAAGCAACAGAGAGAGTGGGCATCCCTGGCGAGTGCCTCTAGCAATTGGGAATGGATCAGATATGGTACCAGATATGGTACCGTTAACTCTCAGCCGCTCGCATGGCTGCGTGTATAGCAGGCAAATCAGCTGAATGAATCTTGAGCTCAGCCCCACCCGAGCCAGCAAGGCAAACATATATTGCCATGTCATAGAGTCAAAGGCCTTAAGGGCATCCAGAAACACTGCCGCCGCACAATCTTCACGATCAATCATACAAGATATTGCAAAATACGTCTGGAGGTTATATAGGGTGGAGTGGCCCGGCACAAACCCCGACTCGTCTGGCAGCACTAGAGTAGGAAGCAGGGGCTGCAAACGTGCCACAATGAGTTTCGTCAGGATCTTATTGTCAATATTTATTAACGTAAGAGGCCTATAGGAATTGCAGGAGCACGGGTCCTTCCCAGGTTTTAAAATGGTCACGATAAGAGCCTTGCGCATCGAGGATGAAAGGATCCCAGTCTCAATAGCCTTTGCGTACATCTCCAGGAGGTGAGGAACCAATATATCAGCATACTCCTTCTAAAAGGCCGGTGGCAGACCGTTCAATCCAGGGGCTTTATCCCCAGGTAAACCGCGTATTGCCTGAACTACATCATCTACCGAAAAAGGGGTATCTAAATATTGACGGTGTGCACTCTCAAACCACAAAAGACTAATATCTTCAAAATAGCTAGCGATTGATGCCGTGTTCGCCCCAGTGGGCTCAGCATATAGGTTCGAGTAGAAGTCAGTAAGGATACTCTTGATCTTGTCAGTACCAGTGCGTTGTGCACCAGACGAGTCAGTCAGCTCGACAATATAGTTACTTGCCCACGGCTTGCGGAACATTGCAGCTAGCGTTCACCTTCGCCATATCTCCTTGCCGTCACATTTTTCACTAAAAAACAGACCTCGCGGAGGGCATCCTCCTCAAACTGTGTCATCTTCCCCTTCAAAGCCGCCAACAGGTCTGCCGACCAGTTTGAAACCAAGCGTCTTTCAAGATCAGCAATCTGGGCCTCCAACTCCGCTAGCTCCAGTCGCAGCACCTTCAACACACCATGCTAGAGAGGCAAATTCCTCGGATCACCACCTTGAAGGCCTCCCACATGGTACCGGCAGAGGCCACCGACCCCCGGTTCTCCGCAAAGTAGTGTACAATAGCGCTACTAACCTCATCTCTGAATACCTGGTACTTCAGCGCACCAGGAGGTAGCTTCCAAATAAAGCCACTACCCGGGCCACCCAGAACAGCCAGTTCTAACATGAATGGAGAATAATCTGACAGAGTGCGGGCCTTATGCTCAATGGATCGCATCCAGAGCGTCACATCCCTAGTTCCAAGCCAGAGGTCTTTACGGAACCAACTGCTGTGCACATAAATAAGTGTCCTCCCTATCAGTACCATGTTTTTCTCTCCATAAATCCACCACAGAGGCCGGGCAGCTGCCACATGCTGTGGTCTGGCCGACTTTCGCGATCTGCCTCAAAATCCAGCACCACGTTGAAATCGTCCCCCCCAACAAGGGCCCGGGACCCAGCGAATCAATTAATCTCCCCACTTCTCCAAAGAATTCAGGGTCATCAGAATTTGGGCCATAGAGCGATACCAATCTGCACGGTCTGTCAAGCAGTGTTCCCCGCAGCATAACATAGTGACCATTAGGATCGACAAGCACCTTCTCAGTGCGCCACTGCAGCCCCTTCCAAATCAAAATCACCACATCACTCACGTAACGTGTGTACATCACAGCGTGCCATTTGCCAATCCAACCAGCCTTCAGCCGATGCTTGGTGGCATCCACAAGATGGGTCTCTAGTAACATGCAAATGTCTACCGCGTGTCGCTGAGCATACGCAAATATCAACCTCATCTTGCACCCATCAATCAGCCCACAGACATTCCAAGTGAGGCAGTGCAGAGGCGTCACACTATCTTGCTCCATAACGTCGTACTATCCAACCATACATCTCCCCATGACATCACAGAAGAAGCATCCACGGCATGCAGGAAAGGGGACAGGTGCAAAAGGAAAGAAAGAAAGGGTACAAACCTAACACAGAACATTCCCATCCCCCACCCACGCAGACCCCCCCAAATGAGTCAGTGCTAGAAACCCACCCATCCCCAAATGCAGTTCCCAGAAAAGATGGCAAACATTTTAAATGGACTCATTCGGCGTGGCGTCAACGAGGCCATCCGAAACCCATCCCAGACTGGATGGAGGGGCAGGGGGAACAACAATGAAGGGGAGTATTGCAAAGCATCCCACCCCATTAGTCAAATCAGCCGCAAGGTCGCAGGCTGAGCGACTCCGGGCAGGGTCACATGAGGCTTAAGTAGAAGTGTCTATTTAATCATTATCACTTAGAAAACCACCATCATCATCAGCAGAACGCGGGCTGACCAAACGCGCCCTCCTTGCTGACAGATTTAGCATACCTCACAGCCAGTTTCAGTCTGTGAAAAAATGCATCTTGCCCTAATGTTGGACTCTCAGCTTTGCCGGGTAAATGAGGGAGTATTTCACTTCGGTCTGGCTTAAAACACGTTTAACCGGCAGGAAGGCCTTGCGGGCAGCCTGCACCCCAGGAGGGTAATCAGGGAAAAAGTTCAGTTCTGCGTTGTTGTATACCACCGGTCTGCGCTCCCTAGCTAGTCGAAGTATAGTGTCTCAGTCTCTGTAGTTGAGTAATCGTACAATAATGGGGCGCGCAGGAGCCCCCGGCGGTGGTCACGGCTCCAGAGATCTGTGGGCCCTTTCCACCACCAGCAACCAGGAGAGCTCCCCAGGAAATAGTGCAGAGAGCATAGTCTCGACGAAGTGCTCCATATGCCCCATATCTGTCGACTCCGGGAGGCCCAAAATGCAGACATTATTGCGACAAGAACGGGCCTCAAGTTCCTCAGTTTTATTCCTGATTATCTCCAACACACGCTCCATGTGCAGCAACTTCTCCCCATCTCCGAGACGATCACCCTCCAAATCTGAGGTGCGGGACTCCAGCTGCGCAAAGCGTGAATCGTGACCATCCACCCTTTCCTTTAAACGATCCATCTGTTCAGTGAGATGGTCAAGCTCGGCATCAATGCTAGCCATTCTGCGCTTAAGATCTAAAAACATAGCCTTCACGGATGCCGCAGGTGAATCCTCCACAGGTGGCAAGTTGTCCACCATCCGGTTGGACGAGCCACTCTTCTTTTTCCCACTCTCAAAAGTAAACTAAGGGGGTCATTCTGACCTTGGCGGTAAAAGGGCCATAGCGCCGGTCAGAACTCCGCCATACTACCGCCGCGGGCGCGGTAAACCGCCACGGTCATTCTGACCACCAACTGTGAATCCTCCAAAAACCCGACATCCAAGGAAGGCCGCCTCATCAGCGGGCCGCGGAAAACTGGAGATGACCAAACCGCCACGCCAACACAAACACGCCCATGCCATTCTGACCCACGAATCCACGCGGCGGTCTTTCAACCGTGGTATTCCATTGGCGGTACACACCGCCGCGGTCAAAATACACACACAGCTCCAAAACACTGCCACATTGGGCAATTTGAAATACACACACCTGACACACATACCAACAACACTCCCACACATCCATACAACTATAAAACACACACCCACATCATCCACAAACCCCTACGACCGAAGATCAGAGACGAAGGAGAGAGAGACACATCACAGAATAGAGAGCTACATCACACAGAGGCACACTACACCATCACACACACCACATAGAAGCACAAAGCACCACACACCAACACACTCATCACCATATACACCACCCCACACCTCATCCACACCACCCCATTGACACCCCAAAGGCACCCACGCTTTTCGGACCAAGAAATCCGGGTCATGGTGGAGGAAATCATAAGAGTTGAACCGCAGCTCTTCGGCTCACAGGTGCAGCACACCACCATAGCCAGGAAGGCGGAGCTATGGCAGCGGATCGTGGATAGGGTCAACGCGGTGGGACAGCATCCCAGAAATCGAGACGACATCCGCAAACGCTGGAACGACTTAAGGGGAAAGGTGCGCTCGATGGTCTTGCGACACAACATCGCAGTGCAGAAGACTGGCGGGGGACCCCCACCCACTCCACCCGAATTCACAGCATGGGAGCAAGAGGTACTAAACATCCTGCATCCTGATGGCCTCGCTGGAGTACACGGAGGAATGGACTCTGGTAAGTACAATCTCAACTACTTCACCCCCCCCCCCCAGCATGCTAACCCCCACCACCACCCTCACCCCCAACCCCCCATCACACATCCTCCCTGAGAATGTCTCTCCAGCACAACCCACCCAACACCAACCCCTGCATGCCCCCACAAACTATGGACACCCATCACCCAAGCATGACCACTGCACATACCCCCCCCCCAAAACACCCCCACAACACCTCCCCCAAGGGAATGGCAGCACTGGGGGACAAGGGCACCAATCAATGGCACGCAATAGCACACACAGAAACAATAACCATACTCTCTTACCCCATGCAGGACCCGAACGCCAACACACCGGCCAGGAGGGTCCAGAAATGTCCATCCCCCCCCCCTGAAGAGGCCCCCAGTGATGACAGCAGCTCTGTCGACCTGGAACCTGATGACCAGCCCGGACCATCGGGGACCTCTGGACAGTCGGTTCCCCACACACAGGCCACAGCAGACCCAACCCCCTCTGGGACCAACAGCACAGCTCCCACCCAGCGGGCCCATGCCTCTGTCTCTAGGACAGGTCAATCAGCGGTGTGTCTGCCACTACAGGGCACCCAGGCTAACCCACCACCCCAACAACAACAGGGACCTGGGGGCAGTGGTAGTGGGCACACCGTCCAGGGGACAGAGGCCGGGGGAAACAGGGCAACTCGGAGGGCTGCTGTGCGACAGGGGGGGGAGGAGAGGCCCAGGGAACCCACTCTCCAAGAGGCCCTCACCACCATCATGGCAGCCTACCACCACTCCCAAGAGACGATGGCGACGGTACTGGCCAGGTTCCAGGAGATCCAGGCACAGCAGGAGGAACGCTACATGGGGTTCACCAATCAACTCACCAACATCTCTACCGCTATGGGGAGCATAGTCCAGGCCCTCAACCGGATAGAAGACACATTGCGGGACCATGTGGCACCACACAGGGCCCCTGTCACTAGCCAGGAACAGCCTACCACCTCTGCCGGCGCTAGTGTACAGGAGGCCCCACCACAACGACAGGCCACCAGAACCCCACCTCCTGCTGAAGAACAACCACCCCGCAAGAGGAGCCTGAGATCAAAAAAATCGACAGAGTAGGATGTCAAGACCCCCGCCAGCATGAGACACCCCCTGAAGTCATCCCACTGTCCCACATTGCCACCCTGTCCAACCTTGAACTGCCCCTGCTCCATCCTTCCACAGGCATATGGACAATGCACCTGTGAGACTGAGAACTGGACTCTGCCATGGACATTACTCCACCCCCACCCATCACCGTGTTTATATCATGTACCATTATCTAGCACAAAAAATAAATCACTCAATGCACTGAAATCAAACAGGAGTCAGGCTGTATTATTTACAAATGTATAACACATTACCGATCAATTATGTTCTGTTAACTTTGTGCTGAACACATACCGAGATCAATAAGCATTAGTCCATGGGCTAACCAAGCAGTAGTCACGGAGTGGGTCATATAGCACTGAAAAGGGAAGGGAAAATCAAACATCAGTTTAAAAGAACTGGGGGGTCATAGACAAAGTTGAGAAGCAGGAGGCTTGCTGGAAAAGTAAAATGGCGTGGTTGATTCTTACCTGTGTGCTGCTGAAAATACTGTTGGATAACTCTGTCCCTGTTGTCTGTGTCGTCCTCTAAATCTTCCTCCTCTTCACTCTCCGCAGGCTCCACAGCTGCTTCAACACCACCATCTGGACCATCCTCCTGCAGGAAAGGCACCTGACGTCGCAATGCCAGATTGTGAAGCATACAGCAGGCCACGATGATCTGGCACACCTTCTTTGGTGAGTACATCAGGGATCCCCCTGTCATATGCAGGCACCTAAATCTGGCCTTCAGGAGCCCAAAGGTCCTTTCTATGATCCTCCTAGTTCGCCCATGGGCCTCATTGTACCGTTCCTCAGCCCTGGTCCGGGGATTCCTCACTGGGGTCAATAGCCAAGGCAGGTTGGGGTAACCAGAGTCACCTATTAGCCACACACGTTGTCTCTGTAGCTGTTCCATCACATAAGGGATGCTGCTATTACGCATCATATACGCGTCATGCACTGACCCAGGGAACATGGCATTCACATGGGAGATGTACTGGTCAGCCAAACAGACCACCAGGACGTTCCTAGAATGGTAACTTTTCCTGTTTCTGTACACCTGCTCATCGTCTTTTGGGGGGACTAAGGCTACATGGGTCCCATCAATGGCACCAATTATGTTGGGAATATGTCCAAGGACATAAAAATCACCCTTCAAAGTGGCCAAATCAACCTCCTCTGGGAAGATAATGTAACTCCGCATGTGTTTCGTCAGGGCAGACAACACTCTAGACAAAACTTTGCAAAACATAGGCTGAGACATTCCAGATGACATGGCCACTGTTGTCTGGAATGAGCCACTTGCAAGAAAATGGAGGACTGACAGAACCTGCACCAGAGGGGGAATTCCTGTGGGTTGGCGGATGGGGGACATCAGGGCTGGCTCCAGCTGGGCACACAGTTCATGGATAGTGGCACGGTCAAGTCGGTATCGTAGTATGATGTGGCGTTCTTCCATTGCCGACAGGTCCACCAGCGGTCGGTACACGCGAGGATTCATCCTTCTCCTCGCAAGTCCCAGCGGACGGTGCCTAGGAATGACAACATGGAGCACAGAGTCAAGCCAATCACTGGTACGTTCACCACAGCTTGCATAGCACACGGTTATCTATGTTTTGAAAGGTGTGTATGTGTGGCAATGCAAGGCCTAGGCCTGTGTGTCGCAGTAGGAATTATGCCATGTGGGCCCTTGAAATGGCGGCTGCCTGACCTGTGAAGTGGGACAATGGGATGTGAGGTCAATGCGCTGGCGGAGCACACCGTGGCGGTAGGCGGTCGAAGACCGCTACATGGAGCCGCATTGGTTAACATTGAATGCTATGGGTGTCAGGAGCCAATGACGATGTGCGCCGGCGGTAGCGGTACGCACCGCCGCGGTACGCACCGCTGCGGGCGTGACTGCCATTTTCTATCTGCCTAATCACTCGAGACCTGATCATCCACAGGAGAGGACCTATACTGCAAGTGCTGTTGTGACCTCGGTCTGGAAGTGACAATGGCTGCTGCGACTGGGGAAAGGGCCCCTGCCTTCACGTCTGAAGAGTTGGAGAAGCTCGTGGATGGGGTCCTCCCCCAGTATGCGTTACTCTACGGTCCTCCAGACCAACAGGTAAGTACACCGGGTGCACATGGAATGGGCGATGCCTGTGTGGAGTGGGGTGGATGTAAGTTGGTGGGGTGGGGGGCGAATGAGGAGTGCAACGCACGACAGATGAGAGCATGTGCCATATGGCAAGGTTGGGGAGGGGGGGCCAATCACATCTAACATGCAGTAAGTTGATGAATGTTTCCTACCCACCCTGTACATGTCACATAGGTCAGCGCCCATCAGAAAGTCGAGATTTGGCGTGCCATCGCCAAGGAAGTCCGGGCCCTGGGGGTCCACGTCAGACGGGGCACCCACTGCCGCAAGAGGTGGGAGGACATCCGCCGCGGAACCAGGAAGACCGCCGAGTCACTGCTGGGGATGGCCTCCCAACCTAGGAGGGGTGCCAGTCGTACCCTGACCCCCCTGATGTCCCGGATCCTGGCGGTGGCCTACCCGGATTTGGATGGGCGCTTGAGAGCATCACAGCAGACACAAGGGGGTGAGTATCAGCACATTCTGCTATCTTTCTGCGCAGTGGAGGCGTCTGGGTGGGGGAGGAGGGTTGTGAGTGACATTAGGCCAGGGCGCTTTCTGTAGTGTAGTCCTCTCCCTTAGGCATGGCCCTGTGCTCCCGGCCCCCACCTCTGTAGGGTGACAAGTACAGCTATTGATGGTCCAGCCTCACACATCTGCGCGTTTGTCCTCTCTTGACCTGTTGTCTTAGTCAGAAGTACTGAGTAGTGTACCCCGAATGCGCGGCTTAGTGCATGAGGCTCCTGTGTCTGTCCTCTCCGCCAACGGTGTTGACATTGCATGCACTCAACCTGGTCTTCTTTTTCTCCCCCCCCCCTTCTTCTTCATCTTCTTGTGCATGTGTGCATTAGCATCATCAGGCGGAGGAGATTTGGCATCGGAGCACGAGGGAGCTGCAAGTCACAAGGCCCCGGTGGGCCCAGGAACAGACACCGAGGGCACCAGTGATCCGGAGGGCGAGGGGAGCACCACAACGGGGACCGGTGGTGAGAGCAGCGACACAGACACATCCTCGGATGGGTGCTCCCTAGCGGTGGCGGAAACATCCGGGACCCCCGCCTCTACAGGTACAGCTGCCACCCAGCGCACCAGCCCCGCCCTCCCTGCAGCCCCTCAGCCTACGCTCCGTGCCCGCTCGCCCAGGAAGGCGGGCATCTCCTTCACCCCAGGCACCTCAGCCCCTGCCCCTGTCACCCCTGCTGCCCTCAGTGCGGAGCTCATTGACCTTGTGAGGACGCTCATTGTTGGGCAGACTACCCTTTTGAATGCCATCCAGGGGGTAGAAAGGGAGGTGCATCGGAGCAATGCCTACCTGGAGGGCATTCATTCGGGTCAGGCTGCCCATCAACGATTGTGCAACACTCTGGCCTCAGCACTGACGGCAGCCATTGTCCCTGTTTCCAGCCTCCCTCTTCTGACTGCCTCCAGCCTGTCTCTGTCTCCTGTTCCTCAGCCTATCCCATCCACACCATCTGACCAGCCTGCACACACCTCAACACCCAAGGGCAGCTCATCCAGACACAAGCACCACAGATCACACAAACACTCACCCAAGCAACACCCAGATGCAGACATTCCAACAGTCACTGCCACTCCTGTGTCCCCCTCCTCCTCGTCTCCCTCCTCCCTCCCTGTGACGTCTACACTCACACCTGCATGCACACCAACATCAGCCAGTGCTTCCATCACCACCACACCCTCCTGTACAGTCCGCACGCGTGCAGTCACCACCCCCACTGCCATTTACACGTCCCCTGTGTCCTCTCCCACTGTGTCTGTCACCCCCTCTTCCAAGACACACAAACGCAGGCAGCCACCCACCCAACAGCCATCCACCTCACGACAGCCTACAGCACCAGCACCTTCACCCAATGACAGCACACCTGACTCTCCTACAACCACATCCTCTTCCTCCACTCCCTTCACCACTTCTCCTACCCTTTACCTTGGCCCTAAAAAACTTTTCCTGGCTAATCTTAACCTCTTTCCCTCCGATGACCTACCCCCTCCATCTGCAAAGAGTCCCAAGAGCACCACAGCCACCACCAGCCCAGCTTCGGGTGTCACTGTTGTGCATGGGTTCTGGAGTCCACCCTTTGCCAGCAGTGACACCTCAATCAGCAGCAAGGACACATCCAGCCCCCCCCCCGGCAAGAGGACCAGGAAACACAAGGGCCGCCGTGCGAGGACTGACACGGCTGCCCCCAAGGAGCAAACTTCGCCCACTTCACCAGCCACATCATCTAGGGGAGGCAAGGGCCCGAGAGCCCCATCTAAGGAGCGTAAGGGCAGCAGGGCGGAAAAGTCAGGCAGCAGGAGCGCGGAGCAGGTGGGCCCCACATGCCACATCCCAGCTGGAAAGGAGGACACCAAAGGGCCCAGGACTCCGTCCCCGAAGGGTCCAGAAGCATCACGGTCGGAGGGAGACTGAGCAGGGAGTCCAGGCCAGGTCTGGCTCCCTTGACCTACTGGATGTGCACCGCTGAACATGGCCCGCCGTGGAGGAGAGCACCGCTGAACAGGGCCCCGCCGTGCAGAAGAGCACCGCTGAACAGGGCCCGCCGTGAAGATAGGCACCGCTGAACAGGGCCCGCCGTGGAGAAGAGCACCGCTGAACAGGGCCCCGCCGTGCAGAAGAGCACCGCTGAACAGGGCCCCGCCGTGCAGAAGAGCACCGCTGAACAGGGCCCGCCGTGCAGAAGAGCACCGCTGAACAGGGCCCGCCGTGGAGAAGAGCACCGCTGAACAGGGCCCGCCGTGCAGAAGAGCACCGCTGAACAGGGCCCGCCGTGGAGAAGAGCACCGCTGAACAGGGCCCGCCGTGGAGAAGAGCACCGCTGAACAGGGCCCGCCGTGGAGAAGAGCACTGCTGAACAGGGCCCCGCCGTGAAGATAGGCACCGCTGAACAGGGCCCGCCGTGCAGAAGAGCACCGCTGAACAGGGCCCCGCCGTGCAGAAGAGCACCGCTGAACAGGGCCCGCCGTGGAGAAGAGCACCGCTGAACAGGGCCCACCGTGGAGAAGAGCACCGCTGAACAGGGCCCGCCGTGGAGAAGAGCACCGCTGAACAGGGCCCCGCCGTGCAGAAGAGCACCTCTCCGCTGGGCCCCGCCGTCTCAAGCACCGCTACGCTGGGCCCTTCTTCTCAAGCACCGCTCCGCTGGGCCCCGCCGTCTCAAGCACCGCTCCGCTGGGCCCTTCCTGTCAAGCACCGCTCCGCTGGGCCCTTCCTGTCAAGCACCGCTCCGCTGGGCCCCGCCGTCTCAAGCACCGCTCCGCTGGGCCCCGCCGTCTCAAGCACCGCTCCGCTGGGCCCCGCCTGTCAAGCACCGCTCCGCTGGGCCCTTCCTGTCAAGCACCGCTCCGCTGGGCCCCGCCGTCTCAAGCACCGCTCCGCTGGGCCCTTCCTGTCAAGCACCGCTCCGCTGGGCCCCGCCGTCTCAAGCACCGCTCCGCTGGGCCCCGCCGTCTCAAGCACCGCTCCGCTGGGCCCCGCCTGTCAAGCACCGCTCCGCTGGGCCCTTCCTGTCAAGCACCGCTCCGCTGGGCCCCGCCGTCTCAAGCACCGCTCCGCTGGGTCCTTCCTGTCAAGCACCGCTCCGCTGGGCCCTTCCTGTCAAGCACCGCTCCGCTGGGCCCCGCCGTCTCAAGCACCGCTCCGCTGGGTCCTTCCTGTCAAGCACCGCTCCGCTGGGCCCCGGCGTCTCAAGCACCGCTCCGCTGGGCCCCGCCGTCTCAAGCACCGCTCCGCTGGGCCCTTCCTGTCAAGCACCGCTCCGCTGGGCCCCGCCGTCTCAAGCACCGCTCCGCTGGGCCCTTCCTGTCAAGCACCGCTCCACTGGGCCCCGCCGTCTCAAGCACCGCTCCGCTGGGCTCCGCCGTCTCAAGCACCGCTCCGCTGGGCCCCGCCTGTCAAGCACCGCTCCGCTGGGCCCATCCTGTCAAGCACCGCTCCGCTGGGCCCCGCCTGTCAAGCACCGCTCCGCTGGGCCCATCCTGTCAAGCACCGCTCCGCTGGGCCCCGCCGTCTCAAGCACCGCTCCGCTGGGTCCTTCCTGTCAAGCACCGTTCCGCTGGGCCCTTCCTGTCAAGCACTGCTCCGCTGGGCCCCGCCGTCTCAAGCACCGCTCCGCTGGGCCCTTCCTGTCAAGCACCGCTCCGCTGGGCCCTTCCTGTCAAGCACCGCTCCGCTGGGCCCCGCCGTCTCAAGCACCGCTCCGCTGGGCCCTGCCGTCTCAAGCACCGCTCCGCTGGGCCCTTCCTGTCAAGCACCGCTCCGCTGGGCCCCGCCGTCTCAAGCACCGCTCCGCTGGGCCCTTCCTGTCAAGCACCGCTCCGCTGGGCCCTTCCTGTCAAGCACTGTTTATGGTTCACTGTGCCCACCATGCCTCCTCCTTGAGCAGTGGACACTGTCATCCACCAGATGGACTGTGGCTTTGCACTCCCCAGGATGTTGAAGTGGGCAACCCACCCACTGTAGAGACTTGAGAGACTGTGGCTTTGCACTCCCCAGGATGGTGAAGTGGGCAACGCACCCACTGTAGAGACTTGAGAGACTGTGGCTTTGCACTCCCCAGGATGGTGAAGTGGGCAACCCACCCACTGTAGAGACTTGAGAGACTGTGGCTTTGCACTCCCCAGGATGGTGAAGTGGGCAACCCACCCACTGTAGAGACTTGAGAGACTGTGGCTTTGCACTCCCCAGGATGGTGAAGTGGGCAACCCACCCACTGTAGAGACTTGAGAGACTGTGGCTTTGCACTCCCCAGGATGGTGAAGTGGGCAACCCACCCACTGTAGAGACTTGAGAGACTGTGGCTTTGCACTCCCCAGGATGGTACAGTGGGCAACCCACCCACTGTAGAGACTTGAGAGACTGTGGCTTTGCACTCCCCAGGATGGTGAAGTGGGCAACCCACCCACTGTAGAGACTTGAGAGACTGTGGCTTTGCACTCCCCAGGATGGTGAAGTGGGCAACCCACCCACTGTAGAGACTTGAAAGACTGTGGCTTTGCACTCCCCAGGATACATCAATGGGCATGGTGGCCACTTCGTGGATCTGGCGTCGTGGACTCATGTGGCTGTGGTGCCTCCCCCTTCCCTTCCCCCTGAGGTGCCTGTAATTTTTTCATCAGATGCCCCTGCAGTGTTCTCTCCAAAGGACTCAGGTCTCCTGTGTGGGCTTTGCCCTTGTGTCGCTACACTGTAGCCCACGGACTGTTCCATTTAACTTTCATGTACAGGACTAATTGCCTCGGTTCTCCATGGCAGTGTATATAGTATCATTTTGTTATGGATATTTTGCGTAGTTGACCGCTCCATATCAGAGTCTATTTTTTATATAAATATTTCGTCCCAATTTATTTCTGTCTTTGCATTCTTAAGGGGGGTTTGGGTGGTGTCACTGTGCATTGTTGCTCTGCATTAGTGTGTACATAGTTTGGGGGGGGGGTCGCATATGTGTGTGCCGTAGGCTTCCCTCCTCCCCCCTCCCCTGTGTCGTAGGTGCAGTACTCACCGTTGTCGTCTGCGCCGGAGTTCGTACTCGTGATAGATGAGAAGGTAGACGAGAGCAGGTAGGATGTTTAATTCGGGTTCCATGCTGTCCTCCGTACTCGTGGAGTGTGTTTTGGTGCGCGTTTTCCCGTTCGTAGTCTGTTTCCGCCGTGTTTTTATCGGCGGTGCTCCTGCCCCGGAAAAGGTGGCGGATTGGTGAGTTGTGATAGTGTGGGCGGTACATTGTCTGCCGCCTGCCTGTTGGCGGTGACCGCCACGCTGTTTGTCTGCACCGCCGCGGCTGTCGGAGTGTTAATGTGGCGGGCTGTGTTGGCGGTTCCCGCCAGGGTCAGAATTCCATTTTTTCGACCGCCGGCCTGTTGGCAGGTTGGCCGCCGCTTTATCACCGACCGCCAGGGTTAGAATCACCCCCTAAATCTGCTTCTGGCCAGCTTTCCCCATTCTCCCCCCAGCCAGGTAGGCCAGCGGCGCCCGCGCGCCTGCACATCTCACTAGCAGGCGTCCGGCAAGCAGCAGGGTCACCCGAATACAGAAGCCCTTGGTGACAACAACACCCCAGCCGGAAGCCCACCTCGTAACAAGGTGGGCTTCCGGGCTGAATGGGAGCAGGTAGGAAGGCCAAGCCCGCAGGGAGCGTCACGCAATCAGTCACCATCTTAGAAGCCAGACCGAGTGGCCCGAACCCAGCAGGGCGGCCACGCACAGGGCCATGCAATAAAAGTGTTTCCACCGGCAGTCCACGTGGCCCAGCAAGAGTATAGTCCCAGAAATAATGTAAAAAACGTAGCCAAGACGGGGAGGTTGCACACCAGGCAGTCTGCACCAATGGTGGCCCACAGGGGTGTCTGCAACCTTAGGGCATCAGAAGTACAATCAGGCAGTCTGCCGCGCCATAGAGCGCAAAATAGGGCCCCCAGTCAAAGAGCCGGGCTGGCCCGCGCATCTGCGGGGGCCCACAGCCTGCTTTAGCATCCGACTGGGCCCCGCTGTATTATATGGGCCCACCGGTGCCAAGATCAATCTGATCTGCGGCACACGGGGTTGCCAGCAGCAGAGGGGGTCCCCCACCCCCAAAGACCGCCAGTGCTCTCGCGGTAGCCAGTGGCCCGATTTGCCCGATGAGAGGGCCCCGCGGGGGCAGGCAGCGCATCAATCGCCCCGCAGGTCACAAGGGCAGCCCTCAGACCAAGACTCCAATCGCGGGGACAGGATGGAGCAGGCACAACTGTAGAAACCACTCCCCGCGGCGCCCACCCCGGCAGCCCAAGCTGCGATGCCAGCAGATACAGCAGAGGCCCTCGTGCCTCACGCAGCCACCCAGGCCCCACCTCCAGGCCGGGCCGTGTTGGCCAGTACTGCACAAAGCACTCACCCAGCGCCGGCTCGCCGCCGACAGACTCCTCAGGTCCTCTGATACCAGCACAGACGAGGAATAAGGGCGAGGTTTTGCAAAAGTAGAAGAAATGCAGCATTTGGGTCCCCTGCCGAGCAGAGCCTCACAGTGTGGCAGCCATCTTGCTGATCGGCCAGGCCACACCCCCATAAATAAAGATTTAAAAAACTAATTCATGCACATGGACATACTTAAAAGAAAATGTGTTGATGAACCAAAATAAACAGCCCCATTCTCCTTCTATTGTGTCTCTGCCAAATGTTCTGTCCCTCAACACCCAAAGCTGATGTAGTCTCATCTCAGCCATAATATGCATGCACAGTATAGAACTGTTTTATATTGCAACATCTATATAGGACTTACTATTCCTTTGTGGGGCACAAGACACCCGCCGCCCGCCTGGAGGGAGCCGCCATATGGCCGCTCCGCGGTCGAAAGACATGGGATGGGCACTGCAGGGGCCCCCAGGGGCCCCACGACACCCCTCACCGCCATCCTGTTCCTGGCGGTCAGAACCGCCAGGAACAGGATGGCGGTGAGGGGGTCGGAATCCCCCATGGCGGCGCAGCAAGCTGCGCCGCCATGAGGGATTCCCAGGGCAGTGGAAAACCGGCGGGAGACCGCCGGTTTTCCTGGTCTGACCGCGGCCAAACCGCCGCGGTCAGAATGCTCTGCGGGGCACCGCCAGCCTGTTGGCGGTGCTCCCGCATCCCCGGCCCCGGCGGTCCTTGACTCCCTTTATCTCATGGGGAGCATGGTACTTTGTGTAGGGCGTGAGACTGGAAGGGTGTTGTCTTTGTTTCTGATCCTATTAGAGGAAGTGTTTCCTTGTATTGCGTAATGGCACCAAGTTGTAGCTATTGTGTGATGGGCGTAGTGCTTAGCAGCACAGTTGATGAATAGAGGTGAGGGATAGACATGCAGTTTATAGTTTTCATTAAGCTGGCAGCTTTGAGCATCTCTTCTTGTCTTCTCTATGGTAATTCTTATGATCACAGCCTTCCTAACATGTTACTAGACTGAGTTAGATATATAGTTTATACCCTTATGCTCCTGACCAAGCAATGTTTTGGGGAGGAAAACGATGAAGCGATCTGCTGGGATGAACTTTGTTTCTATCATCCCATATCTGATTATCGGTGTGGGATGTAAAGAAGAGATTACAGTACGTAGCTAAGTAGGACCTGTAATGGTGAACTAGATGAGAGTCCTTCGATTAGCCAGCAGAATTGATACATGTTTTGTAATTCCAAACAAGCTGCAGCCCAGTATTAGGTTTTCTATACCCTCTAGTTAAGGTACAGGTTTGCTGATAACTTGCCAACTTCAGACAGGAAGCCTGGTGGACTACAACCAATGGACCACCTAAGCATTACATGAGGGTGGTGTGTTCTGGGCGAGAATCAGTCTTGTAAGACTCACAAGATTGTTTGTTATTGTGCTCCAAATCTCCCTTCAACATGAATAGACACACACAACATTACACACTAAAAATATATTTTATGATTTTATTAAAATCAGTGTCATATTCTAGTGCAAATAACGTGTATAGTTTTAACTATAAAAATAAACAAAACACTGGCAATGAAAGCGATTAATACTGAAGTATAAAACACGAATTACAAAACTGCAACGGTTTTCTGGCATTCCCCTTCCTGTATCATTCTGCACATTTACAGTGTCTTAAATTCTTAGCCCAATGTGATCCAAACGATTTGTAATTGAATCTGTTTCATTATTAACCTGAGTAAAACTCTCTTTCATTCTTGCCACCGCATTGTCCCAGGATATTTTAACTTTTCGTTTCTCTTGGAGAATTTTGTTGAGCTGGCTATCAGTTATGCCTGCTTCTTCGGACTTTGATTCTGGGCCATCTACTAACAAACTGCTTCGACGTTGTGACCTTACTAGTCTTATTTATTGTCTTTATGGCTGTGGCTTCATTTAGTTTCATAATTTCTGGTGCTTTAATCATGTAATTTAATGTTGCTGCATATATGTCTTCTTCAACTGCTTTCTTACTCTTGTTCTTTTTGTGACCCTTCAGAATGGTTGGCCCAGACCTCCTTTTTTTAAAATAGTGAATATGCATTTCTCTGTTTACAAGTCCTTTGCGCCACTGCTGAGTCATTTTTTTTGACACAGTGGTGGCGCTAGCAGTGCACTACACTCCTCAATATTTACAATCTGATGCATTGGGCCCAATACATCCGTTAGTACAGCCGTGCATCACATTTTATCTGTGCCAGTGATAATGTATGTGAGGTAGGCCTTCCCACAGAAAAAATCACGTAGAACTGATGCAGTGAAATTTACAACTTTCACTGTGTCATTCTACGGCTTCACTGCTTCAAAATTTTACCGCCTGCTCAGAGCAGGCATAAAATTGATGCAGGGCTTTTTCCTATGGGACTCCCCTCACATTGTTGGAGTTGCATCAGTTTGAGGATGCAACTCTAGCAATGCATCAGTTTAGCGTTAACAGATGCATCAGAAATTCTGACCTAGCTGTGAAAATGCATTCGATGGGGCTCCGTATTGTGAATAGAGCACATCCATGGTATTGTTATGGGAAATGCAGCAGGCGCAAGAAACTGACCCATCGATGACCATGCATCTGATTCTTGTAAATGAGGTCCTCAGTCTTTTCCTTCTTTGAATTATTCAGGGTACAAAGGTCCCGATGTCCGACCATTACAGATTGCAACTTGCAATTCGCATTTTTTTGTGAGTTGCAAATTGCAAGTCACAATCTGTAATGTAAAACAATGTCTGAGACACTGTTGGCAATTCCCAAATGGTTCAAAAAGGAGCTGCCTCATTAACATTCATGAGGCAGGTCACAATTTGCAAATCATATGGGAATGGGTGCACTCAGGGATGGTGGACTGCTGAGGTCAGCAGACCACCATGTCTGTGACTGCTTTTTCAATAAAATTTTTTTTTTTTTATGCAGACCATTTTCTTTTCATTGTTTTCAGAGTAGGCAGTAGTCTGTGGGACCACTGCCTGCTCTGAAAAAACGTTTTCATTACCATTCACAAAGGGAAAGGGTGCCGTAGGGACTCCTTCCCATTTGCAAATAAGTTAACACCAATTTGAAATCGGTCATGGTCACAAAACAATCACACATGGGCCTGCGAGTCGCAATTAGGAAGGGACACCCTTGGAATGCCCCTTCCTAATTGCGAGTCACAATCCCAATTTTGCGAGTTGGTAACAGGATACCGACTCGCAAAATAGGAATGGTACATTGTACAAGGCCATTTTGTGGTCACAAATGGTGAAATTCGCCTTTTGCGACCACAAAATTGCTTTGTACATCAGGCCCTAGGTAAGTTACAGAAGGCTTAATGATTTCTTCTATATCCATTCCATTAGCGTCCCCTTTCTAAATTTTCCTTTGTATTTAACCCTACAGAGTCTTGGATCTTATCTCAACTCATTTGTATTTCTAAAAAGTTTTGGGTGGCGTGTGTTTGCTTTTGCCAGGTTTTCTGTATTCTGTTATTCTGCTTGATTATTGATAAAAGGAGAGATAGGATCACTTAGGGCCATATTTATGAGGAGCCTGCGTGCTGGTGCATCACTTTTTGTGACACACCGGAGGCGCAGGCTGTGGGGCCATATCTACAAAGCCATTTTTATATGGCCTTGTAGATATGAAGTAAGGCAATGCAGCGCAAGAGGCGGTCTATGGGTGTTCCCATGCAACACTCATGGATCTTGACGCATTTGCAGATTTACACGTTTTTGTAAACCTGGGCATGCATTAAAAGCCTTTGCTTCCCTAAAGGAGGTGCAACGTGGAGAAATACCTTTATTCCTCCTCATTCTTTCCTTTTTAGTGTCGTGCCTGCATCGAATGCGCTTGCGCATGTGTTTCGCTTGCGAGGCGCTTTAGTAGTTAGAGAAGTGCTCAGAGCCCCGTCCATGTCACGTCAGTGTCTTTCATTGGTTCGTGGGCTTGCCTGTTAAAATCTGCTTGCTTTCATTAGTGGAAAGCATGCATACGTCATGCCTTTTCCGGTGGTTAGCCCTCCTCGAGCGCAGCGACCCGGTACTGAAAACATGCGAGGCTTGCTGTTTTCCGTCCAGTTTGTGGACTACTTTTTATCTTTTTTCGCATCGTTTTCTCGTTTGGAAGAAATTGAGTGCTTTCCATGACATCGACCCTGTTACATAGTTAATTGCGCTTTTGCCGGTTATGTAGATAATTGCACTTTTGCCAATAGGTTTCACTACAAGTGAACTGTAGCAGCGTGATCGTGCTCTTTTTTCCATTTAATGTGTCAAGAAAAGTCAGGTTGGGAGTTTACAACTGCTAATAGCTCTAACTCGGAGAAATGCGAGACCTGTTGCATTGCAAATGCTTGTTCTATGTGTGCTATGTATCTGCAGCACGCATATAAAAGAGGAAATGCCTCTTGTGATTGCTTTTGTGCAGGAAGGTTCCCCTTCCTGCACAAAAGTAATCAATCCCGCAACGCAGACACCCATGCACCATTGTGCAAGAGTGCCTGCATTGGCGCTAGGCAGCAATTTGTGCACCAGTGCAGGGGACAAGGGCAGAAATGCGATGTATGTTGTAGATATGGCGCACTCATGCCCTTTTGTATTGATGCAGGGCAGTGCAGCAAGAAGGCTTGCAGTGCTGCCCTGTGTCAAAAGAATGTAAATATCGTCCTTAGTGCCTCATTTACGAGGCCCTAGCAGCACACTGTGCCACTGCAGCGTCATTTTTTTATCCATTTCAATGGTGAAGTGTGCCAGCCCACATTTACAATGCCTTGCAAAGTCACCTTGTGCGGCTCTTCATGGCCTTGTAAATATGCATCCTTTTCACTCATAACAATGCATGAAAGGGCGAGCACTGCCCTGCGTCAAAACTAAGTAAGTGAGGCCCTTAGTCTTAAACCTGGTGTTGCCTGTGTACTGTTCAATTTCTGCTTACTTTCTCCTTCCTGTAGTGCTATCTGTGAAGTGCAGCAGACGTGGGAGATTCCAACGCTGGGAACTCCTGGACAGTATCTGATTGTAAACCAAAGCGAGAAGGGAATTTAAGCTCCTTTTCTCGGCCTTCAGCAGTGCAGGGGTAAGAGCTGAACTTCAACAGACAGCAAAATTAAACGTTTTGCACAACGAGAAATTTTATCATTTTTTTTAAGTGGAATTTTTTTACAAACGCTAAAATGCTAATTAGTAATGCTGTTATAATGTTAACAACGGAATGAAATGCTATGTTTATTTAACCTCCTGATGCATCATGTGTGCTGATGTAACCCATCCTTCCACCCCAAAAAATAAAAGGAGTCAATAACACAGAGCTGATTGAAATAAGAAGGGGCAAGAGGTGCCAGTGCGGGAAGGCCCTCAAGTCAGGAAGAAGTCGGGAATTAAAGATCATTGGAGAAGTGAGGGAGGGGAACTGATAAGGGAAAAGGAAAGAAAAGGAGTGAAGCAGTAACAGGGACCATAAGAGTGAGCAGAAGTACAATGATAATCTACCCCAAATTCATACAAAAAAAATTAATAGAATAATGCCAATCCACACCTCACACAAACGTGGTAGAAGGCAGGAGAGAATTAATTTAGGCAGCAGAAAGTTTGAAAAAGTTTAGTGAGTAGTGATAGCTGGCAAAAGGCTTTGACCTCATCAGAATTAAAAGTTGTTTTCCCTCTATAGGATGGCTTAAACAGTCTCACAAAATAAAAGACAAAATAAACATGGACTTTTGTACATAACCCAGATGTGATTCTACACCAGGAAAGACATATCCTGACTACGCGTCTTAAAGATGTTTGAATGTTGAAGACCTGGGCTCAGTACAGGTTTCTTTTTAAATCAGTCACGCGGCTAATAGGAGGGATTGCAGTATTTTCGACAAAAATGCCACACAAATATAGAATTAGGATGTAGACGGTGGGGGCAGGTGGATATGGGTCGATTGCTCGATTGATCTAAAGCTCCTTTATTAACATGTAGAGAGCATACATACTGAAGACAATACCATAGTTTATGAACAATTAATACTCGCTCTAGCCTCATGAAAAAGTCCAATAATTGTACGGGTGATTATGTTTGTATTCAGGTTCCAAACTTACATTAATTTAACCTGATTCGCAACCAAAACAAAAATCGCCCTGCCCAAATACCTCCAAATTTTTCGGAGATCTAGATTTGCAGAAGGATAATGGGGATAAAAAAGAGTATACTTGTTTTTTTCTAAATAAAAAACTGCAGTGCGACTAGACTTTTTCCTTCTCCTAGACTTCTTAGAGGGTAGTAATCAATCAATGGTTCAAAATGAACTCTCTGATCATGCAGCTGTTGATTTAAAAAAAACATGAAAGCATCTAGGCCTAAAGAGATTAAAAGATGGACTTTTAAAAATTGTTATTAGATTGGATAGGGATAAAAGGTACCATTAGGTTAATAGAATATTTATTTATAGAAATGTGTGGACCGCAGAGTTAACAGCAATCTGGACTGCATTTAAAGCAGCATTCTGAGTCCAACTAATATCTCATGAAGTAGCAAAAAAGGAGCAGAAAAGTGATGTCTGAAGATTTTGAAATAAAAATGTGTCAGGCTCTGTAGAAGGCAATAAGGAAAAATAAATCAGATAATATACAAAAATGGCAGAAAGTTAGGGAAGTTTTGAAAGAACAGATATATAAAGAAGTCCAGCTAATAGTAACTATATGTAGACGAGCTTATTAAGAGAGTGAATTTGCAGGCAAGCATCTTGTATGGATGGCTATAGAAAAAGCAGAAAAAAATGAAATAACAATTCTTTCAACATCCGATTGGTAAAAACAAAACCAAGGAACAAAGAGATTCTCAAGAGATAATGGTGAATCATTATAAAGAAATGTACTCTAAAATCACAGGGCCTAATTCTAAGTTTGCTGGTCCACAAACTGCCAAACTTGCACTGTCAGTCGGACTGGCCCAATCCTGGCAATCTACTTAATTGAGCCTCTAAGCTGTTTCTCACAAAATCAAATAATAGTCATAACAATGATGCTGGATGTGGAGAAAGCTTTTGACCTTGTGAGCTAGGAATGAAAGACGAACTTT
The DNA here is from genome assembly GCF_031143425.1 of Pleurodeles waltl. Classification (NCBI taxonomy): domain Eukaryota; kingdom Metazoa; phylum Chordata; class Amphibia; order Caudata; family Salamandridae; genus Pleurodeles; species Pleurodeles waltl. Next base: position 1,448,737,450 of record NC_090445.1, read on the forward strand.
CTCAGAATACAAGTAAACCATTTCAGTTCACAAGGTCAAAAGCTTTCGCTGCATCTAGCACCATTATTACACCTGTTATTTGATCAATCTTTTGGGCATAGTGCAGTGCCACTTTTCTGCTCTCCTTAGCGCCCCCTAAAGCCACCATGTGTGCGCCGTATTGAAAATACGGTGCACCATGGCGGTAGTTATGGGATTAGCATCAGAATTTTTTACGCTAGTCCGGTGCTTTGCAGGATTACCATCAAAAATTTTGATTCTAATCCTGCAAAGCACCCAGAGGCGGACTGTAACCAAGGGAAGCCTCCTTTTAACGCCTGCTCTGAGCAGGCATCAAAAGGGCTGAAAAAAATTACGGAAAGAAATCTCTTAGATTTTTTGGAGCCATTTTTTTGGCTCCCCTAATGGGGGAACACCACCTTTACATACATATATGCCTGGCACTGGCATAATGTAGCGCAAAGGATTACAAAGTGGCTAAATGCATGCATTGTGCCACTTTGTAAATGTATGATGCTAATTTGGCAAGGAGCTCTTAAATATACCCCTATATTTTTTATGAAGGAGCAAAATAAAGGTCAATGCCATATTAAGTGAATAATAAGTAAGATGGGGGTGTCCTTTAGCACCAAATCTTTTTTTTGTTTTTTTTATAGAATCACTAGGGACAGCCTCACGAACTAATGAATACATTCAAGCTCCATTGACCAACACCTCCAAAATAAAGTTATATACGCTCATGACATTATCATGTTTTAACACATGTTCATTCCAGTAAAAACAATGCCCTGCAGAGGTCTGCAAAATATGTGAAACTAGTAGGATACAAGATCAATCATCCCAGGACAGAAATATAATTGAGAAATATTGTAAAGTATGAGCTGCCATCTGCATTACATGAATATACAGAGTGAAAGGCCCAAAGGATATCTAGGTTTTTCTTTCTCAACGGATTTAAAAGATTTATTTAACTAAATTACATGCATGTGTTGAGAAAAGTTAAGTCCTTACTGACACTATGGGCAAAGCAACCATTAGCTATAAAAGGGTGAGTAGCCTTGAGAAAGAATCTTTACTGCCATTGGTCATGATATTTTTTTTTTAAGAAGCTGAAAGGATGTTTTCTTGGGGTATTTTTGGGCCACTAAGGCCCCCAGGATTCAGAAGCAAACTCCACCTGTCAAATGCCAAAGGTGGCCTGATCTGAATTTTATTTTCTGGCTGTATTAGCCTCTCACATCATCAGATTTATAGACGTTAAGAGGCCAAAAAAAGGTGAAATAAAAAACCTGCTTCTTTTTATGATGACTAATACAGTAATATACTCAGATGTAACATTCTGAAAAAAATAAACTACAGAAAAAAGTGAGTCATAAGACATATTGGTAACAAGAGAAAGATTGTTCACTAATAAAGAGGTAAAAAGCTGGCATGATCAGGAAATTGGCAGAGTATCCAATCCAGCCACAGATAAGGGCCTAATATTGCAAAAACATTTAGAGACCAAGGGGAAGAGAGCTGTGTTGGTCATACTCTAAAATAAATTTAAAATCTATGCATATGAAAGGTGATCTGTTATATAAGAAGTGTGAATTTAGAAAACATTTAGGAGCAGTATATTATACTTGTTGAAAGTCAGTCAAATGTCACCCAGAGATGGGATAGAGAAACTCAAATTTCTTTAACCTATGAAATATGGAAAATGAAAAATCAGCCACATTTTTAAACCCTCCAAAGGGGCAAATTCAGGAGTATGCAATATTTGCTAGATGGCTATTCTAGAGAACACCTACATTTTTTAGTAAGTTAAATATCGGGATGGAAACGTCCTCTGCATGGTAACAGATGTACACCTTGCTCTGAGTGCCCAACTGTACTGTTATCTAGATCCTTAATGATGATTTTATTGCCATAGGCAAACATGGATCATGTGTGTGCACCAAGACATACAAAACAATACAATTTAATGGTGGTTATAGAATGCACAGCTGCTCATGAGGGAGCATTCCAGCACTAATAGCAGGACTGCCCTTAAAAAGATGAGCATGCTAGGCAGATGACCTAGGCATTAATCAGGAGAGTCTTCAAACCCTTCCTAAAAATCCTTTCCAAGGGACCAAAACAAATGTTGGACAGAAGCGAATTCCAAAGTTTTGCTTTTAGAAAGGTAAAGGATTTTCCATCACACCTCGTCCTGTGATCCCTTAGAATGTTCAGGAATCTCTGGAAGTTTGACCTGAGGGATGTACTCTGACTGTAGACCTTGAGTATGCATCTCAAATACCGAGGTCCCTTGTCTTCCAAAGCCCTATAGGGGAAGATTAGATCCTTGAATTTGATATGACTGACTACAGGAAGCCAGAGCATCTGGTGAAGATGAACGGACACCGATTGATGTATCAGGACCTTAAGAATGAGGTGCTGCAGCATTTTGGATAATCTGCAGCCGTTGCAGAAAGTAATCTGGCAAACCCAGGTAAAGACTGTTAGCCTAGTCCAGTTTAGCAGTAACTAGTGCATGGATAATCGTGTTATGGGAAGTCACAGGAACCAGATGCAGTATCCTTCTCAGGGACTTCAACATAGCAAAACAGCTAACAGAGACAGCTTTGACCTGAGGTTCAAAAGACAGAGGTGAGTCAAATTTGATGCCCAAATTTCTTAAACAAGAAGAGTGGGAGGGAGAAGCCCCAACTCAGATGGCCACAACCGGAGAGAGTCAGTTTTTGTGCTTGTGACGAAAAAGAGAATTTCACTTTTATCGGAATTAAGTTTGAGGCAGCTTTCACCCATTCAGTCACCTATTGCTTTAAGGCAGTCATTAAAGGCCTTGAGAGCATCGGGAGCCTTATCCTGAAAGGAGAGCAGAAGCTGCATGTCATCAGCATATGAAATTACCTTCAAACTCCATGAATCAACCAGCTTAGTCAGGGGTTCCAGGTAGACATTGAAAACTGTAGGGCTCAGAACAGAGCTCTAAGGCACCCATACTAGAGAGGCCTGGGGTGTGAAAAAAGGGAGAAAGATACACTACGTGGCATCTACCATCCAAACACAATTTGGTCCAGGCCAGCGCATTCCCTTGAATACTAATCATCCCAGGTCTATTCAGCAGGACGTGGTGTGAGACCATGTCAAATGCTGATAACAAGTCTAAAAGAAAGACCATAGCTGACACACCCAGATCAAGATTGAGCTTAATAAATTCCGATACTTCAAGTAGGGCAGATCACACATCTGCCAAAAATCAACATCAGTGTCAAGACCCTCACCTTTCTCATATAACAATTCTAAGTCCATTAAACTTTAACCAGGATGAGGAGTTAGAGGTACATGTAGGGGAAAAAGGATGGCGCGGTAATTGCCCATTCAAGAGCTTGGACTACTGGAGTAAACAGATTAGTTACATTGCTCATTGGGGGAAGAGTAATGGTAATGGAGATAAGGATATCCCAGTGGGTGTATTAGTTGCGTGACTTGGATGATTTGGTCGTTTGATGCAATTCCCTCTTGGGGCTTGACAGGGAGTTCTTACAAAGCAATGTAACATCCATGGATATAATCGTTCTGCTATTATCACTCTTGTTCCTGCCAAATCCACTACATTTTTGTATTCTGGTATTTTCAAATTTTTGGTATTTGCTTATTTTTGTAATTTATGAAAAAAAAAGTTTTTTAAAAATATTTACACACTGTTAGCACATATGCCGCATGATAGATGAGATGCTGCTATCATCGCTTCTCAAAGTTTATCCTCCACAGTCAAGAGAAAGCTTTTATTTATTTTTATAGTTGGTTTTGTCTGACTTTATACCTTGTGTACATTTTCAAGTGCATTGGCATCATGCAGGTGCTGTTAATGTATATGATAATGAATGATTCTAAAGTTTGTAAATAACAGTATATTTTTAATATTTGTGAGGCGCACTGATACATCTTTCGAAGTCTTTTGTTTGTTTTCACTAGGATGTTGGTATTTGTGTTATGGGGTGATGGGGCTTATTCACCCAGAGAAAGGCTTCTTAGCTGAAATGCATCAGTGAGACGGATGGAGTTCTGCTAATAAAATTTGTGATAATTAAAAACTGAGGAGTGCCCAATCATCTTTAACATTGTTGGAAGTTGTAGAAGATACTGAGATGTGCTGACGCACCATCATGGAGAACCCACACGTCAGGAGGCTGTAACCACTATCCAGCAGATGAGAATAGGCACATATGTATGTCTGTATACGTATGTATATATATCTATATATATATATATCTCTCTCTATATATATATAGAGATATATATATATATATTTTTAGTCATTCCAAACAAAACTGATAATCACCTTGTGAGCTGATGCTGGGTAACGGATAGTGATCCCGTTTAGTATGCGAAGTAGTTAGTCCTCGATGATGGAGGAAAAAACATCTGCATTTCAGTTTGAAATGTATTCAGTTTATTGTCAATAACTAGTTTCAATGATTTCCGCCTTCGTCAGAATTGTAATCTTGTGTTTTTAACTTCATATATAGTGTTAAATTAGCAAAAATATATGAAGTGAGTGGAAACGTAATATCATTGTTAGGTAACAACGTACTATATTTTGGGTGGAGGTAAAAGGAAGGAATAGAAATGGTTAGTCAGGCAGTACATTTATTTGCCTGCAATGCTTTTGTGGAGAATACTACTAATTATTGTATTATTTGTCTTTTCCTCTTTCAGGCCAACCCAAGATAACTTGGAGGCTCAAGAAGAGCACCACCATGGCCTTGGGGAGGCCAGGTTCAACGTGATGTCACAACCTCCACACTAACCATTCACACTGGTAAATTGTTTATAATTTTTTACTCTCAACAATTCTCACACAGTATTTTCAATACTTTCAATATTTCAATATTTTCCAACTTCCCTCATCTTTATTAGTGTCTATTAACCCTGCTTATTTCTTTGTGTTTTCTTTTATATTCCTTCCGTTTCTGCAGCAGACTTCCTCCTGACTGCAGGTTTATTTTCCCTCTTTTTAGTTACTGTGGTAGAAACCTCTCAATTACTCGTCTTTCGCATACCTGATTTCCATTCCCTTCCCCTCATTAATCATTGTTTTTATTATCCTTTCCTAGTTTTTTTCCTCCATTATTAAAAATGTGTTTTATAATGCTGAATTGTTAACTATTTGATTTAAAAAATGTCAAGTAAGCCTTTCAAAGTCATACTTTGGCTAGCAATATTTTCTCATTCGTTAGGTATTTTTTTTTTTTACTTGTGCAAATATTGTGATTGGTACTAATATTCTAAATAAGTGCATTATGTTTTTGTCTAGAACCTCAAGCACTATAGGCTAATGAAGAGGGCAAGGATCATCCTGTGGAGGGGGATGAAATGGCTACTGGGACGACTTAAGTCACTTTGGGGGTGATTCTGATTCTGGCGGGCGGCGGAGGCAGCCTGCCAGAATTCCGCCCCATTATACCGCTCCGCGGTCAGAAGACCGCGGAGGGTATTATGAGTTTTTCCCTGGGCTGGCGGGCGGTCTCCAAAAGACCGCCCGCCAGCCCAGGGAAAAACTCCCTTCCCACGAGGATGCCGGCTCGTAATCGAGCCGGCGGAGTGGGAAGGTGCGACGGGTGCAGTGGCACCCGTCGCGTATTTCAGTGTCTGCAAGGCAGACACTGAAATACTTTGCGGGGCCCTCTTACGGGGGCCCCTGCCGTGCCCATGCCATTGGCAGGGGCCCCCAGGGGCCCCGCGACCCCCCCTACCGCCATCCTGTTCATGGCGGCTTTCCCGCCATGAACAGGATGGCGGTAGGGGGGGTCAGAATCCTCATGGCGGCGGAGCGTGCTCCGCCGCCATGAAGGATTCCCCCGAGCAGCGGTAAGTCGGCGGGAGCCCGCCGACTTGCCGCTTCTGACCGCGGCTGAACCGCCACGGTCAGAATGCTCGTGGGAGCACCGCCAGCCTGTTGGCGGTGCTCCCGTGGTCGGTGGCCCTGGCGGCCACCGGCCGCCAGGGTCAGAATGACCCCCTTTATCTTCTCAATGACACGTATTCCATTTGTTAAGGTATTCTTACTTGTTATCAATCCATTTTAAATTGTCCACTTTCCTATCTTTCTGCCTTAGCCACTCTAACGTTGAAAGTAATTAGAAGAAGAAAAGGTGTATTGCTTGGTGCCCGCTGAAATTATTATGACATGCTATTAGTTGTCAAAAACACAGTTTTACCCCATTAATTCATTTAACATTTACATCTACTGTAGCAAAAAATCTATGTTTGTTTATTGTGATGGTCTTTAATTAATTCATACCTTCTACTGCATTATGTGAATGAGGTGTGGGGAAAAAAGTCCCTGTGACAAAGAATGTAGGGAATGAGCAATGTTCATTGACTGACTACACATAGTATAAGTGTTTGCGATGAGAGCGGCAATTCATGTCTTCTTCTTTCCTTGGTTCATCCAAGTGTTCCTGCAAAAGGCTAGCCCCTAGAGTCCTGGTGGGAGATAGCCACTTGGCTGAGTCTCCAGAAAATGAAGTCTATTGAGATGGAGCATCGCCAGCTGGTGATCCTCAGGGAGGATTAGGAGGAGGAAACTGCTTCTGCTTTGGAGGGTTCCTCAGGTCACCATTTGTTTGCATCCTGGCCACACCATTGCCACCAGTAAAGACAGTCAACATCCATAACAGACACTCACCCATCAACCACAGAGGCCCTCAGGCAGCAAAAATTGCAAATCAGAGAGCAGGTGAAAGAGGCACAGTGTGACTTTGTCAGCATCCAGCACAAAATTTTGGAAGGCTGGATGCCATGGATGGACTGTTATGTTTGGGAGGTGGCAGGCCTTATTGAGGGAGTTGAGGGTGAGAAGAACGTCTGGGGACAGTGTAATTAATGTATAGCTTAGGCTTGTGTTTTTTTAGGTATTAGGAAGAGGGTGTGGGTCTGTTGTGGGCAGTGAGGGTGGGAAGAACAGTTGGGGCTGGGTAGTTAGTACTAGTACATTTAGTGAGTTTTTGAGGATTTAGAGGGAGGGGTGGGCCTTTAGTGGGAGGTAGTCGTGGGATTAACATTTGATGTTAATAATGGGTTCCTTTTTTTCTTCAATAAGTTTACTTTAATTTGTTTTAATTTACTTCTAGTCATTACTGCTTAGCGTAGAGTCCCTGTTAATTAAACAGGAAGCTCCACCAATGTTGAAGTGAAAAAGGCTGAGCTCTGCACCAGAACCATTGCAAAGCAATTTCCTAACTGAATTTATCTCAATTGAGCTCTCTTTAGTTTTTCTCTACCTGATCTCCCTTGGCAGGTTGGTTAGGTGGGTTACTTTATCTCCTTCAGTCCACCCACTGCAATCAATCAGTGTTGGAAAACTGGCCAAGACCATGCCAGGACTGTCCTATCTTCATATGTGTTGAGTTTCTGCAGTTGTAAAGATGTTACTAGTAAAATACCTTTGTGAATAGCAAACAGTAGTAAACTTACACAAAAGTGTACGTTTACACTTGTGAATCAGGCCCAGAGTGAGAAGAAAATCCAAGATAGAGACCATCATCAAGCTACATAGTGTAGAGTTATTTCCTAAGGTAAGCATAATGTAACCTTAACACTTAGGACACAGGAAAAGGTTTCTGTGAGGCATAGATTGCAGAAACAACTGTACACTTCCTTTCCTTGGCCAGCCTTTGTTGTAATTTATTCTCAGCATTTTGACATACCTTTCTTGCAGTAAAGGACGGGTGGCATGTGCTAATTTACAATTTTTGTTAATATCCTCCTTTAAAAGTTGGGATATCTTTAAGGACAACCACCCTGCTAAGTGTGAGATCAGTTGATGGTGGACAGTAACAGCAGAATAGATTTCACAACTTGGGCAAAGAGTGTTAGGGATTTTATGAATGGATGGGTAGGTGGATTAGGAAAAGGTGAGAGATAGACAAATACAACATTCACCATGTCGATGAGCATGTGCATCTGCCATAGAAGGAAGCTGATAGTTCAGTTACTAAATTCAATAAGTCTTTCTTTATTTTTAGTATCACATATTCCCAAGTTAGCTAATCGTTACCTTGGATAGAAACATGCAAAATAGGGATGACCGACACAGTTACAAAAATATTTATAATAAATGAAACATGACAGTGTTTACAAGTGGATGGTGCAAATGCATTCTTCTGGCATTTTCTGTCTTTGGTGCAGGGCTTTACCACAGAGCAGGATCACCTTGTAGGTTAGTTGCAGAATAAAAGGCCGGTGGAATGTAAAAAGAAAATAACAGTATTAGATTCAAGGTAAGAATGGTGAGTGAGGAAACAAAGGATGGAGCATAGGCTGGTGTACTGGCATACCATTTACTAAGAGTCAATCTCATGCTGATTCCAGACAACCGGAGAACTAGCTGCATGCACCAAGTTGATCCCACAAACAATACAAAAAACTGTGCCATCATGTAACATGACCATACAACAATCACTTATTTAGAGTTTTCCACTCAAGCCACTAGTCTGCATTACCCTAATCAATGCACCTCTTTCCAGTCGACATGAGTAGTCCTCTTTGAGTCGTCTTGTTCCCCATATAAGTAGATGGATCCAGAATGGTTCTGATTCTTTCCAAAGTCTGTGGTACAACTGAAGATTGTATTAGTCTTTGCCACCTCTTACAGCTTGGTCAGTCCTTGCAAAAAATGTCTGTGTCCTCCGTGACTAATTATTTGTGCCATGCACACTGGTCTATTCAAATTAACTTACAATAGCGAGCTAATATAAATATGTACATTTTTATTATTACTTTTTAAGCAGTCATATTGTTCCTCTTTTAATATGTAAAGCAGAGTTCATCCTCAAACTCAGGTAGGGTCATCTGGAAGATAATCAGCTGCCACATTTGTGATATCAAACCAATTGCACTCATCCACATTTGTGATTTCTTGAGCCTGGTAATTTGTTTCGGTACAAAATGGTTATTCATTTTAAACAGTCTCTCCAAGTTTCAAAGTGAGAAACTTGTCCTTTCTCCTCAGTAGATTCTTACTGTGTCTTGCACTGAAGATATCACAATTTCCATATATAATGCACCCTGTAGTTCATATCTTAATAGATTGTTCATAGTTTACCTATAAACACAAGAATAAGAAAGTTCCACCTCTTCACATTTTGAAATTATTATGGGATTTTTTATGTCAAATCCAATTCTTAACAAACAATAAGAAAATAAACATAATGAGTACAGCATATCCAGAACCCACCTCCTTTTCCATGTGCAATGTACCTCCAGACTTACCAGTTTATATTATTTCAATCCTGTTCCACTGATCAGGCACAGACTCAAATACCCTGTTAGTAGCATAACTAAACACAAATACATTTGCAACTTTTTGGTATCATTTTCAAAGGGGGGAGTGTGTTAGATTAGGCTTCCAGATTATTTTTGTACATATTCCATAATTCATAAGGAACAGAACACAATATGTCAATTTGCTTGGATCTCAAGACCAGTCCCAAATTGTTGGAGCAACAGGGGCCTTCCAAGATATGGCTATACAACACTTCACCAGTACAAGCTTTAAGTCAACAAAACCTATACATGTTTAGTCTTAGTAGAGGCTGGTCCATTTGACTGTGACAGCTGTCCCAACTGCACTGATGTCAAGCTCTGAAGATACACTGACTACCAGACATGCTAAATATTTTCTTTTCAGGCTGCTTACTTCAGGCCACTTATCCTCCTTTCCATGGCAATAGGTCCATCGTCTTGATCAAGATATAGTTCTTCTGGGTGATCCACATAGTATTGGTCCATCTTCTCAATTGTCATTGTTGTTGAATACTTGCTGAGTTTGTGTTGCCTAAGCCTGTACACTTTAATTTAAGTCATGACATGGGAAACCAGCCCTTTGCAGATGTTGGAAGTGATAGTGTTGTAGCTGTTGGTTTATAAGTAGCCAGCGTAGTGTTCAGTGCTGCTGGTGCAGTTGTGTCATGCTTCAGGAATAGTCAGAGCAAACAGCTTTGCACCCTCTGGAGGTTGAAGGTTGCACTTCTGCCATGTCCTCAAATTTGGAATCATTCATTGTTTAGGTCACACACTTTTCTGATGATCCAGTTCTTGTGAATTGATACATCCGATGTTGAGAAAGGAATGAACGTGACCAGTGCTTTTTGTACTGTGGAATAGATGTACTATTGGGAGAACAAAATCTCTTTCTGCAGCCTTTTATTTGTGTTCAAGGGAAAGATTAAGCTATTGGCCAAAGCAGCTTCTTCTTTATTGGCATTGCTAAATGTTTTCTCCACCATTTGCAAATGTTCCTGCAGCAAGTACAACAGAGAGATTACTTGAACCATGGCTCTGGTCATCCTGGCTGACTTCCTGTGTCAGAATCTCAAAAAGCACTTGTATTTGGATCTGACACTCCACTAGCCCCACTTTGTCCACCTCCATCATCTTGACTTTGTCAGTTGCATTTTCTCTCCTTTGTAGTACGTAATCATTGGTGGGTGTATACCACTCAAACAGGCACTGCAGAATTTTGTAGGTGGAGATCCAATGTGTGGGAATCCCCTTGGTTGAGGGCTTTCAAGCTTTGAAATAACCAAACTGAAATGAGTGCACATTTTGTGACAGGTGACTAGTATGTTGTTCACTACTTCATTTTTGAGGCAGTCTCATTCAATTAGGTTGATGCAATTTGCATCCTGCATTAGCCATGGCTTTGGCAATATTACTGCCATTGCCAGTTGAAAATCCAGTGCTGAGACTTGTGGGTGGAAGCCATTCTTTAACTTTGGTACTAAATTCATCCAAGATGTAGGCAGCTGCATACGCTTCATCCATGATGAACATCACAAGTATTGAATGCCACCACATCCGTCAAAAAGCATCATCAGATGTGAGACCAGTGGCTAGCCATTGTTTCACTCCCTTGAAGGATATCCATGAGGCACATGTCATCAGTTGCTTGACAACTGGTTCACATGTCTGTCGTAAGGTGGATGGAATGAACAAAGCTCTCCTTCATTTGAACTATGAATGGCATACAGGAATTCAGCCACCTCTTTTTGGAACTAAGCGCCTGGATGCCATTCACAACCACTGCCTGACTTACAGAAATGCTGCATAAGAGGTCAATTGCCTCTTCACTGAGGGCAGCGGGGGATGGGATGAGGGGTGGGTGCCTGTGGTAAAGGAGACCCCTGTTCTTTTAGGGGGGTGGCTTTGCCCAACTTGGGGGGGAGCAAGAGGGAGGTGGAGATTGGAATCTGAGTGACAGACAATGATGCAGGTGGGACAGACCCTGTGGGGTCTGCCACCAATAGGGACCTGTTTTCTGTGGAGACCTCCGAAGAAGGTGTAGAGCTGCTGGTCTCTGTGCCAGTCCCCTCACTACCCATATCACTGTGTCCATCGGTGTCCGATGTTTCCACACCAGACACACAAAATGAAAAGCTGTTTCCCTGCCTTCATGGCTAGTGTCTTCTTTGCCTGCTGCTGCAGATGCTGAAAAGAGACATACAACATTTTTATCATAACTGTGCAAATCCTAATGGTCACAAGGTTACCTAACAAAACATTTCCTAATTTAATTTTTTCACCTGCTCAAAGTCTATAAAACTTAGGTATACTGTACCATTACCTCTTGCATGTAGGGAACATATTATGGACCAATTTGCCCTCGGTTTAGGAAATTACCTTTATTAGTCCCATTTCATTTTAGATCATTTCACTTAAACACTTCAAATTCCTCATGGAATTATTTAATACCTCTGAATGCTACAGATTGGTTGTTCTGGTTGTTTTGAATAGTCAACTCGCAAAATAAATATCTAGAAAAAAATGCTGTAACATGTACATTGCCATCAATAACTCCTGTGGTCCAACACTAATTCATAATCTGGACATAACAAAGGATACAAAAATGTTGTTTGTGGTAAGTGTAACTCTGTCACCAATGTGTACGTATTCCTATCTGTTTCAATTAATCAAGTCTATCTACTAGATTAGTGCTTGTTGAAACAGACTGGCTTACATGCACATTTGTGAGGAGTAATCTTCATGCCAATCTGCTACTGTCAACATTAAATTATTTGAATTGTGCAGTAAAAACATAATTATCAAATGTTTTTGCTCAGAAATATTGCCATTCCACTCATTTTCCTAGTCAATTTCGAAATCATCTGCTGCGTACCCCAGGGTTCATCCCTCAGCCCGACCCTCTTCAACGTCTACGTGGCCCCGCTCACTAACATAGCCCCATCCCACAACCTCAACATCATCTCATACGCCGACGACACCCAGCTGATCCTCTCCCTTACCAAGGACTCCGCCAAGACCTACCTCCACGAAGGAATGAAGGCCATCGCCAAATGGATGAAGAACAGCTGCCTCAAACTCTATTCCGAAAAGACGGAAGTTCTCATCATCGGCTCCAGCCGCTCCGCATGGGATGACTTCTGGTGGCCTGCCACTCTCGGAACTGCTCCGACTCCCACCGACCACGCATGCAACCTAGGATTCATCTTGGACCCCTCACTATCCATTACCCAGCAAGTCAACGCCATCTCCTCCTCCTGCTTCAACACCCTCTGCATGCTCCGAAAGATCCACAAATGGATACCCACCGAAACCAGAAGAACAGTCACCCAAGCCCTCGTAAGCAGCAAGTTGGACTACGGCAATGCCCTCTATGCAGGAACCATGGCCAATCTCCAGAAGAGGCTGCACCGCATCCAGAACGCCCCCGCATGCCTCATCCTGGACATCCCCCACCTCTGCCACATCACAGACCACCTGAAAAACCTGCCCTGGCCCCCAGTCAACAAGAGAATCATCTTCAAACTCCTCACCCACGCTCACAAAGCACTCCACAACACTGGACCAGAATACCTCAACAAACGACTCTCCTTCTACACCCCAATCCGGCATCTCTGCTCCGCCGACCTCACCCTCGCAACCATCCCACGCATCTGTAGAACTACAACTGGTGGTAGATCATTCTTGCACCTCACCGCCAAAACTTGGAACACTCTTCCCACCCACCTGCGCCAGACCAAAGACCTCCTTACCTCCAGGAAACTTCTCGAGACCTGGCTGTTTGAGCAGTAGCAGCACCTCCCACTACCTTCTCCCCCTTCCCCTCCTCAGCGCCTTGGGACCCTCACGGGTGAGTAGTGTGCTTTACAAATCCCTGATTGATTGATTGATTTTGGACCAGGTGCTAAATATTGTTTGGTCATTATATCTACTCACCAATGTGAAGTCAGAAACATCCACTGTATCATAGGTGCATTGTATGCCGTGTTACCAGTATAGGGCCAACACTACCTCCCCACATTTGTGAGTATCACACCTGAAAAAAATCACAATTGGGGCCTGTTTAGTACAACTGTCTCTCATAACATAGACAAAATCCTGGCACCTCTTTTTTCTTACGCAGGCATGCTTCTGCTCAAATCATTGGGCTGTATTAAGGAATCTAGTGGCATCCTTTAACACAAATCAATAAACAAAACACATCATCATACATTTTGTGCAAAACTATAAGTCATTGCTGTAACAAAAAATAGTTAATTAAAAACTAAGATCTCAAAAAACTAACTTACCCCCTTGATGCTACTATTGGGTTCTAGCTGCCCATCAAAGTCCTTGTAGGCCCCTGCAAGTATGCGGGCCATTGGGGGGAACAATGTGTGGCACACACGATTCCCACATTGGGAGGACTGGCCGAGCTGGAATTCAGATGACTTACAGGTCCAGTGTCGTAGGTCCTCCCTCCTTTTTCAGCAATGTATGCTATGTTACTTATAGACCCCAGGGTCTGCACGTTCTTGGTGATGGCCTTTCATATCATCTTCTTGTGCTGGGCGTTGACCCATATGGATAAGAAAAGAGAAAGAATAATATGTTTTGTGAGGTTTTGTTTGTCTGTATTGCTGTGACACAATTTTGTTAAATCTCGCACAGGCATTTCTAAACATTTTGTACAAATTATTTCCCAAAATGTTATTTTACTAGGAAATATTAATTTGTAGTAACCTGTTAAGTACCCTCATCACTTTTAATGTCCTCATCTTACAAATCCAGGCCACAAACATCACCGAGGCCAGGGGTCAAAAACATTCTGTGAATTGGGAGCTACTTCTGATCACTACAAATCATTGTGAGATACTGAAGGCTAAAGTACGTGTAGATTCTTATCACACACACAACCACACAGCTTTATTGGCTTAATGCCTAATGTTGTTAGAGCCAGATACTATGGTTTGAACCACACATAATGAATAAGGGCAGTATGGAAGTGTTGCCATGTGTTTCAGTGGAAGCATTTTTTGGTTATGTATGAACAAGTGTGTATATAGGAATGGGACATATTATTATGGGTGATTGAGACCATGTGCCACATATACTTGAAGCGCAGGACATACCTTTCCCCATAAGTGGTACCAGTACACGGATAATACATACATCTACTCATTTATCAGAAAATGGAGTAAAATTAAAGTGAGAAAAAAATATTCTGAAAAGTTCATAACTTGAAAGTGTTTCCTTCTGCTTTATATTTCTATCATTTCAACAAATGACTGTATTTTTTCGCTTTACTTATGATACAGTGTCTACTGGCCACTGGCAGTAAGGGGCGTGCACTTTGTAAGTTGAAATCATTATTTATAAGTAAATTGACATGAAAAGTCACCTTATTCATTCAGATGACTCTTCATTTCAACTTGCAGACATTTAAAAACGTTGGTAAACATCATTATGTTCTAAGCCAAATTATTGCGTTGACTACACTCCAATCACAACACATTGATCATGAACTAAATGGGACAAATTAGCCTGTGTTTAAAAATTAAAAGAAACAAGTTAGTTTGAAATACATTTTCCATTCAAAAATGAACCTGTTCCTGTGAGTTCCCATACAGCTGGCTGTACAGGCGCAGCACCTCTTTGGTAAGCAGTTCCAACTCCTCAGTAGAGACGTTTGGGGCCCTGCCACCTACTTTGCCCGGCACCGTGGCTCCCAGAGGTCGATAACAGCAGCAAAAGTGGAGGAGAGGTTGATGGCTGCAGTGTTTGGAGGCAACTGAGCTTTTTTCCTAACACTGCGTACATGTACATGACGTACGCGATTGTCGATAGAGACGGACACAGTCATTGGCTTTCGCACTTTGTCGTCTCACCCCACTTAGCCTATGGCTGTGTCTGTCATAGAGTGTTACACCCACTACCCGGTCAACCTTGGCTGATACCCATCGGATTGCTAATGTCCTGATGGCAGGTCAGGCGGCCACCTTTTAGGATGTGAACCAGTGTATTTTTAATCGTAAGTGCATCACCACCACTCCAAACGGTGGCAGTTTGTTTACCAACGTAAAATACGTACAACACTTTGAACAATTTTACATATTATAATATTATTGTGTTTCAAATCGCTATTGACATGGTGTATTTTATACTTCCATTGATGGAATTTTAGAATAAATAAATAATGTGTACATAATAAATTTGGAATGCACTATTTACACATTATTTTTTAAAAAATATTAGACATGTGAAAAATTGTTATTCTAAGTTGCAACATCACTAAAAAGGATTTGAACGTATATGTCACAAAAACATATGACATTTTACAAATACATGAATTGTGTGTTGATTATGAAAGTAGTGTTCGTCAATTTTAAGTGATATTTTATTTTTACTAAATGCAGACATGTGAACCCAGGGAGAGGGAGAAGATGACAGCCACAAGTGTTCAGACCAATTCAAGATGTTGCCAAATGAAAGAAAGGGATATTATTTTAAAAAATCAGATTGAATAGGCAAACTATTCTGAACTAATGCCATCAGCTGGAGTCAGATCTTCTGCCTCACAATAGAAATCCCACAGCAATAACACCAATAGTGAAAATCATGACAGAACTTCATTTTGTGGCTACACTCTCGTTCCACTATATTGTGGTAGCATCTGGAGGCATGTCACAACCAACTTTCAGTGGTGTGCTACAAGAAGTCCTTTCTTCAATGATGAGATACAACCCAGCTTCATCCAGTTTTCACGGCATGAGGATTTTGCAAATGTGAAGGGGGACTTTTATGCTGTGGGTGACCTACCACATGTGGTTTGAGCAAGTGATGGCACACATATTGTCTTAGTGACCCCACACAACAGGGAACAGGTCTAGTGGGAGAACTTCCATTCAATCAATGTGCAAGTTGTCTGCTTACTGGATTTGTACATCTCAAGCATGCATGCCCATTTCCCAGGGTCAACACATGATCCCTTTGTACTACAGAAAAACAGCATACCACTGCAAATTTCACAATTTGAACCTCAGAAGGCCTGGATTATTGGTGCTTTATTTATAGTTTAGAAATGTAAAATGGGTTGAGATTTTTTTTCTCAATATATTTTTTTAATTTTATATAGGAGACTCAGCTTATCCTAACCGACCATGGATGTTAGCACCGCTGAGGAACTAACAATGCGGGGGAAGTCTGCTTCAATGAGGCCCATAGAAGAACACAGAGGCCGGTGCAGTGGGAGTTTGGGCTCCTGAAGGCCAGATTGCTCTGTCTGGATAAGACCGATGGAGCCCTCCTCTACTCCTCCGATAAGGTGTGCCAAATCACCGTGGCCTACTGCATGTTGCACAACATATCCCTGCGCTGGAACACACCATACATCGCAGAGGATGGAGACCATAAAGAGCCACCTGGTGAGGATGTTGAAATGCCAAATGAAGAAAAAAGTGGTGAAGAGGAAGGAATTGACATATGTTCAGGTGATAAAAACAACGTCTTCACATGAATGTAAGTTTACCTTTACATATCGTTAAATTAAATGACAAAACAACCTGTGACATAATGAGCATATCAGTCTGTGATGGAGATTTGTAAGGAATAGTTCATTCAGGAAATTCCAGGGCAAAGATGCTTGTTATTAAAAGTTTTAATACAATGACTACAGTGTTCATTGACATCATCTCTGATTGTTGTAAGTAAATGTGTCCTCATAACACATCATTTGAGTGTATTTTGTCCTGTAAAATAAACATATTCTTCTTGCTTTTCTTTTGAGGGTCCTTCACCATGTTATCTTCATTTGGACATTTCAAAGTTGTGACCTTGCAGTTCTGTGCTGCTGTCGCAAGGTACAAAGGCAACATGAGTTGATCCTGAGGAAGATATAGACTTTGGATGTACATATCTTGTACAAAGACAACATTAAACCTGTTTTCTGTTGAATGTTGCCACCAAGGCAATATGTGCTGCTTAACGTGCTCTAACCACATGTGTTAGTCGATCCATTGAATGCTACTCTCCCTTCACATTGACAAACTCCTCATTTTGAATTAAGTGTATGAAGCTATTAATGTGTCTCATCATAGTAGAAATACATTTTTGTGGCACACCACAGAACTTTGGTTGTGACATTCAAGTAGATACTGCTACAGTGTATTGAAATGGTCCTGTGGCCACAAAATGTAGTAGTATCATGATTTTCACTAGTGGTGTTATTGATGTGGGTTTCCTACAGTGAGGCAGGTTGTCTGGGTCTAGCTGATGACACGAATCAATAATAGTTTGCCTATTGAATCTATTATTTAGGATTATATCTCATTCTTTCATGATGTCGGGGTTTGGAACAGAAAAGATACAACTGGCAGCCTCTTTAAGTTGTGCATTTGCTGTGAATTCTTTCAGAATTGCTTAAAAACAATTATTTCTTACAGATGTATGTAATCAATAGGTTGAGATTTCTGTTTGCTTTTCTTCTTTTTTTTGGAAACGTGGTACACATTGTATGATTGTAAAAATTATTTTGGAAATTAATTTTGTTTATTGCTAGTTTTTTCTTTGTTTTTTTTTTTAATTTATTAATCAAACAGAAATTAATCTTGAACATGTTGGAAATCAAAAGAGAAAATAAAAACCTAAATAAAACAGTCAATCATGGTGGATCAAACTATTTTTGTAGAGGCTAAATTGTTTGAAGTTCAATGTACAAAATACAACTGTCATCAAAAAAGGTAAACGTGTCCATAAAATAGTGAATGGTAGGCATACACTGGAGGAATTAAGTTCTGCGTCTCTTGCTGGTGGAGATCTTGCCATCTTTTCCTGGTGGCCCGGATAAACATCTTCTCCAGGTGTAGGGGGCATTCGGAGAGGAGATCCATAGTGGCAGTGGCTGGGGTGGGTAGAGCTGTTTCCTGTTGTGGCAGAGCCTCCCTGTTTGTGGTTGAGACTGATGTATTTTGTTCAGAGGTAGAAGGACCACAGACCGAGGATGATTGTACAGGAAAAGCCCTGCACATGTGGTGATAAATGTCAATCCACTGTGTTATACCTGTCAGCTCTTGGCAGGGTTCCCCTGTCTTCTTGGTTTCTGATCTCCTGTTATGATCCTGTGCTGAACTTCATTGTTATTGGCTTTAGGACTCTGGGCACTTAAAAAACTGCTGACCAGTGCCCTCTGTCTAAATTGGATTGGTGATTGGTTTTCCCATGATTGGCACATTTAATTTACTAGTAAGCCCCTAGCAAAGTGCACTGTGTGTGCCCAGGGCCTGTAAATCAAATGCTGCTAGTGGGCCTGCAGCACTGATTGTGCCACCCACATGAGTAGCCCTATAAACATGTCTCAGACCTGCCACTGCAGTGTCTGTGTGTGCAGTTCTGAACTGCCAGTTCAACCTGGCAAGTGTAGCCCCTTGCCAGGCCCAAACCTTCCCTTTTTCTACATGTAAGCCATTCCTAAGGTAGGACCAAGGCAGCCTCATGGGCAGGGTGCAGTGTATGTCAAAGGTAGGACATGTGCTGCTGTGTTTTACATGTCCTAGTAGTGAAATACTGCTAAGTGTGGTTTTCACTATTGCAAGGCCTGTCTCTCCAATAGGATAACAAAAGGACTGCCTTCAAATATCTTTTTGAGTGTAATTTCTCATTAGGAGCAGATGGAGATATGGAATTTGGGGTCTCTGAACTCACAATTTAAAAATACATATTTTAGTGAAGTTGATTTTAAAATTTTAAGTTTGAAAATGCCACTTTTAGAAAGTGGGCATTTTCTTTCTTAACCATTTTGTGCCTTTGCCTGGATGTGGAATACATGTCTGGGTCAGACTGACAGTTGGGCTGTTTTGTGAATTAACTCTGGACAGTCACAAAAGGGGAGCTGAGGTGTGTCCTGCATTTCCTGATGAGTCTTTCTCTGCAAGAGTGGTGGGAGGAGCTGACACCTGTGCCTGGAAAGGGCTGTGCCTGTCCTCACACAATACAGTCTCCAGTTCTCCTAGAGTGTGCCTGGGGTCTGGACAGGGAGAGGCACAGTCTTGTGCACTACAGAGACTTTCCTTTGAAGTTTGCCTACTTCAAAAGCAGAAATTAGTATAAATATTGGACTGCTGACCCCATAACTTTAGAACACTTCTGGACTGAGGACATTCTGCCAATGAGAAGACCTTGATGCTTGAGGAGGACCTGCTACTCTGCCTGTTGCTTTGCTGTGCTGGCCTGCTACTGCCACTTCTGCCCTGAGAGTGAAAGGTCTGGACTTTGCTTTCTACATCCTGCTTTCCAAGGTGAAGTCTCAGAGCCATCAAGACTTCATCTGCCAGTGCCTAGGTTTTTCTGCTGAGAGTCCTGAGTTGCTAAGTGATGCCAAATCCAGTCCCTGGAGCCTTAGAAGTGGAAGTTCGTAATCTGTGGGGGAAATCCACGCACCGCTGTGTGCGCTTCAGAAAAATCGATGCAGCGCCTGTCCTTCTGCTGAAAATTTGATGTAGCGCCTGTCCTGCAGCTGGAAATTCAACGCAGTGCCTGTTCTCAATGTGGACACTTTGCACAGCGCGACAGAATTTTCCACTCATCAACCCTAGGCTTCAAATCTTCAACATCGCAGCAAGGACCTGAGGCTGCGTGCCTGAAACCTGGCGCATTGTTCTCCTTCGGGGGAAAGAATCGACGCATCGCCTACCTGGCAGCAAAGAATCGATGTACGTCCTCACTTGCGAGTAAGGAATTGGCTCATCGCTTGCTTTTCTGATGCATCACCTCTCCTGCAGCTTTATTTTTGAAGCATACCAGGTCCTTTGTACTAAAACAACACATCCATAGAGTCCTATGGATTAATACTCTTTTAATTTGAAACATTTATATATTTTCTTGTGTATATTGGATTTTTGTCATTTTGGTCAATATGGCTAGTTTTCTAAACTGGTGTGGTGTCCATTTGTAGAGTTTTCACTGTGTTACCATGTGCGTGGGTAGAAATACTTTAAACATTACCTCTGAGAGATAAGCCTGACTGCTCATGCCAAGCTACCTAGGGGGTGAGCATGGATTATTTTAGGAGTGTGACCCCATTACCCTGACTAGAGTGAGGGTCCCTAGTTGGACAGAGTGTAAACTGACTGCCAACTAGAGACCCCTATTTCTAACACACCCCTGTCAGGAAACACACATTTTAGTTGAGATTCTGCATCTCTACATTGTGCTCCCTCTGCACCTGCTTAATGGTCCAGAGCTGTTTTAGGGCCTGGTCGATCATGTCTTGGGACTGATGTAGGGCTCCCAAGACTTGGTCGATATTGGTCTGGGTGACAGTGTACCCAGTGACCTCACTTTGCTGGCCCCATGATCCCTACCCACACTACCCTGTGCCCTGGAGGCAGTGTGCTCCACCCCTCTCAGCCCAGGCTAAACTGGAGGGGGTGGTGGTGTTGTCTCAACAGCAGCCAGGGATCAGGGGCATAAGATGGGTATTATATTCCTTTACACACAGGAAGTGGAGGTATCCTGAGGCTTAGCTGTTATTGCAGCTGGGGTAGGAGGTGTAGGTGTGGACTGAATGTGACTCACTGGAGCTGTTGTCTGCCCAGACAGACCAGATGGACCAGACTGTTCCTCATCATCTGGACTGGCGGGAGTAGTGTCCTTACTTTAGGTTTGATCCTGGTCTGGAGTAGAGGGGTCCTCAGTGGCAGACATGGTCCATTGGCTCTGGGTGTCCGACCTAATATGGATTACAAACAATCAGAAATCAAAAAGTCTGGATGGGACATCAAATGTGTCTTCATTTACAACGATTAATAGAATGATTAGACATTTCTGTGATTTTTGTGAATTACACATACAGGTTAATTTACACACAAGTGAACTGCAGAAATGCTGGGGAAGAGATGTCCTGAAAGGAAAATAGTTATTTAGAAAGTGTACAATGCATGTCCCAAACATCCTACCCAAGTCAGTAGAGAGGAGAATTGATAACTAAACCATTCCAAGGCTTAGCAGGCTATAAATCAGCTTATTATAAAATTTAGAATAATTAATGGCATTAGTCATCATATGAACATTGCAAAATAAATTGTTTATCAATTCTACTTATAGTCATCACAGAGCAGGACATGATTGACAATGTTTAAGTAAACATACTATGATTTGCAAAATCAATTACATTAATTTAATCAAATGACAAG
This sequence comes from Pleurodeles waltl, assembly GCF_031143425.1. Lineage (NCBI taxonomy): Eukaryota > Metazoa > Chordata > Amphibia > Caudata > Salamandridae > Pleurodeles > Pleurodeles waltl. The sequence goes on from NC_090445.1 coordinate 1,448,758,914, forward strand.
AAGGTGACCACATATTAGATATACTTCAAAAATGCAATTTTCATAGATAGGGTAAAATGGTAATTGTCAAATGCATAACACGTTGAGATATGTGCATATATGGAGGAAAAGAGAGAATGACCAACATCACCCTACATTATTATTTCCCAGAGACAAAAACAGGACATTATGGTAGTTGCAATCATTTCTATTCACCATTAATAAGACTTGTAAAAATGTGATTTAGACGTACCTAGTGAAGTATCTGCAGTGAAAATGAACACACATTTATGTTATATACACACATATGTGTATGATGTAAATAGGAGAAAAGAACCCTTAGAAGCTCTATTCCTTCATGTAGAAATTGATGGAGTTTGGAACCTGTTTTCTTGAGTACATCACCATCCATAAACACAAACCTAGAAGAACAACTCACATTATGACAATACATATAGATCATTGTTAAAAAGAGAAATACAACCATATTGCTACTAATTTGTTGATACTGATAACGCGTCCAGCCCTTATAAATTACCTGCACCTGGACACGTTGGAGGTCGGTGAATCTTTTAACCGAGTCGGGCTCTCCTCATCCTAAAATAGTCGAGTCACTCAGATCAATAATCAACAACTATTGCAATCGGTAATCAATACTCAATTAATAGATCGATATGGCACATCAGAAATCAATAACAGTTGGTATTTCGGCGCACCATGACCTTTCAGTCATGAATAACCACACCAGTTTATTAAAAGTTAGTGAATTTATTTCCCGATATTAACAAAGCTAGCACGATATATATATGTCTCAAAACCAAATGATATATGTATATGAACATTACTAGCTGTCCATAACGGCGGAAGAAACGCAATCTACGCAAAATCTGAATAATGATACACTCTGTTATCGCAATGCAAATCACTAATATGACTAACTGTATTTGACTAATTTCATACATTGGTCAGCATAACAAGATTTCAAATTAGCATGATACATCGAATGAATACCTCGACTAACCCCTAATTAGCATTGGCATGTGGGGCTTCATGCAAAACGAATTTAGTCAACACAAATTTTGAAAACTTCTAGTTAGGACCCTATCAAAATAGCAGTTGGTACCTAAAAGGAAAAACACAATGCATAATACATTTATCCTTTCATATTTACCAAATACAATCAGCATTCAAGAAAAGTCTTCGTCCTTCAGGTACCGGTTGATCAGCATGGGGCAAGTTTCAAAGGGGCAAAGTTAAGGGCAAGTTTCCTTGCAGCGGCAAGGAGAATAGGGCAAAGTTACTGCATGGGCAAGACGGGGGCAAATCAAAGTTAAAGTCTCTAGGGTGAGAATTCTTAAAGTCTCTTTCTCTCAGATAGAGAAAAGAGCATCAGGGTGTCGTCCAAAATGGAGTCTGGCATCAGGCTTCAAACTGGCATCGAGGAAAATGGCTGACTTCTCTTTGTCCGGTGGGTTTAAGTAAGAAACATTCCAAATTCTGCAGGGTCTTCCATTGGAGGGTTCATAGGTTGGCTTCAAATTGTCCAATCAAAAATTGTCTTTTACTAGCGCTCATTTATGCATACACTGTCCTTGGAGCCTTGGAACACAAATTGTATCATGGTTTGCCAATTATTTTACTATCTGTACCTTCATTGTCCGCACCTGCAGAGACTGACCTTGTATCAAAGGGGATGTAACCGGCCTAGCACGAAACCTTGGAGATAAGTGTACCAGCCAGTTTCTACTGGAAAAATACAACTTCAAGCAAGAATATATGTTTCATTAGTTCAAAGGAAAAAAATCACGCAGTTAGAATTTGAAAACCAAGCAACTAGGCCAAAGCCTGTACTAAATTTAAGCTAAGCAAAACAGTATTCAAACAAGAAATCATGGCATACATTTGCGATTATGACGGATTTTTACATTTTAATACTTCGTGATTAATAAAGCTCGTTTATAATGATGGCGAACTACCCCGAGGGCACAATTTCCCTTGTACATTATTTCTTTAATTAAAATCACACTTCATTATATGTGTCGATTACACGGTATACATGAATATATGTCGGACCTTCTTTTTCTGCGTCATCAATACCAATATATTTTAATACTTTAATTTGTAAATTATATGTTTTAATGAGGGTCTGAAAACTTTATAAACAGCTAGCTCAAATGCAAAAACTACATTTCTGATTAGTGAGAGATTGGTAAACTCAGTTTACCAGTGAATCATAAGGGAAAATCACTTAACCCACTAACAGCACATGAAAGCCAAACACGCTGCAGCACCTCACATGCCTCATGCATAAAATATGCCTCATGGGCAAAAATGTCTCTTCCAAAAGTTGCAACTAAAACACCACAAGTGTCCAAACTCAAAGTGGACCGCACAAACTAAGCCAGATGTTGTGACTACCGACAAATTGACACCAGCAAGTCATACACACTGTAAAAGACCCTACAACTCCTCTTCCTGCCCAGCCCCCCTCACTGCACCCCACAAACCTGTGGCCTAGATGATGCCCAGGTGACACATTTGGGGGAATGTCCCTATATTGGTGCAGCAGTCACCTGCATCTCCGACAGGGAGGATGCTTCAGCACTCGCATACGGTGGGCTAATGTTTTTTTTTTCCCGCTGGATGACAAAACCCTCCTGGCTGGTTGATTTTGGCAGTTTCGTTACAATTTGGACTGACCCTTGATTTGTTTCGTGGTGGCTCTCTGACGCAAATTAATGATCCATGTTAACTACAACATAGTGCTGACACATTCAAATTGTTATAGTTTCTCCTTATGATGACTTAGGAATGTATTACCCATATGTTCGAAATGTTGATTATCCGACTGGACTAATGAGCGCTTGATTTAATAAATGGATCGACGCTTTGAAGAAATAGACTATTTTCCATTTTACTTTGCAATAAAAGGTGTCACCTCACCGCTTGTTTATTTGCTATCGTTCGTGCTTGTTATGATAAATACAAGACTGCCCACCACAAACACCTGAACACTGCGCGATTCCATATCATCATAGATATATGTTACTCACTATTGAACAGAAGTTTATTCAGGGCCGAACCGAAAAAGCAAAAGCTGCCCTGGCAAAGATGCTCAAATTAGCCCCATTGGCTTTGTCTCTTCACGATGGGCCTGATTCACAAAGGTAAACGTACACTTTTGTGTAAGTTCACTAATGTTTGCTATTCACAGAGGCATTTACTTAGTAGTATCGTTACAACTGCGGAGTCTCGCACATGGAAAATTAAAAAGATAGAACATTCTATATTTTTATGAGCTGCTTTCAAGGGCTCCAGCCCACCGGGTTCCATGGATATAAAATACCTGTCAGGCTTTGATCATAATAGAGCTTAACACATCTAAGTTTGTTTGAGAACGTTTTTTGTTAAACTCATTTCTACAGTAATACTGTTTTTGATTAAAGTTCACACATCAGTTATTATCAATGTTTTACCTCACAGATGAGAGCCATGAATTATTGCATGTGATTTATAGGATGTGGGTAAATTATGATTATCTCCAGATCAGCCCCCTGTTCTTGAAAAAGAATCAGGGACTGCTGCAGGGTCTACTTCCAGCCACCCTGTTGGTTACTGTGGCTGCTGGAGGCATGGAGGCATAGGATGGCTTCAACTCAAGGCTGTTTAGAATAGTTTCTGTTCCTCCCAAACAAAATGTACACGCTGATGGAGCAGGTCAATATTGACCGTCATACATTTTTCCGTGACACAGGTTACAGGTTATTTTTCTGTTAGTAGGTGTAGACCATGTCAGGAAATGTGATATGCATCACCTCATCCTCAGGTATAGACCAAGTGTCGCCATATGACAGGGATATGTCCTTGACAATATGATATTCAGCACCATTTCAGACAAGACCAGATTAGCGCCCACTTGGATATGGACGCTGTACAACAAAATGACACAAAGGTCAGCCAGCAGGACACTATGCTCTCACTTTAAAGACCCCACGAGCCATTAAAAAACATCTGCAAAAAAAATCTGAATTTCTGTGGGGACACCAATGCAAGAACTAAAGTTGTGGACCACAATATGTGTGACCAAAACTGTGTTTCTCCAGGAACCATTTGTATCTGTCTGAATCTCAATTCATATGACCATATGACTCTGCCCACATCCTACAAAGAGCAATGGTAGATTTGTTGGGCATTGCCATTCATAGTGAATGATTGCTTTAGCCTGCGTTTCGTGGACCATTGGCTTCCCTCAGAGTTTATTACAACCTTAATTCTTTCAGGGTGAGTTTGTTGATAAGGTCTCAGGAGGAAAGGTGGTCCACTCAACCCTGGGGTCATGGATGACTTACACACAGGAGACTCGCATTAGCAGACATACATGAGCAAAGGAGCATGGAGTCCAGAGTTGGCACTAGGGCAGCAGGCAGAGAAACACTGGTACATGTGATGGTGCCCTGCAGAGCCTATACTGTGCATGACCTGCTACTCTTCCTTCCGATTTAACCAGAGTCCACTCACTGAGATTTATGACCCATGAAGTGAGTCTTAAGTTCTTAATATAATGTGTGTAACTGATAACATGCTATCAGATTATGATACAGCATGCAGGCCAGGAAAAAGTAATGCAGATAGGAAAAAGTAGGGTGCAGGCAGCATTTATCTAATAATCATGTTGCCTGTTGGAAGAAGTTAAGAGTCCCAAGTTGAGAAATAAGTAATCCAGTTCCGGTGCCTGGAGACTGGTGTATTTTCAGAGTGGATCGATAGAGGTGCCTTCCTAGACCATTAAGGTATTAGTATCTCAGAGTGGACAGCAAGTAGCCCCTTCCACCCTCCCACAAGGGGCGCAGAAACAGATCTTGCAAAGGAAATCATGAGTAAAACGCCCTTGTACACTGTGAGTATATGTTTTTGATAATTTACCACCACCACTGCTAGACAAATCTGGTGAACTACCTGATGTAGAATGCAATGCTGCTCACAATCTGTAGCATTTAACGCAGCTCAAGAGAAAGGGTGATACATCTATTTGTTGTCATCTGACACAATCACAATTCAGTTGAATCAATCAGATGGAGTCTCCAAGGACAGCTTCATTGGATCAAAAGAAGAAATTAGCAAAATAGTTGGTGTGTTGGGGGGAGGGGGGTCCAAACCAGGGAGAAACAAGAATTAAGGAAATTATCCTTAAAGTGCAAAAGTGTCAGTGCAAAGCCTAAACATGTAGACAGTTAGGGCAGGTAAAAGAGTGGCAAATCTGGTAGACAAAGGAGCCTTAGCTGGTGTCTTTCCTGCTAAGGAAAATGCTGAGACACTGTTCTCCTGTGGTTGTGCCTTATTATAGTTCTTTCCCTCACAGGTAATTGGTTTTAAGTGTGCTGGCTAGGTGTGTGTTAGAATATGTTTTTCCACCAGATATACCTGCACTATAAAAGAAGAGCTTGCCTTCTAGTAGCTCCATGCTCCCTGGATGGCGATGGCGTATTTTGAAGTCACTTGTTGTGTGGCCTGCCACCCCTTTGCCTCAAATTGACCACTGTCTCTATTGTGCTTTCGCCTATTGCTACAGACTCCAGAAGCCACTTCTTCCCCTGTGACCTGGCCTTGTGGGTGAGCACTTGCAATGGGGACAATGTTGGATCCAGGACAATCTTTCTGAAGCGAAGGCCCAAACGCCAGTGACCTCCTGTATAAAGCCTGTATACCTTGATTCAGTGGCGTAACAGTAGCCTCCACATCCCCCGAGTTCCAGGAGGGGCCTCCGGCACTGTGCACGGGTAGCAGGCTCTTAGCCTGTGAGCTCCTGACTGGATCCAGAGAGTGGGGGTTCCCCTCCATTAAGGTTGCAGGGAGCCTCCTCAAATTTCCTTACGCCACTGCCTTGATTCTCTCATTGCTAGGTCAGAGTTTTCTTGTCTCACGATTAGGTCAGTTACTCCAGCTTTCAGGGTGAGCTCAGACTTTGCTTCTCTTTGACTTAAACTGCACTTGCCCACTAATGTTTAATTCAGACTTTGCTCTGTTGAGGGTTGTGTCAGACTTTAGTCCTGTCATAAATTGTTTATAGATCACTCCCTCGGGGTTAAGTCAATCTTTTCTTCTCTTAGGGGTAAATCAGACTCCTTTTTATAAAATCAATCCACATTTTGGCCCTGCCTGAGTTTCATACCATGACCCTCGTAGGGTTTAGTAATTATTTGCCCCGCTCACTGTTTTATTATTACTCTTAGACTAAATCAGATTTTCACCTTTCTTAGTTATTTGAATCTTCACCACTTCAAAAGTAATCCGTACTTTCCAGCGACCACGTCTCTTCTGATTACAGGGATCATTTTGTCACACATGAATAGTATAATGTGTCTTACGTTTCTAGCTCTATAAATGCCGTAAAAATCTAATAAAACATGCGCCAAGGTAGTGTGGGTTTTTGTACAAGTCACCACCAGTTTTTGCTGCCTGGCACAGCCATTTGAATTCCACCCTGTCTCCTAAATTGAAAATCTGCACCTTCAACTCTTAGACACCTCATCACTCCCACTAGTCTAACTGCCTTCCCTGCATCTAACTCCCAGAAGTGCGTGGCTGTCGTGCTGGCAGGATTCCGTTGCAGTGGCCCTTGTGGTTTCTCTGGGATACCCTGATCTGGTGAGAAAGCACGTCAAATAGCACCGGAACCCCCTTCCTTCCTGTGCTTTTACTACAATATGACACTTTAACGGCTGACGCTCTTGACAAGTCCCACTCACTCACACAGAAGCCATGGAGACCTCTTAAACAAATAAGACCCCCTTTGTGGGTAAGCCACAGGTTGGAACAAAAAACAGGGCCTAAGAACCTTGAGCTAATTAAAGGGGTTCCTCCGGCTGCGGCAGAGGAAGTGATGGAGGGGCCAGGGCATGTTTGGGCTGCACTCTCCGGCTGGCCCATGGCTGAGCTCACCTCTACCCAACAATCAATAGCTACTTTATGTGCTGCTCAGCGACAATATTTACTTTGGGATGTGTTACCTTAAAGCCCGAGGGCTTATTATTTTCTGTGGTTTCTGTTCAAGTCGAGACGTGAGGAAATAGGTTGACTCGTCCCCAGGTGGTTTGAGTTGTCCACACTGGTCCAAATCAAAGAGGTGGTGGGAAGGGTTTCCGCGAAGGTGCCAGCCAGCGGCCATGGCCTTCTGACGGATATTGAAGCAGTAGACACAGTACAATGTCTCTGCAGTGGTGGCATATACTCGAAATAGCGATTCGGCCCCGGGTTTTGAGAAAAATCACATACACATACATAGATGCCAAGATGAAAGGTCGTAAATAAATGTATTATTGGTGATTGAAGTACATCTTGTTCTTCCTTGCCTTGGGCTGTGAATTAGATTTTAAACAGAAAGAGGAAACTGGCAAACAATTGTTATGTCAGCGGTGTATGTGTTTACTCCTTTTGAACTGCACAACCTTTTGAACCAGCAGTTTAAAAAAACACTAAACTGGAAAGATAATTTAGAAAGCACAAAAGCATTTTAAGAAAAGAGATTGAAGGATACGGATTCAGCTACAGAAGGCTAGATTCTAGATTTTAGGAGATTGAGCTACTGAAGGCTCCAGCTAGACTCGAGTCAAATACCTGGCTCTGGCTCAGCTCGAGGTCCTAATGGGCCCTCGACCCCAAACGGAGCTGAGTCGAATCTTCATGAGGTTTTTGCCTGCTGCCCTCTCTAACCTCATGCATCAATAAATTCAACATACGGCGTTCGGCATAAACCTTTGAGGTAAAAAAAAAAACAAATAGGCAAGAGAGTCTCAATAGCCCCGACAGTGCGCGGGGGGGTGGGGGAGAGGCGCTTTAGGGGGACCCTCTGCACGGTAAACTGTGCACGGGCTGCAGGTCTCTGCCTAAAAGCTCCTTACTGGGTCAAGGGCGCCCCTTCCCGTCTCGATCTACTTTGCTGGAAGGAGGGAGGGGGGCATAAGTTTCGTTACGCAACTGCAAAAGGGTACAAACAGGTAGGTATACGCTGAACTGCACTGAACGTAACCACGAAATGTAGGATCAATCAGGAATGCAAGCTTGTCCAAAGCGTGTGATCATGGTGAAACCACCCAACCTCCTTTTCCTTACCCCTTATGATAGCACCTTGTAACACGAGTTCAGCATGCGCATTGTACAGAAACCTGTGTTTGATTTTACCGATTTAATATTGCTCCATGTGTAATAACCAAGGCTTTGTATATGATGCACATGACAAATGACTTGTGTCTTGGTTTATTAACAAACAGATCGTCGTCGTGGGGACGGCAGAAATGTTTCTATGTTCGTGCTTAAAAACTATCACTTCTAATACATGCCACACAATGCCAGGGCTGAACTGAGAGCCCAAACATATCTGGTAAAATGCCCAAACCAGCCTGATACCTTTCTGTCTTTTTCCATCCACTTTCATGTTCTCTCTCCTTTTCCTCTCACTTTGTTTGCCGCCATACCCTGGGAAGCTGGAGAGCACCCTTTCACCTTGAATAAACTGGCCTTCAAATAGCTCCAGCCCCCCGGGGAAATGCCCAATGGGTAAAATGGCCAGTCGACCAGGCTCAATGCAGTGAAACTCTTCTCCATGTCAAAAAAATACATAATATTGTAGAGACTTTTTTTTACATGTTTTTGCACAACTTATTGGCTAAACATTTTTATGGCTTTGCTTGTACATGGGCTTTTGGAGCCAAGCAAGACCCTTGTCTCGGCTCTGATTTGCCTCTCCACGCTGGGTTGCTGGTTGGTCTATCCCTATTGTAGATGCATTTGAAGCCTGTCCTAATTAGTTAAATGTTAAAAATGTGTATTACGTTTTCTGTCGGTAACATTCCCTTCAATCTGGAGTTTCCTTCTCGTCGAGGAAGTAAGGCCCAGAGTTATGAACCCTTAGTGCACCCCTAACGCCACCATGTGTGCGCTGTATTTAAAATACGGTGCACCATGGCTATAGTCAGGGGGACTAGCGTCATAATTTTTTATGCTAGTCCGGTGCTTTGCAGTACTAGCATCAAAAATGTTGACGCTAATCCTGCAAAGCACCCAGGGGCCCATTGAACACAATGGGAGCCTCTTTTTAACGCCTGCACTTAGCAGGCGTTAAAAAATTTCGATAAAAATGGAGCAAAGAAATCTCATAGATTCCTTCGCTTCATTTTTCACAACCCCAGCACCGGCACGCCCCTCGTTACATACATTATGCCTGGTGCAGGCTTAATGTGGCGGAAGGGGTTACAAAGTGGGGCAATGCAAGCATTGCCCCACTTTGTAAATATTGCGTGACATTTTTTCCCTTCCAAAGACACATTAGCGTAAAAAAATGACGCTAATGTGGCGTTAGAATGGTGCTAGGCCACCACAAATCGGGGCCTAAGTGTCAACACATCTGTGGCCCTACAATACAAGCATTGGCAAAGTCAATTGGTCTCACCTGTGCAAGAGCTATTGGCTTTGGCAATGTGTCTTGGATATTATGTACACCAGTGTGTCTGCTGTTCGGCATGGCTAAAAGTTAGTGCTGTGGAGTGGGGCAGGGTGGGGTAGAATGGAGAGGTGTAGATTGGGGTAGAGTGGAATGGGGTAGATTGGAGTAGAGTGGGATAGAATGTAGTGGGGTGGATTGGGGTGGATTGGAGTGGGGTGGATTTGAGTAGACTGGGGTCGGTTGGAATGGGGTAGATTGGAGTGGGGCAGTTGGGTAGATTAGCATGGTAGATTGAAGTGGGGTAGATTGGATTGGGGTGGAGTGGGGTAGATTGGGGTGGAGTAGGTTCTGGTAGATTACAATAGAGTAGATTGGAATGGAGTGGATAGGAATACAGTAGATCAGGGCAGATTGGGATAGAGAGGAGGCGGTCATATTAGGATAGATTGAAGTGAAGTGGGATTAATTGGGGAAGAGGTGAGTGGGGTGGATTGGGGTAGAAGGTAGTGGAGTGGGGTAGACTTGCGTGGAGTCAGGTAGACTGGAGAGGAGTCGAGTAGGGTAGATTGGGTGGATTATAGTAGGGTAGAATGGAATAGCGTCAGGTAGTTTGGGGTGGGGTAGACTTAGATAGAGTGGATTGGGGTACATTGGGGAGTGGGGTAGATTGGAGTGGTGTTGGCTACATTGGCATGGGGTGGGGTTGATTGGAGTGGGTTTGAGTGGGGTAGATTGGGTTAGTGTTGAGTAGATTTGAGTGGAATAGATTGGGGTAGACTAGATTGGGAGAATGGGATAGATTGAATAAGGGGGGATTGGGTTGAAGTGGAGTAGATTGTTGTGTAGTGAGATAGATTGGAGTGGGGTAGATTGGAGTTGGGTAGATTGTGGTAGAGTAGAGTGGGATATATTGGGATAGATTGGAGTGGGGTGGGCTAGATTGGGGAAGACTGGAGTGCAGTGGACTAGGGTAGATTGGTGTGGAGTGGGATAGATTAGAGTAGAGTTGGATGGATAGGAGTGGAGTTGGGTACATTACGGTGGAGTGGGGTAGATTAGGGAGGAGTGGGTAGACTGGAGTGGGATAGATTGGGCGCATTATGTTAGCAGAGATTGGAGTTAAGTGGGGTAGATTGAAGTGGAGTGGGCTAGTTTGAGTGAGATAGTTAGGAGTGGGGAACTTTGGAGTGGGGTAGATTGGGGTAGATTGGAGTGTAGTGGGGTAGATTGGAGTGGAGTTGGATAGAAGGGCAGACTTGGATAGGGTGGGGTACATTGGAGTGGGTTATGCTGGGTTTGGGTGGGTATATTGGAGTGGAGTAGGTTGGGGTAGATTGGATAGAAGAGAGAGTGTAGGATGAATGGAGTGGATTTGAGTGAGGTGGTTTGTGGTGGAGTGGGGTAGGGTAGATTGGAGTGGGATGAAGTGGGGTGGATTGGGTGGAGTGGGTTAGATCTTGGTGGCATGTGGTAGATTGGAGTGAAGTGGAATGGGGTCGATAGGGTAGAGTGAAATGGAGTGTGGTAGATTGGGGTACAGTGGGGTGGGGTAGGTTGGGTGGATTAGTGTATGTGGATTGGGATGGGGTAGATTGAGGCAGAGTGGAGTGGGGTGGAGTGGAGTTGGATAGTTTGGAGTGGGGTAGAATGGAGTGGGGTGGGTCGGACTGCAGTGGGGTAGAGTGAGATGGGGAGATCGAAGTGGTGTGGGGTGGAGTGGAGTGTATTTTGGTGGAGTGTGATAGATTTGAGATGAGTGTAGTAGTTTGAGCGGGTAGTTGGAGTAGGGTACATTGGATGAGAAGGAATGACTTAGATTTGAGGAGAGTGGAGTGGAGTGTGGTAGAGTGGAGTGTAATGTGTTGGGTGGATTGGAGTGCAGTATATTGGAGTTAAGTGGGGTACATTGTGGTTGATGGGAGTGGAGTGAATTGTGGTACATAGGTGTGGGGTAGATTGTCGTAGATTGGAGTGAGGTAGATTGTGGTGGAGTGGGGTACATTGGAAGGGAGTGGGGTAAATTAGAGAGTGGAGGAGTTGGATACACTGCAGTTGAGTTTGGAGTGGAGTGGTGTAAATTGGACTGGAAGTGATTGAGTGTAGTGTAGTCGGGTAGATTGGAGTGGAGTGGGTTAGACTAAGGTAGATAGAAGTGGAATGTAGGAGATTGGATGAAGTGGGGTAGAGTGAGGTGGGGTCGACTGAGTTAGGTTTAGTGGAGTGGGATAAATTGAAGTGGAGCAAAGTGGGGTAGATTGGGTGGATTGGAGTGTGGTAGATTGGAGTAAAGTGGGGTACATTGTGGTAGATGGGAGTAGGGTGGATTGTAGTAGATTGGTGGGGGGTAGATTGTGGTAAATTGGAGTGGGGTAGAATGTGGTGGAGTGGGGAAGATTGGAGTACAGTGGGGAAAATTAGAGTGGAGAGGAGTTGGATATATTGCAGTTGAGTTTGGAGTGGAGTGGGGTAAATTGGACTGGGGTAGACTGGAGTGGAGTGGAGTCGGGTTGATTGGACTGGAGGGAGTAAGACTGGGGTAGATTTGAGTGGAATGCAGGAGATTAGGTCTAGTGGGTTAGACTGGAGTGGGGTGGGGTTGATTGAGTTAGATTGAATGGAGTGGAGTAAATTGAAGTGGAGTGGGGTAGATTGGAGTGGAGTGGAGTAGATTGGGATAGAGTGGAGTGCGGTAGATTGGAGCAGGGTAGACTTAGTGGAGTGAGGTAGATTTGATCACAATGGAGTGGATTGTGGTAGACTGGAGTGAAGTGGGTTAGATTGTGCTAGGGAGGTGTAGATTGAAGTGGGATAGATTGGAGTGGGGTAGATTGGGATGGGATGGAGTGGGGTGGGTAAATTGGGTTGTGGTAGATTAAGTGGAGTAGTTTGAAGTTGAAGGGAGTTTATTGGGTGGTGGGGTAGATCAGAATGGAGTAGATTGTAGCAAAATGGAGGGGAGGGGTAGATTGGGATACATTGGAGTGGGCTAGAGTGGAGTGGACAGGGGTAGACTGGAGTGGGGTAGAGTGAAGTGGGGTAAGTGGTGTGAAGTGGCAGAGTGTAGAGTGAAGTGGTATGTTATGTTATGGAGTGAGAAGCGTAGATTGGAGTGACGTGGAGTCGTGTAGTGTGGAGTCGAGTGGAGTGGTGTGTCGTAGAGTATCTTAGAGTGCGGGGTGTACAGTGGAGTGGCATGTCTTAGAGTGGGGTTTCATAGAATTAAGTGCCGTGGCATCGAGTGGTGTGGCACAGAGTGGCATAATGCAGGGTATGCATGGTGTGGTAGCACACTGTAACATTTTCAATTGAAATCATCATTATATTTGCACCAAAATACAGTTTTACTGCACACAAATAATAATTTGTGCAAATGTCATCACCTGGTGTATTGGCATGTTTTGATTGTATTCAAAAATGTGTTTCCACCTCACTTCAGGATTACAAAAAAAGCGCTTCGTGTGTACTAATTTTGATATATTCTGTAACATCAGCACATTTCTACTTTTTTGTCGAGTGTTAGAAAAAAACACCCTATACTCTCTCTTCTGACATGGATCTTCACATACCTTCTCTCACTTTGAAACCGAAGAAAGAAAAGTAAACACCAAGCTCTCTCTGAAGAGAGCTTGATATTTGACATGTCTTATAATGCACAGCAGATGTGACAAGAACAAGATTTAAAGATATGTCACAAAGCAAGTTTGTAGAAGAATACAGCCAACATGGTTTGGGCAACAGGAGGGGCGAGCTCAAGCTTATAGCAAATAAAGCCAGCTAATCGAAAGCCAAAAAATTTGAGTTGCAAACCACAAAGCCAATGGTAAGCAGTGATGGAATGCATTCCTAGGTCAGCTTTCTGATTGCCCCAAAATGTCTTTAGAAACCAGACAGCTATGCTCTCTGGTAGGCGTCAGCTTAAAAAGTTAATACATTCTGGCAATGCCAAGAAAGAACTTTGCTGAAGAGCACATGAGGTATCTGCTGTAAGCAATCCTTATCCTAAGCACAGAAGAGCCCCTCAAGTAAGAACACTGTTTGATTGTTAGATATGGGTCAGACACCACATAGGCTCAGTACAGAATGTGAGGCATCCCTGGTTGTTCTACCAAGGGATTGTTATACTGTCTTCTCTGTACCAGTTCTGTGCATTAACCTATGTTGATTACCCAGATGTTTAACAAGACCCTTCATGTGTCTTAACACTCTTACATCATTCTTTGGGTTTGATGTAGATGTTGGAGTATGGATTGTAATCCATCAGGACAAGAGTCCCCGTTCTAACAAAGTCTAAATCACCCCTAAGTTTCTTTCACTGTGTAACTACAGACATTATTACACAGGCACAGGGATAATATCTCTATCAGGCTTCAACGTTTGCTTTAAGAGCTGTGATCTAACCATGTACTCCCTCAAACTTCCTCCTCTCTTCACCAGCTGGAATACAACCAGACATCAGCTGTGATCTAACAAGCCTCTACATTCGCAATGTACCAATCAGTTTCTGCACTAGTCTGGCTCCACCAAACCACTAGCTGTTATCTAAAAACCCTCTGCATCCAGTGTCTTCCAACTGGCTTCTATTCACCAGTTGGGTTCCAAAAGCCAACAGCTGTGAACCAAGAAGCCTGAGGATCTACAATGTACCAACCATTCTCTGCTCAGGTTTGGTGCTAACAATCCACCAGCTATGATCTAACAAACCTCTGCATCTACAAGGTACGATTCTCAGTGCCATTTAGGTTTCAAAAAGCCAAAAGATGTGATCTAACAAGCCTCTGTATGTGCCACTTTCTGTGACAATTGGGTTCCAACAAACTACCAGATGTGATCCAACAAGCCAGTGTATGTCAAAGTAGCAACCAGTCTCTGCACCAGTTGGGTTCCAACAAGTGACCGGCGGTGAACTAACAAGCTTCGATATCCACAATGTTCCCAACAGCCTCTCTGTACCAGTGATGTTTTGACAGCCTATTCACCAACTTTCTTCCAATTTGCCACAGAGCCAGTTACACTTTAGCTACTCCCTATGTCACCAGTTCCCCAACTAAAACATTCACTAGCTTTGTTCTGGTCTGCTAGGACTGCACCTGTTGTGATCCACCTTTCAATTAAACGATCTTTGTAAAACTACTTTTAAGTGTTCTCCAACCAGCCACTGAAGCAGTTACATTTCCAACATAATTTACCCCAACTTTGCTCAAACCAAACTGTTGTATTCAGCTTTCAGCTCCTACTCACATGTTTTGCCTCGTGCAATTCATGGCATGCATTATCTTAGTATGAATATTCTATGTGGTCATTCAAAACTATGGGAGCAGTTGAGAGCTGTACCTGGTCAGTGAAGGTAGCATTCGCTCTGTCCCGCTATTCCTCTAATAAAAGTACCCATTTGCAGCAAACTGGTTCGCAATTACTTCTTTCCTGTACAACAGGAAATTTGGTGCAGTGGCTGGGAATTGAACCAGGTGTCAACTGCTTAGAAGACTGCTATGCTGCAGGACACATACAGGGTGTTAGACCTGGCATCCTTTGCGTCGTCTCCCCTTTCTTTTCTATCTCTGCTTCCTATATATTTACTGTGTGCTGGACTTTGTTTTTGCCGGTTTTGGCACTCTGGGCACTTTATCACTGCTGACCAGTGCTAAAGTACAAGTGCTCTCTGTGTAAACTGTAGGTGTAATTTGTTTTTCAGTGATTGGCATATTTGATTTACTAGTGAGTCCCTAGTAAAGTGCACCAGAGGTGCCCAGGACCTGTAAATCAAATTATACTAGTGGGCCTTCTGCACTGATTGCGCCACCCACATGAGTAGCCATGTAAACATGGCTCAGACATGCCACTACAGTGTCTGTGTGTGCAGTTTTAAACTGTCAATTCGACTTGGCAAGTTTACCCACTTGCCAGGCCCAAACTTTCCCTTTTTATCCTTGTCAGGTGTGAGAAAGTAGCCTCTCTCTAGCATGGTTACCCCCACTTTTGGCTTGTTTGTGAATGTGTGTCAGTGTGTTTTTACTGTGTGACTGGGATCCTGCTAGCCAGGACCCCAGTGCTCATAGTGAAAACCCTATATGTCAGTGTGTTTTGCCTGTCTCACTGGGATCCTGATAGCCAGGACCCCAGTGCTCATAGTTTGTGGCCTAATGTGTGTGTTGTCAGTAGTGCTTAACTGTGTCACTGAAGTTCTGCTAACCAGAACTTCAGTGCTCATGCTGTCTCTGCTTCCACATTAGTCACTATCGATTAGTGACTTCATTTACCAATTCCAATTGGCACACTGGACCCCCCATATAAGTCCCTAGTATATGGTACCAAGGTACCCAGGGAATTGGGGTTCCAGGAGTTCCTTATGGGCTGCAGCATTTCTTTTGCCACCCATAAGGAGCTCAAACAAAACCTTTCACAGGACTGCCACTGCAGCCTGCGTGAAAATAGTGCACGCACTATTTCACAGCCATTTTCGCTGCACTTCAGTAACTTACAAGTCACCTATATGTCTAACCTTCATTTACTGAAGGCTAGGTGCAAAGTTACTAAGTGAGAGGGCACCCTTGCACTAGCAAAGGTGCCCCCACGCAGTCCAGGGCCAATTCCCCAGACTTTGTGAGTGCAGGGACACCATTACATGTGTGCACTACATATAGGTCAATACCTATATGTAGCTTCACAATGGTAACCCTGAATATGGCCATGTAAGGTGTCTAAGATCATGGAATTCGCCCCCCATTCCAAATCTGGTATTGGGGAGCCAATTGAAATGCTTTGAAGGGCACAAATAGTGCACTCCTTGCATAAGCCAGTCTACACCAGTTCAAGGACCACCAGCCCCTGCTCTGGCGCTAAACTGCACAAAGGAAAGGGGAGTGACCACTCCCCTGTCCATCACCACCCCAGGGGTGGTGCCCAGAGCTCCTCCACTGTGTCCCAGACTTCAGCCATCTTGTTTTCCAAGGTGTGGGGACATTCTGGAGGCCTCTGAGTGGCCAGTGCCAGTAGGTGACGTCAGGGACCCCTCCTGATAGGTCCATACCTGATAAGGTAGCCAATACCCCTCTCAGGGCTATTTAGGGTCTCTCCTGTGGGTTTCTCTTCAGATTCTACTTGCAAGTTTCCAGCAGGAATCCTCTACAACTACTACTTCATCCTCTGACCTCGGATCGACCACAGACTGCTCCAGGAGCTGCTGTAACAGCAACAAAGTATCCAGAAGGGCTACTTTTCCTCTGCAACTTCAGCTCCAGACAGCAACTGCAACAGTTTCCACAGTGTGCATCCTCTGGGGACGCCCTGTCTTCACCCTGCACCATAAGGACTGAAGAAATCTCCCGTAGAGTGATGGAGTCACTTCCCTGCTCCTGCAGGCACCTTCTAAGACAACAACAGGTTCTCTTGGACTCCTTTCCTGGTGACAAGCATGCTCCTTAGAACACAGGTGGTGGACCCCTTCTACACAGACTGTCCTAAGGTCCAGCTGTCCAAATTTGGAGGAGGTAAGAGCTTGCCTTCCCCGTTCGCGACAGTACCCATGTGCACTGCGTCATCTTCACCTCCTGAGGACTTTGTGCGTTATTTGCAAGAATCCTTTGTACACAGCCTGGCCCAGGTCCCCAGCACTCTATCCTGTGACACCCAACTCACTGAGTTGTCCTCCGGTGGCATGGGACCTTCTTTTGTAGTGCTGCAACAATCGCAATTTGCACCTTCTTTGTCCCCATGTTCTGGTACCCCCGTGGGTGCTGCCTGGTCATCTGTGGGGTCCCTCCAGTGTTGGGAGCCACCTCTGCCTCCTCAGTCTGAGTTGAGGCCCCAAGGTCCCGCCTGGGTCGAGGCAGCGCCACTTTGATGCAATCCATGACATTGCTTGAACCAAGGCTTGTTGGATGACTCCAGCACCAAAACTCACCTGCATCCAACATCTCTTCATGGGACATCCATTGCAGCATGCAGGAACCTGCAGCCATCTTCCTCTGGTGCATTTCTGCAGTCTTCATCCAACTGGGGACTCTTCTTTTGCACCCTCTTCTAGGTTGGCAGGGCTCCTGTCCTTCCTAAAACTTCTTCCCACTTCTGGACTTGGTCTCCTCTCTTTGCAAGTCTTCAGGTCCAGGAATCCACCATTTGTTGTTTGCAGTCTTGTTTGGTTCTTGCAATAACTCTAATCACAACTTGTAGAGTGTCCTAAGGAAACTTGCAGTACTTTACTCCTACTTTCCTGGGCTCTTGGGTGGGGTATTTTACTCACCTTTGCGGTTTTCATATTCTCCCAGCGATTCTCTACACACTACACTTGTCTAGGGGGGAATTCGTGATTCGCATTCCACTTCCCTAGTATATGGTTTGTGTTGCCCCTAGACCTATTTTCTCCCATTGCATTCTATAGCATTTCCTATTGTTTGCACAATCCTATGTCTAATTACTTACCTTATTTTGGTGTCTAGTGTATATATTGTGTATAATACTTACCCCCAGAAGGAGTATTGCCTCGAAGATATGTTTGCCTTTTTGTCACCCAAATAAACAACCTTTATTTTTGGTAACACTGAGTATTGTCTTTACTTGTGTATACGTACTGTGTAACTATAGTGGTATTACAGGAGCTTTGCATGTCTCCTAGTTCAGCCTAAGCTGCTCTGCTACAGCTACCTCTATCAGCCTAAGCTTTAGAACCCTACTACATTTCACTGAAAAGGGATAACTGGTCCTGTTTAAGGTGTAAGTACCCATGGTACCCAGTACAAACCAGGCCAGCCTCCTACATAAGGCACCCCTAAGGTAGGCCCTAAGTAGCCCCATGGGCAGGGTGCAATGTATGTTAAAGGTTGGACATGTTCTGAGGTGTTTTACATGTTGTGACAGTGACATACTGCCGAATTCGGATTTCACTGTTTCAAGGCCTATCTCTCTCACAGGTTAACATGGGGGCTGCCTTTAAATATCTTTTAAATGCAGTTTACCTTTGGGGTGTCTGAACTCACAATTTAAAAATACATCTTTTGGTAAAGTTGGTTTTTAGATTGTCAGTTTGAAAATGCCACTTTTAGAAAGTGGGCATTTTCTTGCTTAACCATTCTTTGCATCTGCCTGCTTGTATATTCCATGTCTGGGTCAGACTGACAGTTAGGATGTTTGTGAATCTCCACTAGACAGTGACACAAAGGGAGCTGGGATGTAGCCTGCATATCCTGATGAGTCATCTGGGCTAGAGTGGGGAGGGAGGAGCTGACACTTACATCTGAAAGGGCTGTGCCTGCCCTCACACAATGGAATCTCCAACCCCTTGGTGTGTGTCTGGAGCCAGGCCTAGGCAAGACAGGATCTTGTCAACAACAGAGATTTTCCATAGAAGTTTGCCAACTTCAAAGGCAGAAAAAAGTATAATTAGCAGACCCAAAACCCTAGATTTTTAGATTACTTATGGATTGAAGAGGAATCTCTGCCAAGGAGAAGAGGTGAAGAGCTGGAGGAGAAGTGCTGCTCCTTTGCCTGTGACTATGGTGGGTTGGCCTGCAGTTGCTTCTTCTGCCTGAAAGAGGACAAAGACTGGACTTTGTGATATATTCCTGCTTGTGAAGTGTCTCCAAGGGCTTAGACTGAGCTTGCCTCCTGTTTTGAAGACTCAGGGCCATCAAAGACTTCCTCTACCAGCACCTGGACTCTCTGCTGAGAGTCCTACCATCCCTAATGGTGCCCTATCCAGTCCCTGGGCCCTTGAAATCTACGCACAGGATCTGTGCGGGGAAGAATTTGACCCACCACCTGCAACGCGGCTGTGGAAACGACACACCATCTGCATTGCAGCTGAGAAATTAACGCATCACCTGCATCGAGACTGGAAAAAAATGAAGCAACAACCGCTTGCGGCTGCTGAAATCGACGCAACCCCCATGTAGTGCAGTTCTCCATCACTGTGTGACCGAATTTCGCACACATCAGTGCTGGGCGTCAAAAATCTACGCAAACCTGTCTGGATCTGAGGTGCCCATCCGGAAATCGACGCATCGGTCTTTTGCGGGAGAGAAAAACAAGCATTGTCTACCTGACTGGAGAAGAAACAATGCAAGACCTCACTTGCGAGTAAGGAATTGATCCATTGTTGACTTTCCCAACGCACGCTCAGCCATGCGGCTTTATTTTTTATGCAAACCAGGTACTTTGTGTAACATCAATGCATCCATTGTTTCCTATGGAGCAAGACTCTTTTCAGTTTAACTTTACTTGTGTATGTTGAATTGTTTTCATTTTGGCCTTGTTTGAATTAGATAAATATTGGCTATTTTTCTCAACTGTTGTGGTATCCATTTTGTAGTGTTTTCACTGTATTACTGTGTGTGTTGATACAAATACTTTACAAATTACCTTTGAGATAAGCCTGGCTGCTTGTGCCAAGCTGCCAAGTGGGTGAGCAGGGGTTATCCTAGGTGTGTATCTCCATTACCCTGACTAAAGTGAGGGTCCCTGCTTGGACAGAGTGCAAACTGACTGCCAACCAGAGACCCCATTTCTAACACAAGGCATATACAAGAGCAGTCAAAACACTGTGGCAAATATACAGCGGAGGCATACTTAGTGACGTGCACTAACTGCGCCCAAAATTTAGTGCGACTGAAATAAATCTAACAGTGACGAGCACACCATATTGTGGCCACATTACAGTGCATGAACATAGATTTATACATTGAAACGCACACCTGCTTACATAACCATCAAGTAACTGCAATATAACTGTATTCAAAATTATATATTTCAACAAAAATATAAGTAGTGATGAAAATGTCACAGATTTCCCAAAGAGAAGCACCCCTGGTTCAAACATCACACATTTCTGTAATACCACCACCATGTTTTTTAATACAAGCTGGCACACCAGCAATTGCTTGGGAAGATTGGATCCTAATGTTTGATAACTACATTGAAGGTAAGTAACAACCAAAACACTGGGGAAACAATTTAGCCCAGGTAGCATTCAATCAAATATAAATATAATCATCAATTTATTTACACAAAAATTCAGTATTAAAGGTAAGAGTAATTCCCTTACCTAGGCGTATTTGTATAGGTACAAAGCTTACAGCACATTATTACCCTGGGTCCCTAATTATCCCTGAGTCTCACTTGTTCCTTTAAAACCACATTGAAACACTTGATGGACAATATTTCATCCCTACTCAGAAAAAAAGCATTACTATTGAGTACTTTAGGGAAAGAAGGTCAGTCTGTTTTTAGATAGTTACCTTCAGCTCTGGAACCAAATGGACAAGTTATCAAAGAAATTTACAAAGAGGCTAGGAGAAAGTTAGAAATCAGATATGCTAAAGAAGAAAATCTGGTCATGACAAGATATAAATTCTGCACTAAAAATCATAAATTAGAAGAGCCTATTGATGAGTTTGTGGCCAGGATAAGGAAATTGTCCACTAAATGTCAATTTGGAAGAATGACAGATGAACTTATCAGGGACCAACTTAGAGAAAAAAATTCAAGAAAAGTTATGGGCAGCACAAAAATCATACACTAAAGGATGTAGTAGACATAGCTAAAGATATAGCGCAGTCAGGAATATGTATGTAGAGAAATATAGAGGAAGAACCAGAGTCATGAGGTTCGGAAGTTGGAGAAACCAGCAGACCAGATTTAGAGACAGTAGCTGTTGTGGAGTCATTTAACAAATTTGGCAACAGTACTGCACAACCTAAACAACTGGTTAAAGGATGCAACCATTGTGGAAGCATGACTCACGCACAAGACTCTAAATTTTGCTTTGTAAACATCAAAGAGTGCAGAGAGTGGGTCATTTTGCTAGGATGTGTAAAACCACAAATCATAGTAAGGTTGCAGTAGTTGCTAATTTTGTCACCGATAACAATGATGCTGCTAGCAGGATTTCGAGTGTCAATAGCTTCTCTGAAGTAATAGATGAGGACAAGAGGAAAAACATACCCAAAGCTGACTTTTTGATAAATGGACACGTGGTTCAACTCGTGGTAGACACATGTTCCATGTATACAAGAAATTCCTGAGTCAATTTTGAATGTGAATGGGGTAGTATTAAACTGAAACCGAAAGATATTGCACCTGGAAGGTATCAAGGTGAAATTATTGACATCTTGGGTCACATGGATGCCAACATAAACTTTGAAAATAGGAGAATACAAGGAAAGGTATATGTGGCAAAGCAGGGACCACCAATTTTGGGGTGGTCGCACAAGTATGATCTTCATATCATTATATATCACTAGTATTTTAGATTCCCTCCACTTTGTGCTCCATTTTTGTATTTTATTCTCACTTGTGTTTTCTTCTGGGTAAGGGGAGGCGATGTGTTGTGTTGAGCTGACAGCTCCTACTCGCGTGCTATGCCTCGTGCAATTCATTGCATGTATTATGACAGTTTGAACATTCTATGTGGTCATTCAAAACTACGGAGGCAGTTGAGAGCTACACCTGGTCAGTATTCGCCCCGCCTGGCTGTTCCTCTAATAAAAGTATCCGTTTCCAGCAAACCGCTACACAATTAGTTCTTTGCTGTACAACACAACTACTCCGCCAAATATGCTGCAATAAACCTCAGTGCATTTACTATTTTTAATCAGTTAGTGCATCTGTTGTGATTTAAGCAGCCATCCCACCTGCTGCATTTTAACAAGCCACCACACTTGCCGTGTTTTAACAAGCCAACTGTACTTGCTGTGATTTAACCAGCCACTGCACTTGTTTTGTTTAACCAGAAACTTAACCTATTATGTTTTCGTTAGCTATTCCTCCAGCTCTATTTTACCCAGCTACTGTTGTTCTGTTTTAGTCACTCTACCCGCTGCATCATTTTAACCAGCTTCTGCTATTGTTATGTTTTAACCAGCCATTCCACGTGCTGCATATTAACCAGCCACTGCTGTTATCTTTTAGCTAACCATTCCACCTTTTGCATTTTAACCAGCCATTCTGAGAGCTGCATCCCAACTATCAGCAGTTTCCTGTAATTCCTTTGCCATCTCTGAACCTTGCATAGGGCCATCCTTGTAATGGCCGATGTCATTGCCTTGAACCTGGGCATGTTTCCTGGCATGCTAGTAGTGCTTACTTTGTACCGGGGCTGCCGGTGATAGTACAAGCACCCATTTTTGAGTAGTGGGAGAAGAGACCTGAGATGGGATCAACAATATGCAGCATTGGCGTTCAGCAGCGCTGTCAGTAGTCGTCTAAGAACAATTTTAGACTCCAGCACTTGTTCTTTTTTTTTTTTACAAGTTAAGTACTGGATATATGTAGCATGTGCATTCTAGTTATTCAGAACTTTCATCTACCCTAAGGGTTCCTAAAGTGTGTGCTTTGAGACAGGTCTTTCAGTAGGAGCTGTATGTCAGTGTTTTGAGAACAGAGGCATTCTGTAAAAGAATTGTGGCCAAAATATGGATACCAAAATATTTTTCAGTAATTTAAATGTTTAGAGGAACGTTTCGTTTATTATTCCCAACACAATATATTTACATATATAGGCAAGCTTAAACGTATTATTCTTGATTCCATAAATATGCACCTTGAAAAATATCTGTATGTATGTAATACAATACATATGATGCGGTGTCCAAAATAAATCTGTGTAAATGTCAAAAGTAATTACCCAAAAAACCCGCATTATACTTGCCTATACAAATTTCAGACCTTCACACTATTTTCCCACTCGATATTTAGTGCACAATTTCCTGGTACTACTACCCAGAAGGCTTCCCCTGTTTACAGCCTCTGTGCGGGTGTCTCAGGGCTGTGGGAGAGGATGCGCTTCTCAGGCATCCTTCCGCTCAGCTGAGAGAAGACACTTCCGGGATCTCCCCTAGAGCCAGGATTACTCAAAGTCAGTATTTGGGAGATCTTCGATCACGTGGGAGCAAAGACGAGGGGTTGTACTTCAACACGGTTTAATTTGCTAACACCACAGAGTATAAAATACGATTCCCATAGCTTTAAATAACAGAGGTTATAATTTACTAAAAAGACTTCGACTTTATGACCCGACGCGCCCACGGGTCCTGACTACAATGGGGCAGGGCAGGGTGGTGGGCCTGGGAGGGGGTGTGCACTAAGGGCTTGGGCAGACCTTTCTTCTGCCTCTCAATCATCATTACATCCTAAATTGCCAGGGTGTGAGAGGGCAGCTCTGCATGTGGAAGTTCCCTGACCTCAGGCCCCTTTCTTAAGAGGAGGGTAATTGACCGTGAAGAGGCCAAAGATCTGAGCCTCCAAGTCTCACTTTCAACACAGTGTAGTGGGATAAGTGCACGAGAAGGGGAGGGAGTTCCCATCCTACCACATCCACACTCTGCTTATCGTGACACTGATATCCGACCATGTACAATAATCAGTATTAGAGTTGGGCAGTCAATCATAAGTATTCCTATCTCATGACGGTAGTACATTCTTAATCTTCTGTATCAGACCATGGCAAGTCTCTCAAAATCTTCGCTCTCAAATTATGATGGCACACTCACAATTTGTACCATCTGACTTTAGCCGCACATTAATAATCTTCAGTGTCGTGATACGTTCATATTCTTTTATATCAGACTATAGGTGTATGTACCTAATCTTCAATGTGAAACTAGAGTAACCTATTCATAATCTTTGATATCATATTATAGTGCAACATTCAGAGCCAGATTTATTAAGATGTGACGCAGCGCAATGAAGCAAGACAACTTGTCGCACTGCTATGTGTTAAATGGAGAGGGTAGGAATGCGCTATATTTATTAAAATATGGCACATTCCTGCTCTCTCTGCGTTGGTGCACTTATGGCTGCCAAGCGAAACACAGGCACCCTTGCACGAAGGTGCCATGGTGCCTGGATTAAACCCAGGATTATGCATGTGTGGGAAGAGACACCTACCTGCACAAATCAGTCCTCTGAGGCTTTGTCCTGTCTCTAGTTAGAAAGAGGAAAAAACAAGGAGAAATAAGCATATTTCTGCTGGTTATACCTCCCCTGGAAAGGCATAGCATTTGGACACATTCCCAGATTTACTAGTATTAGTAAATTTGGGAATGCCCTAAAATATATGGTTTGAAGCGTAGGGACACCCATCCTCCACCCATATAACGTCTTCCTAGCACAGGGTAACGCAAGGCAGTGATTTGCGCTGCTTTGCGTTACTCTAGATTTACCAAGCAACACAGAGCCACGCTAGGTGGCTTTGCGTGGCTTGGTAAACCTCACTTAAGGACAAAGTAAGCCCTTGATAAATGTGGCCCCCATTATCTTTGATATGACACTAGTGTGGTGCACTCCCTATCTTTGATAGCAGACTGTTGTGACACATGTATGTCCTTTTATATTACGCTACTATGGTACTTTCACAATCTTTGATATCAGACTATGGTGACACATGCATTATCTTTTATATTACACTGCTGTGGTACATTCACAATCTTTGATGTCAGACTTTGGTGGCACATTTATTATCCTTTATATTACACTACTGTGGAACATTCATCATCTTTGATATCAGATTGTCGGGTTCATCATCTTTGTTGTCAGTTAATGGCGATTTGTTCATAATCTTCTATACCAGTCCATGGTGAAACCGTCCTAATGTTTGATACCAGCTTGCGGCAACATATTTAAAATCTTTGATATCAGCCTAAGGCGACACGTTCACAAACTTTGAAATCAGGCTATTAAAAGAATGTCATAATTTGTACCATCAGATTATGGTGATATATTCATGGTCTTCAATTTCATTTACAGTCTTCGCAATCAGACTACATGTCTCAGTCATATTGTGAATGACAGACTATGGCAACATGTTTCTCCTCCAATGTGGTTCGACAGAATCCGCTACCAAGACGATGGATTTGTAAAGTTGTTCTAAAATGGGGAAGAATTTAATTAATCTAAAATGGAAAGGAGATTCTAATGTTAATGCCAAAGGCCGGATTAAAAATTGTCTTGACTAGCAGCACTCGAATCGGTAAATCTCTTCAAACAGAAATAGATTCACATTGATTGAGCCTGTGTGGGGAATCTTTTTAGCTTTTATGGCAAGGAAAGCACTTGTCATCAGTGCAACTGAGAAGTACAATTAGGAAGCATTCAATGCAAGTATACTTTTTATTGAATTTAAACCACACTGAACATTTTTGAAATCTATTAAGTAATTTCACCCTTTCAGCAATTGTAAATGTTTTTTTGGTGTACTGTATCATGTTTAATTGCCATATTGTAGTCATAATGTTTCATTATTTTGTTTCCTCTAAAGAACCTTGGTAAAAAATGAACGGTTAATTAAAACAACAAAATTAATGCATAATGCTTATAAATCATTCAACTGATGTATAAAACGTGTAACACCGATAATATAAACCAGGCTTTTTACATTTTTACTGTTTTTCAACACAAAATACAGGATGAAAACAACGTTTTCCTTGTCTACATTTATTTTTAAATACAGAAAAAAACGTGATTTACATTTGTAGCGATTCTTCATGCAATTCATGATTTCCAGGCCAATAGTTGTGAACATTGACAGCTGGAGGGGTTAAAAGGGGATAAGATTGCCTAATGAAGCTCAAGTTCTTGTGTGTACATTTACTCGTACAACAATGCCAAAACATTCAGATGAGTGCATTGTTTTATTAAAGAGGTAGCACTAATCCTCAAAAGGCATCCAAGTGCAAGTCTTTTTTTAAATAGATGCTGAAATATACACTAGTTGCAGTATATTTTTTCATAGGCGAAATAATGAATATTATAAATGCTGATAATGCAGTGTCTAAATGAATATGTTAAAAACAAATGGAAATGTCAAAATTAATTACCATAAAACCCTAATCATAATCTAAATTTAAGCGAGGTAAGACAGTAAAACCAAGAAATAAAATTAGTAAACGACGTTACTCAGAAAACGACCTACTGTTCACACAACTATTTACATCACTATTAACAGAAATAAACACTTGATCAGAAGTACTTCAAAAACAAGCCTACAGCTCCCCTCAACGAAATGTGAGAACCTATGGAGAAGAGGAGCAACACCTATCACAGGCTAGTGAAACGACAGAGGTATGTGCAACGTCAAACTGCATAAATTATTATGCAAATACAAATATTATAAGTTTGTACCTTCGGGTACATAAAAATAAAAAATACACAAACATACATACTATCTCTTATTAAAAGTCTATCACTTGAAAGTGGGTCTAGCTGATCAAAGTCGGGATACGGAGTTGAAGACCATCAGGAACTCGGTAAGTTGAAACTGCAAAAGAACAGCATATGGATAGTAGCAGGCAAGAGTCAACAAAGTCAACATGTGGGCAATTGACATAGTTGAAGCCAGATACAGGTGAAAAATCTCAAAGCACAACCAAGTCCTAGTGATTACAGATTAAAGAGACACCCACAAATAGCCCCCTCAAAATAAATCACAAAACAGCTAGCTGAATCGAAGTGCTCCAGGAAAGCATAAACACCAGGTTGGCAAGCTGGTACATGAATAACAAGCGGACAAACAAGAGTGAGAGGAAAGATAAACAATGGTAAGAACTGGGCGAGCCCCAAGCTCCTGTGTGTTCCTGGTAAACTCACAATATGTCTCACAACAGACAGGACATGCACTGTCTAGAAGGAGAGACCTAATCTGTGACATGGGTAAGAAAAAACAACCATAATTGGAGTGGGCGGGATCTCCCACAATCAATCAATCAATCAATCACGATATTTATAAAGCGCGCTATGTACCCGTCAGGGTTTCGAGGCGCTGGGGGGAAGGGGGGGGGGGGGGGGTGGAGGTGTGCTGCAGTTAGCGGTCGAAGAGCCAGGTCTTGAGGAGTCTCCTGAAGGCGAGGAGGTCCTGGGTCTGGCGTAGAGATGTGGGGAGAGAGTTCCAGGACTTGGCGGCGAGGAAGGAGAAGGATCTGCCGCCGCAGGTCTTGCGTTGGATTCGGGGGACGACGGCGAGGGCGAGGTTGGAGGATCGAAGTTGACGTGTGGGAGCGTAGAAATTGAGTCTGGAGTTGAGGTAGGAGGGTCCGGCGTTGTGAAGTGCCTTGTGAGCGTGGGTGAGGAGTTTAAAGGTGATCCTCTTCTCCACCGGGAGCCAGTGGAGTTCCCTCAGGTGAGGGGAGATGTGACATCGGCGGGGTATGTCGAGGATCAGTCGGGCGGAGGCATTTTGGATACGCTGGAGTCGTTTGATGTCTTTGGTTGGGATGCCTGTGTAGAGTGCGTTGCCGTAGTCAAGTCTGCTGCTGACGAGGGCTTGGGTCACCATCTTTCTGGTCTCTGTTGGAATCCACTTGAAGATACTGCGGAGCATGCGGAGGGTGTTGAAACAGGAGGAGGAGACGGTGCTGACCTGTTTGGACATGGTGAGTGCAGAGTCCAGGATGAAGCCGAGGTTTTTTGCATGGCTGGCAGGGGTGGGTGGGGGTCCGAGGTCGGCGGGCCACCATGAGTCGTTCCAGGCCGAAGGAGAGTGCCCGAGGATGAGGATTTCCGTCTTGTCGGAGTTGAGTTTCAGGCGACTGTTGTTCATCCATTCGGCGATGGATTTTAGTCCTTCGTGGAGGTTTGTTTTGGCGGTGAGTGGGTCTTTGGTCAGGGAGAGGACGAGCTGGGTGTCGTCGGCGTAGGAGATGATGCTGAGGTGATGCTGGCGGGCCAGTTTTGCGAGGGGGGCCATGTAGACGTTGAACAAAGTAGGGCTGAGGGAGGATCCTTGGGGGACGCCGCAGATGAGGTTGGTGGCTTTGGAGCGAAAGGGGGAGAGTCGGACTCTCTGAGTTCTGTCGGAGAGAAAGGATGAGATCCAGTGGAGGGCTTTGTCTTGGATGCCGGCTTCCTGGAGGCGGGTCAGTAGGGTGCGGTGGCAGACTGTGTCAAAAGCGGCTGATAGGTCGAGGAGGATGAGGGCCGAGGTTTCGCCGTTGTCCATTTGATGTCTGATGTCATCTGTGGCGGCGAGGAGGGCAGTCTCCGTGCTGTGGTTTCGTCTGAATCCGGATTGTGAGGGGTCCAGGATGGAGTTGTCTTCGAGGAAGTGGGTGAGTTGTGTGTTGACGATCTTCTCGATGACTTTTGCTGGAAAAGGGAGGAGAGAGATCGGACGGAAGTTTTTGAGATCGTTGGGGTCGGCCTTGGGTTTCTTGAGGAGGGGTTGGATTTCAGCGTGTTTCCAGCTGTCCGGGAAGGTGGCGGAAGTGAAGGAGAGGTTGATGATCTTGCGGAGTTTGGGGGCGATGGTGGCGTTGGCTGTGTTGAAAACATGATGAGGGCATGGGTCCGTGGGGGAGCCTGAGTGGATGGTGTTCATGGTTGCCATGGTTTCTGCGTCGTCCACGTGGGTCCAGGCGGTGAGGCGGCAGTCGCGGTTGAAGACGTCGGGGGGGATCTGGCGGTGGGCCGGTGTTGAAGCTGTTGTGGATGGTAGCGATTTTCTGGTGGAAGAAGGTGGAGAGGTCGTCGCAGAGTTTCTGGGAGGGCGGGATGTCGTTGGCGTTGGCTTTTGGATTTGAGAGTTCTTTCACGATGCCGAAGAGTTCTTTGGAGTCGTGGGCGTTGTTGTTGATGCGTTCGGTGAAGTGGGCGCGCTTGGCGTCGCGGATCCGTTGGTGGTGTTCACGGTTTGCCTCTTTGAGGGAGGCGAGGTTGTCGGGCGTGCGTTCTAGGATCCATTTCTTTTTGAGCTTCTGACAACGGCTTTTGGAGGTGGTCAGTTCGTCTGTGAACCAGGCTGGTTTTTTCTTTCCTTGGTTGGCGGTGGCCTTCTTGAGTGGGGCTAAGGTGTTGGCGCAGTCGAGGATCCATTGATGGAGGTTGATGGCGGCTGTGCTCGGGTCGGTCGCGTCGGGTGGAGGGTTTTTAACGAGGGTGCTGGTCAGTTGGTTTTGGGTGACTTTGCCCCAGCGGCGGTAGGGGGGTAGATGGATGCGGTGCTGCTCGGTAATTTTCTTATAGGAGAAATGGACGCAGTGATGGTCGGTCCAGTGGAGTTCGGAGGTGTGGCTGAAAGAGATGTGGTTGCTTGAGGTGAAGAGGGGGTCGAGGGTGTGTCCAGCGATGTGGGTGGGAGTGTTGACCAGCTGGCGGAGTCCGAGGTTGAGGAGGTTGGAGGTCAGTGCTGCGGTGTTGACGTCGTTGTTATTTTCCATATGGTAGTTTAGGTCTCCCAGGAGGATGTAATCCGGGGAAGCGAGGGCGTGGGTGCTAGCGAGGTCGGCGATGGTGTCGCTGAAGGGGGCTCTTGGTCCTGGAGGGCGGTATATGAGGGTTCCTCTGAGGGTCGTGTTGGGGTCTGTGTGGATCTGGAAGTGGAGGTGTTCGGCTGTCTTGAGGGTGTCATCAGTGTGGGTGTGGATTTTGAGGGTTGCTTTGTGAGCGATGGCTATTCCGCCGCCGATTCCGTTGGTTCGGTCTCTTCTGGTGATTTTGTAACTGTCCGGTATGGCGATGTCCGGAGCCGAGGAGTCGTTCCACCAGGTTTCGGTCAGGAAGGCCACGTCGGGTGCAGTGGATTCGAGCAAATCCCAGAGCTCGATGGCGTGTTTTCGTGCGGAGCGGGTGTTGATGAGGATGCAGTTCAGGTGGTTGGGGTTGAGTGATTCTATTGTTGGTTTTGTCGTTCTGATGCAGGAGAAGTTGCAGGAGCGGCAGGAAAAAGGTCCTTTAGTGTGCTTCGGGGACGCCAGGAAGCACTCCGTGGAGGAGCCGGTGTTGAAAGCGCGGAGTTTGTTGGCAGAGTAGCTGACGCGGGGGGCGCGAGGACCAGGGGGGGTGGCGCTGGGCGCGGTCCAGGCGCGGACGGGCGCAGACGGGCTTGCCTCTGGCGCACCAGCGGCGCGCCAGCCATTAAGAAGGGAGGGGGGAGGGGGGAGGGAGGAGCAGCTGGGAGGCGGGAGGCGGGAGGGAGCGGCAAATGGGGGTGCGAGGGGGGCGGGGCCGCAGGGAGGCAGCGGCAGGGATTGGGGAGCGCACAAGGGGCAAAAACACAGAAAACAAGCAAAATTAAAGGCAGTCACAATAAGAAAACCACACAATCAGAAATACAATAATGGCACAATACACGATCGGGGAGACAGCAATCAGGGGGGCACAATGGGGGCAGAAGCGCCGGCGGCGAGGCGCAGAAAAAGCGAAAAAACAACTTACAGGACGGCGGAAGCGGCACACGGGTCAAGTGAGCCCACTAGCCACCAGGGATGAGGCGCAGGAGGATGCCTGCGGGTGGAGGAGGGCCTCGAACACGCAAACGGCAGCGTGGACGGGGGACACAGGCAGGAGGCAGCAGGTTGGTGCTGCGGTCGTGGGGGGCGAGCTCAGGACCTGAAACAGGTCAGAGTTCGCTCACTCGCGACGCGCAGCGCCAGCCATTAAGAAGGGAGGGGGGAGGGAGGAGCAGCTGGGAGGCGGGAGGCGGGAGGGAGCGGCAAATGGGGGCGCGAGGGGGGCGGGGCCGCAGGGAGGCAGCGGCAGGGATCGGGGAGCGCACAAGGGGCAAAAACACAGAAAACGAGCAAAATTAAAGGCAGTCACAATAAGAAAACCACACAATCAGAAATACAATAATGGCACAATACACGATCGGGGAGACAGCAATCAGGGGGGCACAATGGGGGCAGAAGCGCCGGCGGCGAGGCGCAGAAAAAGCGAAAAAACAACTTACAGGACGGCGGAAGCGGCACACGGGTCAAGTGAGCCCACTAGCCACCAGGGATGAGGCGCAGGAGGATGCCTGCGGGTGGAGGAGGGCCTCGAACACGCAAACGGCAGCGTGGATGGGGGACACAGGCAGGAGGCAGCAGGTTGGTGCTGCGGTCGTGGGGGGCGAGCTCAGGACCTGAAACAGGTCAGAGTTCGCTCACTCGCGACGCGCAGCGCCAGCCATTAAGAAGGGAGGGGGGAGGGAGGAGCAGCTGGGAGGCGGGAGGCGGGAGGGAGCGGCAAATGGGGGCGCGAGGGGGGCGGGGCCGCAGGGAGGCAGCGGCAGGAATCGGGGAGCACACAAGGGGCAAAAACACAGAAAACGAGCAAAATTAAAGGCAGTCACAATAAGAAAACCACACAATCAGAAATACAATAATGGCACAATACACGATCGGGGAGACAGCAATCAGGGGGGCACAATGGGGGCAGAAGCGCCGGCGGCGAGGCGCAGAAAAAGCGAAAAAACAACTTACAGGACGGCGGAAGCGGCACACGGGTCAAGTGAGCCCACTAGCCACCAGGGATGAGGCGCAGGAG
Source organism: Pleurodeles waltl (assembly GCF_031143425.1). Classification (NCBI taxonomy): domain Eukaryota; kingdom Metazoa; phylum Chordata; class Amphibia; order Caudata; family Salamandridae; genus Pleurodeles; species Pleurodeles waltl. Next base: position 1,448,790,559 of record NC_090445.1, read on the forward strand.
GATGCCTGCGGGTGGAGGAGGGCCTCGAACACGCAAACGGCAGCGTGGACGGGGGACACAGGCAGGAGGCAGCAGGTTGGTGCTGCGGTCGTGGGGGGTGAGCTCAGGACCTGAAACAGGTCAGAGTTCGCTCACTCGCGACGCGCAGCGCCAGCCATTAAGAAGGGAGGGGGGAGGGAGGAGCAGCTGGGAGGCGGGAGGCGGGAGGGAGCGGCAAATGGGGGCGCGAGGGGGGCGGGGCCGCAGGGAGGCAGCGGCAGGGATCGGGGAGCGAACAAGGGGCAAAAACACAGAAAACGAGCAAAATTAAAGGCAGTCACAATAAGAAAACCACACAATCAGAAATACAATAATGGCACAATACACGATCGGGGAGACAGCAATCAGGGGGGCACAATGGGGGCAGAAGCGCCGGCGGCGAGGCGCAGAAAAAGCGAAAAAACAACTTACAGGATGGCGGAAGCGGCACACGGGTCAAGTGAGCCCACTAGCCACCAGGGATGAGGCGCAGGAGGATGCCTGCGGGTGGAGGAGGGCCTCGAACACGCAAACGGCAGCGTGGACGGGGGACACAGGCAGGAGGCAGCAGGTTGGTGCTGCGGTCGTGGGGGGCGAGCTCAGGACCTGAAACAGGTCAGAGTTCGCTCACTCGCGACGCGCAGCGCCAGCCATTAAGAAGGGAGGGGGGAGGGAGGAGCAGCTGGGAGGCGGGAGGCGGGAGGGAGCGGCAAATGGGGGCGCGAGGGGGGCGGGGCCGCAGGGAGGCAGCGGCAGGGATCGGGGAGCGCACAAGGGGCAAAAACACAGAAAACAAGCAAAATTAAAGGCAGTCACAATAAGAAAACCACACAATCAGAAATACAATAATGGCACAATACACGATCGGGGAGACAGCAATCAGGGGGGCACAATGGGGGCAGAAGCGCCGGCGGCGAGACGCAGAAAAAGCGAAAAAACAACTTACAGGACGGCGGAAGCGGCACAAGGGTCAAGTGAGCCCACTAGCCACCAAGGATGAGGCGCAGGAGGATGCCTGCGGGTGGAGGAGGGCCTCGAACACGCAAACGGCAGCGTGGACAGGGGACACAGGCAGGAGGCAGCAGGTTGGTGCTGCGGTCGTGGGGGGCGAGCTCAGGACCTGAAACAGGTCAGAGTTCGCTCACTCGCGACGCGCAGCGCCAGCCATTAAGAAGGGAGGGGGGAGGGAGGAGCAGCTGGGAGGCGGGAGGGAGCGGCAAATGGGGGCGCGAGGGGGGCGGGGCCGCAGGGAGGCAGCGGCAGCGATCGGGGAGCGCACAAGGGGCAAAAACACAGAAAACGAGCAAAATTAAAGGCAGTCACAATAAGAAAACCACACAATCAGAAATACAATAATGGCACAATACACGATCGGGGAGACAGCAATCAGGGGGGCACAATGGGGGCAGAAGCGCCGGCGGCGAGGCGCAGAAAAAGCGAAAAAACAACTTACAGGACGGCGGAAGCGGCACACGGGTCAAGTGAGCCCACTAGCCACCAGGGATGAGGCGCAGGAGGATGCCTGCGGGTGGAGGAGGGCCTCGAACGCGCAAACGGCAGCGTGGACGGGGGACACAGGCAGGAGGCAGCAGGTTGGTGCTGCGGTCGTGGGGGGCGAGCTCAGGACCTGAAACAGCACACACCAGTGCTTTGGTACCACTGCACCTACTGCACTGTTTAAAGCTATACCTCTGCTCACACACTGGGACCCATATGTCGACATCTGTGCAGTGACATCCATTTCTGTCATGGAATAGACTACGATCCATGAACATAAAACACAAGGTATGGGTCCTCACTTAACAATGACAGCACAGAAAGCTACACTTTGGTCACACACACACCCCATTCAGCAGATAAGAGCACATGACAACAAAGGAGCAAAAGCCAAAGTCGAATGCAGCTGTGATGAGTACAGTAGCAAGAATGTCATTGTCCCTCATACAAGCAAGGCAAATGGGTCCAGATCACCTGACTTGGGAGTCAATAATAATAATAAACTTTATTTTGGCTGTAAGCCATAAAAGTATACAATAAAACACCATATCATAATTATACAGTGAATCAATTGTAAAAAGAGATGAACGAAGAGCACCACATTATACATTAAAAAACCCTGAATACATTATAAAATCACATGCTTATTTAAGTAGCTCAAACCAAGCATTGATCTTAAAATCTTAAAATTATAAAATATTGAATATTAAGATGTAAAAATATAATAGGCAGTAAATCTTAACTCCAATCCATTATCAGCTGCTACATTAAATAATTCAAGTCTAAAATCTACTTGTTAAAATACACAGTTATAACAAATCTCTGGTTCTTATAGCCCATGCACTTTGCAGGTATCTCACAACTGAGAAAACTATCTTGTCGGTTGTATCAGTTGTTAAGAGGCGTAATGATGTATTACATTCCCTTATCCCCATTGACCAACATAACGGAACAATCCACTTCTTCCTAGGGGCCAGATATCTAGGGCAAAAAAACATAAAATGTGCAAGTGACTATGGTATCTCTTGACAATGATGACAGGAAGTCTGATTACGATCCTCCAGTCTCCATCTCGCAGTAAATGTCTTGAGCGGAAGGATCCCTAGTCTAAACTTAATGAAGAGGGTTTTGGTGTAGGGAGGATTTACATTGTCCATGTAGGCCTCAAAGTTAGGGCTACATTTGTGGTCCAAAAACTGTAGGATCCGGCTGCCTTGATTTTTAGACCAGATTTGCACCAGAATATTCTCCCAATAGCACCTGTTTATACGCTCTTTTACTTCCTTAGTCAAGTTATGGGGGTCTACCCACACCTCCTCCATTTTAAGGATTTTACACATGTCTCTAATGTATGTATGAGCCAGGGGATTTTTGATACACAGTCACCCACAAGAAACTCATCTATTGCCATTTTGAAGGTGGACAAGTGCTCAGAAGTCCAGAGACGGACCCAGTACATAAGTGGTTTTAGAGCCATTTCATTGTGAATCGCATTTAAGGCTAGGTCTAGTCTGAGGGGTATGAGGGGGGTACTCATTGGCAGCAGCAAAAAATTACGTAGAAAGCGGTTTTCTACCGTCGTCAAGCACCTTGAGTCAGTGTGCCCCCAAAGCTCGGCACCATAAATTGAAGTTGCCACTGCCGCTGCTTTGTAGACGGTGATAGCAGGTGAGATCTCCCCTTCCGAAATATTAGCAATTTCCCTCCCTATTACTGTTGACCTCTGTCTGAGAGCTGACAAACTCTTCCCAATCTGTGCCGACCACTGTTGATCACCTCTTAGCCTAAGCCCTAAGTAACCAAATTGACTAACTCTCTCTACTGGGTGGCCTGCTATGGTCATTGTCCCCTGAACGATTTGTGCGGATTAAAAGCCATGAACTTTGATTTAGTTGTATTTATTTAAAGTCCTCTACTGGAGCAAAAATTGTAAAAAGTGTCCAGTTCGTTTTGTAGGCCCATTGACGTTCTCTAAATTAATAAAGTGTCATCAGCGAACATTAAAATGGGGACAGAGGCTCCAGCTAACTTTGGAGCATCATGGTTGCAATGTAACAGCTGGTCTGCCGCACCGTTGATGAAGAGATTGAACAGTGTTGGGGCCAGAACGCACCCCTGCCTGACCCCCCTGTTAACAGGTATAGCTTCTGTTAAATCACCACCATGAGACCAACGTACTCAAGCGAAAGTCCCCTCGTGTAAATACCTAATCAGTCTTAATAACTCTCCATCTAGCTGGTAGCTCTCCAGAACATTCCACAATACATCTCGTGGTACTCTATCGAAGGCAGCTTTTAGATCAATGAAAGCCACGTACAGGTGGCTCCTATTAAGTAACAGGTATTTCCAGCAGAGAAGACTGAACCTGAACACCTGATCTATTGTACTCAATCCTTTCCTAAATCCTGCCTGGAAGTCGGAAAGGATATGAGAATCCTCTATCCATGCCTGTAATCTGTTCAGTACCTGCTTGCAAAATATTTTTGGGCTGACATCAATTAGGCTTATTGGCCTATAATTTGTAGGTTCTTCCCTTGGCCCTTTCTTGAAGATGGGGACTATAATTGCTCCTTGCCACGTGGGGGGAAGTCCTCCACCCTTCAGTATCTCATTGCTGAGCGCATTTAAATATAGGGACCAAGTTGTCGGTCGGGAAATATATAGATCACCTGGGATACCATCTAATCCAGGGGCTTTCCCCTTACGTACTGACTGGAGAGCCAAGGTTGTTTCTTTTAGAGTGAAAAGATCCAGACCAAATTTAGGTAGTGTAACTGTCCCAGCAGTTGGTGTATTGGCAATAAGTGGTTCATTGGGTTTTAATGAAGGGGCAGTGTTATAGTTAATTTGAGGCTCTCTATATAAATTTTTAAAATGTGACACCCAAATTTCTGGCTGGATTACAGGATAGTTCTCCACGGTTTGGGAGCTGCCTTTGCCTGATACTAGTTTCCAAAACAGTTTAAGATCCTTCTCATGGAGTGCATCCACCACCCCATTCCAATATTTAGTTTCCCACTCTTTTTTTGCATTTTTTAGTGTTGCTTTGTATGCAGCCCTGGATACTCTTATCTGTCGACAAATTCCTGCCTTCAGTGCTCCCAATAACTGTATTTTGGCCTGACGACAGGAGTTAGAAAACCACCTCGATGTTCTAGCACCAGTCTCTGTCCGCCTCCTTACTACCTGAAAGTATGGTTTTAGCCGATTGGTCAAGATGCTATGCAAATTAATCAAATCCACCAATGCAAAATCAGTGTGTTTCAAAGGTGAGAGCGTTGATGTAACTATTTTATAAATTGATAACTGGAAATTTTCATCATCTTCCACCAATTCCCATTTCACATTTTTATGATTATTCGTCATGGCTAGAGCATTGCCTTTGACCCACTTTGTCAATGTTTTGCAGTTAAATAAAGTAGTGGAAAAGGAGGAACTCAGAGCTTGATGATCACTATCGTTACGAGGAAGAACAACCATACCGATGAGAGATTTCCAGAGTGTGTCATCTACTAAAACATAGTCTAAGCGACTTGAATATGGGCCTCTCCTATATGTGGGCAACGCCGGGGTATCTGACTTTGTGTTCCCATTTACTATACTTAACCCCTTTTGCTTTTATTAGGTCTTCTAGTAGATCTAATGCTCCCCCTACTTTCTTAGTTGTGACCCGGACCGGCCCGATCTGTCCCATGGATCTGCAAGTTGAGTTCCTTTTTGCTGGTTGTCGTCTGCATATTCAGATCTCCTGCAACGATTAAACCCTGTCCCCCCGGTAAACAGTTCAAGAGGTCTGTTAGCATACCTATCTCTAACATATATGTTTGCAATTACTATACGGACCGGCCCCCTTGGGCTGGTAAGTTCGACCTCGACAGATAATATGTCCCTTGTGGGGGTTGTTAACTCCTTCACCTTTGGGAACAAATCATGTTTTAGCCAGATTATCAAGCCCCCCGATGCCCTGCCAGATGATGATGGAAGCGCGATCTTCTGGAAGGTCCAATAGCCTACTCTATTAATCGCAGAGGAAGCCCATGTCTCCTGCAATAAGATAATATGATGTTGGTCTATGAGGCTGCACCAATCAGGGTAGCTATTTTCTGAAGCAAACCTGCCACATTCCAGGATAGAAATGTAATCAATGAGTCAGATCCATCCCCCATGTCTTGCAGCTTCTCTCTGTTTCCACTTAGGTAAGCCGTTGCTCCACAATCCCTCTCCTCTACTTGGTCACTGCAATGTGCTCTTGACTCTGCCCCCAGAATGCACAATATCTGGTTACTTGGTATAGAGGGGTCCAAAGCCATTTTACTAGGTGTGCCGTCTCTCCCAGCCTTCACTACAGGGGCTTCATGTCAATCTATAGTTGAGGTTGGGCTGCTCCTATAATCCCTTCTTAGAATGCGTGTGCTCAGAGGCGTTGGGGTGTTATATCTCTCTTTAAAAAACAGATTAGACAATGATTGAGGGATTTTTTGGGCAAGCGACACTTGGGATGAAGTCCCGGGTCTCAATCTTTGATCGAGTGCCAAAAGGCCCTTTACTAGGGTCTGGCTGCTCAGCTTCAGGCTTATAAGGTCTGTTGCTGAGCATTCTCTTGAATGTCTCTGGACAGTGACTATGTCATCCCTTATAATGGACCTGCACTTCTTGACCCCCCTTATCCAATGGATTACTTTGTTCTTAAGGGAATCCCCTTGCTCTTTCTGACCATAGCTTAGCTTGGGGACATTTGTCATATATATATCATAGTGGCTGTGCTTGATCTGGCTTAGTGGGGCGCTTCGCAGAGGGCCTGTGGAGCTTTTATCTAAAGATTCGTTTCTGTGCACCTCGCAATTTGCCCTTTTGTTCTGATTTATATCGTGTTTCTTTAAGACAGCCGCAACAGGAAGTATACTTTTTCCCCCATGGTGGATCTGTATTGCCACTTCGTCCCTCTTTCCCCTGTATACTCCTGCCGTAGATGTTTCGACTTGTTGGGTTTGCCTGGATGCAGGGCTAGACTCGGGTGAGGATTTCCTTATGCCCCCAATTACGATGGATATGCTGTCCAGCTTCTTGTGTATCATATGGCTAAAGGATGTGAGGTACTCCCTGAGGCTCCAAATTTCAGCTCTTATTTGTACTAGCTGTGCCTCAACAGGGTGGTCCCTCTGAGTAGCAGTGGGTGTTAATAGCTCCTCTGTCACTCTTGGCACACTCCTCTCTGAATCAGAGGGCGCCAAGCGGGCAGGAGGTGAAAAGCAATTATCGCAATTTATAAGGGGGAACACACTACCCGGCTGGCTAGGCAGGCTCTATTGAGTTGGTTGAGGTTTCTAGTGTAACAGGTTCTGAATTAGATCCTTGTGTTATGGGTAACGGGAGTTCTCTATTCACTGGGGCAAAAAAGGATTTTATATCATTAGTGACAGCAGTAATCCCTTTCTTAAGGGGCTTAGATGGCTTGGTGGCTAACAAGCTTTCTACTTCTTCTATTAGATCATCGATTTGGGTCAATGTACAGTTTTCAGCAGCATGTCGGGGTATTTTCTTTGCCCCTCCCAGCCCAGTGGGGTTACCGCTGACTTTCCTTTTCCCCATACCAATAAGTTGTTAAAATTCCTCAGATTGGATGGGGGCAGAGACAAACTTTTTTTTGGGGAGTCAAAACAGCTATGATTGGGCTGTAATGGGTCATTAACACTCATGGGTCCAGGTAACACAGTACCTGCTGCGCTACTGATAGCTATACTTGTTGTAATGATGAAAACATACAGATGCTACTTCAATCACAGCCATTACCACAGCCAAGGACACTGGGACCTTACCACTACTGCTCACAGCAGAAGACACAATGACATACATAGCACCCCAACAGCATATTCGAACACAGGATACTATGAGACCAGGATCCCAGATATACATACTGGTGGGTGACAAGCAGATAGTGCTTCGGTTGACTATAAAATAAAGAACAGTAGATAACAACGGTGACACATCTTCCAGTGTCCACACATTCAAAGGGATCTGCAAGGCAACAATCAGCAAACAGCTCTCAAAGTATTACAGATCGACAACTACCAGTGCATTTCCCACCATCAGCACTCTTGAGAAGAGCACATACTTTAGAGCTGTTTCCACTAGTCCTGATGAAAAATTCCATGGTTCCAAACTGCAGTGGCATGGTGAGCAAAAGAATGATGGATTTAACCCAGATCTGTGACTGGAGTGAGCGTTTGAAAAGTTTCAGCACTCTTGTGTTGCTGTGCTTGAAAAGCAAGCAATGGAACAATAGAGGCCAACCCATCAAAAGTGATAGAAAAGAGGCAATGCCCTATGAAAGCCATAAACACAAGTTTGACAAGCTGAGACAAGAATAACAAGCCGGCAAATGAGAGTGACAGGAAAAACAACCAATGGAAAACACTGGGCAGGCTCCAAGCTCCTGTTTGTTCTTGGAAAAGGTAAGTGCTATATAGAAGCAAGACCTAAAAAAGTATGACTATGCAAATAAATTTTGGGGTTGTCTTAGCAGCCTGTAATTAACGATGGGAAAAGGCCCCTTAACAACACCCATGGATTCATTTTGAGTGTTCAGACATGTAAGAGCCCTGTAAGGCACGGAACTTTGGTGGCCTCATATAAATATGAGCCTACTCTCCAAAGCCCGGACATTTCAGGAAGGACTTGTTGGGTTTCTATTTGTACTCCAATTAAACTTTTAAGGCTAGAGTGGAGTACCAAGGATTTAGCTGGTTGTGCAGTAATCACGCACGCACTGTTGTGAGGGCAGTTTTGGTGGAATAAACCAAAGAAATTAACAATCAACATTACTGTATCTCCTGAAAGCTGACAATGCTGTCTGTCTCTCCTGGTTTTCTCCGATAAAAGATACCTTAGTACAATTGGGGCTCCCTTCAATTGGTTAAGCCCTGCTGATTTATGCACTAAGGGGACTGCGGAGGTGCTAAACAGAGGATATTGGGAACATGTTCGTTTTGAATCAGTAAACTGCGTTCTTGCCAGCTGTTTGAGTTGAGTTTTTCATTGTCGTAAAGTGACATCAAGCTGGGAAACATATGTGGATCTAATGGCATGTTCATATATAAGTTTACTTTAGTTGAAATTCTCCTTAGGCATTCTTCCCTTACACATTTTTATTGATTAGTGGTGAGCAAATAAGTATAATATGTGCGTATTTTAATTAGCGCAAGCAAAAGACGTAATGCACTTCTGTACTTGCTAAATTATGAAACAAGAGACCGAGACTGATCATGGCCATAGGAATTCAAGAGCTGAGGCAGAGAATAATCGATTTTGTATTGACATTTTTTGTCTAAGAGTCTGGCAGAGGTGGGAAATATATTCTCATTTGATCTAATGTATTTCATGAGTTTTTGTCTTAGCTTTTTGGTGAGACTTGCAAATGGCAGAATATATCATGTACTATAGCCTGCATGTTTTGCATCTACAGGATGGTACCTGTAGGAGGCTGGCCTGGTTTGTAGTGGTACCAAGGGGTACTTACACTCTGCACCAGGTCCAGTTATCCCTTATTAGTGTAGAAGAGGTGTCTAGCAACTTAGGCTGATAGAAAATGGTAGCTTAGCAGAGCAGCTTAGGCTGAACTAGGAGACATGCAAAGCTCCTACTATACCACTGGTGTCATATGCACAATATCATAAGAAAACACAATACACAGATATACTAAAAATAAAGGTACTTTATTTTTATGACAATATGCCAAAAGTATCTCAGTGAGTACCCTCAGTATAAGGATAGCAAATATACACAAGATATATGTACACAATACCAAAAATATGCAGTAATAGCAATAGAAAACAGTGCAAGCAATGTATAGTCACAATAGATTGCAATGGGAGCACATAGGTATAGGGGCAACACAAACCATATACTCTAGAAGTGGAATGCGAACCACGAATGGACCCCAAACCTATGTGAGCTTGTAGAGGGTCGCTGGGACTGTAAGAAAACAGTGAGGGTTAGAAAAATAGCCCACCACAAGATCCTGAAAAGTGGGTGCAAAGTGCACCTAAGTTCCCCAGAGAGCACAGAAGTCGTGATAGGGGAATTCTGCAAGGAAGACCAACACCAGCAATGCAACAACGATGGATTTCCAGATGAGAGTACCTGTGGAACAAGGGGACCAAGTCCAAGAGTCACGATCAAGTCGGGAGTGGGCAGATGCCCAGGAAATGCCAGCTGTGGGTGCAAGGAAGCTGCCACTGGATGGTAGAAGCTGTGGACTCTGCAAGAACGAAGATGGCTAGAAACTTCCCCTTTGGAGGACGGACGTCCCACGTCGTGAAGAAGCTTGCAGAGGTGTTTCCGTGCAGAAAAACTGCAAACAAGCCATGTTAGCTGCAAGGGTCGTGGTTAGGGTTTTTGGATGCTGCTGTGGCCCAGGAGGGACCAGGATGTCGCCAATTACGGGAAGAGACAGAAGGGGCGCCCAGCAAGACAAAGAGCCCACTCAGAAGCAGGCAGCACCCGCAGAAGTGCCAGAACAGGCACTACAAAGTGGAGTGAACCGGAGCTCACCCGAAGTCACAAAAGAAGGTCCCACGACGCCGGAGGACAACTCAGGGGGTCGTGCACTGCAGGTTAGAGTGTCGGGGACCCAGGCTTGGCTGTGTACAAAGGAAATCCTGGAAGAGTGCACAGGAGCCGGAGCAGCTGCAAATCACACAGTACCCAGCAATACAGTCTAGCGTGGGGAGGCAAGGACTTACCTCCACCAAACTTGGACTGAAGAGTCACTGGACTGTGGGAGTCACTTGGACAAAGTTGTTAAGTTCAAGGGACCTCGCTCATCGTGCTGAGAGGAGACCCAGAGGACCGGTGATGCAGTCCATTGGTGTCTGCGGTTGCAGGGGGAAGATTCCGTCGACACACAGGAGATTTCTTCGGAGCTTCTAGTGCAGAGAGGAGGCAGACTACCCCCACAGCATGCACCACCAGAAAAATAGTCGAGAAGGCAGCAGGATCAGCGTTACAAGGTCGCAGTAGTCGTCTTTGCTACATTGTTGCAGTTTTGCAGGCTTCCAGCGCGGTCAGCAGTCGATTCCTTGGCAGAAGGTGAAGAGAGAGATGCAGAGGAACTCTGATGAGCTCTTGCATTCGTTATCTAAAGAATTCCTCAAAGCAGAGACCCTAAATAGCCAGAAAAGGAGGTTTGGCTACTTAGGAGAGAGGATAGGCTAGCAACACCTGGAGGAGCCTATCAGAAGGAGTCTCTGACGTCACCTGCTGGCCCTGGCCACTCAGAGCAGTCCAAGGTGCCAGCAGCACCTCTGTGTCCAAGATGGCAGAGGTCTGGAGCACACTGGAGGAGCTCTGGGCACCTCCCAGGGGAGGTGCAGGTCAGGGGAGTGGTCACTCCCCTTTCCTTTGTCCAGTTTCGCGCCAGAGCAGGGCTGGGGGATCCCTGAACCGGTGTAGACTGGCTTATGCAGAGATGGGCACCATCTGTGCCCATCAAAGCATTTCCAGAGGCTGGGGGAGGCTACTCCTCCCCAGCCCTGACACCTTTTTCCAAAGGGAGAGGGTGTAACACCCTCTCTCTGAGGAAGTCCTTTGTTCTGCCTTCCTGGGCCAAGCCTGGCTGGACCCCAGGAGGGCAGAAACCTGTCTGAGGGGTTGGCAGCAGCTGCAGTGAAACCCCAGGAAAGGCAGTTTGGCAGTACCCGGGTCTGTGCTAGAGACCCGGGGGATCATGGGATTGTCTCCCCAATACCAGGATGGCATTGGGGGGGCAATTCCATGATCTTAGATATGTTACATGGCCATGTTCGGAGTTACCATTGTGAAGCTATACATAGGTAGTGACCTATGTATAGTGCACGCGTGTAATGGTGTCCCCGCACTCACAAAGTCCGGGGAATTTGCCCTGAACAATGTGGGGGCACCTTGGCTAGTGCCAGGGTGCCCACACACTAAGTAACTTAGCACCCAACCTTTACCAGGTAAAGGTTAGACATATAGGTGACTTATAAGTTACTTAAGTGCAGTGGTAAATGGCTGTGAAATAACGTGGACGTTATTTCACTCAGGCTGCAGCGGCAGGCCTGTGTAAGAATTGTCAGAGCTCCCTATGGGTGGCAAAAGAAATGCTGCAGCCCATAGGGATCTCCTGGAACCCCAATTCCCTGGGTACCTCAGTACCATATACTAGGGAATTATAAGGGTGTTCCAGTATGCCAATGTAAATTGGTAAAATTGGTCACTAGCCTGTTAGTGACAATTTGGAAAGAAATGAGAGAGCATAACCACTCTCTGATTAGCAGAGCCTCAGTGAGACAGTTAGTCATAACACAGGTCACACATACAGGGCACACTTATGAGCACTGGGGCCCTGGCTGGCAGGGTCCCAGTGACACATACAACTAAAACAACATATATACAGTGAAATATGGGGGTAGCATGACAGGCAAGATGGTACTTTCCTACACAACCCCCCCTTCAAACGAAGGACAATAAGACTAGCCATGACCTGATGAGCCTTCATTGTCTAAGTGGAAATATCTGGAGAGTCCATCTGCATTGGAGTGGGTACTCCCAGGTCTATGTTCCACTGTATAGTCCATTCCCTGTAGGGATATGGACCACCTCAACAATTTAGGATTTTCACCTTTCATTTGTTTTAGCCAAAGTAGACGTTTGTGGTCTGTCTGAACAATGAAGTGAGTGCCAAACAGGTATGGCCTCAATTTCTTCAGTGCCCAGACCACAGCAAAGGCCTCCCTCTCTATGGCAGACCAACGCTTTTCTCTAGGGGTCAACCTCCTGCTGATAAAAGCAACAGGTTGATCCTGGCCCTCAGAATTAAGTTGTGATAAGACTGCCCCTACCCCTAATTCAGATGCATCAGTTTGGACAATGAATTTTTTGGAGTAACAGGGGCTTTTCAGGACAGGTGCAGAGCACATGGCCTGCTTCAGCTCCTCAAAAGCTTTCTGACAGCTAGCTTTTTAGGCATTTTCTTATATGTGAGGTCATTAAGAGGGGCTGCTATGGAGCCATAGTTCTTTATGAACCTCCTGTAATACCCAGTGAGGCCTAAGAAGGCTCTCACCTGGGTCTGAGTTGCAGGGGGAACCCAATCTATAATAGTTTGGATTTTCCCCTGAAGTGGTGCAATCTGTTCTCCACCTATAAGGTGTCCCAGGTAAACCACTTTCCCCTGCCCTGTCTGGCACTTTGAAGCCTTTATAGTGAGGCCTGCCTTTTGCAGGGCCTCCACAACTTTCCACAGGTGGACCAGGTGATCATCCCAGGTGGAGCTAAAGACAGCTATATCATCTAGATATGCTGCACTAAAAGCTTCCAACCCTTGCAGGACTGTATTCACCAACCTCTGAAAAGCGGCAGGTGCATTTTTCAACCCAAAAGGCATTACTGTAAATTGGTAGTGCCCTCCCATGGTTGAAAATGCAGTTTTTGCTTTAGCATCCTCTGATAACTTGATCTGCCAATACCCTGCAGTCAAATCAAAGGTGCTTAGATACTTGGCAGATACCAGTGTATCTATTAGCTCATCTGCCCTGGGTATAGGGTGAGCATCAGTTTTAGTTACCTGGTTGAGACCTCTATAATCTACACAAAACCGCATTTCCTTCTTTCCATCTTTGGAATGAGATTTTGGTACAAGTACCACAGGAGAGGCCCATGGACTTTCAGAGTGCTCAACCACTCCCAGTTCAAGCATTTTCTGAACCTCTTGTTTTATGCAGTCTCTGACATGGTCAGGCTGCCTATAGATCTTACTTTTGACAGGCAAGCTGTCTCCAGTATCTATAGTGTGCTCACACCAAGAAGTGGTGCCTGGCACAGTAGAAAAGAGTTCAGAAAACTGACCCAGGAGATTTATGCAGTGGTCTTTCTGCTCAGCAGTAAGACAATCTGCCAGAACTAAACCTTCCACTAGAGCATCTTGTTCTGTGGAAGAGAAGAGATCAGGGAGAGGGTCACTCTCTTCTTCCTGTCCTTCATCTGTTGCCATGAGCAGGGTGAGATCAGCCCTGTCATAGTAGGGTTTCAGGCGATTGACATGGAGCACCCTAAGGGGACTCCTGGCAGTGCCCAAGTCAACCAAGTAGGTGACCTCTCCCTTTTTCTCCACAATAATGTGGGGTCCACTCCATTTGTCTTGGAGTGCTCTTGGGGCCACAGGCTCGAAGACCCACACTTTCTGCCCTGGTTGGTACTGAATCAGAACAGCCTTCTGGTCATGCCATTGCTTTTGGAGCTCTTGGCTGGCCTGAAGGTTTTTACAGGCCTTTTTCATGTACTCAGCCATCCTAGATCTTAGGCCAAGTACATAGTCCACTATGTCTTGCTTAGGAGCTTTTAAAGGTTGTTCCCAACCCTCCTTAAAAAGTGTTAGAGGACCTCTTACAGGGTGTCCAAATAGGAGTTCAAAGGGGCTGAAGCCCACTCCTTTTTGGGGTACCTCCCTGTAAGCAAAAAGGAGGCAAGGTAACAGAACATCCCATCTCCTGCGGGGTTTTTCAGGGAGTCCCATTATCATTCCTTTGAGAGTTTTATTAAACCTCTCAACCAGTCCATTTGTATGTGGATGATAGGGTGTGGTGAACTTGTATGTAACACCACATTCCTTCCACATGGCTTTTAAGTAAGCAGACATGAAATTGCTTCCCCTGTCTGATACCACCTCTTTTGGGAAGCCCACCCTGGAAAAGATTCCCAGGAGGGCCTTTGCCACTGCAGGAGCTGTAGTGGTCCTTAGAGGAATTGCTTCAGGATATCTGGTGGCATGGTCCACTACCACCAAAATAAACCTATTGCCTGAAGCAGTAGGAGGGTGAAGGGGGCCTACTATGTCAACCCCTACCCTTTCAAAGGGGACCCCAACCACAGGTAGTGGAATAAGGGGAGCCTTTGGAGTGCCACCTGTTTTGCCACTGGCTTGACAGGTTTCACAGGACTTACAAAATTCCTTTGTGTCCTCTGACATTCTAGGCCAATGAAACAAGGGGTCAAGCCTGTCAGAAGTTTTCATTTGCCCTAAATGTCCAGCCAAGGGAATGTCGTGGGCTAGAGTTAGGAGGAACTCTCTGTATTGCTGAGGAATCACCAATCTCCTGGCAGCTCCAGGTTTTGGATCCCTTGCTTCAGTATACAAGAGGTAGTCCTCCCCGTAAACTCTGTGAGAGTCACTGACATCCCCATTTGCTTGTTTGACAGCTTGCTGTCTTAGACCCTCTAGTGTGGGACAGGTCTGCTGTGCCACACTCAGCTCCTCCCTGGCAGGCCCCCCTCCACCCAAAAGCTCAGCAGTGTCTGCTTCCAGCTCCTCTGGTGTAGGTTCTGCACAGGGTGGAAATTCTTCTTCCTCAGAAGTTGAATCCACTGTAGAGGGACGGATAGTAGGTAGTGTTTTACCTTTGCTAACCCTAGCTTTAGGGAGCACTTGGTCCATTCTTCCAGGATCCAACTCACCCTGTCCTTTTTGCTTTTTGGCCTGAGCCCTTGTCAAAGCAAAAATATGCCCAGGAATGCCCAGCATTGCTGCATGAGCCTCTAACTCCACTTCTGACCAAGCTGATGTCTCTAAATCGTTCCCTAGTAGACAGTCTACAGGTAAATCTGAGGTAACCACAACTTTCTTTGGAAGAGTAACCCCCCCCCCCAGTTGAGATTTACAACAGCCATGGGGTGGCTAAGTGTGTTGTTATGAGCATCAGTCACTTGGTACTGGTGACCAAGTAGGTGTTGTTCAGGGTGGACCAGTTTCTCTATTACCATGGTAACACTGGCACCTGTGTCCCTGTAGGCCTGAACCTCAACACCATTTATTAGGGGAAGTTGCTTGTACTTATCCATATTAAGGGGACAAGCAACCAAGGTGGCCAAATCAATAGCACCTTCAGAGACTAGCACAGCCTCTGTGGTCTCCCTAACAAGACCAACCCCAACTATATTACCAAAAGTGAGCCCAGCTACTCCCTTGGTTTGGTTATTAGTAGGTTTGCTCCTACCACCACTGCTATTACTAGGGGCACTAGGTGTAGCAGTAGGGGTTGTGGTAGTGGGAGGCTTGGTGCTTTTCTTTGGGCAACTGGGATCAGTTGTCCAATGGCCTTTTATTTTACATAAATAGCACCATGGTTTCTTTTCTTTATTTTGATTTGAAGAGGATTTGGGCCCACCACCCCCACCAGAGTGTTTTTGTGGGCCTGATGAAGACTCATTTTTAGATTTGTCCCCACCCTTGTCAGAAGACTTACCATCCTTCTTCTTGCCATCCTTGTCACCCCCTGTATGAACTTTTCTGTTCACCCTTGTTCTGACCCATTTGTCTGCCTTCTTTCCCAATTCTTGGGGAGAGGTCAGATCAGAGTCCACTTGGTACTGGTGCAACAAATCAGACACACAATTATTAAGAATATGCTCTCTCAGGATTAAGTTATACAGGCTTTCATAGTCAGAAACTTTACTGCCATGTAACCACCCCTCCAAGGCCTTCACTGAATGGTCAACTAAGTCTACCCAGTCTTGTGAAGACTCCTTTTTGGTGTCTCAGAACTTGATCCTGTACTGTTCAGTGGTTAAGCCATAACCATCTAGGAGTGCATTCTTAAGAACTGTAAAATTATTGGCATCACTTTCCTTCACAGTAAGGAGCCTATCCCTACCCTTTCCACTGAAAGATAGCCATAGGATAGCAGCCCACTGCCTTTGAGGGACCCCCTGTACAACACAGGCCCTCTCAAGTGCAGCAAACCACTTGTTAATGTCATCCCCCTCCTTATAAGGGGGAACTATCTTGTGCAGATTCCTAGAATCATGCTCTTTCACAGGATTACTATCTGTAAAACTGCTGCTGCCACCATGGGGTCCAAACCCCAACCTCTGTCTTTCTTTTTCTAAGTCAAATGCTTCCCTGTCTAGATCCAGCTGTTGCTTTTTAAGCTTCAGCCTGGACTCGTCCACTCTCAATCTATTGAGTTCCCTTTCTAACATTCTGTCTTCAGGGAGGGTGGGTTGGGCATGCCTTGACACAGAAGAATGGTGTGAATGGACAGAGGGAGACCTGTCCCTAACAGATGGCACTCTAACATTCTGGCGTACAGAAGTAACACTCCTACTATGATGAGAACTCACATTAGTACCAGCCATGCTAGGTGGCCTGCTAAGGGGCAGGTTGGGAAGGTTCCCTTCTAACACTTTTACTGGGGGATTCCCAGAATCAGAGTGTGAACCATCAGCTAATTTCTCACCAGATGTGCCAACTAAGGTCTTATCTTGTTCATTGAGCATATTAACTAACAATTCTCTTGAGGGATTCTTCCCTATCCCTAAACCTCTTTCAATACAGAGACTCCTTGCTCCTTTCCAGCTAAGGTGATCATAGGCAACTCTGGTCAGATCAACAGTTTGACCTGTACCAGACATGATAGAAAAGGTTTAAGGGACAGAAAAAGAAAGAAAAAGTTTCAGTACTTTTTAAGGAACAGAAAAAAAACTTTTAAAACTTTTTAAGAACTTTGTGAAAGTTTTAGAAGTACTTTTCAGCACTTAGCAATAGAGTAAGAGAAGAAAAGCAAAACTTTTTGGTTAGGTGTACATACACTGAACTTGTTTTGTATATTTTTCTCTTATGAAAAGTACAAAATGACAAAGTGGCAAGTAGTTGCAAGTACTTATCCCACCGCTGCACAACCAATGTAGGAGGCTGGCCTGGTTTGTAGTGGTACCAAGGGGTACTTACACTCTGCACCAGGTCCAGTTATCCCTTATTAGTGTAGAAGAGGTGTCTAGCAGCTTAGGCTGATAGAAAATGGTAGCTTAGCACAGCAGCTTAGGCTGAACTAGGAGACATGCAAAGCTCCTACTATACCACTGGTGTCATATGCACAATATCATAAGAAAACACAATACACAGATATACTAAAAATAAAGGTACTTTATTTTTATGACAATATGCCAAAAGTTTCTCAGTGAGTACCCTCAGTATAAGGATAGCAAATATACACAAGATATATGTACACAATACCAAAAATATGCAGTAATAGCAATAGAAAACAGTGCAAGCAATGTATAGTCACAATAGATTGCAATGGGAGCACATAGGTATAGGGGCAACACAAACCATATACTCTAGAAGTGGAATGCGAACCACGAATGGACCCCAAACCTATGTGAGCTTGTAGAGGGTCGCTGGGACTGTAAGAAAACAGTGAGGGTTAGAAAAATAGCCCACCCCAAGAACCTGAAAAGTGGGTGCAAAGTGCACCTAAGTTCCCCAGAGAGCACAGAAGTCGTGATAGGGGAATTCTGCAAGGAAGACCAACACCAGCAATGCAACAACGATGGATTTCTAGACGAGAGTACCTGTGGAACAAGGGGACCAAGTCCAAGAGTCACGATCAAGTCGGGAGTTGGCAGATGCGCAGGAAATGCCAGCTGTGGGTGCAAGGAAGCTGCCACTGGATGGTAGAAGCTGTGGATTCTGCAAGAACGAAGAAGGCTAGAAACTTCTCCTTTAGAGGATGGATGTCCCACGTCTTGAAGAAGCTTGCAGAGGTGTTTCCATGCAGAAAGACCACAAACAAGCCTTGCTAGCTGCAAGGGTCGCGGTTAGAGTTTTTGGATGCTGCTGTGGACCAGGAGAGACCAGGATGTCGCCAATTGCGTGAGGAGACAGAGGGGGCGCCCAGCAAGACAAGGAGCTCACTCAGAAGCAGGCAGCACCCGCAGAAGTGCCGGAACAGGCACTACGAAGTGGAGTGAACCAGAGCTCACCCGAAGTCACAAAAGAAGGTCCCACGATGCCGGAGGACAACTCAGGAGGTCGTGCACTACAGGTTAGAGTGTCGGGGACCCAGGCTTGGCTGTGCACAAAGGAAATCCTGGAAGAGTGCACAGGAGCTGGAGCAGCTGCAAATCACGCAGTACCCAGCAATACAGTCTAGCGTGGGGAGGCAAGGACTTACCTCCACCAAACTTGGACTGAAGAGTCACTGGACTGTGGGAGTCACTTGGACAGAGTTGCTGAGTTCAAGGGACCTCGCTCGTCGTGCTGAGAGGGGACCCAGAGGACCGGTGATGCAGTTCTTTGGTGCCTGCGGTTGCAGGGGGAAGATTCCGTCGACCCACGGGAGATTTCTTTGGAGCTTCTAGTGCAGAGAGGAGGCAGACTACCCCCACAGCATGCACCACCAGGAAAACAGTTGAGAAGGCGGCAGGACCAGCGTTACAAGGTCGCAGTAGTCGTCTTTGCTACTTTGTTGCAGTTTTGCAGGCTTCCAGCGCGATCAGCAGTCAATTCCTTGGCAGAAGGTGAAGAGAGAGATGCAGAGGAACTCTGATGAGCTCTTGCATTCGTTATCTAAAGAATTCCCCAAAGCAGAGACCCTAAATAGCCAGAAAAGGAGGTTTGGCTACTTAGGAGAGAGGATAGGCTAGCAACACCTGGAGGAGCCTATCAGAAGGAGTCTCTGACTTCACCTGCTGGCCCTGGCCACTCAGAGCAGTCCAGTGTGCCAGCAGCACCTCTGTTTCCAAGATGGCAGAGGTCTGGAGCACACTGGAGGAGCTCTGGGCACCTCCCAGGGGAGGTGCAGGTCAGGGGAGTGGTCACTCCCCTTTCCTTTGTCCAGTTTCGTGCCAGAGCAGGGCTGGGGGATCCCTGAACCAGTGTAGACTGGCTTATGCAGAGATGGGCACCATCTGTGCCCATCAAAGCATTTCCAGAGGCTGGGGGAGGCTACTCCTCCCCAGCCCTGACACCTTTTTCCAAAGGGAGAGGGTGTAACACCCTCTCTCTGAGGAAGTCCTTTGTTCTGCCTTCCTGGGCCAAGCCTGGCTGAACCCCAGGAGGGCAGAAACCTGTCTGAGGGGTTAGCAGCAGCAGCAGCTGCAGTGAAACCCCATGAAAGGCAGTTTGGCAGTATCCGGGTCTGTGCTAGAGACCCGGGGGATCATGGGATTGTCTCCCCAATACCAGGATGGCATTGGGGGGGCAATTCCATGATCTTAGATATGTTACATGGCCATGTTCGGAGTTACCATTGTGAAGCTATACATAGGTAGTGACCTATGTATAGTGCACGCGTGTAATGGTTAACCCGCACTCACAAAGTCTGGGGAATTTGCCCTGAACAATGTGGGGGCACCTTGGCTAGTGCCAGGGTGCCCACACACTAAGTAACTTAGCACCCAATCTTTACCAGGTAAAGGTTAGACATATAGGTGACTTATAAGTTACTTAAGTGCAGTGGTAAATGGCTGTGAAATAACGTGGACGTTATTTCACTCAGGCTGCAGTGGCAGGCCTGTGTAAGAATTGTCAGAGCTCCCTATGGGTGGCAAAAGAAATGGTGCAGCCCATAGGGATCTCCTGGAACCCCAATACCCTGGGTACCTCAGTACCATATACTAGGGAATTATTAGGGTGTTCCAGTATGCCAATGTAAATTGGTAAAATTGGTCACTAGCCTGTTAGTGACAACTTGGAAAGAAATGAGAGAGCATAACCACTGAGGTTCTGATTAGCAGAGCCTCAGTGAGACAGTTAGTCATAACACAGGTAAGATATACAGGGCACACTTATGAGCACTGGGGCCCTGGCTGGCAGGGTCCCAGTGCCACATACAACTAAAACAACATATATACAGTGAAATATGGGGGTAACATGCCAGGCAAGATGGTACTTTCCTGCAGTACCGCTATTAGACCAGCTATCTTTTTTCATATTTAGTGTTAACTCTATTTAACTAGTTTTTATGTTTTCATATCTGTAGCTTGTGTTTATGTTCATGTTTACTGTGGCTTCCATTTTGAATTGTATATGTTATGTCTACTATGTTTTATGGAACACATCAAATTTCCATATAAACGTTTCAGATGATGACCCAGCCAGAGGCTACATATTCATGGTAAGGACAAGTGGGGAGACTGCCGATCTATGTGAGGCACCAAAGTTTGATGGCACTGCCTCCGAATATCAATCCGTTTGGCCTGCCGGGAAGGAATCCATTCATTGC
This sequence comes from Pleurodeles waltl, assembly GCF_031143425.1. NCBI lineage: Eukaryota > Metazoa > Chordata > Amphibia > Caudata > Salamandridae > Pleurodeles > Pleurodeles waltl. Next base: position 1,448,811,093 of record NC_090445.1, read on the forward strand.
TTGGCTTTCCTCTCAAGGCCTGCTGCTTCCTCAACCCACTTGATCAATAGCTGGTTGTCCTGCCAGTGGAACGCAGTCAACAAGCAGAGAAAAACACTCCTGCCATCCTTTGCTGCCCCAGTGGGGTTTGCTTCTGTTAGAAGCACTGGTGATTGCTTCCTGGTAGCTTGGGTCCAGTCCTCATAGACTGGTATCAAGTGGGGCTTTCTGTTCAACATGGCATTGCAACCGCTGATCTCCACTAGATTACCCCTTACTATGGAGGAAGGGGATTGTCTGTTGGAGAAGAAGAAGAAGACATGTTAGTCCATATTCTAATGGATTGGTAAAAGCAATCTTAAATTGAATGGGGATCTCCTCTAGGGAAAGGGATAATCTGATATTTACTGTCACTTCAATATCATAACATGGGATCACCTTCAGCCAGCCCTGATATTCTTAGCTAGAACACTCTTGTGTGAATAAATATGACAGGAAAAGCAAAACTACAATTCTGAGCAAGCAAAGCACTCATGGCTAAAATGTCTAAACTGTGTAAATCTGCCCCTCATTATGTAATTTTTTTGCTTTATTTGTATGGTGCCAATTGTAAATCAAATTACCAAAGTGCAACAAAATCTAAACAAAAAGATTAACAGAACTGTCGCACTAACTCTAGACACCAACTTAAATGTAAACTTCATTATCACATCTGATCCTCTCAGATGCTTGCATCCAGATTTAGGGCCTCATTTAGACACTAGCAGATGGTTCGCCAGTGTGCTGAAGTAGAGGCCATGGCCTGTACCACCCTCGTAGAGAACGGTTTGTCCTCTTTAGAGATGTCAGCCCGCCCCTGTGGGGACTTCTGTGCTGTGAAGGGAGATGTCAGGAAAGCAGCTGCCTTCACATCAATGCAGGTTTGCTAAGTGAATATCACGTTTAAAGCACCCACTTGACTATATTTTAGGTTTAGAGAAAATACACTGCTAAAGCAGGAGTTTGCTTTCTCTAAACAAAAAAACATGGCCTGACGCACATGGAGTGTTCTTCCTGCAAACGGGGGCCATCCCGGTCATGCAACATTTTCCAGGTACATTGCATGGTGGACATGAGCAATAAACATCAGTGATAACTGGCCAACCCTCAACAGGACAGTACGACTGTCATATGACCTGGTCGCCAGGTCAGAGGTTTACACTAGTAGATCCAGAGTGGGCTTTGTTCGTGTAAAACCTTGCACCTCCCATAGCTTGAAAAAGAGTGGGGAACCCGTATGTTCAATGGGTTTGTGAGAACTGTCAATTTATGGAAGTGCTACCACTCTGCAAAACACAAAAAAGGCCCTTGGTCACTTATAGCAGGAGATGGTCAGTTTATCCTTATGTCCATACTGATATATGCAGGACCTCTTTCTGTACTGTGTCCCACTTTTGAGCAACACTGTAATGGGACCAGTATGTATGCCCCCTGTGGATACCACTACCAACTGGAATGGGTCTCTAGGGGGGCAGAAAAAGGCCCCCATAATAAATTGGACCCTGAGCTCCCACCCTTGGTCATGGGGTTTAACCGGAAGAATTGGTTATAATCCATCTGATTCCCCTGGTTACTCCACACTTTGCCCACATTTCAGCCAGGAATATTTTGGAGGGGTTTTAAGCAGCCAAAGGCCCCCCAGTTGCATCCTGTGAGATTATTGCAATCCTCATAATCCCAAATGTCCTAGTAATTCCCATTATCTGGCCCAGTAGAGATGATGAGTAATTTGGAAAGAATGTCAAAGAGGTCCACCATTTTTGCCTCTACTGCCTCGGTTGATGAATGTCTGACACTGCTTTCACTGAGTAATGATTGTATTATCAAGATAATGGAAAGAAAATGAAATTGGGCCTGACTGCAATATGGTACCACTGGAAAGATGTTTTTACCCTGAAATTTGATGTTCAGCTCCAGCAACAATGGGCTGAACTCACAAAGATATTTTCATTGCAATCTTTGCTTATCCACACAGTGTATTTTATATCTGTAAGCCACTTCTGGATTTCAAAAACGGTAGTTATATTGGTGAAAGGATTTACTCACGGAAAGATTTTCATGTGAGTAGATCTCCAGTGAATGGGAGTGTATATTTCAGTGCAGAAATTCATTTTTTATTTGTGTTCACCACCAAACTTACATGTTTGTCAGTATTCAATAACTCCTCGCAACATTTTCCCACCTTGGGAAAGGTCAGAAATATACTATTGACAGGGACAGGAGTAAATCCCTTTCCGGATTAGTCAGATGTACACAAGAGCAAACATGTATGCCTACATTTTGTTAGGTGAAAAAAAAATTAACAAATATTATTGTGGAGTGTGTCGATAATAAACTGGCAATTGTGGCAGGTTTCCACACAAAACATGGCAGATCTTTGTGAATTCTAAAAATGAGTAAATCTACACCCAGTTGAGTTTGTCACCTCCATGTGTTGATGTACAAAATTGACTCACCTGGTCATCAATGCTTTGGAAAAGAATGTTAAGTCTACTTTGGAATTGCTTTCTTCGTTTCCCGTTTTCAGAAATAGGTTTTCAGTCCAGTAAGACTATCATTGAAAGATATAGTGGCTCATAGGCCTGCATTTTCTGGTTCAAAATGACGGGCTAGTACTCATCATGACATGTGGCATACTAAATACACGCAACAGATGTCACAAGCATCATGACTCAACATAGTGGGCATTACTGCTTTGATAACTTCGATCATTTCAGGGACTAAAAGTATTTTTAGATCGATATTGGGAGTTTTTTAAAATTCTTTTTATATGAAGTTGTTGAGGAAAGGGTACCAAAAAGACTAATTCATGGTTGGAGTCTTAACTCATTATAAGGCTTCAGGTTTAATTTAGGTGCTCAAGAAAAACTGCAAGGCAACATACCAGACCTTAGTCACAGAACTGGAACTGGAACAATTTTTTCATAACAAAGTGTGCTTGAGAATACAAAGATTCTGTCAGTATGTTGACATTTCCACAATTACAAATTTAGAGTATGGTCATTCATGAGTGGCTCTATATTGAAGCAACCAACAAAACTGGAGAAACCGCAAACACAACTGTATCCACTATATCGACAGAGATCGCCACAGCACAACTCCAGTGCACTCTACTCAACACACAATCAATCAGCAAACATGCCACGGAGGTCTGGGACATGATCTCATCCCTCACCCCGACGCCATCTTCCTCGAAAAGACATGGCTGAATCCCGCCTCCACGTCAGACATCGCCATTACCACCCCTGAAGGGTACAACGCAATACACTGGGACCGAACCAACAAACACAGAGGTGGTACTGCTATTATATACAAGGACACCATTCATTGCACGACCTCCTCAGATGACTCAACCCAATAATGGAACATCTCAACTTCCAAATCAACACAAACGGAAAATGCACCATCAGAGGCTCCCCTGCCTGCATACCACCGGGACCATGCCCCAGCTTCTGCAACTCCTTCCCTGACCTCATCTCCCTGATCGCCATCTACTCCACATACTACATCCTCAGTAGCACCAACACCGACCCTACACACATCACAGGAGACCATTTTCACATCCATTGACAGAGCCATGTACAACTACGTCTCACAGCTCACCTTGACTGACCACTACAGCATCTGCTTCACCATCTCAAGACCTACAAACACTGGCACCATACCCCCTGGCTCCATGCAGAGAAACTGGAAAAATATGTCAGAAGGCCAGGGGAACATTGCTCTCAACTCTCACCTCCCAGACCCAACATCCAACCCAGACACGCTGTGAGGAACTTCTGCTAGTGGATCACTGAATACTCCAACACAGTCACCCCGCCAAGCCAGACAGATCCAAAGGACCTGCCAGAAGAGCCAGCTGATTCACCACAGAACTAGAATCCACCAAACACAACTTACAGCAACTAGAAAGGAAGTGGCGCACGTGCAAAGAGACAGAATACCATACTACCTTCAAGACAGCACTCAACCAGCACCACTGCCTCCTGAAAGAACTAAAGAAGAATGCCCTAGCAGACTTCATAGAAGCCAGCACAAACCACAGCAAGGAGCTCTTTGCCATTGTGAAGGAGTTCTCCAAACCCACAGCCACCTGGAACAACATCACCCCCTCCCAAGAACTGTGTGACACCCTTATGGACTTCTTCCACAACATCTCATCTACGAAGATTTCAAAGCCCCCCACTTCACCGCCGCCGACAGCATCAGCCTACTCACACCCACAAACACAAACCCTGAACACTTGCTCACCCACTAGGACCCTCTCACAACTTAAGCCACAGTCTCCATGATGAACTCCATCATGAACTATGTGCAGTCAGGAGCACCCATCGATACCTGTCCCCACCACATCTTCAACCTCGGGAGCAAGACAGTTGGTGACAAGTCAAACAAGCATTTGCAGTGCAACGAGTCTCGCATTTCTCTGAGTTAGAACTATTAGCAGTTGTAAACTCCCAACCGGACTTTTCTTGCCTCATTAAGTGGGAAACAAACGAGCGCAATCGCGCTGCTAAAAAAATGGAAATGGAAATAGAAACGGTCTCAGGATCGATGTCATGCAAAATGCTCTCTTCTGCCAAGCGAGATCGTGCTGCGAAAAAAGAGAAAAAGTAGTCCACAAACCGGACAGAAAACACTGAGCCCCGTATATTTTCAGTACTTGGTCGCTGAGCTCGAGGAGGGCTAACCACCAGAAAAGGCATGACGTATGCATGCCTTCCACTAATGAAAGCAAGCAGATTTTAAAAGGCAAGGCCACGAACCAATGAAAGACACTGATGTGACATGGGCGGGGCTCCGAGCCCTTTTCTAACTACTACAGCATCTCGCAAGTGACACGCATGCACTTGCGCATGCTATGCAGGCTCGGCCCTAAAAAGTCCTGAACTCCTCCATCACCTCAGCCTCCTTCCCTGGGGACTGGAAATACATCAAAGTGAGGCCCCTCCGGAAGAAACCATCTGCCGACCAGGCAGAACCAAAAAACTACAGGCCCATCTCCCTGCTTCACACCTGGATCACACAAACCTCTCAATCCAGATTCTGGGTCAAGCACAGCAATGAGACAGCCCTGATCGCAGCCACCTATGACATCAGTGCCCTCCTGGATCATGGCGAAATGGGAGCCCTCATTCTCCTGGACTTGTCAGCTGCTTTCCGCCACCATCTCTCATCACATCTTAAGCAACAGACCCCACCACATTGGAATCCAGGGAGACACCCTGAATTGGATCACCTCATACATTACCAAAAGAATCCAGAGAATCTTTTTCCCATCGTTCACCTCCGAGCCCACTGAAATTATCTGCGGCATCCCCCAAGGATCGTCCCTCTGCCCCACCCTCTTCAACATGCACATGACCACCCTGGCCAACACCGTCAGATCGCACAGTCTCAACATAATCCCTTATGCCAACAACATCCAGCTCATCCTCTTACTTCAGAAGATCCCTCCACCGCCACAGCCAACTTCCACAGATTTGTGATGAATGTCGCCACTTTCTCAAGCTCAACATGTACAAGACAGAAGTACTCAACTTTGGGAACAATACCCTCCCATGGAACGAAGCATGGTGTCCAGCTGAACTCTACCCATCCTTTGCCTCCAACAGACCATGTCCGCAACCTCAGAATCATCTTGGACAGCAAACTATCTATGAAGAAACAGGTAAACACAGTCTCTTTCTCCTGCTTCCACATCCTTTGCATGCTCGGCAAGATCTTCAGGTGGCTCCCAGACAACACCAGAAGGACCTTCATGCATGCCCGTCTCATTAGCAGGCTGGACTACGGGAACACACTCTATGTAGGAATCACTGCATGCCTCCTGAAGAGACTGCAGACAATACAAAATTAAGCAGCCAGACTCATCCTTGATCTCCCCAGATGAACACACATCACACCCCACCTCAAGAAGCTACACTGGCGCTCATTCCAGAACAGATGCCAGTTCGAGATGTAGACCCACACATACAAAGCCCTGCACAATGAAGGACCAGCATATATCAACGAATGCATGACCTTCCACCAACTGACCAGACACGATCCGCCTCCCACGCCCCAGATTCGCAGAAGGAACAGCGGCGGAGGATGCTAATTCTCTCATCTGGCAACCGAAGCTGGGAACAACCGTCCCCTGCACCTCAGGACCGCCTTATTGCTCCAGCAAATTAGGAAAGGACTCAAGACCTGACTGTTAGAATGAACAGATCACCACGAAGCAGTTTGCAACTCCAGCCACCTGAGACCCTCTCTCTCTCAATTGGTGGGGTGTAAGGGAAGGAGTTACTCTAGGATGAAAAATATTTTCCCAGGGTGAAAAAGATTGAGCATTTAGGTGTGTTCATATTCACACCTGCCATTCCTAGGCACGCAAAATGTTTTTTTGGGCCCAATTTACAATTCAAAAAGAATTCCAAAGCTACTCATGCTAATTTATGATATTCACAATTTCACTGGAATACTCCTGCAATGTTCTGATGTTCTGTGAATTCCAAACAAGACGGGAACGTACACCAAACAGGCGTAATTCTACAGGAATATATATATATATATTATATGTGTATATATATATGATATATGTGTATATATATATATTTTAAGGAGTGTAACTTACACTAGCAAGAGTTGGGAAGTCATAGTCATCAAGTATGTCCAATAACATTTTACATCTAACCCCCTTCTTTAATAGGGCAAAGAGGATGGATGATAGAGGTCAGCCGTTTGAAATTTTACAAGTATCACAGACAATGTTGAACGTGACAGCAGTGAGAGAGGAAAAAAAGCTAATGATTCCCTTATCCTGTGTATTCATTCAGATATCTTCCGCAAAAAACTGAGATTTGTAAGAGTGCTCCAGGACTTCAATCTTGATACTTTTAAGGTTGCCACTAAATTGCAGCTACAATTCAACAATATTACCTGACATTTATGTGGAATTAAACGGAGTCAGCAAACTACTCTCTCCTGATCCAATCAGATATTGCAAAGAGGCAGGGCTGGGCTGGCAAAAATGTGCAAACCAGACCCACACTGCTAAAGCACATGACTTTACTGGGGTTGGGAGTAAATAATGCTGCGAGGCTCGTCGGGTGAGGTTTTACGAATGATGGCTTTATTGTGATCACACAAAAAAAAAGATTTTAGTTGTGAGTCTTTAACAGTTATTTTGTAGTGTTGCCACCGACACTCTACGTGGAAAAAGATATAAATCAGGTAAGTAACTATTCTCTTGATTGTTTTATACACCTGTTTGAAATGGGGCTTCTGGTTGGCTAGGGTATTTCCTTAGCTAAGCAGAATCCATGCACTCTAGTGAGGGCAAGTCAGAAACACAACTTAGGCTACCCTGTGCTCAATCTCTGGTAGCTTGGCGCAGAGCAGGCAGGCTAAACTTTGAAGGCAATGTGTAAAGTATTTGTGCAATTTATTCCCACATTGACCCTATGCATGCTCAACATAAAGTACTCCACACAGAGTTATAGAAAAATAGTATCTTTATATTCTGAAGTATGAGCAAAAAACAACAGTAATCAGTTTAGTAATATTCCCTCATATGACTTGAGCATTTAAATTGGGTACTACTCCAAGAAGTACTAGGCGGTGCTAATTTAAATTAGCAGTGCTTAGGAGATGCATCGCAATGAGGTTTCATCAATACAGGGTTGTAGAAAAAGTGTTGAGATGCTTCACCTCTAAGTAATGCAGTAATTTCCTTGGGCGTGCTCTCAGTCCTCGAGCAGGCAAGAAGGTATATTCCCAGAGCAAGATGCTGCTTCCTCGTCGCTGCAGAGAGAAAGACCCACTGTTTGGGGAAGTTGGTGGAGCAGAATAGCAGAATAGAATATGCGGAGCTCGGTTGTATCTGCAAGCCCCTGGCAGTCCTCTATGGCAAGTGAGGAGCTCAGGGGAAGTGGCACCGTTGGGTTCCGTGGGACAGCAGACGCTCAATGGTCATGGGAGCCCTACGGCTCATCTTTAAAGCCAAATTCCCAGTCGCACTCTCACAGCTTGAGTACCCAGGCATAAGAGGGTTGCAGAGAATATCCAGGCCACCCTCGTGGAGGTGCGGTGATGGAACCACAAAAAGAAAGTTGGTGGAGGTGCCTCAGGTCTTTACGACAGGGGCTTCCCAGGCCACGATCTCCTCACTCCTGTGGCAGAGAAGGGTGAATTAGTGGCGGTCTGGCTCCTTAGTTGAAGGCAGCACCAGGGGTCCGGTGTGATTGGGTCGGAACGCAAATCCGGGCAGAACTTCCAATCTGATCCGGAGGACACAGATTCTTGTGGAGGATTGCAAAGTTGGTATGCATGGCGGGTCACCGGGCACAGTGACTCGGGGACTGATATTGTGGTCCAAGGTGACTGGCAGGGGGGGACGGAGATGTACAGCCCCGATGCTGACCGGCCAGAGCTGGTAGTCATTCGCTGACTGGGGATTCCTTGAGCAGGCAGGGCACATCGGGCAGGCCCTGGAGTCACTCTGGAGTTCCTTAAGGAATTCTCCTAGATTGCAGGCTGAGATCAGCAGGCAACAGCAGGGAAGCACAACGGTAAGAGCAGCAGTTTCTGGAAACAGTCAGGTCTGGCAGAGTGGAGATTCTGGCACACAGCAGTCTCTGCTTCAGCACAGTGTTGAGGGATCCAGAAGTGTACAACTGAGTGGGTCAAGGGGCTCACTACTTACACAGAAAAGTGCCTTTGATATGGGCGATGACCACAAAGAAACCTTGTGAAGTACAAAGGTCCCCCTTTTAAGTTATTATCAGCTCCAGGCATCCAGTAGGAGGTAATCAGCCCTCTTGTGTGTACCCCAGCCCTTACTCTTTGAAATGTAAGTGTGAGATCCTACGCCCACCCCTTCCCCAGGAAGACCCATCAGTATGCAGATATGGCTGAGTGTCCTGTGTGGGGGTGTCTGAAGGAAGTGCACAAGTGGAACTGTCACCCCACTCAAGCCAAATATATATTGTAGGGAGGCTGTAGGCTCACAGGGCAGTGAATGCAGAGAAATGTCCACTTTCTAAAAGTGGCATTTCTAGATTAGTATTAATACATCCAACCTTACCAGTAAAGAGGATTTACTATTACCAGTCCAGTGGTACTAAACATGACCCAGCCACTCCTCTCATATCAGGAATTATAACTTAAGGTTTTTATAAGGAATTCCTAATGCTGGTCTATGAGAGGGTTAGGCCTCACAATAATGAAAAAGCACTGGAGGGGTTTTTCATTACCAGGACATGGAAACAGAACAGTACTTGTCCTGCCATGCTACTTACCTAGCACCCTGCCCAGGGGCTCTCTAGGGTCTACTTTAGGGGTGACATAGATGTAAGCAAAAGGGGAGTGTAAGACTAGGCAAGGGGTTTTAAGTGCCAAGTCAAGATGGCAGTGGGAGTGCACCTGCAGGCTCTGAAGTGGCAGGCCTGAGACAGGTTTATGGGGCTACTTAGGTGGGTGGCACAATCAGTGCTGCAGGACCACTAGTAGCGTTTAATTTACAGACACTGGGTATATGATTTACCACTGTATAAGTGACTTACAGATAAATTAAAGATGCCAATTGTGAGTATACTATTGCTACCATGTTTGCAGGGGAAAAACACATGCACTTTAGCACTGGTTAGCAGTGATAAAGTGCTGAGAGTCCTAAGGCCAACAAAAAAATACAGCAACAAAACAGGAGGGAAAAGCCAAAAAGTCTGGGGTAACACCATCCCAAGGATGCCAGGTCTAACACCACCTTTATCTCTACTACTTTTGTGACTGCTCTCTTTGTTTCTCCCAACCGTCAACTCAGGGAGAATAACATTTTGAGAAGATTTTTCCCATGCAAGTCAATCAGATTGAAATTGTTTTCTGTGGCATTCATCCTAAATACCCAAAAAGGTCACATGCCCATGTTACAGTGGCGAGGAATGAGGATATTAAACAAAGTGAAAAAGATAAACAAAGGACCCATGCCAAAATCCCATATCCTGACGACGTAACTCCTTTTCTATAACCTATATCACTGACCATAAGTTTTTCCCCTTCTCCACATGCATATCTCTCTTTAATTTTCTGCCTTATAATTGGCTTGGTCTCAGACTTCCCAAAAACATACGAAAAGTCACACCACCAGTGTCAGCCTATGAGGAGCATAAATAACAACAAAGGCAGAAAGGAACCACTTCCTTCATAAAATGTTTCAGCAATCAGGGCATAATATTGCACACATGCTGCATCCAAGCAAGTGGAAAGTTCTGTTTCTCCAGATAGGATGTTACTGTGGGTAACTGGACTCACCTGGGTAGTCACAACCCTGCTGGGTTGTGACTGGCAGTGAGGGGTCAGTCTTTATTGTCCACGCCTCTCCCTCCTCATCCTCTCCGTCCACTCCAGCTCCATCATCACGGTCCCTGCAGGATACAGAGCCCTGGTGCATTTTATAGAGAGCCTCTCGAATTTTGTGATTTGTGGCTGCTGTGTTTTCTTCATAGTTATGGATTTGACATATTTGCAATGGAATCCATCATCTGCTTTATAAGCTGTAGAGTGTAACAAAAAAAAGTTTCTACCTCAAATGAATCAAAAGTTACTGAAAACATGGTGACACATGGTGCTATGTAGTGGAAGGCCCTTTGCAAAGGTTGACTGGTCCCTTTTTTAGGGTCGTGCGCAAAGCGCTCTGTCCCTGATGTAATCTCTCTATCGGCTTTTAACCACTCCCATCAGTTTGGTTGGTTCTTGGGCTTGCCTTTTACAATTTGCTTCATTTCATTAGTAGAAGGCATGCATACGTCATAACATTTCTAGTGTTTAGCCCTTCATCCAGCGCACCGGCCAGCTACTGAAAACATACAAGGCTCCATGTTTTCGGTATGGTTTCTGGACTACTTTTTCTCTTTATTTCGCAGGCAGTGTGATCTCACTGGGCAGTAGTCGAGCGCTTTGCATGACATCGACCTTATTACATGGCTATTTGCACTTTTGCCGGTTACATGGCTAATTGCACTTTTGCCGATATGTTTCACTGCGAGCGAACTTCAGTTTAATTTTGTGTGTCTCCATCACGCTTCTTGGTGGCTGTGGGCTCACTTATGTGAAACTGTTTTAATTTTCAGTTTCTGTGGCAAGAAAAGTCCGGTTAGGAGTCTGAAACTCGAGTAGTTTTAACTTGAACAAATGTGAGACCTGTTGCATTGCAAATGCTTGTTTTTGCTTACTGATGAATATGGATATTAAACTGATGCTTATGAGGTGAAACCTTTGTCCAGACAGTGTTAACTGGACAAAATGAAGGAAGTGAAGGAAGTAATAGTGTCATAAAATGTGGGTAATTGTGCAACATAATTTGACTTTTCTTTGTGCACAATTTAGCCAATTTTTGCTGCATATTTTGGTCCTTCCCTGATGCAGAATTCTAATGGCCTATATTTCATGACTGGGTCATGGTAGCCCATCCAGCTCAGAAAGCAGACCTTTACCAGAAAATGCCATAGTGGCACAACATAGTGGTATAGCCTGTGGCCCCAGGTGAGGCCCTATAACGAGGGTGAGGGCCTTTAACAACAGGTATAGCCTAAGGCAGAAGGGCTATAAGGCTATTAGAACATTCCACCAAGTAAGGCTAGAATATACTAAATTAAAAAAATTGAAAATCAGAAAGACAACATTGAAATGTTGGAGAAGAAGGCTTATATCAGCCATTAAAATCCTGGAGCCACACCATTAGCTTCAATTGAGCACTCAACATTCTAATGTTCTAAGCTGAATTTGGCTCCGTTGAAGAGATGCCCAATACCAAATCTTGATTTCACCTCATGCTTCTTTTATCCACTTTCAGACACACCCTACCTCTTCAGTTCACTCCTGCATGTTCTGTTTCTCCCCTGCCTTCTCCCTGTCATTGTTTTTTACTCTTTCTCTTCCTCCTTCTTCCAAACTTTTGTATTTTCTATCTCTTGCTCTGGGTCAAAGTCTGATATGTTAAAATAAATGCTAGTCTCCAAAAATGAGCGCTAGTGGAGTCCAAGAGCAACCACCGCTCAAATTAAGCATTGCCTAAGAGTCCATCAGCCACAGGAAAATGTACCAACCAAGCATCACCAGAATTGTGGTGAAAGGAGGAGATCATCGTTTTGCATTGCACGGCTGCACAAATGGCGTTTGTAAGCAAACGATTAGCGAGACAGACCCAGCGCCGGACGCATAGGAAGTTATGATTTTGATGTGAATTCCATTGCTATTCCAAGTATGGACAATATCTGGGAAATGAACTGTACACCTGAGTGGAAATAAACAGGGCTCAATTCGAAAATATTTTCTGTCACATTTTAGGGCTGACTGGTTGAGTGGGCGTGCCTGAAATGCCAGTGGACTGTGATGCTAATGTTATATTTTTGCAGAATTATTTTTGAGAGGTCTAGCACGTGCCTCACAGAGTATTCGGAAAGATAAGAGGGACACATGGGTCATTATCAACCCCAATCACAGATGACAGCTGGACCACTTTTTTTACTGCGCACGTTGTACTCAGCCTTTGGTCTGTTGGGGGTGGCGGGGTGGGGGGGCGGCGGCGCCAACTCACGCAGATTGTCACAGCCACCGACTGTAGTGTTTACTCGCCCACATTGGAGGGCCTGGAGTTGGAGAGCACGCAGTCGGAAAGTCCACTTCCTAGCACAGTCTGCTTCCCCAGATTAATTCCAGGGTGCCTCTTTCAATGAGGGTTTGACAGGCCTGTTTGCTTTGTATGCGGCGCCAGCGCCGGTAACAGAGGCCCATTCACACTTCTCTGAGCACAACGCATTGCAGGTTCTCATTCAGTGGCCGCCGGAGCCCAGGGCGGGGCCTTGTAACTTATACGAGTTGTTTCGCATTATTTGCTTCAGGCGACAGGTAGCATTTCTGAGGCCCCTAATAATTAATGTTCACCGTCGCCGGGGCGGAAGGGTGCCGCCGTAAGACCGCCAAAACACATTAAAAAAGCACAAAACCGGACTGGTGAACCACCTTATAACTCGGTAATGCTTAAAAGAATGGTTAGAAGAGAGCTTATTCGTTTCCCAGAGCAACATTAATACCCCGCAACCCAACCTATGCACAAAAACAACTCATACTCCTCAAAAGAGCCGTTTCCCTCATATTCAACATAAACATCGCTGCACCAATGATATGCAAAAAGACTATTACATACAGAAACTTGCAGTAACAGAGAAAACCCAGACGCACGCGTCTTCTTTGAGTTGCTGCGCACACAAAATTATCCTACACAATATCAGAAAACTCCCATCATGTTCGGATGCTTAGTTTTTACTTTTGCAAAAACAAACTCCGCTTTGGGAGTTGTTTTTTGTAGAAGAAAAAAACATTTACAAATTTGGTGTAGGCATCGGTCAAACTTGTAATGGCTTTGTATGAACTGCTATGACAATGGTTCATATAAACCAGTGACACTCAAGTACGGCCAGGGGGCCGAATGGGGACCCCTGACCTTTACATGCACCCCCCTGGTGTACAGAAGCATTGGGCTGCTGTTTAATCGACTCAGACTAACACTGAGAAAGAAGTTAAATAAACAGGCAAGCCCTTCTTTAAAGGTTAATTGAAGTTCAGGAAAGAAAGTAACTAGGTTATCTTACACCACCTACCTTCAGAAACAACTTTATTTTCAAAGACACCTTGCTGCAAAAGTGTAAAAAATGATAGGGTCTCTTCAAAATTCAAAACGTGTATTTCATTAACATGCAGAACTGCTTCACTATAGTACAGTGGTCTTCAAACTTTTTAATGCCGCGCCCCCCCAGTTGAAAAAAAAAATCATTTGGGCCCCCCTCAGAATTTTTCACAATTATTCTATAAACATGGCAATGTTTAAATATGTCTAAACCTATTTAAACATTGCAGTGAAGTACTGTTACCTTTTTAAACCTGCAATAACATGCTTCTGCTTAAAACAAAGGCATGTTATCTGTTTAATATTTCTTTTGGCCAGCGTTTGGCGCCCCCCCTGGGATCACTTGAAGCCCCCCTAGGGGGGCCCGCCCCTCAGTTTGAAGACCTCTGCTATAGTACATTATACCAGTGCACTGGAACATATTTGTTTTTGAAAAAGCAATAGTTTTCAAACATGAATTTAATAACATTTATTCTCCTCTCCCCACCTTGACAATAATGTCAATAGTAACCTAAGATGCAAGTCAGTTGTTAAGTGTACTCTTTGGGCTAGGTTCTAATTATACATGAAAAACATTATAATTTATTAAATCAAACACTGGTGAAGGTTTTGTACAATGTACATTGTGAAGTCATGTATTCCAATGTCCTTTAATGATAACGAGGCAAAAGGAGGGAAAATAAAATAAACAATTGCCTAGGATCACACAATTTGGTAAAGTGGGGGAAGCCGGGATTAATTCCAGGTTTTCTGGTTTCACATTGTGCATTTCAGCTGCTGGGTGTATATGCTTTGATTCCCCTACGACCACCTTATCGGCACCGCACCCTGGCACCCTCCTCCAGACTGCCACCCTGCTGGCATCAATGCGGCCCTTGGTCACATCATAGACAGGCCTTTTGGTCTCTGGGAAAATATTTGTGCATTTCCACGATTCAAACCCATAAACTTCACCTCTGGGCCAGTGGAGAATTCTAAGGGGCATATTTACAAGAAGGTGGCTCATCAGCTATGATGCGCCACTTTTCTTGCACCCCCTAACGTCACCAAGGTAGTGCCATGTTTACAATACGGCACACTATGGCAGACGTTAGCACAATAGCGTCAATTTTTTTTACACTATTGTGGCGCATTGGTCGACTAACGCCAAAAATTATGGCGGAGCTAGTCCAGCAATGCGTGGGGAGAAACAATGGAAGCTCCACTTTAACGTCTGCCTTGAGCCGGTGTTAAAAATGACAGGAAAAATGGTGCAGTGAAATCTGCTAAATATCACTGCACCATTTATCTGTGCCTCATAACAGGGAAACGCCCCCCTTGCATACATTTTGCCTGGCGCAGGCATAATGTGGCCCACAGGGTTACAAAGTGGTGCAATACTTGCATTGGGCCACTTTGTAAATCTGGCGTGTGGAAAAGGCCTCCTTAGCTTACAAAAAAAATGACGCTATGGAAGCACAAGGGGATGGTAAATATGCCCCTAAATTTGCTTGGTGGAGTAAAGGGAGAAAGGCAGACATTAAGGGGGTTATTACAACTTTGGAGGAGGTGTTAATCCGTCCCAAAAGTGACGGTAAAGTGACGGATATACCACCAGCTGTATTACGAGTTCCATAGGATATAATGGACTAGTAATACGGCTGGTGGTATATCCGTCACTTTACCGTCACTTTTGGGACGGATTAACACCTCCTCCAAAGTTGTAATAACCCCCTAAGTCCTCCACCACCCTGACTGCCTTTACTCTGTCTACCAAATTCTAATTCGGGCCCTAAATAATTTCATCTATAGCTTTCCATAACCTCAGATCATTGATTGCCTTCAGAGATCAACCACATAGTGAGCAAACACTACTTGAAAGTCATTACTTCTGAACCAAGAGAGTGAGCTTCGAGGTAGATCAAACTACCCCAAGCCCCGCCACATATCCACAACATACTGGGACTTCACGACGCATTGAGCCTGGCTTTGGAGTGCCCAGCACCCCTCGTCGAGGCTCACACAGCAGCAGAGTTCAGCACATGCTCTGCGCCGCCCTTAGATTCCTTCTGCGTTTCTTACCTCTCCTTTTTCCGAACCACAATTTTCCAATCGCTCATACATGACGACGGAGTTGCGATCGGGTTACCAGCGGGGCTAACTCAGCAGAGCAACACGAGTTTCCCACGCTAAGGACATCACCGGCAACACCGAGAGAATGAATAACTATAAACTTATTGTGACATGGTGACGTATTCTTAGGTAATGGCCAAGTACTTCACCGCTGTCAGTCTTCTGACAGATTCAGTGTTCGGAAAACTTCAACAGAGGCCTCCGAATTACACGTGTACAACTACAACGGGGAAGCATGACATCCACCCACTGCCCATCTGGGGCAAATCGCTCCAATGGCGTCCAATGAAGAGCACAAGTCTTTCTGACACCTCAGTGGCAGAATCACCTTTAGGACAAGCCCCAAAATTGTGAACCCACTGGAGATGCCCCAAGACTGTGACTCTCACAAGGATCGCCCATTAATACAATTGCACCTCACCAAGACTGTAAGTCCAGAAAGAGGCATCTCATAAAAAACTTAGGGTGTCACTCATTTCATGGATGGCAGCCCTCTAGTTGACCCCAATTATAGTAGGGGTGCGTGAATTTGAATAATTTGCAAAATTGTACTACATTTTGGAAAAAGTTATACTAATGTATGTTTAATCATGTGAAATGCAAATCTGGCATTTGGCTCCATATATCAGCACCAAATGGAGCTTTACAAGGATTAATTTCGACCTAAAAAAGCGGAAAAGCATGCGGCACTAACAGCACCTGCTTGCTTTCTAGTCATTCAGGTCGTTCCTGTGCCCTCACACTACATTTTTGCTCTGAACGGCATGTAACCACACATCATGGCATAATAGATTAATTCCGTTAATTTTGCTTAACAAACATAGCGTGAAATTACTGAAACTAAATGATGTTGAGCCCAGATAACGGAATTTTTTGCTGGGGCCTAATTTACAGCTCTCAAACATTTCTTTGGCTTTAGCTTTAGAGGAATTGCTGCTGCTGCAGCTACACAGATGACCCCAAAGTGTCACAAAGTGGGTTTCATGTTTGAGACGCCTGCTCAGCAAAGTTTTTGTTTGCTAGAAACAAACTCCAAAAGACAAAGTATGTTTCTTAAAAAGAAAAAAAAAATCAATGGCTCTGATTTTCAGGGAGTTTTCAATGCATTTTTCCTACCCAGTAATGCTGTGCTTCATATGACAATCCCAGTTATGGGGAAGTAACTGTCACTCTACTCTACATAGGGGGAGGTGACCATCTCTCTAACTTGAAAACCTAGTGCCAGATGGACATCACATCAATCGTTTTGCTGGCAAAGCCAGTGGAGCCTCCACCGACCTACACACAGCACTTTCCCTGACTTTACAAAGTTTAAAGTTTGGAGGGGAGAGGAGGGAGCAACACCTACTTAAGGCTTCCACTCCACCAAACTCAAAATGGAGCAGTAAAACTGGAACCTCATCTCAGAGACATCCCGAATAGTGACCACGTGTCAGAAACAGTCATGGACTGGAATTACATCACAGAAAGAGTAAAACTGGAATCTCATTTCAGAGACATTGCACGACAAGGGACATATATTGGAGTCACATCAAGACTGGGACGGTATTAAAGTAATTCTGAGACTGGGGATACATAATGCCTCATCCATGAGACTTGCATGTGAGTTCCGTTCATACAGTGCCTGAATCTCTAAATCAAACTTAAAGAACTTGTAACCCTTAGTATGTGGGAGATCCTGCTGCATCCACCACTCTTTCAGTACAACATGTACTGAATCTATTCCCTTGCACTGTTTTTGTCTTCCCCACTTTCTCCTATTACAACATCTATTGATTTCCATTTAGTCCCAGGCAAACAAGCAGCCAACAGGAGCCAGGGGCCCTCTAGGGTATCACACAGTCTGCCACTGAAATGTGAACTATCCAGGAAGGAAGGCTGCCCTGGAGTGGTTTAGTCACAGCTTTCACCTTGGGTTATGCACACAATCAATATCAATTTTCCTTGCAGCATTTCCTCTCCTCCCCATGGCCCAGGGTGCAAGATAAGATCCTGTCTGACTGTCGTTGAGGACCTCTTTGCACAGTGGCCTCTGGTTCCACTCACTGCTGAGGGCTGATAGAGTAGCCCTTCCACTTCCTGGTAAACTTAGACAGGAAGTACAAGACAATCTGCCCCAACTCTATTTCAAAAGGCAGCTAAAAGAAACAGGCAGATTGCCGGCATGACAACAATTGCATATTTCAGTCATTTGTGGGTGAGACAAGGGCTAGCCTGTTTTGCCTTCGACACATAGGTTTAATTTTAACGATACACTTCAGAAAGGGAAAACTCATCTTTTTGCTATACAAATGCTTATAAGTAGAGCTGTGTGAAATCGCCCTTTCACTTGTAGAGAGAAAGTTGTTTGTGGCCATCTCACATTACTTTTTCCTGCTGGCCTTCACTTTGTGTAAAAAAAAGTCACTGAAAAAGTGCCTGGAGACTGCGCAGAAAATGTGTCCTGCAAAATGTCTGCATGAAAGAGCTTGCAATAAAAAATACATAAAATTGCTTAACACGAAATTTCAAGAAACCCCACCAATTTTGTATAACATGAAATTTGAAATTACATGAATTTTGGCAATGTACTTGAAATTGTGCCCAAGTCTATTTATAGGTTGTTTGTTTATGTGTTAGGAACCTGGTTGTTATTTCTCAAGCAAAATCGATGTGATCAAGAAAACTACACGCAAAATGAGGTGATCAAATACTAACACTAATCATATTTTGGGGCAGACAAGCATAAAAGCTTGTGCAGGCAGGCATGCAGAGCCTATACGGAGTCTGCTCTGGTAGTCTCAGAGGGTGCCATAGCACAGCCCTCTTCTCCATCAAGAGAGCCTTGGCCTTGTGTCTTTGGCCAATCATCAAGTTTTGGAGCATAATTGGATTGTGCATCTGGGGGGCTGAGTTGGAAATCCCACTCGGTGGTAGAAAGCAGTCTTATTTTCTTGATGCCCTTTCACTTAAGAACCCCGAGTTACTGGCTACCAGATAGGTGAATCAATTCATTGTGATTTTGGTGGTCTTTCATTTTCTCCTCCTACCTCTGCCTATTCCTCTGTTTGCTGTGCATTCTATGCATTTAATAATTATAATCGTGCACTAATAATTGACCTGGGATGGGCAAAGCATTCACATCAGAGGAAGCCTCCCTTGGTTAGATGGACGTCTTCCTACAAGTCTGACCTTAATGCTTAAGGCTCTACATTTATTCGAAAGTCTAGCCCATGTGTACTAGTCTATGGGTGATGTAGTCTATGGTTGATGTAACGGAGCCACATATGATGGTTCCACAACTTCCTAATACAACAAATAGCACACTTGCAAACTGTAACACGCTGACAGGAGACACTCGCTTTCTCCCATGAACTAAATAAAATTAGCAGACAATACCATACTTCATGCATGACTTATACAAGCATATAAGTGCATTAATGCTTTAAACCTAGCTTCCTCCAGCCCGGGGTAGCTCCAGCATTATAATTTTGTGCTCCCCTTCTCTAGCAAGGGAGATGACAATAACTGATGTACAGCAGCCCGATAAGACCAACAGTTAGTAGAAGGAGGCATGTGCAGTTATATAGTCAGTCCCTTTAAAGGCAAAACCAGCTGTAAACCTACATAGGGCTTAAATTGAGTAAATTGTAGATAAGCCAGGCAAGACAGAGAACAAAAAACGGAAAGTAATAGACTGTAATATGAGTTGAACTAACCACGCAAAATGCATTACATTGCTGGTAAAATGGCTATGTGCAAAACCAATCAAATTAGGAGCACTTAATTGCTTGGAAACACTAGACCTAAAATATATTTTCACTCCATTGAATTCCTAGTACATGGTAGAGAGTGATAATTCCAAGAATTTATAGACATTAAAGTCGCTAGTCAGTTTGCTTTTGGCAGTCAGTTATTCTTTAGAGGTGACTTACATGTGTGCCAAAAATAAATAATGACTCCAAAATATTGTCACAGGCGAGGGCAGTAACGTCTTGAAGGCTGTGCCTGCAAGTGCTACTTGCTCTACTTAGAGATCAGATATACCTCACATAATCTAGCCTGGCACATTCCCCTATGTGCAGTCAACCTGTCAGACCTCATTACCAGTCTCAGGCCTGTACTCACCCTGTACCCCACTGGTTATTAAATGAGCCCCCATTCTTGGAGGAGACAAAATTCAAGTGGCACCTTGCATGACACAAAACATTGCATATATTTAGTCTTTGAATAAAAGTCTGCAGGTATGGTGTAAAATTGCACAGTGCAGCACAAGTGACCACACAAGCCTTATTTGTTCCTTTATTTTGTCAGTTTTTTTGTTAAACAAACTGGACCTGAATGTATTGGATCGCTTTACATGAGCACCAGGTACGTTACATAAAGCCATGTTTAGGTCGAGCGTGCAAGCGCTTTTACCTGTTAAAAGTATTGTGGGTTTTTAACCTCGCCCATGTCCCGCCCATCACTTTCACCCGTTCGTGGGCTTGCCTTTTAAAAATCACTTGATATAAATGGTAAATGCTTTACGTTTGTGCCGCCTTGAGGCTGTTTTTGTCACTCCATGCAGACTGCCGCTGTTAAATGGATTATTGCATGATTGCCGATATACTTCAGCATGGGCAAACTATTTTTTTTGTCACTCCCCTTCATGCTGTATGGCGGCCAGGGCGCTCACAGCCTGAACATGTGTAAACTCAATCAGTGGTATTGGAGCGCTGGTTACATTGTTAACAGTTACCTAATCAGAGTAATTCCTTGTGGCTCTTCCCTTAAAACACTTGAAATTGGTAAATGCTTTACAGTAAAACAGAAATCCTCAAAGCGAAAGCAGCTTTCCAGCACAGCAGGAGAGCCAATATTACAATATTCACTGCATTCGGGAAACTTGCCCCATAATGCTTTGCAGGGCATTACGTTTACAAAACATTTTTTGCTCATAACTCAGCTTGTGGTGGTCCTAGGACAATGGGACCACCAAAACATTCACCACAAGGTGTTCTTTCCGTCTAGGTCATCTCTGGGTCCCCACACTAGGTTAGTGGGGACCCCAAAAGAATAAACCCTCCCACCATGCATTGTCCCTTTAAGTGCTCTCATGGCTGGAATGTTTTATTTTTTTTTGTAGCTGGGAGTAGCTTCTGTTTTAGCCTGTTAGCTGCTGAGCTCTGTTTTTGGCTATTTGGGGGTAATTTGCGATTAGGCTTTCATAACTTTTTGTCCACATAAGCTATCCATGCCAAATTTGTGTTCTTTTTTCCAACATCCTAGGGATTCTAAAGGTACCCAGAGTTTGTGGGTTCCCCTGAAGGAGACCAAGAAATTAGCCAACATACAGCTAACAATTTTATTTCAGAAAAATTGGGAAAAAGGGCTGCAGAAGAAAGTATGTGATTTTTTCTCCCTGAAAATGCCATCAACAAAGGGTTTGTAGTTCTAAACTCACAATCTTCCCAGCTTTCAGGAACAGGCAGACGTGAATCAGAAAACCACATTTTTCCACACAATTTTGACATTTTACTGGGACTTACCCCATCTTTACTATTTTCTGTGCTTTTAGCCTCTTTCCAGTTAGTGATAGAAATGGGTATGAAACCAATACTGGGTCCCAGACAGCTAAACATTTCTTAAAAGTAGATGAAATTCTGAATTCAATAAGGGGTCATTTGTGTAGATCCTATAAGGTTTTCCTACAGAAAATAACAGCTGAAACAAAACAATATTGAAATTGAGGTGAACAAAAACCAGTCATTTTTTTCCACGTTTTACTCTGTACCTTTTTCCTGCGATGTCATATTTTCAAAAGTAATATACTGTTACGTCTGCTGGACTCTTCTGGTTGAGGGGATATATAGGGCTTGTAGGTTCATCAAGAACCCTAGGTACCCAGAGCCAATAAAGGAGCTGCTCCTTGCAATGGGTTTTCATTGTATACCGGGTGTACAGCAATTAATTTGGTGAAATATAAAGAGTGAAAAATAGGTATCTAGGAAACCTTTCTATTTCCAAATTGGGCACAAGATATGGTGTTGAGAATGAGTGGTTATTTGCACATCTCTGAATTCCGGGGTGCCCATACTAGCATGTGAATTACAGGGCATTTCCCAAATAGACTTCTTTTTTACACACTGTCTTACATTTGGAAGGTACAAATGTAGAGAAAGACCAGGGGCAATAACACTTGTTCTGCTATTCTGTGTTCCCCCAAGTCTCCTGATAAAAATGATACCTTACTTGCGTGGGTAGACCTAATGCCTGTGACAGGAAACACAACATGGACACATCACATTTTTACATTGAAATCGGACGTGTTTTTTGGATTTTGGCCTCTAGCTCAGCCCGCACCTAGGGAAACCTACCAAACCTGTCCATGTTTGAAAACTAGACACCTAGGGGAATTCAGGTTTGGATGACTGTTTCCCAGAACCCTTTGCAAACTTCAACATTTGGCAAAAAAAACACCTTTCCCTCAGATTTCTGTGCAGCAAAGTTCTGGAATCTGAGAGGAGCCACAAACTTCCTTCCACCCAGCATTCCTCCAAGCCGCCCGATAAAAATGGTATCTCACTTGTGTGGGTAGGCCTAGTGCCCGCAACAGGAAATGCCCCAAAACACAACCTGGACACATCACATTTTCCCAAAGAAAACTAACATGTTTTTTGCAAAGTGCCTAGCTGTGAACTTTGGCCTTTAGCTCAGTGGGCACCTAGGGAAACCTAGCAAACCTATAAATTTTTCAAAGCTAGACATCTAGGGAAATTCAGAATGGGGTGACTTGTGGGGCTCTCACCAGGTTCTGTTACACAGAATCCTTTGCAAACCTGAAAATTTGACAAAAAAACACTTTTTCCTCATATTTCAGTGATGGAAAGTTCTGAAACCTGAGAGGAACCACAATATTCCTTCCACCCAGCATTCTGATAAAAATGGTACCTTACTTGTGTGTGTAGGCCTAGTACCCACAACAGGAAATGCCCCAAAACGCGACATGGACACTTCACATTTTTACATTGAAAACCAATTTGTTCTTTGGAAAGTGCCTAGCTGTGGATTTTGGTCTCTAGCTCAGCCGGTACCTAGGAAAACCTAACAAATCTCTGCATTTTTTAAAACTAGACACCTAGGGAAACCCAGGATGGAGTAACTTGTGGCGCTCTCACCAGGTTCCGTTACCCAGAATCCTTTGCAAACCTCATTATTTGGCAAAAAACAAACACTTTTTCCTCACATTTCGGTGATAGAAAGTTCTGGAATCTGAGAGGAACCAGAAATTTCCTTTCACTGAGCATTCCCCCAAGTCGTTCGATAGAAATGGTACCTCACTTGTGTGGGTAGGCCTAGTGCCCGCAACAGAAAAGATCACACAACTGCGAATGTTGGTCCTCACATAAGGGCAACTGTTGACCCTGGGCTGATCCATTCCTGATGCAGGCACTAGGTACATGCACTCAAGTGGGGAAGCGTTTTAATCAGGACAGGTGGGGAAACACTTGGTGGTAGGAATTTTGTGGATCCCAGCATATTCCTGTAGTTTGTGTGACAGAAATGCTAGAAAAATTGAGTTTTTATTCAACATTTCACCTTAGCAGGGTATTCTGGGAATCCACACAAGTCACACATCTGTGGACTCCCCCGATGTCTAGTTTCCAGACATGTCGGAGTTAGGTAGGTTTCCCCTTATGGCCGCCAAGCCCAGTACCAAAATTGCAGGTGCCTGCCTCACAAAACCAGGTTGTTTTGTGATAGGTAATTTTGATGTCTCCACAATACGATTTGGGCGGTGGAACTTGGGGCTGAACTGAATTGGGGAGCCCCAAGAGAGCACACTCTCTGCGCTTGCTGCTGCATGCACCTGCTCCCTGGGTTGGACTAACCCACTATTGTCCTGCTGAACAGACTGTGCTTGTGAAGGGACAGCAGGACTGACCTCATCACCTCCCTCATAATCAATGGAAGAGGCGTTATCGAATGGGACTCCTCAGATGGAAAAATGACTCCCATAGCCTGCGCCATCCTCCTATCCCTCAGATGCTGTCTCAGTATCTGCTGTTTCAGTCTCCGATCCTACGTCAGGGCTGCTCTCTATAGCCTGAGTGAGGACTTGAAAAGCAGTCATCCAACGAGATGCCATTTCTGCTACTGGATAAACTGTCGCTCTAAAACACTAGCCTATGTGGACAGTCACAAAATTGCTGGTGGGTGGGTGTGTGTGATATGTGCAGCAGTAGAGGTCACCTTACCTTCACTTCTTCCCTCAATCAGCACGTTCTTTCAAGACACTCAAAAAAAGACACACTTTTACTTCACCTTGTCACATATCAATCGTCACAGTCTTTAATGCCTCTAGCACCCAGCACAACAACCATTATTTGTGCCCCCACTCCCATGACCTCCTCCTCGGATTCCCTCACTACCACCCAGTAAAATTACCCTACATCTCTCCATATCCCCCTGCACATACATTTAATTTGTATTATAGCACTGGTAATGGCTGACTTTACTAATATACTCAGCTATATACATAAAATACAGATTTTAGCTTTGCAGTAGGCATATTAATCTTCTGTGCTACTTTATGGCATCAAAACTGCCACTAGACAAAAGTCAGATCCCTTTGCAGCAGGAACATAATCACAAGACTTACTTGACTTTTTTATTGCTGCCTAAAAGCTACAGTTGAAACAAGTCAGTTGAAGTATGTGCATCGCTTTAAAGACGCGAGCTGCAACTGCAATAGAACTGATGGGGAATATATATATATATATATGTATATATATATATATATAGAGAGAGAGAGTGAGAGAGAGACAGAGACAGAGAGTTTTCTGAGGGAAACCACACACACAGGTGACATGTGTATATAGACCTATATATTTTTTTAATAGCTTTATGGTTTCGTTGGGGCCACAGTCTCTCCCAGGGAAACCATAAAACTATTAAAAAAATTATTGCACCCACAGAGGGTCGTCCTGACCCCCTGTTAATTTCAATTAAAAAAAATAATAAATTAACTCTTGGGGGGCATGATCGGGCACGATTGCACCCCCCTGGGGTAAACCTACCTTTAAAAAAAAAAAAAGAAATGCCCTGTGGGGTGGGGGCAGTTTTCCAAGGGGGCCGATCCCCCAAAAGTAAAATTCCTGGTGTTTCGTGGGGTTTCCTGGTCCTCGATTGCAAGGCCAGAAAACCTGTTCAGAAAGGACACGTTTGAAAGGGGAGAATCTCCCCTTTCAAATGAGGGCCTCTCAAACATTGGGGAGGCCCGTTTGGGGCCGTTTTCCCCACTGGAGCAGTAGGCGCCCACCAGGCTGCTTTCTGCTCCGGTGGGGAAAACAGATAGTGACGTCAGCGTGCCTTGAGGCATGCTGATGTCAGAAAGGGGTGGGTGGGGGGTGGAGGGAGACACGGAAGATATTCCATGTCCCCCGGAGTTCTTTAAATTAAAAAAAGCCCTCTGGTGCATTTTTTACCCCCCCCTCCCTGGTTTTGGCCACTTGTCGTGACTCGCACCAGGGAGGTAGTGTGGGTGTCAGCCAGGGGCTGACGCCCGAACTGAAGAGGTTAAGGGGCATATTTATACTCTATTTGCGCCGGAATTGCGTTGTTTTTTTTTACGCAATTCCAACGCAAAACTAACTCCATATTTATACTTTGGCGTTAGACGCGTCTAGCGCCAAAGTCCATGGAGTTTGCGTCATTTTTTAGCGTGGACACTTACTTTGCGTTAATGATATGCAAGGAAGGCGTTCCCGTCTAAAAAATTGACTCCGAGGCATGTGCGCCGTATTTACACTCCCGGGCAAAAATCACGCCCGGGAGTGGGCGGGTCAAAAAAAATGACATCCAGCCGCTTTTGCGTGGTTTTTTAGCGCCTGGTCAGGGCAGGCGTTAAGGGACCTGTGGGCTCAGAAGGAGCCCAGAGGTGCCCTCCCATGCCCCCAGGGACCCCCCCTGTCACACTTGCCCACCCCAGGAGGACGCCTAAGGATGGAGGGACCCCTCCCAGGGAACATAAGGTAAGTTCAGGTAAGTTTTTTTTTTTTTTTTTTGGGGCATAGGGGGCCTGATTTGTGCCCCCCTACATGCCACTATGCCCAATAACCATGCCCAGGGGACAGAAGTCCCCTGGGCATGGCCATTGGGCAAGGGGGCATGACTCCTGTCTTTGCTAAGACAGGAGTCATTTCAATGGGGGTTGAGAGTCGGAAAAAATGGCGCAAATCGGGTTGAGGCGATAATTTTGCCTCAGCCTGACTTGCCCCATTTTTTGGCGCCCAAGCTCCATATTCCCCTACGCCGGCGCTGCCTGGTGTACGTCATTTTTTTTTACGCACACCAGGCAGCGCCGCCGGCTAACGTCATTGAATAAATACGGCGCCCGCATGGCGCTTCAGAATGGCGTTAGCTGGCGTTAGATTTTTTGACGCACAACTGCGTTGGCGCAGTTGTGCGTCGAAAAGTATAAATATGGCCCTAAGTGCCTTGTTTGTAATATAATTACTAACGGCCTGTTACCTTTAAAAAAATGTAATGCGCTATGTTCTCCAGGGGCTAAATATATGGTTACACTGCATTATTTATTGCCATTTTTTTTTTGTGGTTATGCCCTCTATGGGCTAACTATAAAGTTACGTGACCATGTTTCTTACAAATGTTATTTTCATTGTGCTGTTCTCTAGGGGCTGATCTAAGCATTACAGTCATATCAATATATAAAAATTTACTTGGCACAGAAACTTGCCCCATAATGCTTTGCAGGGCATTACTTTTACAAAACATTTATGCCCATAGCTCAGCATCTGGTGATCTTAGGACAATGGGATCACCTACAAAACATTCAACATGATGTACTCTTTCTGCCTAGGTCATCTCTGTGTCCCCAACTAGGTTAGTGGGGACCCCAAAATAATAACCCCTCCCATGAGCCATTTTCTTTTTAAGTTCTCTCATGGCTAGAACCTTTGTGTTATATCTGTTTTAGAGTTGGATCTTGTTTACAATGTAATTGTAATAGGTCTGTTAGCTTTGGAAATGTGTAAAGCATGATGTTCTCTAGGGGCTAATTGTATAGTTGTACTGCATTAATTTCTTTCTTTTTTTGTGTGGTCATGCTTTATGAGGGCTGATTGTATGGTTACATGACCATGTGTTTTCCAAATGCTGTTTTTGTTGTGGTATTTTCTAGAGGCTGTTCTGAGCATTACAGCCGACATATTATAATCTTTGTGGCTTGAAAACTTGTCCCTTAATGCTTTGCAGGGCATTACTTTTACAATACATACATAACTCAGCCTGGGGTGGTCCCAAGACAAAGAGACCACCTTCAAAATGTTATTTCTACCCACATCGTCTCTGGGTCCCCACACTACGTAAGTGGGGACCCCAAAATAATCCCCCCTCCCACCATTCAGTCCATTTTTAAGCTCTGTTATGGCTATAACGTTTGTTTTACAGCTGGGAGAAGTTTTGTTTTAAAGGCTGTGCTTGTAATATCATTGCAGTGGGACTGCTAGACCTAAACACATACTCTATGGGCTAAGTATATGGTTACACAGCATTACCTTCTCTTGTTTTTTCTCATGTGGTCATGCCCCCTAGGAGCTAACAATATGGTTACGTGACCATATTTCTTACAAATTACATTTTTGTTATGGTGCCTCATAAGGGTTGCTTTGAGCATTACAGTCTAATGCCAAAAGTTTATTTCTGATAAAGGTTTATATAATAATTGCATGTGTTTTAATAATCTCTCCTTATTACAATTATGATCGTAATTCAGGCCAATTTAATATCCTTATTACACAATGACTGTTTGAACACTGTCGCTATGTTTGGGTGACCCTTCTAGTTTATTTCTTCTCTGTGACTGTCTTATGTCTTTTTGGGGGGAATTATGTTAGCCAGGCAACAACTCTGATGGTGGGGTGATGAAAGTGGTATTCTATTGGAATTAGTGTGGCAGATTTAAATTAGAATGCTAAATGGCAACATTTTCATTTTTTTCTGTAGTTAAAGGAAGAAGGTAAATGGAAGTGCTTTGGTTATATGCAGGGCCAATGGAGTTATATGGCAGGAAAAGACAAAAGTATGAGGCAGGGTTGACCAATTTATGTGGCAAGAAAAGTCCAGTTATGAATTTACAATGCCAATAGCTCTAACTTAAACAAATGGAAAACCTACTGCATTGCAACTGCTTGTTTCTTTTTGGACACCGGGAGATGTAGTGATTTGCACAGAATCACAGGATGTTGAGCCCATGCTGAGTCTCAACCCTGTTTCTCCAGTTCCAAAGTCGGCAGCTCTGGCAGTAACGCTTCATCCTCTGCCCACAATCCTTCCAGGCCTCCCAACATATTGCCTGTCTGTTTCTTAACATACAAGGCATCTGCTGCAGCACTCACTCACTAAAATACGTTTGTATGGAGCTATAGGTATTGTAGCCCTAAAAAGGAGAGAACAGCCTATTACTTGGTCTGTTTTACAGAAAGTGCCTTGAGAGCCCAACGGGCATGTGCAACTGCTTTGTGCACCCCCAAGGGGAACTTTGATATAACAGAAGGGGTTACAGAGGCTTGTGTCGCTACTTCTGTAATACTGATAGCACTGGCATACATGTAGCACCAGTGCTATCATTAGTGGACATTCCCTCATTGGCATGGGGGTGTGGCACCGTGCAAATGAGGGAGTCTCTTTGCCTCTGTGCCCACGCTGGATTATGGACATGAGTGCAAAGGCAAAGAACCTGTTAGGCGGCACACTAAACGTGTGCCACAAAAAGCTGCCACACTGTTAGTTCGCCCCTTGATGACAGCCCTCTGGATGGGGGAAGAGGTTTCCATGGATCCCCCAGACATCCCCTTGCAGGTGGGTCTAATGACTCACTGCACCCACCAGCAAAGGGATCTCTAATCCCTTCTCAAAGTACAGGCGAATAGCTGCCTGCACAGTGAAACACAGAGCAGCTCTGAGCCAGCCCCCCATATTTCACTTTAATGTGCTGCCCAAGGGGTAGTACAAGTTCACAGCTGCACTGAGAGAAGCACATTCTCTGTAATAGTGCAAACTTTCCCTGTTTGAGCATGGTGCACCTATTTAAAGGTACGTCATGGCACAAACTGGAGAAATGAGCCCTACATGTAATAAGGTCCCAGTTGTCCTTTCATTACTCTGAGCCTCACCTGGATGGCATCACCCTCCTTTCATTCAATTATAAAACACCAGTTTTATTTATTTATATATAACCAACAAAACTTCAGGATTCAAAGATGTTTTTAAAGTTAGATATCTTCACTGTGACAATTTGTCTAAAGGCATTTGTCTATTGGCATTTAGAGCTGTTTAAAACTTATAGTGAAGGTAATGTCCGTTTTGTTTTCTAATAGGAAACCACATGGCAAAGTCATTAGGTCTGGCGTTGGCTGCCAGCCTTTTGACTTTGTCAATGCTGCTTTTTGTCATGACCTTTGCAAAGCTTTATTGTTAGAGAAGCTGCTGGGCCCCCCTCAATCTAAAAAAAAAACAGTGTCTAAAAGCAGAATATATGTTTTTGGTTTCAGAGCTCTCTCATTGCCATAGACGTCTAAACCTAAAAAGCACTCCGGGTGGTCGATTTGTTTTCACAGAAGGTACTTCTGGCGCCACCGTCTGATCTGTCTGACTAAAGTTCACCAATAGTTTCTACATAGCCCTTCTTATAAATAACTCTTGCAATCAGCCACACAATAATGGCAGAGCATCTAAAGTCCGGTTAACAGCTCAGCTGGCTCAGTGCCCCCACGAATCTAGCTGGAACCTGCACATTACTCATTTGAACCGGACATGGTATATATACTCTGCACATCGACAAATATTGAATGTTTAATCTCTTTTTTGTGTGTGTCTGCAGACACTTTTTGCAAATTTTAAGTCTTGCAAATGGCTAAGTATAAAATACCTTGTGGAGATAACTACCAAGGAGGTATGTTTGTTTTGTGTCTCATCCTAGTAAATATGAATTGGAACGCGCTACCCCACCACCTACCCACACACACACACACAAACTGAAACCCTGCAGTTAAAACATTTTCCCCTCAGCTATATCCACTCCCAACCTAGATAGAGCATTTAACATTACACAGTTTCTCCAATGCAGGCACCATGTTTCCCCTCCACAATCCTTCCCCAGTCTAGACAGAGCAATTCTGCTTCACACCAACCACCCTGCTCCAGTCAATAAGGCCCAAAGTAAAGGAAAGCACACCTTCCTCAATTAATCACAGTGTGGTCGACTTTCAATGTTTTCCATCCGTGCCACCTACCAGTGGAAAAGCGCCACCTGCACATGGAATTCCAAGATCCTAATATTTACAGGACTGAAGATCCATGCACGTGCAGACTGTATTTACACCAAAGAAAAATGAATCATACGTGTGGCTCATCCGTTGTCAAAAGTTGGTATCAATGGGTGAAAATTGCAAATGTTGTGAACACTTTTTGAGTTTGTGAGTATTCTTTGACATTTACAGTGCCTTTTCCTCCAGAGCTTCAGGTGTACATTTACATCGAAGAACTTCGGTACCAGTATAGAAGCCAGGCCGGGAAAGGGGATCAATTGTTCCCATTACTTTTGAAGGTGTACGAAAGGGTCATTATGTACATTTAAAATCGTTTTTGAAATGAAGAAAAAGGGGACACGGAGTAACTAATAAACCACACATTTCTCCCAAACGTCTGCCAGAGAGCTGTCCAATGGTGTAGTTGAAAACATTGAAAATCTCTGCAGGTTGTAGACAAATGCTGGCTACAGTGGTGTGCTCTTCGTTTGGGGATGCGCCTCCGAACTGAAACTGAAGAAAAATAAGTAATGACAAAGCCAGTAGATCTGGGCTCGGCAAGAGGGTTCAATAGATATGTTTAATTTTGTTGGTATGCAACCATATTGCACAAGAATAAAACAAGAAAAACATGCCACTGCCTTAATACGGTGGATATATGTAATATCAAATTAAATAAAAAATAACCACCCACGTATGATGGTAATGAAAGAGTACAGGTGCTACTCCTAATAGCAGGAAAGCACAATTAGAACAAGTATAGAAATCTGTTTCGCTTTAATGCGCGTAGACCAAAAATATTTGTAGGGTGCAAAGAAAATGTATAATCGGTGTTGAATTACTGGACCCTGACAATATAATTTATGTACAAGAGGGTGACTAAAAACAGGGAAAGAGAATATAAACATTGACATACTGGCTCACTATCCCTTGCACTTAAACGCATATCTTTTAGACAGATGTGAACATGTGACCAGACAAAATGCCATCACACATTGTGCAAGACAGCCAAAGAATGGAGTTGGCTGATCCAATGCCCATGCTTTATGCTGTAGTAGGTGGAAGCAAAATGTGACGCTGAACTGAATAATGGATGAATAGGATTGACCCAAAGCCCTTCTGTGTACATATATATGTATGCATTTATTTTATTTCATGAGGCTTGTGAAACTGCAAGAGCTGTCTGTAGGCCTGCCCTTAGAGGTTCACTAGAAGCAACCATTCTGGAATGATTTTCAATAAAAAAAAGTCTAGAAACAGTTACTTTTTAAGTTGAGATTGTTTCTCGCCTCGAGTACTGTATGTGGTACAGAGGACCTATCCCTAGTGTCCTTCACGCTGGGCAGCTGAGCTGCTGCTTGAACCATTTATATCTGTTTCACAGCAAAACAAGCAACCACTCAGCCAATAGCGCTGGCCTTTCAATATTATTTTTTTTTACTGTAATATAACAAAACAGACAGCAGACAAAAGATCGATGTAGGCAGGCGAGCGAAGGGTACAGGAGATAGATTTTTTTCATTTGCTCCATCGAGTATGGAACACAGGGGGGTATAAGGACCTCCATGTAATGGTTAATTCAAATAAATAGTTTTGCCTCTACAGCCAAACCACCAGCAGAAATGAAACACAGTATCTATGTTACACAATAACATGCAAACAATATATGCTTTGTTAATAACATAATAATAATACCACTAGTGTTGCCTGTTACTGCAGTACATGTCTTCAGGGTCAACACCTTTCCCCAACTCAATGTTTTTATTTAACTGTTCTATAACACGCAAGCCTATGAATATGCCCACTCTTACTGTCAATGTGAGAAAGAGCGGTGTGAGGCAGCAATCCTGCTATCCGTTGAACACTAAGAAGCAAGGTCAAATATGAACAGATCACAGCGCTCCCACGGCTATCAGTATTTTCTGGAAGCAGGCTGCTTATGTGTCAATTGAACGAAAAAAATATGAAGTGCAATAGTTACCAAGGAATAGGTTGCCCTGGTGCTAAGGTAAGAAAATGTATTATTCTGAAAAAATATGTGAGTTGTCAAAAGATTGTGGAAAGTTATGTGGCAAGAAATGACTGCAGATTTTAGTAAAAAAATCTAGGCAACTTCTTGTTTAGCGCTATGTGACCAAACACAATGGTTTAACAATTGCAGCACTTGACATTAGGGAGCCAGTGGAGATCAGTGTATCAGTTGAAACCAACTACCGGGTGAAAGAGACACCTGGAATGGTGGGACACTAAGTATGAAAGAAGATAGATATAATATGAATTGCAGTACTCCAGGCCAGGCATTATAAGAGTCTTGGCTACTGTTTTGTGGAAATAAGCCAGTAGGCAGGTACAGATTTTCCTAATTACCAAAAGAATGCGGAAGTAAGGTGACAAAATCATATTAATGTGATTCGTGAAGGTGAGCCTAGAAACAAAGATAACCCTAACATTTCGGACTGGAGTGGAAGGTGGCCACCAAAGGAGTCTAAGCAGAGGGCTTAGTGAAAATGATCACCTTTGTCTTGTTATTGTTGAATATGAGAAAATTGCAGCTCCTCCAGCTGACAATCACATCAAAACAACCCTTGAGTTGTTTTTAGATAGATAAGTAGGGCAACCTCCCGATGGACAATCAGTCGGCTTACGTCAGCATAAGTGTATAAGATCAGTCCAAAAACTGGATTAGGAATGCCAGTGGGGAAACATCTATATTAAAGTGAGTCGAACTGAACACATAGCCCTGCTGAACTATACAGTGAAATTACTTAAATTTAGATTGCAACAGAGGCACAGACACTGCCTGGCAATGGTCGTCCAGAAATAAGGCCATCTGATTTGAGGAAGAGCCAGCCAGTCCAACATGGCAAAGGCGGTCTATAAGGATCTGGTGAGATATGGTAACAAAAGTGACAAGAGGTCTAATAGGTCAGGGCGGTAGCATCTCTGTCATCTGCACAAGTGAATAAGAATGTCTCTGTGCTTAAAGAAATGTGTAGGCCAAATGGAGAGTATCAAGAACATCTGTAGACTCAATGACATCAGTGAATTGTTTCTGAAATTTCAAACGCAAAGGTAGAAGAGAGTAAAAGAAAACACACGCTTAACGATCGCATAGAAGTCTAACTAATGTTTAATGCAAAATTAGTTTGCAAACAACAAATTGAGCAAAGACAAAAGGCAACAATTCCTAAATCAATGGACCAGAGGGTACCACCTAGTCATTTGGAGCAAGTAATGGCAACATTGTTAGATTTTAATGCTACAATTATGCACTGCAATGCAAGTGAATGAAATAAGGAACATGAGGTTGGCCAAAGCTGCATATGTGCCTTAATGAGCATGTCTTTTCTTGAGAAGAATGTAAGCTTGGGGGATAGCAACAATTTCTTTATTAAAATGCTGAGTTCACTAATTTCTACAAACAACCAACTCCAGAACAAGACTTTGCTTACTAAGATGGTTGAGCTAAAAATTTTAATATATAACACGGGATAACAACATTGTAGCTGATATAGGCGTAAGTGTATAATAATGCTGATGCTTTATTGAACTACAAGCAGGAATAACAACAAAATAGCGTGATATTTGTTTATTTATTTTGTCAAGGTAAACTGGCCTTTAATTCGCAGATACTGAGAGATCAGAGATCAGCAATAGGCTTTTTTTAAATGAAGGACAATCAGTGTTACTTCCAGTTACTGGGAAATAAAAAAGATAAGACAAAAGAAGCAATAAAATAGAAGAATTCAAATAACAACACATACTTGTGCTAAGTGAGATATAACAACAAACTAGCTCAGAATACTGACTCAGAAACGATAGCAGGTGCTACCCACAATTTCACGGAAAGAAAAAAACAGGGGTACAATAAAACTTTTTTTCTGAAAGCTTTCTTGCGGAAATGTCTGGTTACTTAACGGTAATCTTCATTATTCCTGGTCCTGTAGTCCTCGTCCCATTCATTACTATATGGAGAGGAATCTCTCCATGACAGTAAAAAAGAACACAAGGCGTGCTGTATCCCTACCCATCCCCCATCCCCGGGGAGTACATAACCATGTACTTACCCAGCATTCCTCCTGAACTACCAAGCCCCTCGAAGGCCGGCCATCCAGGAGGGAGGGCGGGTCGTAATGAATGGGACGAGGACTACAGGACCAGGAGTAATGAAGATTACCGGTAAGTAACCAGACACTACCGTAAGGTCCCACCGTCCTAGTCCCCTTCATTACCATATAGAGAATACCCAAGCCAAAAAAAAGCATGGCCTGAGAGAAAAAAACACCAAAGAACCACAGAGGCAAACAACAGGTACATGCCAAAAGTGATTTAATAAAACCATAAAAGTTAGGAGCAAACTTCCTGAAGAACCCCTAACCCAAAATTAAGGTCATCCCCCAAAACATTCTGAAGACGATAGTGAGAAACAAAGGTATTAACAACAGCCCAAGTTGCCGCCTGACAAATCTCAGAGATGGAGACCTCCCTTTATTTCTGACCAAGAGGCAGCCATACCTCTGGTAGAGCAACCCTCCACACCTCCTAGGAGGAACACCGGCCAAAGAATAAGCCAGCTAAATAACCTGCTTCAGCCACCGGCCGATGGAAAGAGAGGACGCCCTCTACCCCATAGAAGAGGAACCAAAGGAAAGAAAAAGAGAGTCAGATTTGCAAAAAGGGTGACTTTGCTCAAGATAGACCAAAAGAGTACTACGAACATCCAGCAAAGACCAATCCAGAATCCCTTCCCCAGGAGACCCCACCTGCAAGGAAGGGAGGACAATCTCCTGAGAACAATCGAACTGAGAAGCCACCTTGTGAACAAAGGCTGAATCAAGACGCAACACAGCACCATCCTCTGAAAAAGACAAAAAGGGCTCCCAAGCCATCAAAGCACCCAATTCCCCAATTCGCCTAGCTGAGGTGATAGCAACCAAAAACACCACTTTGAAAGTTAAAAACGTAAGATCATTGGATTCCTGAGGTTCTAAGGGGGAAGACACCAAGGAATGAAGCACCAGAGGTAAATCCCATAAAGGAAAAAGAGGCTTCACCAGAGGACGAGAAAGAGAAAAACTCTTTAGTAGACAAGAAACCAAATCCTCCAAATCTGCAGGATTACTCCATGGAGCACGAAAAGCCTTAATAGCACGCAAGGTAGAGACAAACAGGCGGTTCTCAAAACCTTCCCATAAAAACTGAAGAACAGTTGGCAAGGAACAATCCAATGTAGAAAAACCCAGAGGAGAACACCATTTCTGAAAGTTACTCCACTGCCTAGCATAGGATTTCAAAGTAGATGGCTTATGTGGCTGCTGAATGGCCACCTCTAAATGCCTGGGAATACACTTGTGCTACACCCCTTGCCTTTCAACTTCCAGACAGATAGCCGAAGCTTCCAGAGAGGCAGGACAGCCTGTAGAGGGAAGGGAACCAGAGGAAGAAACCAAGGACCCTGAACTGACAGCAACCGAACAACCAAGGCCAAAAAGGGACCACCAGGATCACACATCTGTCCTCCCGCAGCAAGTGAGCCAGAAACCTGGGAATGAGGGAGATAGGCAGGAATGCATACAGCAGCCGGTCTGGCCAAAGGACCGTCAATGCATCCACTCGCATGCCCTTGGCTGAGGACTCCGAGAGCAGAACAGAGGAACCTGAGCAATGAGCTAGGAAGCAAAGAGATCTAGGTAGGGTACACTAAACCTCTCGCACACCCTGAGAAACGCCACCTGGGAAAGAGAAATCTCTGTTAATGGGGGAAAATACCTGCTGAGAGAGTCCCCCACACCATTGTCCACCCCACGCACATGTACAGCAACCAGAGACTGAAGGTAGCGTTCGCCCCAGTGAAACAATTGCTGCGCCACCAGATTGAGAGACTTGGATCGAATCCTACGCTGGTTGTTGAGGTAGGCTACCATGACCATATTGTCAGAACGAACCACCAAGTGGTGACCTATGAGAGCATGACGAAACCCCATACAGGCCCAGAACACAGCCATGAGCTCTCTCCAATGAAAGGAACACCTCCCCTCCTGAGGAGACCAGCGAGCCTGAAGAGATTTGTCACCCAGGGTTGCCCCCCACTCCAAAGAACTGGCATCTGTAGTCAACACCACTGGAGGAGTGGGCTGCAAAGGAACCCCCTCCCCAAATTGGAGCCCAATGTCCACCAATGCAGATCCTTGTGAACTCTCAAGGTGACAGGTACTTCCTGGTCGTACTGTTGCAGCTGAGGATCCCAACATGAGAGCAGATTAATCCACAAAGGACGGAGATGAAACCGAGCCCAAGGAACAGTAAACACTGGCGCAGCCATGAGACCCAACAGCCAAAGCCACAGTTGCACTGGAGCAGACTCCCTCGACAGGAACTCCAGAGCCAGAGAGTGCAAGACATGTATTCTGGCTACTAGACGAAACACTCGGTTGAGAATCATGCCGAAGCGTGCCCCAATAAATGTCAGATCCTGAGACAGAGGCAGCTGGAATTTGTGCCAGTTCAGGTGAAACCCATGGCTCTGCAGAGTGGAACAAACCAACTGACGGTCGTGCGCAAGCTGGGCTGGAGAGGGAGCATGAATCAACCAGTTGTTGAGATAAGGGTACAAGTGCACACCCTGGAGATGCAAGGAGGCCACCAGGGGAGCCACCACTTTTGTGAACACACCTGGGGCAGACCGGAGGCTAAATGGAAGGACTCTGAACTAGTAATGACACCCCTTGAGACAGAACCGGAGAAATTGTGGAGATGAGGGATGCACCAGAACATGGTAATAAGCATCCTGAAGATCCAGGGTGCAAAGAAAATGACCCCGAAGCACCAATGGAATGATTCTCTCCAAAGTCTCCATCTTGAAGGGAACATGGCTGACAAATCTGTTCAGAGCTTTCAAATCCAAAACCCGCCGGCAGCCTCCCGTATGTTTTGGAACCAAGAAGATTATGGAATAGAAACCTTGACCCTGCTCCGACTGTGGGTCTAGCACCACCGCCCTCTTTTGCAGTAAGGAACCGATGCCCAACCGCAGTGCATTCCGCTTGCCAGGGTCTGATGGCAATGGAGTGGGATGCACCCCAGACAAAAGTGGAACAGTAAGAAATTTGATCCGATAACCATGGCGAACAAGGTCCAGAACCAACAAATCTGAGGAGGTGAAAGTCCATGCTGGAAGAAAATGCTGCAAACAGCCCTGACCTCGAGATCTAGAACAGTCATATAGTCAGGAACGAGACTTAGGAGGAGGTGGGGGGACTTGTGTTTCTTGTCCCTGCTCCTGCCCAGTGGGAACCGGCCTTGTGACCTCACAAACTGTTGCCTGGAGGGAGCTTGAACAGGAGACTTTTTACTAAACAAACGGCGATCTCCCAAAGTGCAACGGAAAGAAGAGGAATGCTTCTTTTCGTTAAAAAGTTTATGTAATTTCTCCTCCAATTCTGCCCCAAACAGCATATTGCCTTGGAAAGGAAGCCGTAATATGCAGAAGCCCTTTATGCAGGGTCTGTCTTCCAATACCGCAGAACAAGATTCCGGCAAGCATACACACAAGCCCCCTTGGCTAGAGCTGATGCCCGCACCACATCAAAGGAAATATCTAACAGGAATTCAACTTGACGTTCAATAAGGGACATCAGCCTCGAGCAGTCCGAGGAGCCATCCAGAGCACTATTCAAGGCCTTGAGATCTGACAGCAAAGACTGAACAATGTAAGTTCCATAAATGCCAGCCCTCAAAGCCAAATGAGTCCCAGCATATGCTTTCTCCAGGGACACATCCACCTTCTTGTCCACAGAATCTCTAATCACAGCATCCTCAGCCAAGGATGTGCGGCCAATCAAACTAACGACAAAAGAGTCAATTGGCATTGAATCCGGAAACACCTGGGCCATATCTTGCAAAGGGTACAACTTGGCCATTAAATGGGTAAGAAGAATCTTGTCAGGATCCCTCCACTCCCGCTTAATCACCTACTGAATACAAGGATAAATAGGCACACCCACAGGCACAGAACTCTGGAACTGGCCAAAAGAGAGCCAGAAGAAGTGTCTGAAACCTCATTCTCAGGAAAATCCATGTTCAGTTTAACATGCTTCACCAAAGGAGGTAACAACTCGTTGGAAATATATTTGCCCTTCTGCTCCTCTTGAGAAGGACCCTCCAACTCAGAACTGGACGAGGGAGAAGCAACCACCCCAGCCAGAACCACAACTGGAGGGACGGCCCGAAGCTCCAACAAAGTCTCCAGAATCAAATTGCATAGATGGGCATCATCTCTTTTTCTACTCCTCCGAACATGCCCATGGGAAGAGGAGGAGGAAGAGGAAGAAGAAGTGGAGAAAGAAACCTCCACATACCTCTGCTTGGATGTGTGTTTACCCATAGTGAAACACGCATTACATCTAAATTACAGAAGTCAGCAACTACCAGGTCCCAACAGCAAGGAGTGATTTAAAAGCCCCACCCCTAAAAAAAGGGAGGGGGGAAGACAAGCACCGGAGGCCCCACCCCTAACTGGAGCCCCAGCGAAGAATCCATATCAAACAACCATCCCAAGTGAAAAATTCAATAGGCCCCTGAAAAAAGACAAAAAAGAATCACAAAACATAATAAAAATGAAAGCAGACACTCACGGGCACACCACAGTGACTGCTGCAGCGTTACCGTGACATTGCCGACAGAAAGCAGGAACCCAGAAGCTCAGGACGAGCTTCCGCAGCCCGAAGCCACCCCAGTCACAAAGAGTCGAGCAGAGGACCTGCCCAGCGGTCCATCGGCTGTAGTTCCAGAGACCGTTGTGCCTCGAGTCCAAGCACACGAGCAGAAGCACAGCGGCAGCAAGCTTCCTCACCGCCCAGCTGGAGGAAGCCATTGCGCCGCCCAAGTCCCCGCAGGAGCAGCACATCCTCGTCACCCTGTCATGGACAGAAAAAAAGAACAGGAGGAATGCTGGGTAAATACATGGTTATGTACTCCCCGGTGGGGGTGGGGATACAGCATTCCTTGTGTTCTTTTTTTCTGTCATGGAGAGATTCCTCTCCATATAGTAATGAAGGGGACGAGGGCGGTGGGACCTGGGGGTATTGCTAGATTCTTAGCTAATTCCTTTCCAAGGTACTTAGTTGTGAGAAGAGCTTCATGACTTTTACTTTCAGGAGTTTTCTGAACATCCTGACATACAAGTCTTAGTTTCTATCGCTATCAGTCAGGCATACATAACACCGGCCTGCATTATAATTACATCTCTAAAAACATTGAAACAAATTTGTTATTATTTTATACTTTTATATTTCCTGATCATTACCAAATATGTGTCATTGCTGTGTTATGCCTGGTGTGTCTCTCTTCTAATAATATGCAAGCTAGGGGTGTGACAAGTTGAAAAAAGTGTTTTGCTGCATTTCTGAACATCTGAACAAAAGCTTTTCAAATGGGTGAAGTTTGCCAAGGTTTTTGATTCGTCACATCCTCGTGATTAGCTCCTACATCCCTATTTTGAACTAAAAAATGGTTGTGCTTGAAATAAGTTTCTCAAGACACTGTTTTTCTCTGCGATGCAGTTGTGCACAGAAACATACTAAAGAACCGAAAATGCACCTGTCATGCAGAAAAAAAAACTTTGTACCGACGAATGTGAAAGTAAACAGAGAAACTTTGGGCCATATTTATACTCCGTTTGCGCCGGATTAGCGTCGTTTTTTTTAACGCAAATTCGACGCAAAACAAACTCCATATTTATACTCTGGCGTTAGATGCGTCTAGCGCCAAAGTCCATGGAGTTTGCGTCATTTTTTAGCGTGGACACCTACTTTGCGTTAATGATATGCAAGGTAGGCGTTCCAGTCTAAAAAATTGACTCCGAGGCATGTGCGCCGTATTTACACTCCTGGGCAAAACTGACGCCCGGGAGTGGGCGGGTCAAAAAAAATGACGTCCTGCCGCTTTTGCGTCGTTTTTTAGCGCCTGGTCAGGGCAGGTGTTAAGGGACCTGTGGGCTCGGAAGGAGCCCAGAGGTGCCCTCCCATGCCCCCAGGGACACCCCCTGTCACCCTTGCCCACCCCAGGAGGACGCCTAAGGATGGAGGGACCCATCCCAGGGAACATAAGGTAAGTTCAGGTAAGTAATTTTTTATTTATTTTTGGGTGGCATAGGGGGGCCTGATTTGTGCCCCCCTACATGCCACTATGCCCAATGACCATGCCCAGGGGACAGAAGTCCCCTGGGCATGGCCATTGGGCAAGGGGGCATGACTCCTGTCTTTGCTAAGACAGGAGTCATTTCAATGGGGGTTGGGAGTCTAAAAAAATGGCGCAAATCGGGTTGAGGCGAAAATTTTGCCTCAGCCTGACTTGCCCCATTTTTTGGCGCCCAAGCTCCATATTCCCCTACGCCGGCGCTGCCTGGTGTACGTCATTTTTTTTAACGCACACCAGGCAGCTCCTCCGGCTAACGCCGGCTAACTTCATTGAATAAATACGGCGCCCCCATGGCACTTCAGAATGGCGTTAGCCGGCGTTAGATTTTTGGACGCACAACTGCGTTGGCGCAGTTGTGCGTCGAAAAGTATAAATATGGCCCTTTGCGAGAATTAGAATTCCTGAATTTTGCAAATTTTAACTGTAAAAAATACAATACTTAGGCCACATTAACAAACCATTTGCACTGGGCTTGCATCACAAAAGTAACACAAACCTGTGCAAAATGTTTTTTATTAGATTTACTTTCCAGTGTAAAACTTGTTTTGCGCTGGAAAGTTGCCTAAAAGTAATGCAAAGTAGCGCAGCACGCTACTCTGCATTACTCTGTGTCAGAGGTTCATGGCATAGTTGTTACATTGGCGTTGCTATGCTACCACCCATGCTTTTTGACACGAACCCTATCACTACCAATAGAACAAAAATTTTTGAGCCAAAAATGACAATACTGAAGCAGGCGTTAAAAGGAAAAATACTTTCATTTCTCCCTTCTTTTCCAGCTTTGCATGTGTGCTGCATTTAGAGCACACAAATCAAGTAGGAAAAGTTTTACACTTTGTCTGGGCATGGTATTGTCAGTGCTTAATTTGTGCTTGTTGTTTCCGGTGCTGAGCACCGGTGCTTATTTTTGAGGGCTGGGGCTTATTCTTCTGCCTCAAGCATTTGCTGAGAGCAAAAGACACATATGGGAAAGACGGAGGAAGAAAAAAACGGAAAAACACCACAAAGAGAGAAAGTAGAAAGCTGCAAGAGTGACGTGAAGGGGAAGGGAGTGGCTTTATATGGATTGAAGAGGCCCGAGATGGCTTCAGGATTACGCTGCCTCTGTATTCCGTGTTCACACATTTAATTGCAGCAACCATGTGTTTGAGGAAGGCTTTGGGCACCAGCACCTTTTTATTTACAAATTAAGCACTGGGTTTTGTGTACTGGAAGGATACCCTTCCAGTGCAAAACCCATGCTTAATTTATGCAGAAATCCCTGAACTATGGCACAAAGGTGAGTATGTGGCACTCAGCAGCTTGATTGTGCGCCATCACTAGAGAGAAGGGAGGTGAGTGCTATATTTCTGTATTTGTGACGCTTTTCTCTCTCTTTTCGTAAATCTGGCCCTCAGAGCTCGGTCAACGTGCAAAACACGTTGTTTCTTTGTCTCTAGAAAACAAGGCATATGGGTGTCCAGAAAAAAACTTCGGGGAATATTTATACTCCATTTGCGCCAAATTTGCGTCGTTTTTTTCTACGCAAATGTGGCGCAAAACTAACGCCATATTTATACTTTGGCGTTAGACGCGTCTAGCGCCAAAGTATGAGGAAAGAGCGTAATTTTTTTGCGTGAACGCCTTCCTTGCGTTAATGAGATGCAAGGTAGGCGTTCCCGTCTAAAAAAATGACTGCAACACAAATGCGTCGTATTTATACTCCCGGGCAAAAATCACGCCCGGGAGTGGGCGGGGCAAAAAACCCCGCATTTGCGCCGGATTTTAGCGCCTGGGTCAGGGCAGGCGTTAAGGGACCTGTGGGCTCAAAATGAGCCCACAGCTGCCCTCCCATGCCCCCAGGGACCCCCCCCTACCACCCTTGCCCACCCCAGGAGGACACCCAAGGATGGAGGGACCCATCCCAGGGACATTCAGGTAAGCTCAGGTAAGTATAATTATTTTTTTTTTTTGTTTTTTTTTTTTTGGCATAGGGGGGCCTGATTTGTGCCCCCCTACATGCCACAATGCCCAATGACCATGCCCAGGGGACAGAAGTCCCCTGGGCATGGCCATTGGGCAAGGGGGCATGACTCCTGTCTTTACTAAGACAGGAGTCATGTAAATGGCGTCTGGGCGTCGTAAAAAATGGCGCAAATCGGGTGGAGGCGATTTTTTTGCGTAAACCTGACTTGCACCATTTTTAAGACGCCCTAACGCCATTTTTCCCTACGCCGGCGCTGCCTGGTGTACGTGGTTTTTTTCCACGCACACCAGGCAGCGCCGGTCTGCTAGCGCCGGCTAACGCCATTCAATAAATAAGGCGCCCGCATGGCACTTCAGAATGGCGTTAGCCGGCGCAAAAATTTTTGACGCTAAACTGCGTTAGCGCAGTTTAGCGTCAAAAAGTATAAATACGGGCCTTCATGCGGAAAACATCTCCTTAGAAACGCCTCCAAGAGAGCTGGGTTGGCGCTTTTCATAGTAAACCTCTCTCTACCTGTCATTCATGCCGTAAATGCAGCCGGACGCACACAGATCCGCACAGTAAGGCCGATGGTTACTGTTTATTTGGAATGGTGGGTGTTAATAGCGGATAGCTACACATCCGGACGGAAGGTTCCAGAACAGGCTCCCCACATTCTGCTGCCTCACCGAGGTCTGATTTATTAGGCCAAAGTAAATGGGTAATTTTGCCAAGAACAATTCTTTTGCCACGGCTGCTTTTTCCATTGCATTATAAAATGAACCATTGAAATCTCTACACCGTCGAGACAGCTGAACAATTCTGTTTTTCTTTCGAATCCAGGTTTGGCATAGAGAAGGCAGGCTGTTGTAGGGTGGCCCTATGATTTTAACTTAGAGTCCCGGGTTCAACGCCCCACCTTGGTCAAATATCTCAGATTCCCTGAGCTTCTTGAAGCATATGCTCAGAGCGTCGAAGAACTTGACCGCATTCAGCATTATACAGAAACTTAACGTGCTTACTGTACTGAACACGAGCCTATAATTATGTTCATATTCAAGGGCATATGGTTGCACTAGTGCAGATTGCCAATGTCCAACATCTTTTTTTAGTTGGAACTTTATTTTATTTTTTTATTTGAATAATTTATTTAGTTGTGATTTTTTTTTATAGACCATGGCAAATCTGCGTGTTGGAACACTGCGAGGCACTGTAGTTGTCTAACAGTGTACAAGGTGTTCTATTTTCTTACACTACGTAAATTCTTTATTCCAGCCCAGCATGTCGTTCGATTGCCGTCTATATTTGTTAAACACGTTGTGGTCTGCAAGAGCTACCAGAAATCAGAAGTGCAAATCTTTTGAAAGGAATAAAACTTGCATATGCAGAGGGCCGCAGATTAGTATTTGGACCTCCAAAGACTTCTGTTGATCGCCGAGGTTAGTAGTAGTTAAAGGGAATAGCCTCAGTAAAAACAAGCATTTGCAATGCAATGGGTCTGGCATTTGCTCGAATTAGAGCTATTAACGCTGTAAATTCCTAAATAGGTTTTTCTTGCCACATACACTGAAACTGGAAAGTAAAACAGTTGACAAAAGCAAGCTGATTTAACGTGCCACTGCCGCCATGAGCGTGCGAAGGAGAGACACA
Organism: Pleurodeles waltl; assembly: GCF_031143425.1. NCBI lineage: Eukaryota > Metazoa > Chordata > Amphibia > Caudata > Salamandridae > Pleurodeles > Pleurodeles waltl. The sequence goes on from NC_090445.1 coordinate 1,448,854,972, forward strand.
AACGGAAAAAGAAGTTAGCTCGCAGTCAAACATATCTGCGAACATGCAATTATCAATGTAACAGGGTTCATGGCCAAGGCGGTAAGAAAACTGCCCCAAGGAGGGACAAACGTAAAGCATTTACCAATCATAAAAAATTATTTTTAACAGACAAGCCTATGAACGAGTGATAGTGATGGGAGTGCTGTGATCCTGGTTAAAAGCCCACACATAGATTACAACACGTCAGAGCGCTTGCATGCTCAACCTAAAAATGACTCCTTACTACTGTAATAGAAATAAGAAACTTCGGACAGAGTGCCCAATCATATACTGTGACCCAAGTATTGGTGCTATGCTAATACAGGGACTCTGTGCATCATCGTGTCCAACAATCTACTAGCGTGCAGCACATTTTGTTATAATTTCTCTGAAGAGCCTCAGGCACCATCTATTTCAGAGTGGTAGAGCTTAACAAACAGCTCACAATCCAGGGTCTCTGAACACCAGGCATGGGAGTGCATGTCTCATCACTGTGGTCCTTTTATATGTGTTGTTTCATTGCATGCCAGAATCTGAAGAAGCACTTTTTCCCTCAGAACAGCATCAGCTGTAAGGGAAGAAGCTGATGGTGTTTGTGCCAAGATGGATGGAGATCCCACTTGGGCTCAGTACATTTCTGGCTCTCTCAGATGATCACAGAGGTTTCCCAGAATCCTTCATATGGAGCTGCAACACACTGTTTAAGTTGTGTTTCAAAGAAAGTGCCCAACATAGTGGGAAGTTGTTCCTTTTATCCTTTGGTGCCCACTGTGGAAGAACTAGTTGCATATTTTGTATCAAATGTTTAACATTTAAGACAAGCAAACACCTCAGATCATGCTTAAAGAGAATGCCCATGCTTACCACCATTCAAAGGACATGTCAAAGGCTAAGACACCAAGGGGCAGATTTAAGAGCCCCTTGCGCCATCTAACGACACCTTAGTGAGATTTTTTTGTGCTAATGTGGCATTAGATGGCCAGAAACGGTGCACCAGATTTACAAAGTGGTGCAATGCATGCATTCCACCACTTCTCTTTGCAACCCTTTGTGCAACATCATGCATTCGCCATGCATAATGTATGCAAAGGGGGTGTTCCCCCATTAGGGGCGCATGGTCATTGTTTTCATCACTTTTAATGCCTGCTCAGAGCAGGCCTTAAATGTAAACAGACCATTACTATTAACGGACCTCACTGGGCTTTGCAGGATTAGCGCCAACATTTTTTACTTTAATCCTGCAAAGCTCCAAACCAGAATTAAAAATGTTGATGCTAGTTCCTTAACTACTGCCATGGTGCTGCTGTATCTTAGATATGGTGCACACATGGTGGCATTAGGGGGGCGCTAAGGGGTGCAAGAAAAGTGGTGCTGCACTGGGTGCAGCAACACTTTTCTTAAATCTGGTCCCAAGTGTACTCCTCTAAACTTTGCTTGATCCATTCAACGTCAGTCAATCATCAATGCATAGGGCACCCGTGGCCTTTCTTGGCTTCAGAATTATCTAGTTCCAATTCCAGAGGACTCTGGTATTGGACAAGTGTGTTTATTAGGAAAGTTCCTGCCCAATCAAACCTGTGAAAGCTAGACAAAGTGTTATACTTAGAGGACTTCTGGAAGATGAAGAGTGCAGTACTGTACACGTTTCTGCAGTGCAGTCACAAGGCTAGCGGGTATTGCCTTGCACAATTTTTGTCAGCCCTCGTTCCATGAAATGTAAGTTTCGAACTTGGTTTCACAGATATTTGCAACTCCTCCTTAAAGTAACACGCTAACCTGCAACCTTTGTATTCAATGTACAAAGATTTTTATTGATATGTGTTCTTTTGTATCATTTTTTAACTGCAAACATTGGCTGTCTGTAAATAAGTACAAATAAGAAGAACAACCATATCTGCCAACGAGGACCGAAGTAATCTTATTATAATTGAACAATTGTCTTGTAGAGCTCATTTCTTAAGAAGACCTCATAAGTACCTCTGAGGTGTCCAAAACCAATTATATTTGTCAATCTTAACTTTCCATTGCAGTTACTAGATAATAAGTACAGGACAAACTTTGTTTCTTACAATGATTTGTTGAGCAAGTTCATACAATCATGGTGCAATTCAAACAAAAGAGATCATAGGGCAGATGACGCAGTGCTCAAATTGTGAACATATTTACAACACATATAACACTTAACACTGTACTTTTCCCAATGGCTGAACTCTCATTTCTAAATTGTTTGCAACAGAATTGCGTCAAACTGTCCACAGTGTCCTTTGGCATTATATAGCCCCAGTCAACCAAAAGAGAGAATTTGTGAGCGTTTCAACCCTGTATGTCTGTTAGGGTCTCATTTGGACATTGTCACCTGACTAATAGACCAGCATATGAGGCAAACACATCAGCATATGAGGCAAACAGAAAAATTAAATCCTCACTCCTTGATCTTTATGTAAAATGTACATAATGGAAGAACAGGACCGAGAATTATGTTTTTGTTTATCCCTCCTATGCATGTGTGTTAGTCAGTTTCCTTGCCCAAGTTGCCCACTGTCCATTGTTTCTGTTCCCTTGCTCCCCCCCGCAACTCCTCCCTTCTGTCACTTGCCCTCCCTTTGCTTTTTTTAGACATATTGCATAGCTGCACGGGCTGCTGTGTAACATGGCTTCAGAAAAAACACAATGCAGGCAACGCCAGCCATGACATAGTGCTTTTTTTCTTTAATTTAAGACATGTTGCACAGCAGCCTAAAAAACATTGACAAAGACGCAAAGTCAACAGAATTTGTATAGGTGAAACCTATTGGCTTTGCCAATGCTTGTTTAGGCTGGCTTACCAAAGGAAGCCTGGATTTTGATTCTCCATTGGATGGGAGAGATGTGCTATACAATATAGAAAATACAGCGTATTAATGCTAAGGACTCTTGTACATCTATTTTCTATATTGTTATTCCCGTTTCATTACGGAAGACAGCCAATTTGTTGTCATGCTGCATTGTTGTTTTGTGCTCAATTTAGCACTCCAAAGCTGCTGGCTGGTAGCACATTTCTGCACAGCTACAGTGTTTCACAGAACTGCATTTATGCCTTCTTATCTTTAAAGAAAGCGTCATCTACCTCTCCCCCACAAAGCCAACAGCAGAAAATGTATCTCCCCTGCCAAGATCATCACTCCCCTTCCTCTAGCCTCCCTTTATGGTCACCACACAACTGGTCCATTGCCTCTGCCATTTCCACAGTCAAAGCCATTAGCGAATGCAAGATGTCAAGAGGTGATAGCACAGAAATGGTCCTTAAATGAGAGGGACTGTGTCTTCCTCATGCACACCTTCACCCTATCCTACCCAACGGTAACAGCAGTGTCCATCCCAGGCCTCTGAAGAAGCAAATTTACCACTTCACAACACCTATGAAATGAATGTCATCTGGTTAGTCTTCACCGCAATAAAACATGCAATGAAATATCACCAAACGGTCTTCTAACCAAAACCCGTTTTTCAAAGCATGGTCTCCACTCAGCATCACCCAAAACCAAGCTTCTTGAACCGCAATGAATATTGTGGCAGGCAGCATGATATGTGTAAAGGGCCCAACCTGCCATCTCTTTGAACTTCGACATGAGGAGGGTGAAGGGCTCAAGGTGCCATCACTTGGAAATGAATCCTGTTTCATACCTTTGTGCAGATGTTGAGATTATTTTGACAGTGCTAGACTTGTTGGGTCATGCCTTCCCTTCTGGGTGGGCAACTGGCATGCAAAGGGCACTAAGCCCTTCTGGTGCAAAACCTGGCCTCTTTGCTCCTAAATTGCCAACACTGCATAATTATTTAATGACCAACTTGGCCAATTATGGTTGTTAGCAGCAGCCACTGCAGACTAAAAGATGTCTGTGAATATACAATGTTTTATTTATTCGAGGTTTTTCTGCGGCCTGCAACAAGAGTTAAGGACAGAAGCCTGCATTGTGTATTACTTTACTCTCCCTGCACTACCTACGAATGATTTGGCCAAATGGTGCATGAAAAAAAGAAAATGACACATTTAGTATACAGTAATTACATTTTCTATGCAATTACCACAAGTCTAAATTTCTCCAAGGTTGTCTGAAATGAAGGGTTATACACCATCCTATTGAACAGATTGCTGTTTTACGCATTACCAGAATTATAATTGTGCCCATTGTTGAGTCATTAGAAGCTGGACTGTAGAATGACCTTGTGTCCCTCACATCTAAACTTGGCAATGGGTTTGTTCAATAGATATGGGTGTGTGTGGACCGTGCAGAATGAAATTAAAGGATTAAAGCCTTTTTTGACCTTTTGGCTCTTCCTTGCAATACCAGTATTGTGATTTCGCTGTTCAGTGGCCTGGGCTCTAGTTTGGTCCTCTCATGGCAGTCTGGTGGCCTGCTGGCCTCTGGTGGGTATGCTATCAGTTTATTCATCCAGCTTGTGTTGGTTGGGTTCTTGGGAGTGACTAGAATTGGTCATGTATGTCAACTCACTATATACTGACTTGTATAATGTACTTTCTGCTAACTAATGTTTATAAAACAGCATGGATTTCCCATAGAGAATCTCTGTTGGTTTTATTATTTTTTTTATTCTGCTCTTCGTAAATGAATGTGGGCATCAAGTTTATCCCAACATTAAGTGGTCTCGTTTATGGTGAGCGTTTCTTCTATCAACATTGTGCCAACATATTCCCACTTGTTCAACTGTTTGCACAATTATAAATACATGAGACACTTTACAGAGCACATTCAGAGCTCCATTTAAACTGCCTTTAAAGATGACACAGTGCAGGCTCCCCCTCCCCCTCCCACCCATACACTCGGCTTAAAATCACCGAAGGTCTTATGTCGCAATATGCCCCTTGTTCAGTCACATTAAAACAAATGTATCAATAATTAGGGCTACCGTGTATTCCTGCATTAACATGGGTGCGTACATTTTTAACAACGACATTGATACCCATAATTTTCTTTAGATTACATATTACAAAGTTATGAAGGATATTAAACTCAGTGATACAGTTGCTTTATAAATAATTAAGCATAATAAGCAACAGGAAAAAACATCGTCTTGGGAGAATAGTTTCAGGAGACCTCTTCAGAATCAGCCAGTGTTGGTACTTACTGTGAATTATGAAACAAGTGATTCCTAAAGGCTCTAATTTACCTATCTGTCGCAATGCTGACCTACATATTTATTCGTGGAGGGCTGAACTCTCTTTTCAAGTGGATTAACACGGTCTCTGACCGTTAACTTTAACTACCAGCAATACTTCAAATTCTGCAGAAGATTACTGAAATTATTCTCCTAGCACTTGGACTGTTTCCTGTGCTTATATTTCTTCTTCTCATATAAAACACTTCCATCAAGAAGTTCAGCACCTAATGGCATTAAGCCCGGCATCTCCAGCACTCATGTTTTGAGCACCATATATGATTCTTTTTTAGGGTCGAGCCTGCGTTGCATGCGCTCGCGCATGCATATCGCAGCGAGACGCTTTAGTGTTTAGAAAAGGGCTCGGAGCCCTGTCGACGTCACATCAGTGTTTTTCATTGGTTCGTGGGCTTGCCTTATAAAATCTGCTTGCTTTCATTAGTCGAAGGCATGTATACGTCATGCCTTTTCCGGTGGCTAGCCCTCCTCAAGCGCATCAACCAAGTACAGAAAACATGTGAGGCTCGCTGTTTTCTGTCCGGCTCGTGGACTACTTTTTCTCTAATTTACAAGCGCGATTTCGCTTGGCAGAAGTCGAGCGCTTTACATAGTTAATTGCACTTTTTCGGGTTACGTACATAAATGCACTTTTGCCATAGGTGAAAAGTCGGGTTAGGAGTTTACAACGCTGTCAGCTCTAACATGAGCAAACGCGAGACCCGTTGCATTGTAAATGCTTGTTCTTTCTTGCTATACTAAACTGTGTTGTAAAGGTTTGTGATGAGGCCTGTTTTTAGAAGTATCTTTATCATAGCAGCCATGCAGGTTGTCATCAGAAACTACAGGGCATATTTACAATCCCTTGCGCCTCCTTGCGTCACACTAGCGTACTTTTTTCACGCTAATGTGGTGTTAAGGAGGTAGTTTCCCCTCTCCGTATTTACAAAGTGGTGCAATGCATGCATTGTGCCACTTTGTAGCCCCTTGCATCACTTTATGCCTGCATCTGGCATAATGTATGCAAGGGGGCATTCCGGCGCTGGAAGGCCAGAAAAAAATTACGCAGTAAAATTTACAAGATTTCACTGCAACATTTTTTGCGTCATTTTTAATGCCTGCTCACAGCATGAGTTAAAATGACACACCCAATATGTTCAATGGACCTCCCCGTGCTTTTGCTGCACTAACGTCAATATTTTTGACGCTAGTATAGCAATGTACCACAATAGCATAAAAATGTTGACGCTATTGTACTAATGACCGCCACAGTGAGCTGCATTGTAAATACGGCGCAACCATGGTGTTGTTAGGTGCCTGTGGGTGGGCGCAAGAAAAGTTGTGCATCATTTATGATGCACCACTTTCTTGTGAATATGACCCTGAATATAAATCAAGGGGGAGAAATTGATGTTGCTACAATAAAATTACCCAAATAAAAATGTTTTGTTGTGTCCTGTCTTCACAATCTCTAAAATATTTACTGACTTAGTGCTTTTATTTTGGATTCAGATGGCCATAAATTGTAAGCCACAATGATAGAGATATCTCTGGCTAACTAGCTCTATGCTATGGACCAGTTATCAGTCGATCACGTTTATGCATTGTATACAGCCAGCAAAGAAAAAATCAGCAAGAAATCTAAGATGACCTGGTACTTCAGTACATCTCTTTACGCCCTCGTTCTCTTACATCTGGATGGTGGCATCGCCCTGTCCCATAAAACTCCATGATTGGCAGAGACATGTTTCATAAAGGCCCGGAAGAAATATGATCACATCCAAATTGATGGAAGAAACAGTCTTCCATTTCTGGCCCACACCAACTGCCAAAAACCAACTGCATTGTCTACTAAATTATCACAACATGCACTCTTTGCTTATATGGCGAACAAGCTCATCACATCAGATTGCTCGCAGAGACTGCAATAAGGGACTGGAATGAACAATAGTAAAAAAAAAAAAGAAAAAAAACAGCAGATTTTCTCCATCTATGCACCCCAGTTCTGGAATGCCATCAGGATTATCCTAATCCTCCTCCAATTTAGGAAAGAGCTGAAAACATTATCTCTTTATAGAACACTGCATAATGTTAATGACTCAGTAACAGTCCACTTCTGCTTTCAGAAACTAACTCTCAAATCACTTGTTGCTTGTTGACTGTATTTTTAGCCCTCATCTACAAATATCCTTTTGAAGAAATCGTAAATTGCAACAAATAACATGGAATGTACTAAAATGAATTTGGTAGAAGTGGTTGCAAGTTGGGCACCCTACTTCTACCGAATGCATTGCTATTTTGCAAACTGACCTATGTACTGATAGGTCAGTTCACAAAATACTGAATTATAGTGGGTTGTATTTCGATCTACCTTGTTCACATGCATAAGGCAGGTCGCATATTAAGAAATGGCTACAACGACAGGCATGGTGGCCTGCTGGGGTCAGCAGATCACTATGTTTATGATTGCTTTTTTCAAAGGCAGCCCATTTCCCTTAAAGGAAAATGGGATGCATTTAATATTTTAAAAATGAATATTACACAAACCTTTTAGGTCGCAGCCTATCAGACAGCACAGCTGTCTGGTTTGCTAAAGCCATCTTGGAGACATTCAGAAAGCTGGTGTAGGAATACATTCTGCCCGTTGCTTGTTCTGACTTTGTGGTCTGTAACTCACATTTTCTAGATACCATTTGCTGGCTTTATTTGTTTTAGGCTGTCCAGCTTGAGTTCATACCCTTCCTTGCCCAAACCCAATTTACAGTATCTTTCTGAGTGATCCCTTTCTTTAAACAGGCCTGTAAACCTTGTTCTTAGCTCCTCACATTTGCTGTGTATTCAATGACTAAGGTCAAATGTCAGGCACTGTCTTAGAGGGCCTTGTTTACTTTTTGTTCTCTGACTTCAAAGTGAGAGAATTATGTGGCAATCTTGCTGGCTACTGGGGGTAGGAAAGATTTTTTCTCGAGCACACAACAACATTTAAATGAACTGTGTAAGTATTTTGGAATATATGAGAATTAGGAACATAAATGAAGCACATTTTTGTTATTTCAGAAATGTTTTGGAAACACTTACTGAACAAAACAAATCATTACACTAGGTGATGCAGCCAGTCATTTTCCTTTAGTTTGATTCACTTGAATCACTTTTTTTCACTTGAAAAGATACAAACATACCAGATAAAAATACATAGATAAAGTAGACAGGAATATAAAACAAATCAACATAAATAGAACTGAGTGAAAATCAGTAGTATACATACTCTAAAATGTGATGAAACTTTAAAAGCATATAAACTCAAGCTTTCACATCAATGCAGTCTTTATCAGGGTGTCCTCTCTTTAACACCTAGGCCCAGATTTATACTTTTTGCCACAAAACTGCGCAAACGCAGTTTTGTGGCAAAAAGTACAGTGCCGGCTTGCACCATTCCACAGCGCCAGCCGGACAACATATTAAAGAAATGGTGCAAGCCGGCACTAAACTTGGTCTACAGTCCTAAAAAAGACCCTAGCCGGGTGGGTGTGGCAGAACGGAAGGAGGGGGTTGTGCATCAGAAAAATACACTAGCCTGATTAGAGGCATAAAAATGCCTCTAACCAGACTAGCGCAATTTCCTGGTGCACAACCACCAAAAACATGACTCCTGTCTTAGGAAAGTCATAAGTCATGCCCACCATCCCAATGGCCAGCAAAGAGGACAAGTGTCCCCTGGACAGGGCCTATTGCACCCTGTGCCATGCAGAGGGCCCAAAGTTAGGGCCCAGAATGGCAAAAAAAAAAAAAAAAAATACTTACCCTACTTACCTGGGATGGGTTACCCCATCCTCTGGTGTCCCTCTGGTGGGGATGCTGTTTAACCATGGAAATGGGTCCACAGGTCCTCTAGCACCTGGTCTGACACAGGTGTTAAATAATGGTGCAAAGCAAGCTTTGCACCATTATGTAGCCCCTCCTCCCACCTGTGCGTCATTTTAGGACAGGGGGATAAATATGGGGCTATGGAGATAGCACTTTCTTTTAGATGGAAATGCCTACGCAAGGTACATACACGCATCCAAAATATGGTGCAAACTCCTGTATTTTGACATTAAACGTGTCCCATGTCAAAATATAAATATGGAGTTAGGTTTGCGTCAAATTTGTGTAAAGAAATTAAGCAAATTTGGTGCAAACAGAGTATAAATATGGCTCATAATTTCTTCATCCAAATATACCAAAAAGCAGTTAAAAACCTAGCTATAGCACACACAACAGGGCCATAAGTGCTGGTTCTACAGACCCCCAGGGCAAAGTGGCCTCATTAAATCCCTGCAATTTACAAAGGGGTTTAGTCCAACGTGCCAGCTGTTCTTATAAGCTGCACAAAAAAGAGGACATGCTCAAAGTTCTCTTGAGTCGCACATCCCATAGGGCTAGTTCTGGACACTCTAGAATTGTCTTTACATTTGCCAACAGAAACAAGCAAAGGCTATGGGTCCTATTCTAAATTAAACATACAGTGCTCGTACAAATGGCTGGGAAACTGTATCGAGAAAATGTTCGAATTCAAAGGAGCATTTCACAGACAGAAAACTGTCAAACTTCCTGGGGGCACATTAGCTACCTTCGCACCTTGGACACAGTCACAATAAGCACTCTGAAGATTTAGGGGATCTGACCAATACATTCCCAAGCCTAGCTTAAAAATCCAGTTCTTTACATAATGGCACCAAGGGATTTTGTCACCATGTGAGCCATCCCATAATCCCATAAACCATTCCCTGTATAGCTCGAGTTCATCAATGGACCATACCCTTATCCAGTTCTGTAATGGCATTAGGGCAGTAATGTCCGCAATTAATATTATATTTAAATCTAAGCCAACAGGGAGAGTTGGCAAGCTCTGGGAATCTTAACTACCAGGTGATGCAATTTCCACACGATTTTGTCTGAGCACTGTATAGTTTTGTTAGTAAAACTGTATGTCTGTGCGAACATAATGGTAATTTCATTTGAAAATGGGTCTGTCTGTCATGGCGGTGTGGTACCTCTCCATGAATATGCAACTGTATGGCATTCTACTCTACTCTGCACCACTCCACGCCACTGCACTCTGCACCACTTCTCTCTAAGCCACTGCACTCTATGTCACTTCATGCTATGCCTCTCTACTCTACCCTGTACCACTCTGCTTCATGCCAATGCACCATGGACCACTGCACTCTTTGCCCTTGCACTCTGCACTACTCCAGTCGAGGCCACATCAATCTACTCTGCACAACTCCACTCTATGCCAATGTACTCTATGCCACTCTGCTACACTGCACTCTGAACCGCTGCACTCTATACAAATACACGCTACGCAAATTAACTTTACTCTGTAACACTTAACTCAATGTCCCTACCCTCTACACCAATGCACTGTATGCACTTCTAATCTACTCTGTACCACTACACTCTATTCCACTGCACTCTACACCACTTTACTCTACACCATTGTACCTATGCCACCCTAGGCAACTGCACTCTACCCTGCATCACTCTATTCTACTCTACTTCACTCTGCCCCACTCCACTCTATGCCTCTACACTCTTCACCACTCTACTCCACTCTGCACCACTCTTCCCCACTCCACTCTATGCTACTGCACTCTACGCCACTCTACTCTTAACAACTGCACTCTACACAACTGCACTTTAAGTCACTGCACTCTAGGTAATTGGACTCTGACATTCTACTCTGCAACACTGCACTCCATACTACTGAACTCTATGGCACTCTCCTCTGCACTACTCCACTCTATGACACTGCACTCTATGGCACTAAACTCTACTCTGCACTACTCCACACTATGCTACTATGCACTACTCCACTCTGCGCCAATGCACTTTACTGTACTGTACTGAGCTCTGCACTACTCCACTCTACATCACTATATTCTACTGCACTATACTCTACTCTGCGCTACTCCACTCTATGCCACTGCACTCTATGACACTATACTCTACTCTGCACTACTCCACTCTGCACCACTGCACTCTACGGCACTATACTCTACTCTGCACTACTTCACTCTATAGGACTCTACTACACCACTGCACTCTATCCTACTCGACTGCACTCTGCACCGCTGCACTCTATGCCAGTTAATTGCACTCTGCACCACTGCACTCTTCACCATTGCACTCTACTATGCACTACTATGCACTACTCTAATCTATGCCATTGTATTTTGCAACACAGCATTGAACACCACTGAATTTAATGCAACTGCACTCAATGCCCTGTATTATACACCACTATTCTTTGCAATACTCTATGCCAATGCACTCTACACCAGTCCGCTCTACTCTACGCCTCTCCAGTGTATGCAATTCTATGTGACCTCACACTATGCCACTCCAGTACATGACACTCTCTGCCACTCTACTCTACACGACTGTACTGCACTCTTTGACATTTCACTCTACAACACTCTATGCCATTAACTTTTAGCTGAACAGCAGCTACTCTGGTGTACAGCATGGCTAAAACACACTGGCAATGCCAACAGTTCTTGTATAGGCGAGACCTAGTGGCTTTGCCAATGTTATTTTAAGAGCACGCAGTGTCCAATGGATCAATGCCTACTCCTAAGAAATAATTTTGTCAATATTGACAAAGGGGATGGGGTCCCATGGTGAACCCTTACTGTTTGTGAATTTCCTGCCACTTCCTTTGTTATACAACTGGATTTTGGTCGCATTAGTACCTTTCTTAAGGAACCTGGACCTGGACCTTAACATGCCTCTTCTAAGTACTGATTCAGTATGTATTCCTAAACCGAAATTGCAATTCATAAATGTGTTACCGAATCACAGTTTGATTTTAGTAAATACAAAAATGCCATTTTGCAATTGTAAAAGCTCGAATTTTACAAATCAGAACGTTTTCGACCACAAAATGATTTGGACACGAGGGCTATGCTTGTGTTACACAAATATCACATATAGAAGTATTTTATATTTTGTCTGAGATGTCAGCTCTCTCCCACATTAGTCAAATTATGTAGATCAGATGAGGACATGTTCACTAGCACACAATATCCATACAGTGCAAGAGTGTGTGGAACTCAAATTCCCCTGCCAAAGTTGACACATCTTATATTTCCTGAAGTTGTGACTTAAGTGAACTTCATCCCCATTCTCTTGCGGGCAAAGAAAAGGTTTTATGGAGCGGATTGCCACACAAAAAACTCTGCATGCAAGATAGCTCTCCTGCTAAACATCGGTGTTTGCAGGAGTTTTCTCCCCCAAAACATACTTTTACTGATGTTTTTCACATGTTTATTACAAACCACAAAAAATGAGTAGGCACTTAAGCTTGCAAAGCTTTCCTTACGACCACAATGTCACTGGTTTCCTACCTTTCTTCTTTCTTACTCCTCCATGTTCTGCCTCACTTTCTCTTGGTGAAAGTCTTATAAGAAAAAATAAGTCATGGTTCACAAAATACATGCTAATTCCCATCATCTGCAAGTGCAATATACAATCTCAAACACCAAGTAAGCCCTTAAAGGGGTTAACGTTTATAGGAGAAAACGCAAATGGTGTTTATCATTTACAAACAAATAGTGAAATAAATAGAAAGACCAGAAAAGAGAAACATGAGAAAAGTAGCGTTGGGATTTTGAAATGTCCCCTGCGTAGCTCGCTGAGAATGTGTCCCTGCCTTGAGTTCATCAACCTAAACTTTGGATTTATGACCCTTAACTCAGCCGACAACTGTCATATGTCTGAGCTGGAGGCATTTTTGGAACACAAATTGAGGCCCTGAGCTGGGATCTGTGGTCTGAAGGGGCACTCTTTTTTCACCTTTTTTACACAACCGGACTACTATGGGCTCTCCAGGCTTTAAACGATCCACAGGAGTAGCGGTGATATAGTTTATAGTGGCAAGCCAGGCCTTTGTACCTGCCCATGCCAGGGAGACTCACCTACTGGCCTCTTCTACTTCTTAGGTGGAGCCTACAAGATAGCTCAAGTTGTCTGTTTGCTTAAGACCTGTTTTTAGCTTACCAAATCTCACAGTGGGCTTAAAGCCCACTGATTACTTACCATTGGTTTGAATTATTGTCACTCTCATTTGCTTCTTTTTTTGATGGGGTGAAATATTCATCTTGTGTCTGCTTCTGGACTGGAGCATAGCCTCTTTCCTTGTATCCTTCTACTGCTCACTTTTAGTTAACTACTTTTTTCTTTTTGCTTAAGCTCTCCATGAGTGTGCATGTGTTTTCCAGATGTCTCCCTCAGGAGTTCCTCTACCTCCATCGTGCTCTGTGTTGCTCTCTCTCGTCTGTGTGCTTTTCTCCCCCAATGCCACAGTGTTTTTATTTCTTTTTGCATAAACATTCCAGGAGTACATGTGGTTTCCATTTCTATCCCTTATGTGCGTCTATGTTCTTTCCACTTCAGTGTTTCTCTCTTTCATCTATGTGCTTCTCTTTCTCCATGCTGTCCTCTTTTATCTGCGTGTTTCTCTCCCCCAAACCAGATTCTGTGTTGTGCTCTCTGACCTGTGGTGTCCTCTCCCAGTTGTGTTCCTCCTGTCCTCTCTGTGCTACTTTTTCCCTCATTCCTCCACAATTAAAGTAAGAGCCAGCTGTGCCATTCCTCTGCTAGATGCATGTGCAGGTCAGTGGAATGAAATGACTGTCATCATTTTTTAAAAAGTTTTTTGATTTTGATGGAGCTGCAGAGTCCCGATGCTGTCCAGCAATGCTGTAAGCAAGTTGCAAAACCAACAGGTCCAAAAGGTGAGAACTACTGGCTTTAACAATGCTTCTTAAATTGGTTGCCTTTCCCCTGAAACCAATTCCTTCGCCCATCTGTGTGAAACATGGATGTCATGTGTCCATATTTAGGGAATGCATATGGAGTATGTGTGATATATGTGGCCATAATCAAAGTGGAATCTATTTTGTATTTGCAATAGCCAAGTGTTGCCCAAAGGGCAGGTTGGTAAGAGCCCTGATAGCAGATTTGAATTGCAGGACACCTCCAGGACTTTCCAGGAATCCTTTCTAATAAGACAGACTGTTGGGCGCAGAGGGGAGGAGGCAGAGAGCCCATTTCGAAGACTGCAGAGTTTCTCCTGCCCTTTCTTGGCCCGTTATTCACTGTAAGTGCTACCCCACACAGGTTAACAGGCAGTCAACTACCGCCTACAACTTTATTATAAAGATTAAATCATCAGACATGTGTCAAGAGGTCTCTACCAGAATCTGGGGTCCAACAACTGTGATCATTGCCAAGTTCTTCTGTTCTCCATGGTTGACACGTTCGGGCAAGAACCTGGGGTGTTTTGACAGTCTGCCAAAAAAGACATAGCCTAGGAGTCTGCCTTGAAGAAAGGAGATGACCAGCTGATGAGAAGAGACATTGGACATATCCTTTCACAAGAAAGATGCAAAGAAAAGTAGAACAGTGAAGAATATGGGAGAAGTGACAAACTGTTTTTGGTGATGTAGCCCTTGGATGACCTACACCACTAAGAACAATGGGTGAGGTCTGGCTCACCCAAGTGTCCCGGCAGCCTATGCTGTACTGTGGAAGTACCAGAGATTGAAGGGCTTTCATTGATCCTAAGATCAACAAAGTGCTCAATAGGTGACTCCGCTACAAAAAACTAGCATCCTGAAGGAAGAGGCACTGATCAACGTACTACCCCAGTCACCAGTTGCATCTAACTGAGCTGTGCAAGGAGGAAAGCAGCTCGTGTTCATGGATGAGGCCATCAGTCAACACCCTTATCACCCCTTCAACTGGGGACGGCTCCTAGATTTTTTTGAGGGCCTGCTGCTTTGGGCTGAGAAAGAATCCAAGGAGCAGGACTCAACAAACCTACAGCAGCATGACTGCCTCACAGACATTCTTCATGGCCGATACTACTGGTGCCTATGATTACATGAATGAGCATACCCTGGCATATCTATAGCAGACTGCAACCGGCATCGACTGGGCCTGGGAGAAGAATAGGGGAGTCCCACTCAGTGGGCCCTTCGCAGGATACACCACCTCAAGCAGTGAGATCACTGACTCATGATGAACTGCATAACCAGTGTGCCTGAAGCACAGCCATTGACTGAAAAGTATTGTGTCATTGTGACCCAGAGAGGGGTGGAAAAACAATTACAATTTTGGGGGGACTGAAGCAATAACTTTGGGGCAGAAGTGTTAACTAAGCAGCAGGAGCTCCCACAGACATTTCCCTTGAAGGGCTACGGGCCAATAAGCATTACCATTAAGACCTGTCCATAGGGAACTGAGTAGACTGTCCCACAGATTACCACGATTATTAGTTACTTTAGAGAAAAAAATGCTGTGTCCTCTGACAATTATGTACAGAAATTGCCTTGTGTGTCAGTGCTAAATAACGTTTCTTTTACAAACTAAAGTACTTGCTGGACAGTAGTGTAATACTGTCTAGAATTAGATATTCTATTGAGATCTGAGTCACTCACCACACACCACTTTTCCAAGGTTTAAATACTAAGGGGCAGATTTATAAAACCTAGTGCAGCGCCACTTTTCTTGTTCCCCTTAGCACCCCCGCCCTAATGCCACCATGTGTGTGCCATATTTAAAATATGGCTCACCATGGCAGTAGCCAGGGTGATTAGCATCATCATTTCTGACGCTAGTCTGGTGCTGTGCAGGATTAGTGTAAAAAATTATGACGCTAATCCTGCAAAGCACCGAGAGGCCCATTGAACACAAAGGGAGCCTCTTTTTAACGCCTGCACTTAGCAGGCGTTAAATAATGCAGATAAAAATGGCACAAAGGTATCTCATTGATTCTTTTGCAACATTTTTCTGGCGCCCCCTATGGTGCAGTCATAATGTGATGAAAGGGGTTACAAAGTGGTGCTATGCAAGCATTACTCCACTTTGTAAATATGGCACTGTGTTTTTGAATTTACAGCACCACATTAGCATAAAAAATTACACTAAGGTGGCGTTGGAATGGCGCTAGGCCACCATGAATCTGGGCGTAAAATTGTGTGTGGCTCAGTTTTCGGTTCAATAGTAAGGTTAAGCAAAAGAACAGCTTCAGTAAATAGCTGTGATAAACACACTCTTAACCCATTAATCCCTGACTGCTGTGGGACTGCTGAAAGAGTCCCCTCAAGTATTGCGAAAAACAACAAATAATTTTCAAAACCATCTTTCACTTATCCCATAGCCCATGTTTTTTTTGGCTTACAATCCAAACATAAACAGATGGCTATATTTAGACTATGTGTGAAATACTCCTTTTTCTCTTCAATAATTTTAAGGAGGCGGAATGTTTATTTTTGTGGCTTGCAACGCAGTGGGGAGTTTTCTCACTTTCTGAATCATATACTTGCCACCCGTGAATTTTCACTGGCCTGCAAGCATGCTGAAACCATTACACGGACGAAGCAGAAACAGGACTAAAAGGAGTGGAGGCGGATGACCAATTGTAGGAGGCGTCGGTCTTGTGCTGCCATATCTACACTGAAAATAGACCAGGTTACTGAGTTGCTGCTTGAAGAGCCTGAAGACCAAATCTAGACTTCTGGTCTCATAACTTACTGAAGTGTCTTCCTTTCAGAAGCAGGTTTCAGCGCCCAGCATTCAGTAAAAACGCATTGCTGGTCCAGACTCCTCAGTAAAGTATGTACTTTCCCCTTTACTCCTTTAAGACCTCCAACTCCCCACTATTGATTAGAAGATCTGTTTTATCTACTTGTTAGTTTTTTAAAGAGTGCCGTTTGTGCACAGAAAGGCTGGAATGTCAATGGAACTGCCAGACCTTCATTTTCCTGAATTGTGTTGCAGCAACACTGGGTAGGCCAGAGGGGCCAGGGGAGAGTCGCCACACAAGGACACTGGATCATTGAATCACTAAGTCTGGGCACTCATGTGAAGGGTCTGGAATCTGCTTAGAGTGCCATTTGGGATCCGATCTGTGGAAATGGAGCACTTCCTCCTCTCTGGCAACTATCTGGGCATATCACAGCATTTCTTAAGTCCATGGCTTCATAGAGCCCCTACAGATATCTAGGCCTCAAGAAGTCACCAATCATGACGTAGAAGGGGTAGTAGCTCCATGTCCTACTTAGGTCTCTGGGGTTGTGTGTGCTGGTGATGTTATCAGGGACTTTCTAAGACAGGATAAAGATTCTGGAAATGGGAAGCTTCCAGAGCCTGGAAAAGTAACTAAGATGTGGAGGTAAATTCACCATTGTGCATATGTTCGATATGCCCCCTGTAATTGGCAGGATCTCTGCCATTCACCCCATCCCCCCCCCCATGGAGGGCAGAATCTACTTAAAGTTGAGAGAGGAAAAGCTGCTCTTTCTTCTGATGTACCAGACAGCCAGAACGGAGGATAAAAAATATGTAGCTGAAAGGGTGAGATAGTCCTTGAAAGGCCTCCCATGAGCATCTCCATCTGCTGAATGTTTGTATATTGATGCTGAACCCTAGAAAGGGGGGCCTTATAGTACCCTGTTTTCTATTTACTAAGACGCTCCTCCACATCTCGTCCACGTGACTTGATCAGTAGCATCAAGTAAGAATTAATTTACCCCTCTTTTACCAGGAAAAGTACAGAGGGTTCCACTGATGCTCACTTGTCTATCTACTCACTTGGAGCGTGGGATAGTTTTGACTTACTTGGAGCTCAACATTCACCATTTGCTTACCCTGCCATTCACCCGGATATAGTGACTTTTAATGTTCAATCTACTCACCACTTTTATGCATCCTGCTCATTAATTTCTCCACAGACTTACCTCTAGTTCCTCCCCCTGTAGTCTTTGCCATCTCAGCTACTCCTCAGCTGCCATACTGCCCGGATCTTCATTTCAGGAAGCACTCCTTACTCTGAGGGAGGGGCAGAAGGGCAAAATGTCCACACAACAGCGTCTAACTCTGGGAAGAAGGAGTGCACTTTTCCAAACAGCGGTTGCCAAAGACATGAAGTTTCTGGTTTGCATAGTTGGGATGTACCTCTTTGCAACATATTGCA
Source organism: Pleurodeles waltl (assembly GCF_031143425.1). NCBI lineage: Eukaryota > Metazoa > Chordata > Amphibia > Caudata > Salamandridae > Pleurodeles > Pleurodeles waltl. Next base: position 1,448,873,171 of record NC_090445.1, read on the forward strand.
AAGATGTCTTCTCTTTCCTGGAATAATAACCCACAATGATCGGTATATGCACTCTGCAGGTTATCCCGTTGTTGCTAATTGTATTTTGTGCAAGCAAACGTTTTTCTACAGGCCATACACTGCTCAAAGTCATATGTAACTTCTCCCTCTCTACAGACCCATTCTCTTTGTATGGTAGGGTGGTACTCTTACTTACTCCATTCCACCCTAGGCTGAAGAAACCTGTATAACATCTGCTGGATGCAATATGCTTTCTATGGCTCTCAGAGAACACTGATATTTGTCTAGGCCATGAACTGCACTCTATAGAGGAGGTGGATCAAATGCTCCTGTCTGCCAAGTGTCAATTTCCTTGCATAGATCCCCTTACATCCACCTGTTCAATTTAGCAACCCGTCGGACCCATGGCTGTCACCTTTCTGCCTTGTTTAGGGTGGTACTCTTCATGGATATTTCCCTTACCTGTCCTGGGCAGGGAAACCAAACAGTGCCTCCCACAGTCATGGAGAAAACCTCTTGCACCATCTTTTTTTCTTTTTCAGATATTAGCCCCACTTTAGGGGCTTGTTTCAGAAAAAGAAAACAGAATGCAGACCTGGCAAAAAAAACTTAATGGTGCCCCATTGGGCATTCATCTTTATGAAAAGTGAATCTGCTGCACAGGCAGATTAACTTTTGGCAAAGAGAGGTGGAGATCTTTCTGTATGGTGAGCTGGCCTTCACGAGGAGACAGAGGCGAAGGCCTCCGCAGACATTGCAAAATGGCAGGCTACCTGCCAGGATCTAAAAGACTGTGCTACTAACACATAAAATTGCACAGTATTTGTGTAATTTTACCAAAGGATGTGGATGGATATTTTTTTAATACCAAATTAGAATTTAAACTCCTAAACAAAGACAATTGCTCCCCTGTGTTCAACTTAGGTAACAAAGTGCTTTGTAAATTAGGCTGTAAATCTTCATTATTTCCCGCATGCACAAACACCTGCTCCTTGATGTAAAATACCGATCCTGAAGTGGCATAGCAAGACTGACATGGACCTAACGTAAGCAAAGAGTAAGAACCTCCTAAAGTATTGTTAATTTGTAAAACACAGCCCTCATTGGGGCGCAGTGAGTCCTTCACAAACCTCGGCAGGTAATACCAGGTTTATATGTACATCACGTCTGTTAGGGTTGTGTAAATCGTCGCAAACACCAACAAATAACAATATAACTAGCTAAAATGAACAAGTTTTACAGTCACTAATTTTAACAGGAGTTGCTGTCTAGTTGAGACATCATGTGCTCTATGAGAGGTTCCCTTAAAAGGTTCTAGTTTAGGGATTAAAAACTCAGGAGAAACAGTTTTTATCCCACTTTTATTTAGGCAAGATCAATTTTATTTCTCCCCAGCGTCAAACTTAATCTGTTTTTTAAGGAGAACCCTTAGGGCAGTCACTCTCCTTACCAACTCAAGCCTATTTTATATAATGTTAGGTTATCAATACTTATTGATGCATAAGGAACATCTATTCCTTTCCTGGAAGAAGAGGAGGTTTAGACTTCGATGAGCTTGAGCCCCAATAAAGCACTTATTGCTTGAGACAAAGACAAGTACAACAACTTCCTCCTCTCTTGACGTCCACATTTTGATGGATCCCTGCCATCGACATGTGACTGCGAGATGAATGTTGTGTGGACAGGCAAAAGGTTACCAATGAACCTATGTGAAAATATGCAAACTCAGACTTTCTGAGAGCAAGGATGTAGGGCTGTGTGAGTGAGTGGTCATTCATTTCCACTGGTTAATATGTCAAAATATGACATCTGCTTGGGTTCTGTCAGCCTCATTCTTCATAACTCTCAAAGAAGTTCAACTGCTAGTGATGTTGGGTTTTGAATACCTGACAATGGGGCACAGATTGGTAGGGTTGTTGGTACCCACTGTTTTACTGATACCATAATTGTCCACAGCACAGCCCTGTTAGTTTTTGATGGGCAGATAGGTAGAGTCAAGGGCTCTCAGACAGACCTGAGAACCGTATCACACACCCTGGTTAACAATTGCAGGGCAAAGCCTGGATCATTTGCTAATATCACTAGTCTTGTGGGATGACAGAAACATTTAACAAAGACAATCGAAAGCTACCTTTTTCTTGGTGTTTGCAGCTATTTGTAACCCATAATCCAGTGTGAAGTGGTAGCTGTGGGCATGCACATTTTCACTTACAAACAGGGCCACTGTAATTATGTATATATGCAGCTTTTTACACATAATTAGGAATTTACCTCATGTGCCACATAATTCATCATCTGCTGCATAATCAACAGATTTTAACGAGAACAAATTTTTACTCTAGCTCAAACGGATCAAAAGTTACTAAAGACGTGGCAATGCACTTTGGAAGTCCCTTGGCAAAGGTTAACTGGTCATCTTTCAGTTGTTTATTTGTTTGTGAAACTGGTACTAATGAGGTGAAATATTTGCCAAGACAGTATTACCAAATGTAAACATTTCAAAACAATGAAGTAATACTATCAAAAAAATATGCTTCATAATGCCACGTATTTTGCTTTTTCTGAATGCATAATTTAGTCAACACCAGGCTGCATAATTTGGTGCTCACCTGCTGCATAATCCCAGTGCCCATGCTTATAAACAGGGCTTTAAATGGAAATCTAGAAGTGCAGTTTCTCACTATTTGTCAGGCACTCACCTAGTTCCATCCGCAGGTACGACACTGGAGCAAACATTGGACCTCCACTCCCTCACAATAAGATGCAGACCCATAGAATGGCACACCTAGATCTGCCGAAACAAAGATGCGGAAGGGGCAGGGACAATTTAATAAAAAGAACATGTGTTGTACAGGTTCAGCTCAGCGATGGTACAATTCTGCTTAACAGCATCATCACTCCTGGGTCCTTCTGGGTATGAGAAGGTGGACGTTTACGGGACCAACATCTCTGGTTTTGTGAGGACGCAATACACTGGGAATAACAAGAAGAGGCAATTACCATCAATACATCAACAAGTCTCTACACAACTTACAATGCAATGCTTCAATAATCAACACTTACAGATTTCTTCATAATCACAGCATAGAAGCAGGATAACCAGGTACCCGGGTGAGAATCTTCTGAGACTCTTGAGGAAGAACTTGAAATAATGATTTGGAACTCCTGGGGTAAAACTCAGGAGATAGATTGGAGTAACTAGCGCTCCCAAGGTTATACTCGGTACAAGAACTGGAGTCGGGGACACACCCAAGGGATAATAGAAACTAGGTTGCTCTAGGTACATATGTTGGAATTTTAACAAACTCTCAAGGTATGGTAGATACCAAAAGGGGACGGAATGACATGAGGCCAGCAAGTAATACCGAACGCATATAGGGCACAAGATAGAGTTGTGACACTATTTAGAGTATCAGTTTGCTTCTAAGAAGTGCAGGTACTCTCTTATTAAGTGTATTGCATCAGTGCTGAGAAGTGCAAGTACTCTCTCTTTCAAATGAAAGAAGTGCAGGTGCTCAGTTCCTGACAATTCCTGCCCATTTAAAGAATGGCTTATAAATACCCACTTTTTGAAACGCATACGGTCACCTGGCACATTTATTTTGTGACACACTACAGAAAAAAACATTTTTAAAACATATAAAAGTGGCCTTGACTTCCCCGCGACCAGGGCATGAATTTTTAGAACACATAAGGTATACTTAGAGTTAAAATACTTTATGGGCATTGCAGTTGGAGGAAGGGTGACGTCAAGGTAGCACTGGATGAATCCCGGGTTCCACCCCAGAAGCCTACAACAGCAGAAGTGACACTTGCTGGGAGAGGGCCACAAATTGGGGAGCGCGTGATTAAAAAGACCTTAACTTGGCAGCTGTCTTAATGAGGAGAGATGGCCCCACGGGAATCTCCTTCTGCCTGACCAGCAGCGCCATGGATCTGGCTCTGGGCTTCAGACACTCTATTGATGCTTCATATTCAGAACGCATGAATTATGCGACCGGGGCTAATTTGAATTCCTTCATTAGGCCGGGTTTGATTCCATCATCTCAGCGACATAAAAAGAAACAAAATACTGCAGCTCAGGGGCTTCGTCTGCATGCTGTTCTACAAGATGCACGAGGCTGGGCGATATTAGCTCCTTCCCCTGGCTGATCCCCTCACAAAGCCCGGGATCTGTGTCCGACAGGTTTTAGTGCAGGTTAAACATAGCCACAAAGTCCCTTCTTGAATGGAGGCCTGGGGCTGGGTGAAGGGGGCCCAAAGACGTTAAATGGGAAACTGATCCAAAAGAACCCAGCGTGGGGGGACCCCCTGCGGCCAGTCCCTGCCTTTCACAGGCCCTAGACTCCTCAGGAAAAACAGGCCAGAAACAAAGCGCACAAAGCCCGCGCTGGCACCCCCCTCAAGGGTCATGAGTGGGCTGCCATGGGGAAGAGACATCAAAAGGGCCGCAACAAGGAGGGATTGAGCGAGGACTCTCCCGCTGCACTGTCCCGGCTCTGCCAAGAGTGTGACGGAGGCCTAGGGAGGGATTCACAGTCTGGGGCATGGGAAGCGTAGGTAGTAGTTATGTTATCATTATAGCTTTTCAGCATTATTCAGGGCTAAATGTTCAAAATCATTTTATTAAGGCAAACAATTGGCCTTATAAACAAATCCACCTACGAAAAACAATATCAAAGTAAATAATAAGAAAATAACAAAAATTAAAAACTTTTGAGGTTCACAATCCACTTCAAAAAGCATCTCGCTGCAACAACAAGTTTCAAGGTGAATTGCCAGAGCTTTGTGCAGGAAATTTACATTTGTGAGACCATTACATTTATAACGGTGCAAGTAAGGCTTGCTGTCCATTCACAGTGACCACAGGTAAAACAAATGCAAATTTCAGGCAATTAACTCAGTTAGGCAGCCGCATAAGGTGCAGAAACGTAGGGAAATCGATATACCACACTTTTCTACCAATACCACAGTTTTAAGAGATGAGGTAATTCTACGACTGGTTAATACTAGCGAAAAGCTGGTGATAGTCAAGTGTGTCGGGTGTTATACGTGCAATTACCCCACCCCACCCCGTTTTGCACCTAAAAACTCAGCCTTAGAGTAATAATGACTGGTAGTTTTACCACATCTGGGTTTTACCTCAGGATTCATCACCATATCGCACGAGTCTTTTGGTGAAGAACAGATCCTTCATTTTGCTATCTTACTTCTACTTCCGAGCCACTGGTTCCTGTCGCACCACATCCAGTGTATTAGAACGTAAAGGACATTACATTGCCAAATTGAAGATTGAACACCGAAGGCCCTATTTAAGGAGAGGTTTGCATAAACTTACATAGTACACTGTCCGCTGTGCAATAAATACATTCTGTCTATCGGCACGTTGGTCTGGTTCTCGATTTCTACCGTGCACCGTTCATCCCCAGTCTATGGCACCTTATTGTCAGAATATCGTCTAACAGAAATATCATGTCCTGAATATTTTTTGCGAAAATATCCCCCACTGGAGTTCGTAATAGAAAATCTGTAATCCATGGGGAGATAATTTTGTAAACGAAATTTAGGATTGAATATTGAACGATATTTTTGAAAGTTATATTTTGTCATATAGTGTACCAATTACTTTGCATCACTGTTCTTGGAGTTTTATTGCTGTTTGTCATAAGGTAGGAGCAGTGCTTGATTTGTAAAAAATTAAGCGTCCAAACCAAAGGTATTACTCATTGGTACAGTGCAGCTGGCACTACAAATGTCACCTGAAACTGAAATTTTAAGTTTAAGTGTTACAATTGTTTTGAGATATATTAAATAGTTCAATGCTGCACTAAAAAACGCTGTTCAAATATACACTCACAGTGCCACCATGTAGTGATTTCTCCTACATATGTGCCAGTGTTTACAAAAATGTACTGGAGCTAAGCACCGTAAAGCCCCGGCACAAATTAAGCACTGGGTAGGAGTGCTGGTTTGTTTTAGGTAGAGCCAGAATGGGAAACAAAATCAGTTCTGGCACAAATATTCAAACCAAAACCTCAGTTCACTGTGTGACTGAGATTAGCAAGTGAGCCTGACTGTATCCAGTGAGTTTGTGGGAGGGGAAACTTATCTTCTAGGAACTTTTACTTTTTTTAGAAAATGGCGACAAATAGTGAATTCATTTTACAGCACATTTTTTCAAATTCATTAACTAAACACATTCGGGGCTAGTTCATGACAGGCCAATTAGTACTAAAAGCAGCTGCTTGGTTTGTATTCCACCAGAAAATATCATAATGCAGGAATGGCCAGCCACCCACGACTGCAGAGTCTGCTTTTCCAATTTCCCTTTTACCCCTGCCATTCAGTGTCCAAGGTGTCCTTCGGGAGTTTGAGCCACTGCCTTTGGCTTTGTGTGCTTGGAAGTGGGCCCTTATAGAACACTCACAGCTCCTGTTAAGGCTTTAGGTGGGCACCATGCTGAAGGGTTTCAGACCTGAAAGTAATAAATAAGCATTGGCAAAGCCAATAGGTCTTGCCTAAATGAGATTTATTGGTTTTGCTAATGCTTTTAGCGGTTTTGCAAATGGCTAAAAGTAATGTAAAAAGGCTGTATGACACAGCCAACATTGTCTGCATTATAACACTTTTTTATTTTCAGTTATGCTGCCCTGAAACTAACACTGCTATATAATATTGGCTAAAAAAAACAATGACAAAGCCAATAGATCTCGCATAAGCAAGACCTGCTTGGTATGGAAAGCCATATGGTAAGTTATAAGTATTTATATGGTGTTTACAACAGCTGAATCGCTAATGTTATAGGATAGAGAATGCCCTTGCCAAGGTGTTACTGTGTCCAGATTCAGAAGCATTTTAGGACCATACAAAAACTGTGAAAATGTGCCATATAAATTTGCTGAATGAAACATAAATTGTAGGTAGACAGAAAAGTCCAATAGGTTACAGATTATATTACACTGATGCTTTAGTTTATGTGTTACTTTGGGTGCAATGGTTAGAAACAAATCAATAAGGCACTTCTGACTGCTTGTTTAGTAGTAAAATATAGCAATAATCGGTGCTCAGTCGGTTTCCTAGAGTTCTTGGCCCCTGTGCCACTGCACCTTCTGCACCATCCAAATCATGACCCTAGGGCCTGCAAGGTAACTGTACCTGTGACCGCTTGTTCAGTGGCAACATATAGTAATAATTGGTGTTCAGTGGGTTTCCTAGAGCTTTTGGCCCTTATGCCGCTTCACCTTTTGCACTATCCAAATCATGACCCTAGTGCCTGGAAGGTAACTGCACTTGGGACTGTTTGTTCAGTGGCAACATATAGCAATAATCGGAGCTCGGTGGGTTTCCTAGAGCTTTTGGCCCCTGTACCAATGCACCTGCTGCACCATCAAAATCGTGGGCCCTACTTCCTGCAAGGTAGTTGCACTTGTGACTGCTTGGTCAGTGGTAACATAAAGCAATAATCGGTGCTCGGTGGGTTTCCTAGAGCTTTTGGCCCCTGTGTCACTGCACTTGCTGCAACATTCAAATTGTGGCCCCTAGTGCCTGCAAGGTAACTGCACTTGTGACCACTTGCCTAGTGGTAGCATAGAGCAATAATTGGTGTTCGGTGGGTTTCCTAGAGCTTTTGGCAACTGAGCCACTGCACCTGCTGTGCCATCCAATTCGTAGACCTAGTGCCTGCAGGGTAACTGCACTTGGGACTGTTTGTTCAGTGGCATCATATAGGAATAATCGGTGCTTGGTGGGTTTCCTAGAGCTTTTGGCCCCTGTGCCACTGCACCTGCTGCACCATCCAAATCATTGCCCTAGTGTGTGCAAGGTAACTGCGCTTGTGGCAGCTTGCCTAGTGGTCACATATTGCAATAATCGGTGTTTGGTGGGTTTCCTAGACCTTTTGGCCCCTGTGCTACTGCACGTCCTGCACCATCCAAATCATGGCCCTGGTGGCTGGCATGTAACATGAGGAAATCGTTAATCTCTAGTAATGTATGTGTTCTGAAAAAGCCACAGTTGCAGATGGAATACTTCATTATTATGTAGGTAAATAGACAGTGTAAATTGCCCAAGATCACCGTATGTTAGGCTGATGCTGAGGCTGAAATGAGGTTTTGTACTTTGTTCCTAAAAAGGCAGTTTCACAAATGAAATGGACTTAAAGAAGAAGAGTGTTGCAAAAAATGTGCAAGTGTTTTGTGCAGATGAAGAAAAATAAATCTTTTGAGATGGTTATGTCTAAAATAAAATAAAAAGGGGCATAAGCAGGCTCCAAGGAGGAAGGCAGCACTCCTCTTTCCTATAAAGGCTGTGCTTTGAAGTCAGCAGAAAGCAAAACAAAATAACCAGGCTCGCATGAAAACACAGCTTGACATTTGACCTTATTCTTTGAATGCCCAGAAAATGTGACAGATAAGAATGAGATTTAAATGCCTGTTGACAGAAAAGGAGTTTGTGGAAGGATTCAGTGAGCACAGCTTTCTCATTGGGCAGGATGAACTGAACCTGGAGAGTGTGAGTAACAAACCACAAAGACAATGGAAAGTGAGAGCATTGGCATCCCCAGGTCAACTTTCTGAAAGTCCCCGGTATGTCTTCTGATAGGTTGCAACCTAAAAACAGACATTGATATAGACCTCAGTCAGGCCCTGTTTTTATGCCCTTAACTTTAGATCCAGGAACACTGATTGATTTCTCAGCAACGACTGTAAACATCATTAAGGTTATCCAGGAGAGCAATGCAGTCTCTGTTTATATTTCAAGTTGTATTTCATCTTGCATTCCAAAAGACTATTTGCTTTCTTCAGATGTTATGTTTTTCTACCTTCATTTTTAAGCACCATTTGTCTTGTGTAGTGCAAACTGTCAAAAGAGTCACCTCAAGGTGTCTGGTTAAGCTCAGGTTATGAGTGGGTTTTCATGATGAGGCAAGATTGAGACCTAGGAACTGAGGCTCAAGGCAGTGCGAATTTCCCACAGTGCCTGTCACTGGGTCTTAAATGTAGACTGACTACATGCACTTCCAGTTCTTGGCTTCTCTGAATAGCGCATAGAGCCCTGATCGCATGTGTGCCAATTCAGACTGTACAAAAGTGTGTGAAGGTGGTCCACAGCTGTCAAAATATGAATAGCACCAAAGGAAAATAAAATGCTGGGCTAATAGGTGAGTGGGTGGTGTGTGTATGTGGTGATGGTGAAGTGGAGGAGATGAAAGGAATTATGTGCAGGAGAAAGGGAAACGGAAGGAGGTGTGGTGCCAGATATGCAAATTAATGATTTCAGAATTATGTTAGGAGTAAAAGGGTGTATCCAACAAAGTGAGCGATTGCAGAGGAATGCAAGACACAAAGGAGCTCAGGAGTGAGTGAGACCCTCCGAAGATCACTACCTCTTCTACAGATCTTAGTAATATTTAATTCATAGTCCCATGTTTTCAGAATTTAAACATTTTAAATTCTAATCATTCATAACATTATTACTCATTTATTTGATTCAGCTGTTATGTGCCTTTTTAGGCATATGTTCTTTGCAGCATGATCGGTAGCACACTTTGTGAAACGTAGCATTTTAGTTTACATGTTTTAAAAGATAAACCTACTAAATAGATCACCACTTCTTGGAAAGAATTTCTAGTTATGCTTCTTTGGCTACATCCCCGTTAGAGACCCTGCTCACTTTTTTAACCCTCTTAAAATCGTTGTTCTTGTGACATCCTTACAATGGCAAAAATGTTGGCATCATAACACATATGATTCAGTTGACACCAACTCACTGTGTAAGAACAATCACGTGTGTTGTATTGTATTCTAACATTTATATAGGGCCAGATTTACAAGAAACTGGCGCAGCACGGTCCTGCCCCAAAATTAGCAATGACGCACTGTGCCAGATTTGAAACGCAGGGATGCGCTCTATTTACAAGAATTTGGCTCACCCCTGCGTTTCCCCTGCACCGGCACTAAATTAAGCAGCCTGTGCCAACACAAGCATCCTTGCACCTTAGTGCAAGGGTGTCTGCGTTGAGGGGTGTGATTGTTTATGTGCAGGAAGGGACATCTTCCTACACATAAACAATCAATCATGGCATTTTGCTTCTTATATATGTGCTGCAGAATGCAGGACACATAGAAAAAGAAAAAAACGAGAAGGAATAAAAGTATTCCTCCTCGTTGTGCCATGCTAACGCCACCCCTGGGGTGGCAGTAGATTTTGGTGCTGCCTCAAATTTAATTTTCTTGTAAATCTGGGGCAGCATCAAAAGTAAGTGAGTGTTGTTGTGAAACACCAACTGCAACACCTATTGCACACCCCTCTGATGCAGAAAACTGCATTGGAGGGGCCCATATTTACAAGGTGGTATAAAGCCACAAAAAGTGGCGTTACACCTCCTTGTAAATATGCAGAAGTGGTTAGCGCTACCGGAACATCGCAAAAGTGACGCTCCGGTGGCACTAGGGCCTTGTGAATCTGTGCCATAGAGCTTACTACCCCCTTGTGGGGCACTGAAGCACTTGTGTACATGGGTAGCATGCTACATGTGTAGAGTTTGTAGTTGGGAGTGTGTTGTCTATGTTTTAATCCTATTTGGGAAGTGTTTCCATATTGTGCTTGATGACCACCAAGGTGTGCTTATTATGTCATGGGACTCAGAGCTTAGCAGTGTGATGAATAAAGGGGTGTGAGGTGCAGGCACGCAGTTTATGAGTTTCAGTAAGCCGACAGCTTTTATCAGCTTTGCAAGACCCTTTAGGTTACTTCTTGTAATCATAGTCCACTTAGAACACTGATACTCAAAGTACGGCCCGGGGGCCGCATGCGGCCCTCCTGACCTTTACATGCGGCCCCTGGTCAATAGCAGCAATGGGCTGCCATTTACCCAACTCAGCACTAGCATACAAAGATGTCACATAAACAGGCAATCATTTATTTAAAGGTTAACGAAGTAAAAGAAAGGGACACCTTCATTTTAAAGACATCTTGAAGCAAAAACTCACTTAAAATTTTAAAACGGGTCCTTTTATTTACAAGCAGAACCGTTTCACCTTAATAAATCAGATTATATATGTGCATTCAGAAGTATTTCTTTTTTAAAGTGATAGTTTCAAAAATGAATTTAGGAGCAATCACCCCCCACAATGAGACCAGTGAACTAAGACGCAAGCCAGTTGTTACGTGCACTCTTTGGTGGCCTGGGTTCTTATTATACATGAACACAATTATAGTTTATTAAACCAAACACCGGATAACGTTTTGTATGGTGCACATCCTGAAGTCGTGTATTTTAAGGCCCTCTTATATGTGAAAATGAACAAAAAGGAGGGCTATAGAAATAAAACAATTGACTAGAATCACACAATTTGGTTAAGTGGGGAAGCTGGGATTAATCCTAGGTTTTCTTGTTACACATTGTGCAGTTCAGCCACTAAATGTTTATGCTTTGCTTCCCCTACACCCTCCTTACCGACAACCCCCCTCTTCCTCCCACGCCGCCCCACAAGCCCCTCAATGCTGGCATGAATGTGGCCCTTGCTCACATCACAGACCAAAGATTTTGGCCCTTGGGAAAATATTTGTGAGTACCCATGACTTAGAAGGTTAAATAATGTGATGTGACTGGTAGAAGAAATTAAGAATACAGTAGCGTTTATCATGTATTCTTTGGCATTTGGCACCTTGAAGTTGATTACAAGTGAGACAAAATAAACTGAGATTTTTACAACCGACGGTCAGTACTGATTCCCCAAAGTGTGGTATTTACCAGGTTTTGGACAGTGCTTTGTGAGATTTCCGCTGGAATGAGAGACTAAATTTACTAAATAAATGCTTTGTACACCAAATTCTCCTTGTCTTAGTATTTCTAGGCATTCTTCACTTGATAAATTTCGGCACGTTTGACCTCCCGAAATATACCTGGGAAAATTGTGGAGGTGTGGTGATTAACGGGGGTTTGTGCACAGGTGTCAGAATTTCACAGCCCACTTGTAATCTGGACTATGACTATCCTTGATTTTTTAAACCACTACCCGTGTACTCTACCTGTATATTTCGTGGTTAGAGAAGTTCCAAACTCCATCTGTGAAGTAACAGAAAGTGAGAATATTTTGTAATGTACACAATTTGCAGTATTTGCAGAGTTTCTGAACTTCATCTGCAAAGGTCTTTTACCATATAAAAAATATAAACAAAAGGTTTTGCTAGAGAATTGTCTTGTAGAAAATAATTAGCAAAACAATTCTGCCGTGAAAGAGTCTATTTGCAGTATTTTGTTTCCAAACTTACTTTTAGCAGATCATTTCTCATGCAATATTTTTTTTTCATGAAGACTTTTTAACGTTTTTAATTAAATCTAAAAATCTTCAAAACGCACATTCGTTAACCTACTCAACTATGCTAACAACTAGCAGTGTCCAGAAGGGGATGCATTAAACTTCAGTAATAAGTTAAAAAAAGCACTGATAAATGTAAAGTGCTGGGATGTTATTGCAGGAACGTTGTAAGCTCCTTAAGAAAAATGTGATTCCGGATGTTGCCCAGGTTGCTCTCAAACACCTGATACACGTCCATTCTCACTACTGCCCTCCACTGCCCTCTTAAGTGAGACGAACGGCCTTGTTTCATCGCGGGTGGGTGAGCACAGGCCCACTTTGGTTAGAGGCTAAACGCCGAGGGGCCTTCCTCGGATACAGAAGTGCTTTAAATTGAAATATAGAAACGCTGTACTCCCTATTTAGAGTACTCGTTCGCCCCCTAGAAAAGCAGCTAGTCTCCCTTGCAAATTAAAGTGCAGGTATTCAGTAACGGGCAGTTCCTGCCCACTGATAGCATTGGATCAGTGTCCTTAAAAATTGTAAAGTGCCTCTCTGCAGGATTCATGGCTGTGCAAGGTGAGATTCAAACCCCGAGAGCTTCCTGGCAGCACCTCACCTTGAAAGAAACTGAGTGAGTGGACTTTGAACGTCCCTTGAAATTCACAAGAACCCCACCCCTCCAGGGAGCTGGTTCTGAGTGGTATTGACCGTCAGACTCCTTTCTCCTGAGAGCCGTTCACAAACTGAGACCTCCTTCTCCTGATATCCGAAGTCGTTCACGCCGTGAGAGACCCTTCTCCTGAGAACCATTCACACTCTGAGACCCCCCCCCCCCCCCCCACTTCTCCTGAGAGCTGTTCACATCCTGGCACCCCTTCTCCCGAGAGCCGTTCACACCCCGAGATTCTCTTCTCCCGAGACCCGTTCATACCCTGGGACCCCCTTCTCCTGAGAGCCGTTCATACCCCGAGACCCGCTTCTCCTGAGAGCCAGTCACACCCTGGAACCCCCTTCTCCTGAGAGCCCTTCACAACCTGAGACCTCCCTCTTCCAGAGAGGCCTTCACACTCTGAGACCCCCTTTTCCCGAGAGCCGTTAAACGCCCTGAGACCCCCTTCTCCTGATAGTCGTCCTCACCCTAAGACCTCCTTCTCCTGAAAGCCGTTCACATCCTGAGACTCTGTTCTCTTGAGAGCCGTTCAGACCCTGAGACCCCCTTCTCCCGAGAGTCGTTAAGACCCTGAGACCCCCTTCTCCCAAGATGGCGTTCAGACTCTGAGACCCACTTCTCCTGGGAACTATTCACACTCTGAGACTCCCTTCTCCTGAGAGCCGTTCACATCCTGAGACCCTGTTCTCTTGAGAGCCGTTCAGACCCTGGACCCCCTTCCCCCGAGAGGGGTTCAGACACTGAGACCCCCTTCTCCTGAGAGCCGTTCACACTTTGAGACACCCTTCTCCTGAGAGTCGTTCACACCGTGAGAGCCCCTGGTGATTACTGACCCTGTCCATTAAGGCAACGAACCCGGAGGGGCACCTGGCTTTGAGTGTCACTGACTCTCCGGACCCTCAAAGTTGCACGATCCTGGGAGCCACCAGCCTTAGGGCTGCCTGACTTCCATACCCGTCAAACATCGAAGGCGAGTGTCTTCGGAGCACTTACTCGAAGCATTTTTGACCTTCCGAGGCAAGAGCGCTGAGCGAACTTATAGTTACTCCGCCGGCACAGAGAGGTTTTGGAGCACTGGCCCTCAGTGCTCATGACAGCAGCATCCTTCAGTGAACGGACCCTCGGAGGTTTTTGGCCACGAGTGATCATCAGGGTGATTTGATTCTTAGTGCCCACGACATTGACAGCCAAGGGTGCCTGGACCCCGAAGCCCCTGACGGAATAGATACTCGCCCCCAGGCGCCTTTGACCCTGAAATCCGTGAGCTGAATAGGTCCTCTGCAGTTTATAGGTCGGAGTGAATATAACCTGAGATCCCCCTGAGTGAGTCTTCCTGAGATTGTGAAGAGTCTCTGAGGGGCAGTGTCTCATATTCGCGGAGACCCTTCCCGCCTCTCCCATCTCAGAGCACTGCACTTTCCAGCTCCCTGGCTGCGCTGGCCACTCACGGCCTGTGGTCGCAGAGGCCCCTTTGCCCCCTGCATTCCTTACATTTTGTGGCGGGACTGTGTTTTCCTCCCATCTCCCAGGATTGCTGCTGTAGATTTATGACTTGGGGCGAGGAAAGCTGTCCGGCCCAGGGATTTATCCCTGATTCATTTAGGCTATTCAATAGTTTACGAGTAACTCAGGAGGAGCCGACTCAGGCGCCCCGTAAATTATTTATTATCCTCGCATGAAATTTAGCAAAGCCGAATCCAGGAAATGATGTCTCCCTGGGGTGTTCGGGGCCACGCCCCCTCCCAGGACCGGCACCAGGCTCTGCTGCATTTTAATCTCTCTGATTTATTCGCTGCATCAAAATTTAAGAGCCGGGTCTCAGCTCTTGGCATCAATCACAAAGGAAGGAAGCTGCTTCGCCTCACAGCAAGAGAAGTGCGTGTGCCATCATCCAGTTCTCTCTTTACACAGTGTCCGAGGCTACTGCATGGCTGACCCCACACTGTACGCTGCTATTCAACTGTCTGTAGCATATATACGTTAGGCTGAGTGTTGGGAGGGGTGTTGTCTTGATCCTTTTTGGGAACTGTTTCCATGTTGTGCGTGATGATCACCGAGGTGAGGCTATGGAGTTATTGCAGTGCTTAGCTGTGTGATGAGTGAATAAGTGCCAGGTATTGACACTGCACAGCACCCCCCCTTGATCCCAGACAGTTTGCAAAGCTAAACCATACTCCAAAAACTACCCTCAAGGGGAAAAAATGGAACTCTGAAAGGATTTGTGGGGTGGATTGTTTGTTGCTTACAATACACCCAAAGAATACCCAGCATGGAATTAATGAATAGTTTTTAACATACAATACACTGTAGACATAACCGTGTCATACGATTCACATATTTGTATCCATTTATTTATACCAAACAGTGCATGAGAAATTGTGCATAGCTTACTTGTTCACATTGTTATTAAAAGGTTGATGAAGGATAGAATGACCTTGGGCAGTCTTTTGAAAAGTCCATGTTCTGTGCTATAGCTGATTTGATGTAAGGACGTTCATAATTCCATGGAATGGAGTGATTTATCCCAAAATTAATCCTCCCGTGTTATACCTCTTTAATTTGAATCCACGTTCTCATGTCCAGAAGGCTATCCTACGTGTGTTGACATGTTTTGGCAAAAGAAAAAAAACCGTAAACGCCTAAATGGCCTCGTCATGATGATCTCAATGACTTATAAATAAAAACGTGCATACACTTGGCTATTTGTAAGGATAAAAGGGCACAGCAGATGAGGACAAATTGCCATAATGATAGGACATACTTGGCACTACCATGCACAAACGGCAAAAGGGTGAGGGTGTGGAAGCCAGTAATATGGGCGTTACGGACATCAAGGGATTGAGCACCTCAAAGGTCCCACTACAGAGGCAAAGAATCCTAAGGCAGGTGAAGAAAATCATGGTTGTACCTGGTAATCTGGTGACTTAGTAACTACCCTACCGTCCATGAATCACAAAAGTAACCACAAGCACATCATTAAATCCATGGTTGTGGTGCATTTTACCACAACGTCACTCAGCTTAAATTAAAGACATTGGAGATAAAAGACTATGAGGCAGGAATGAATATAATAAGAAAGTGTTTACCAAGGGAAATAACTTTGAAGAGATTATTGGATACCGTTCAACCAAAAGGTATAAATGACAGACTGGAAATGTCATGGTTTCTATGAACTGACAAAACAAATTGTTTTGTGTGACTACTTGTGAACATTTTGCGGTCTAAGATATGTTGTATAGTAACAAATTTGCTACCTCTCATTTTGTCTGTACCACTACTGGACTAGTAAGCACTGGCATATCGCAAACATGAAAATCAAAGTTTTTTTTGGGGAGTTTTGTTGAGAGTAAGGGTTTACACCAGGACACACATTAGAATCAGTTAAAGATCAAGTCAGCAACAATATAGTTTTGCATTATGTTAGGGACAGTGTTGTCAACTTGTCATGTGTTTCTGTACATTCCTTAAGATGACTGGCACAATGGCTCGAATTCATATCTTATGAGTTCTCTTCTCAGAGCTTTCAAACTATTTTTTTACATTGCTTCTTACTAACTTACGAATGACATCAGAACTATTTTCAATCATCCCACTAACGTGGCACAAGTCAACACTTTAAGATGGCCAACTTAAGAAAGAATACAGTGTAAAAACTACCTTCTGTCATGAAGACAATGCTCAAACCCATCATATAGAATGAGTAGGGGGTTCTCCACTCCGTCACCTCTCACTGCAATGAGTACATTTATGAAAGGCATAATGCCGAAAACTGAAATTCAATGAGCTAGTGGTGACATCAGTTCATCATCTGTAGTATTTATACTTCACTAGCCATATTGTGTGGGCCAGAATGGTCGCAGATGACCTGCAAGTCACTAGTGTCAGATGCCACACCAAACAATAAGAAGTTATTGAGGGGGTTCCAGATGTCTCTGGCTCAGGACGTGAGAGGGAGAAGTTCTGCATAAAAGTTCTGTTTGCTCAGTACAATAGATTAAAGAATCAATTCAATGCTTATTCTTAAGGGACCCCCCGTGCCCCAAGCATGCAGCAGGTCTTTTTTTCAGTACTAATGCTAGCGCAGTATACCATCTATAAGGTGCTGGCACTTCCCATGCCCACCCAAGTATTACCAGTAGATGGCCATGAGGCAAACCATGTCCAATGATCTCTGATAAGGCCGCTATGATTTCATGCCAATAGCGCTGTATGTTAGCACACACTCATGCCAGATGGGAAAAAAAAACTCCAATTGCCCATGCCAGGCACAATCTGAGTTCTACTGAAGGCCACACCCTTGTAACATTTCTGGGATCTAATATGACTTAATTAATTGCTTAATCCTTGTTGTGAGTTCACATGCTAGTAGAGTAGGTAGGAACCTTCTGCTCAATAGGCCTTTATTTTATTTTTATGGTGCTTGCATACTTTTTTGAGACTTGAATTTTTATAGAGAGTTTTCCAATCGAAGGCCAACCAGTAAATGCCAGAGTAACACTAGTGATATGCTTTTGAACACTCCAAGATGGTGGTGGCCATTTAGACTAATCTCTGAACTGAATATTGGCTGGACAATGCTTTGATCATGTGACTTATGCTAGTTCCTAACATACATTAAAAAATATTAGAAGGCCCTGGTCAGAGAACAGGTGCTGCATCCATCTATCATTGTGCAGGCCAAAGGCAGTGTGCAATGAGGGTTGGCAGCCTGTGGGGTGTTGGTATCAGGGCCAACACCATACTGTGCACAGCTGAAGACCCTTTGCAGTTGGTGCTGGACAACAACTGGGTATTGGGCTCAGGTCAACCATGGCGGGTAGGGTGAAGGGCATCACCAGAGGTCAGACTCTTTATAGACCCTCTGCAGCAGAGGAAGGATTGGCTGTCTGCAGGGGGTTGGACCCAGGGACTAGCTGGAGGCCAAGGTTACAGTGATGTTTAGGGTGAGGTATGGTTTTAAGTTGGAGAAAAACAGAAATTAACTGAAAAGAATAAGGTGAACAGATGTTACAGTTCAGTGTTTAAATGAGATAAGGACTATCATTTAAGCCCCCCCAAAATATTGACATTCACCAGCTATAGTTTAGTCAACTAACAATAACTTGCACAACTGTCAGGCACTGCTTATGACTTGACACACCTGTTACGTTAAATGACATAATTGATGACATTACTGATGACATCTCAAATTACACCATTGATGACGTCACTGGCTGGAAAAGGGGAACAGTAGGTTTGTATTTGTGGTGGCTTAGATGAATGTCGTCAAAGATGAGGCCTATATTGAATTATTCTGTGATTGGTGGGAATAGATTGGAGCGATGCCATGGTTTGGGTTAATTTTGATCAATGTTGTGTGCCTGTGCTGAATATATGATTCATGCTATGTTTGAAGTAAAGATGTGTCTTTTTGATGGGTATGTTGATGTCTGTTGTTAAGAAATTAACAGTTGCAGTGAGGGGTGTGGTGTTGTTTAGTGGTGTTTTAGGAGTGCTGTTTGTGCAGTAAATAGTTGTGCTTGTACTGAGCTGACCGTAAATGACGCAGAAGCTTTCTGATGTTTGTTATCTTTAGGTGTGCTAGGTGAAATGTGTGTTGGACAGGTGATTCCCAGTAAAGGGTGGAGGTATAAGAATGCCATAGAAGTGGGGAGATGTTGATGTGATGGGATGTTGTGCTCACTTGTGATGACCAATCCCATTCTCCCATGATCTTCGACAATTTCTTGTTATGCTGAATCAGGCTACCACTAGGTTTACATGGTCTGTTTGTGGCAGGATGAAGTAGGGTATAAGATTCAAGGTTGGGTGCTAAGGGATGTGAACAGATTGAGGCGCTGCCATAAGGTAGCAGGGGAGGTGAGGTGACATTTAAGACATGAGTATACATGCTGGGTGTGAAGGAAAGAGGGGAGGGAAGGCACTTGGAGTATGGGATGGAAGGAGAAGTGGTGGGCAGGAGATTGTTAGTAGGGAAAACGGGTGTGTGTGTGTGTGGATGTCTGTGACAGGTAGGAGTGGAGTCAAGTGTTGCAGGGCAGAGATGAGTGGGAAGGGCATTTTAGCCAATGGGAAGAAGAGTGATGTGGTACAAAGAGTAAGGACACATTAGGTGGTGGGGAGTAGGGTGATGGGGAATGAAGAACAGGGTTGAAGTCGCATGGGGCTATGTGGGTGATGTTAATGGATGATTGAACAGAAAAGTAGTGTTTGGAGTGTATTGTGTTTGAGGGGAGACTTGGACGGGTCAGAGTTGGGGGTTACAGCATGTACGGTGAAAGGGAATCCTTGGGGTGATTATGTAGCCAGGTAGTAGGTGGTGGTGGTATGAGATTGAGAAAAGACGTGCAGTGGTGAAAAGAAGACAAGTGGTGGGGGGTGCTAGGGACAGTGGGGAAGTAGGTGTTTATGTAAGGAGGTAAAAAATTATTAATGGGAGTGTAGTGTGAAAAGGAATGAAATTGAATGTAGTGTTGATTCTTTGTAAAACAACCTGAATGTAAAAAGTAGGTTTTACAATTAGAGGTAAACTAATGTGGTTAACATGTATAGCCACTGAAAATTCAATATATTTGAGGTAACATAGATGACTATTACTTCTGCACGTGTAAATTGTACATAGACACACATTAACCTTTGTCCTGTGTCTTACCTCCTTCTTAAACCTAACCCTACATTTTCAATTCTTGCCTTTAAAGGGGAGATACCCCAATTGTGTGACACCTCCCAGCAATACTTTACCCGCGCCGTCTTCTTACACTGTTCCTTTCACCTTCACTTCCACCTTCCATTACTTTAATCCCAACTCTAATCCTACTCCTACGGCGTACTGGTATCTGGACATTTCATACCTTTTAGTTAAAAGAGGCCCTCTCCAATGATGGAGAGAACTTGAAGGATGCAGCAGGATGGCTTGCAGCATTCACATTACAGTTTTCCTCACCCCAGGTACTCAAAATGTACTAGTTTCTTTATCTGTTTTTAGCAGCAATTATTTGTTTCAATGTTATGTCGTGTCTTTTTGTTGGTATTTGCACAGCACAAGTCTGCAACTGGAGTGCAGCTCGGATAAATAAATGAGCCCCATTTCTTGAGCCAAAATGCTTCAGCCAATCCTGTTTCTAGGCCTCACCTAACAACAACCATAACCATAGCCATATACTTACACAAACCCATAAACCAATCCCATGACTAGCCCTTATGCCATAACTAATCATAACACCGTCCTTTACACTTTCTATAAGAAATTGGAATTTTTTGGGGATGTGCGACTGCCCATTTCAAGGAACAATCACAAACACTTTTCAGAGTGAAACCTTAAAGTCAGTAAAATAACCCAAGTTCAACACCTCAGTAGCACTGCCACAGAGTAGACAGGCTTAACTTAAGGCGATGTATGAAATATGTATGCAGAACCAAAACAGTAATAAAGTCGAAACACAAAAGAAATAAAAATCTCAAACCAACTTAGAAAAATGCAGGAAAATTTAATGAACATAATGACACCAAAACAACAAAAATCCAATAAAGGGAATCAGAGATATAATAAAAAATAGAAATAAAAAAAAACTTTGTTTATTGGGTTTTAACAAGTACAAAAAAAACAGTGTTGCAGTAAGGCACTTGTGTATATAAACGTCCCATAAAGTGCACCCTGGTCCTCATCACAACTAGTTTGACTGTACTCTTCCGTTATTCGTCCTCCTCACTCTACCTGCACCTTAGGGTATTGGAGTTCAACCCTACGGCTGCATCCCGATCTCCGTCACAGCACCACTCTCGTGATTTGGGTCCTTTCAGTCGATGGCCTTCACCACACTCTCCCATGGGCCCCAGACCCTGTCAAACTCACGGAGACAACCCACAGTCCTATAAATGGCCTCTTCTGCTTTCATGAAGACCTATTCTGACCTTGTAGGGATCCTTGTCCCTCTCCAGCAGTGCACTGTATCGTTCCTTGACACCATCAGCACCACATTGGTAAAGAGGAGCATGTACCTATACAGTGTTTTTCTCCCCCAGATGTTCAACATTACCAGCTGGTGGGATGAGTGTTATAGAGCAGTCCAGAGCAGAGGAGATCTTTCCTCGTACCACCTTCGGGTACTCCTTAATGCCGGGGCACACCCAGAGGACATGAACCAAAGATCCTCGCTGCCTCCACCCCTTGAGACATCGGTCATTGATCATCTTACACATCTTATATAATTTAGCTCTTATATAGTACGCCCTGTGAAGGACCTTAAGCTAAACCAGTCAAAATCCCACTGGAAGGCCACCTCCCAGGGGTATCTGCAAGCCTCCCTCCCACCATTGTCATTTAAGCTCCCCAGAGCTTGATCCCATTTGCTCCTGAGACCATCAATAGGGTTGAGCTACCCATAAGCAGAGTGGAGTATATCTATGAGTCTGCATGTTTATGGAGTGAGGCGTTCAATATTTGCTAGTCCAAAGGTGTGTCGTCCACAACATCCCTTAAGTGGTCCCCTTATCTCATATCCCAGCAGGATGTGCATTATCTGCACATAGTGAAGAAACTGTCTTTCTGTCAATTCAAAGTGTGCCTGCAATTCAGGGAACAGTATTATCTCACCATCCCATTAGATGTCACCCAGGTTTGAGATACCCAGAAAGTCAATTTTTTATGGAATTCTACCTGCTGCAGATGTGCCAGTACAGAAGGGTCCACAACGGTATCTTGAGCGTTGCCCAACCTTTTATCCCCAATATAGTCATTGCTCTGTGGCAAATCTTGACCACCAATGCAGTCCGTCCCAGCAATCAGGTGCACCACACGTCGCAAACTGTTTACTGGGGTATCCCCTCTGATCCATAGCCCAACTATCTGCGTAAGACAAAGGTTGTTGTTGAGTCACATATTCCCAGTCATTGGTAAGCAGCAACTGGTCCACCCAGTAATAAATCCTCAAGTTCCGTAAGGCCACACCGATCAGCTGGCTTTTGAGTAATGGTAGAGAGGGCGATCTGAGGCATACCACTGTCCCATAGTAGCTGTCTAATTACTACTTCTATGTCCCAGAATAAACTGTCCAGGATATCAAATGTGGTATTTTGCAGTACATATAAAAACTTGGGCAGGTAGGTGATCTTGTACAAGGCTGACAGGCCTAGCATGGACATAGGGAACTTTCACCAATGGTTCACCACTGCTTTATACTATGTCAGATCCCATTCTAGGTTTTCAGGGAGGAACACATCCCTCTTCATATGTATATACCCAGATACCTGAAGCTGGTTGACTCCCACTTAAGAAGATTCTCTCAGCAACTGGGTGGAGTCCATTCTGTCAGTGGGAATGTGATTTGTTACAGTTAACAGGAATCCCCACATATTCCCAAAAGATGTTTAGTATTTGAAGAATACAGGGGATGTAGACCTCTGGTTTGCTATATTTAGCAGCATGTCTTTAGCGTCCTCCCAGTCAGGGTCCCATCACAGGGCCCTGACCAGTGCATTACCTGATATCCACCTCACCAGGGGTTCTATCGCCACAGCAAATAAAATCGGGGACAAGGGGTTTGGGTGCCCCTGCTGAGCCGCAATCTTCCCATCTACAGGCCATAAACCTTACTCTGGCCAAAGGAACACACTATATTAGTCTGACCCATCCTCAGAATGACTGCCAAAGCACATCTTCTGCAAGATTGCCAGAAAGTATACAGCCACTCCACAGAGTCAAACGCCTTCTCGACATTGAGTGATAATAATACTGCTGGTTTCCCTATCTGGTCTTTGTGCATTTCTACACATCTTAATTTATGATGTGCCGACTTATATGTTAGAAAGCCAAACCGATCTGGGGGCTATTATGATATCCGCCACTCTCACTAATCTGTTCACCAGTACCTTTGCCAGAATCTTAGTTTCTATGTTGAGAAGAGAAATTTGCCTCTATGAAGCATAGTCTTCCGGCAGTTCCCCTCTTTTTGTGTAAGAATACTGTCTGCCTGTCCCAGGTACCTGGGTAAAATACCTCTCACCATGGCGTGCACGGAGGCCACAATCTGAGGCTTTACCCCTTCAAAGAATTCGGAAGTTAATCTATTTGGGCCAGGGGACTTTTCAGCTGGGACAGTGCTTCAGAAAGCTCGAAATCCATGATATGGCCTCCAACTCCTTACATTCCTACTCCTCCGATTGGGTAACTGGAAGGTCTCCAGTGAAATCTGTCAGTCCCACTGAATCTCTGTCAAATCTCAACAGGCATAGATCCCCCAGAAAAACGAATCTGCAAAGGCCTATGCAACCCCTGTGCTACTTCATGCTGCAATCCATGGGCTAAGAACTCCTGAACCAGGCCCACACGTGGTCGCTGTCATCTTGGAGCTTTGACAGAGTCAATCCTTGCTAAACCGAACCAGTGGAATTAAGGCTCGTCAGCCTCCCTCGAGACTCTGCTGACTGCTCTCCAGATCTCCGATGGCCATTGAGACCAGTCCTGGCCCAGGCGGTCAACGAGAACTATATCTGCAAGCAGTGTGGTACTGAAGCTCTGTTCTCACACAAACCCCTCCATTCATGTTCTGGAGACGTGTATTTTTTAAGATTTAAATGAAAATAGCACCACAATGGGTATAGCATCAATGGGAATCAATGGTTGTGGTAGACTGGAAACTAGACGCAAATTGAGGCCAGTTGCGATGGTTCTCTGGTCAGATACATCAAATGAACTGGTGTGGGTAAATGTTTGGAAGTCAAAAAGTTTGAAACATTTTGAAGTCCTGATCCAAAAAGGGACTTTGGGGGTCATTACGACCTCAGCGGTCTTTTCGCAAGACCGCTGAGGTGCCGCCGTGCTGAAGACCGCCAGTGGTGGTGGTCTTCCGCGCCACGTATTATGACCGCTGGCAGGCCGCCGTCCTTTTTCGTACGGTAAGCCGCCAGCAGCCATACTGGCGGACAGCGGGAAAGTGGAGGTTGCCCAACCTCCACCGCCATGTCAACAGAACACCGCCCACTCAATCACGTCCCATGATTCGGTGTGGCGGTGTTCTGGTGATGGTGTTCTGGTGGCGGAGCTGCCCCCATGGATCCCGTCCCCTCCCGGAGGACCAACGGACAAGGTAAGTTGATCGTCCATTAGTGAAGGGGGTGGGGGGATGTTGTGTGTTGTGTGCATGCATGGGGGTGTGCGTGTGAGAGTGTAGAGGGGGTGAGTGAGTGAGTGTATGCATGCGGGAGGGTGCTGTGTGTATGTGAAATGTGTGCGGGTCAGACGGTGTGCATGTCTGTTTGTATGTGTGCGGGTATGTGTTGTCGGGGTGTATGTGTGCGTGTAGGGGTGTGTATATGTGCATGTTGGGGGTGTGTGCGTGTAGGGGTGTGTATATGTGCATGTTCGGGGTCGGGGTGGGGCGGGGGGTTGTGCCACCTTTGGGGAGTGGCAGGGAGGTGGGGGTAAGATTTGTGGGGGGTAGCGGGGGTGGGGGAGACCCCTATCAGTGCCAGGGAAGGAATTCCCTGGCACTGATAGTGCCTACCGCCATGAATCTCATGGCGGCTCCCAACCACCCGAGATCCATGGCGGTATGCAGGGTCCTGATACCGTCGGCGGTCTAGTGACGACCACCGGGCTGGAGACCGCAATCTCCAGCCCAGCGGTCTTCACCGCCATGGCGGTCGGAATGGTGAAGTGGCGGATGACTGCGGCGGTAACCACCGTGGTCATAATTCAATTTTTTTTCTGCCGGCCTGTTCGCGGTCTTACCGCCGCTTTACCACCGACCGCCAGGCTCGTAATGACCCCCTTTGTCTTTTTGGTTTTTAAGAAAAATCTGTCCCCCAGGACAAATCAGTAATTTGTAGGTGCCACAGGAGGACTGCCAAACGAATACCTGCCCAGGTTAGTCTCACTGAAACCATGGTTACTTTGAGGTTTTTGCTTGAAAAAGTTCTTAAGTGCCAAAAGAGAAAGGAACTTTGTCCTTTTTTCGAGATAAGAGAGCTTTTCACTGGGACAAACATCAAATTCAATCTGGTGCCATGGTAATGCCGGTCGTGTACATTTTGCTGTAGGTGCCCTTGGTTTTGGGGCCCTGGAACAAACATTTTGAAAAGTTTCCATTTTTTCTGGTGGCCTCATAACCACAGGAATAAAATTCTAAGCCCTCCGGACCTCTGGGGATGGCACCTAGAGACTCCCTAGATTCCAGGCAGCAGCCACCAGAAAAGTCCAGTTCAAGACCCAGTTGCCACTGGTTTGCAGGATACTTCCAAGAAAAGGTTTCTTGCAGCTTGACGTGCCCCTGTGGCTATACAGGAGGTCAGTTAATTTACCTTTTGGGCTTACTTCCTTGTCCTGTGTGCAAGGCGGAGCTGGCCCTGTCTTTCAGGACTCTTCTCAAATTAGGTCCAGTCCTGCTCCATACTTTCACAGTTCTGGATAGTGTTCTCTCCAGGTGCCTGGGGGTGCCATATTTATTGCCTGGTAACAGCTAGTGGATGGAGGTGGTGGGGTACTCCCTAATCAATAAGGTGAAGGTTCCCAGACGCAACTAATATCTACATGTTCAGTAGTTCCTGTTTGCCTTTCTGCAAACAGTCACAAAATGCAAAATAACATGGCATTTTCAAGATGTCAAAAGTCTTCAACACTACTAAACTTGTACTCAGAGGGGTATGGGTGAGTAGGGGAGTGCACTTTGGGAATCACTTCTATCCCCCCACATCTAACACTGTAAGCCTGCTTGAAGCAGGCACACTTTACACAACAAATCCAAAGACAGAAATATGGGAGGACAGAAACAGGGCCTCTGAGCAACCCACCAGGGCATACAAAAGAATTGTCCTTGCATTCTGTTCTCTATTTCAAGTGTCCCAAAGTGTTACATGTGGCTCAAAAGACCTGTCAGGTAGCATAATACTCTGCAGAGTCAAAAAAAGTCCCAGAGCACAGTCCTGCATATTCCATTGAGATAACAGAAGTCATCTCTGCCCATTTAGGTCAGCCTATTGTGTGCTCCCAGGAGGAAATTCACACCTACTTCACATCTCTTGTTTAGCTGAGCACCAGGTGGGATTTGCTGGAGAGTTAATGTGAATTAGACTTCAGGAATGTCAGGCACAGAAAAGGTCACTTTTTAAAGGTTTTTTTCCTTAGTATTTATTATAAATCCTAATTCACAGTTGAATTAGATTTTTAATACCATTAAAAATGTCTGCTTAATTATTTTTTTAGCTGGTCCTATTCACAAGATACAGTATTAGTAGTTTACTCTCTACTCTGATTTTCTACATATGACAGCTACACCTGCCATAGTGAAAATAGCATTTTGTGTCTTGTCACTGTAGGGATATGGTAGTATTAGTTTTCTACCAATCCTACTTTAAAATCCCATGCGCACTGCTTGTGTGCTACAGGGCCTACCTACAGGTGAGTTAATTATATTTAAAATGGAAATATTTACTTTAAAAAGAGTTATTTTGACGTTTCTAAAGGGTTTACATAGGAGCAGTCAGGTTACGCAGGGTAGGCCTGAGGCTCAGGTTACGGAGGGTAGGCCTGAGGCCATGTTTGCACTGCCACTATAGAATATGTCATAATAGGTGTGCAAGGCAAACAATGACATTTGACTTCCAGGCCGTAGGCGCACTTTCTATGCCATACACTGGGGACTTACATACAAATGAAATGTTCCATCAGGAAGAAGCCAATGTACCCATGTAACCATGTTCAGGGGGGCAGATACTTTATTCCTGGTTGCCAGGCGTAAAGTGCACATAGTTCTAAAACCAGCAAAAATAGATTCCTGCAAAAGATGAAACATATGGAGTGACCAAAGAGAAGAGGCACATTTCCTGCACGTTCCCTTACACTGTAACCCTGAACAACGGCCATTAATTTAACCCACTTATCTAACCCCATCCCTTGCTTTTACCTCAACCTTTACCTTAACTTTTACCCATATCATAACCCTAGCATATTCACTACACCGGAGCAAAAAAAAGTAAGACAAATTTCACATTCTGATTTAATATAAATTTTGTCTGTGGAAGACAAGAGCATGCGATAAAGGCCCCACTGAGAGACATTTCATCCTTGAATAAGTAGAATGTTGGGATTTCATGAGACGTTTTGCAGGTATGCTCTTGGGTGAAAAAAAGTCAGGTAAGGTACTGGCAAATAGCATTTCAAGCTGAAATTCTGTTTTTTTGTATATTTGTAAAAGTTCCATGAAATGTAGAAAACAAATATGTAAATGCACAGCTTGGACTACATCATTCCTCACAAAATAGTATATGGTAACCATAACCGTAACCTCTGCACCTACCTGAAATCTAACTATAAACCTTTCCATAATTGCATCCATTAACCACCACAGGCCCATGAATGTTTTCATTACTTTTTAATACTTGTATATTCTGAATGAATATGCTCATTACCTCAACGTCAAACTTCCTTGAATTAGAAGGAGGTTCAGTGAATTCTAATCTTGAAAGCTCAGAAATCATCACCACTTATAGGAAAGGGAAAAGGGAAGATCCTAAGTCATATTGCCCAGTCAAATTCCTCATATAAGAGGAAAATGTATTAATAAAAATTATCCCACAGAACCTTAAAGATTGGAAAAGAAACACAAAAGATGGTAACTAGAGTTTAATTTGTATTGCCTATATTGTTTTAGAGCTGACAAAAGTGCTTAATTTGAGCTGGTAGTTACCAGTCTGACCCTTCGACATTCATTTTTCGAGCTGGTAGGGCCCACCGTCACTTATTTTTCCTTATGAGGCATTTCCTGAGAGCAGCAGAGGGGACAACATAGAAACAGGGAAGAAGCAAGAAGATGAAAAAACTGTCAACAAGGAAGCAAGCAGGAGCCTGCAAAACCAAGATAAAGGGGCAAGGAGTATCGAGTATTTTGAGCAGTGCTTTGGGCACTAGCACTTGTGTTACAAATTAAGCAGTGGGTGACAAACACCGGCCCAGCCGAATGCCTGGGTAGCTGAAACCTAAAAATGCCTAGTCTTGATCCATCTCACATCTATTATTTTCACTGTCCTAATCTTTCTGTCTGTTTATTAGTGGCAACCGTAGTGTAATTATGCAAAAATACAGCAAAATTAAGGAAGATTTTGCAGAATTACACAAGCAGTGCAACCCTCCATTTAGCACTATTTTCTTAGCGCAAAATGCATCTATTTGTCCCAAATGGACCCAAAGATGCATTTAGCGCTAAGAAAATAGACCTAAGTGCAACAGGACACTAAACAGCAGCAGCCAGTAGTCACTTGCACTCTTTATGTTATGTTGTTGTATTGCGCTCCTCAGTACATGATGCTGACACGTGCCAACCTCTTGAGGTAGGATCTTCTTTGTGGAGGACTTCTTCAGGACAATGCCCTAACTTTTTCAAAAAGTGTGATGAACCCGGTTTACCTTTTAGCGGTTTTCTACTTATGCAGTAGGATTTGCATATTGGTGGTCTTTTTTTTACCAGTGTGCTCTTCAAGTGTCAAAAAGATGATGGCCTGGTTTCATTTTCTTCAGGTAAAAAGGCATGGTTCCAATGTTTAAGGTACAGGACTGACATTGTTTGTTCCAGCATGTTCTCCAATAATGAAATCCCTGGCTGGGTGTATGTGTCATGCAGTACTAATTGCTGGTTTCTCTAGCTGACGTCATTCTGGTTGGCATGAATAACTGCTGGCCGGTGTAGCTTCACACTTAGGGGCTGATTACGGGTTTGGCGGTCTGAAAAAAACTCAACCTCCAAACTCCAGATGAGGAGACTGTCGTGGTACTAGGGATCTTGCCCCAGCCCCACTGCAAGTTTTCCACTGGGCTGACCGGCAGAAACCTAGGCTTCCGCCAATCAACCCAGTGGAAAACGTGTGGCGGCATTGGACTCAGCTCCACGTGGTGGCCCCATCTGACAGGGGGGCCCCCTAGTGCCCTCGGAATGCGCACTGGCTGCACAGGAGACAGTGCACATTTCGACAGTGCTGGGTAGGGGAGGTCCCTGCACTGCCCATGACAATGTCGTGGACAGAGCAGGGGCTCCTGTGCGGCCCCTAGCACTTGTTCTCCACCAGCCTTTGCATGGCATTCAGGCAGGCATGAAAAGGCTGGCAGAGAACAAGGTTATAATCAGCCAGGAAGCGCTGACTTCAGTGCTGCCGTGGCTGATTACAACCAAGACCGCTGCCAGTCAGTCTGGATCTGAGATCCTGGTGGAGATGGCAGTCTTTTGGCCGGTCTGCCTGCCAAACTTGTAATGTGGTGGTCGGACTGCCACAGCCATGGCGGTCGGTCCTCAGCCGCATGTCTGGCGGTCTTGAGACCACAAGTCTTGTAATAGGGCCCATAGTCTCAGATTTACTTGAGTGTCTTAGAATGATTAGTTCTAGAACTCCTGATCCAATTCAAGCAAGTGCTATATGTGGAAACTAGAACTGATATAATTGTTTATTGACCTCCATTCTTGCTCCTGAATTGTTCTAATACACCTTAAGTACTGCACGAGCTAAATTTGAATCCATTGTTTTCTGTAGAGCACCATAAATCCTAAGAGTGTGCAAAACGATTTTGTAAAATTCTCTTACACATTTCTCATACCTTTTTGCCAACATTCATCGAAGTTGATTGCACAAAAATATTGTGAATTTTTAAAGTCCATTCCTATCATTTGTATGCTTCATAAGCACTTTTGGAATTTTGGCACCTTTTACTGTTGTGGGATTCTCATTGGTCAGAGTCAATACAGACTTGTATTTGGTTGATTTGCATGTTGTCTAGATTTTGCATTGTTTAGGGACATCTAGCTGAGAACAAACATGTATGGCCTTGGCTTTGTACCTAAGGTGCTCCGAAAAAAGTCTTTAGGTTAACTATACATCTGACGAACAAAGAACCTTTATTGCCTGCTAGTGCGCCTGGTCCTTGGTAAGTAAACTTACAAGAGGACGCATATAGGCCGATGAACCTTTTGGATAGCATGGAGTATCCTAGTTATGTAGTAATCGATAAACATCAATTATCATGTAATCAGTCACTAACCATTTAGAGAATCATTAAGCATGAGACAATTATATCAACATTTCATGAATAACCACAACACAATTACACATTTT
This sequence comes from Pleurodeles waltl, assembly GCF_031143425.1. NCBI lineage: Eukaryota > Metazoa > Chordata > Amphibia > Caudata > Salamandridae > Pleurodeles > Pleurodeles waltl. The sequence continues at coordinate 1,448,903,237 of NC_090445.1, forward strand.
ATCAATTTTATTTCCCTATTTGTTACAATACTAAATCATAAGGTTAATTTAATTTTATTTAATCATCTCAGAATTCAGCTCATTAGTGACCACCAATAACATAATCTAATTAGAACTTGAGAAATCATATGCTCTAGTATTTCAGCATAAGCTAACAAAGATTAATCTGTCAGCATTAACAGCAGAGTTCAGCAATCAGTTCGCCAATCATTTGTCACTGTCAATTGTCAGAAAAGGAAACCTTACCTAACCCAAATTAGCATTAGCATGTGGGACTTCATGCGAAAACAATTTAGAACACAAATTTAGAAAAAGTCTAGCTAAAAGGAAAACTTATCCAAACAGCGCAGTTGGTACCTAGAAAGAAAGGCACAAAGAAAACAGTCACATTGTCATAGCTAACCTACCCTCGGAATGGATCAGCAACAAAGTCAGTCTTCGTCTTCAGGTCATCAATCGATCAGCAACACTTCAGGCTCTCAAACGCATAAGCCCAATGACAGAATCTCGAATCGCGTCTTCTGACATCATCATCACTCTCCTCGCATCTGAAGTTTTAGCCCCTTGTCATAACTTTTTATTAAGGTTTTCCAGTCCATCCCCCTAATTCTTAATTGGTCAATTAATCACCAGTTATGACTCTATCCAGTAATATTATTTTTGCAAATCTATGAATTCTAATATTTCACCATTCTCAGTTGATTGATTGGTTCACTGTACGATGTCCTCATCATCCGGCTCATCAGGTATCGAAAATGTTGCATCTTCTTCTCCAGTCAGTGCCTCTATTGTTCGAGTCCTGTAAAAGTACATCAAGTCTGTCTTACACCAATTTAGTTACATTTTTAGTTCCATTATCTCCTGTTCATCTGTACATTGCAGAAAACTCTAGCAAAGCAGATTTTATTAACACAAGTGGTCAAGATTAGTTCAACACTTTGCTTTTCGACAGTGCGCTAATAATTCAGCTACTGTATGAGGCCTGGCAACTAGGCCACAACTTCGGCTAAGTTAACTCTACAATATAATGCAACACATAGGTTATACATCTCAATATGACATATTATTACATTATTATTGTTAATTTTCTATATTTTAGGCATTTTTAATCATTTTAGTACAAATTCGTAGAAACTGACTTGTCACTCTCCTTGGGCACACTTTCAAACGTGCACATTAATTTCTCTACGCTTAGTTTTCTCGTCAATCAAAACTCATAAACAATCATTAATAATTTCCTAATTAGCATATCTGCTTCAAGATACCCAAGAATCAATAAAATTGGACTTCTCCGGGGAACACTTTTACCTTGTATTATGCCCTATCAACTCAGCCTGGAAGAAATGCAAAAACATGTCTGTGCAATCCAAGGCTGTGCAATCCATTCCTGTTTGGCAAGGAGTCTGTGACCGACAAGAGGTAAGCCAAGCTTATCTAATGTCATGAGCTTTTGCACAGTACACTTGTTTGCACTGGCAAAAGTAAAATACCTTCTCCCACTGATCGACCATGCCAAGAAACAGGTATCCCCCCTAGGTACCCTAGTTCTGATCCTTTGGGAAAAAAGTAACACATCTGCTGACTTCTTTTGGTTTTCCCCACATGCAAACTTGTAGTATCTGAAACTTTGAAAATGCCTTAAAATACCTTTTAACAGAAAACAGAGAACAACATGACCGATCAATTTCCTGAAGAAGCAATACTAACAACCAATTATTTTGTCTCAGAGCAAGGAATAACCATATAGCACCTGTCTGGGTGTGGTGCACGGCAGGGTGCTCACTATATTAAAAATAGATAACGCATCTCAACTCCCTTACATTTTTCGGGCAATGTCTTTTGATTTCATGAGATTGATTGTATAAACTCTCCGTGCATTTTGGGATAAAGACAATCTCTTGATGAGGAAGAATAAAAGTTTGACCTGATGCAAAAGAAATAAACATACGAATAGCACAACTATTTTGTTCATTCATTTTAATACATTGCACATATTAACTTACAATAAACTGGTGAAGCACCACCTATGGTCACCACAAGTTCAAAACACCATCTGAATACCTGCCATAGTTAACTGCATTTTACTCTTTATTTCTGATTCCCAAAGGAAATCACATGCCTATTCTAAAATTACGAACACAAGTGGGGCTGTTCACAAACTGTATTATGCAGTATATTTAGTAGTACTGCTATAGTTCTACTAATGTACTGCAAAATATGCTATTGACAAAACTATGTGAGGAGGTTCCGCCTCCACCTCTCCTATCTTTCTGTATGCAGAGACCGTTTCCCCAACTGCAGGGTCTCTGCACACATACCTTTTGGTAGTAAATGGGAGAGGGGCGGAGGGAAATCACTGCAAAAGGGGAATACATACTTATTAAAGGGAGGGTTAGATGGAGAAGCAAGGAGGTGTTAATGAAGGGCTAGGAAGGGGTTAAGGGTGAAACATGAACCCACCCACAAAACGTTATGTAAATTGCTAGGGAAAAACTTCCATTCTAGAGTTATTACAGCCAGAAAGGACCTAAAACAATACATGTACTTCAACTCTGAGCTGGTGTTGGTCCAGCACCACCAATGATCGCTCACAAGTACTGCAACACCCTCCCATAGAAAATAATTAAGGACTTGAAATAAAACCTCATAGGAATTAATCTAAAACAATACATATCATTATTACTTGTTTAAAAATGTGATTGCATTTATTTTCTTAAAATAACACAAATAATTTATTTTAAAATATGTTATTAACCCTTTCAAATCTAAAAAATGATGTAACAATAATATTCATTTAAAAAGTAGTAAAGGCCCGATTTAGAACTTGGTTGGCAGAGGGGAATTCTCCATCGCAAATGTGACGGCTATCTCATCTGCCGTATTACGATCCCATTATATTCTATAGAGATCGTAGAATGGCAGACAAGATATTAGTCATGTTTGTGACTGAGTAGTCCATCTGTCAAATTCTAAATCAGGCCATAAGTTACTATTAATTAATTCTGTACATCACTTCTAATAATTTTAAATGCATAATACGTTTTTTTTCACGTTTGGGATTTTTTTTTCATTAAGCTTCAGAAAAACAATTTTATTTTAAATGTAATAAATTCAAAATGCTGAATTTTTATTAGAAGGTTAACAGGCCAATTTAGAGTTTGGCGGATGGGATTTTACTCTGTCAGGGTGAAGGAGTAAAGTGTCCCGAGCACAGGGCGCATCTGTCTGTAGCTTTGGCAATCGCCCCCATCAGGGTGGTTTCTGTCAATGCATTGTAACTTTGATGGATGACTCCTTCAACATGAAGGAGCCGCACAGCAAACTTACAATGTTTTTTATTTTCCAAAACAAAAACCCAAAGATGGAACAATGTCCCCTCACCATGGGAGTTTTCTCTGCCCCTTACCACCAAGTTTCACCTGGCAGTGATAGACTGTGTAAACTGGTCATGGGTTCACCTACTCTAAAATTTTGACGCTAATCCTACAAAGCACACTGAGGTTAAATTTTAATTAAAGGAGGTAAAAATGCAGCATAAATGGTGCAAAGAAATCTATTATATTTATTTGTACCGTTTTTTCAGTCCCCCTAATGGGGGAACGCCCCATTGCATACATTATGCCTTGTGCAGAAAATAATAATGTGGCGGAAGGGGTTACAAAGTGGTGCAATGCATACATTGCACCACTTTGTAAATGTAGTGCAGTGATTTTTGAAGCCTACCGCCACATTAGCAAAATGACAATGATGTGGCGCTAGAGCTTCTTAAATCTGGGCCTTAGTTGCTGATAGCATGCAGTTGCTCTTGTACTCTTTTCCTCAATGGGGAAGGCAGTACTCCCCACATAGTGTCACTGTGGCATACTAAATCATAAACCATGAAGCTCATATCTCATGTTATATTTTCAATGAGTCCTAGTTTCTTTTCAGAGTTCTTCCTGAATGTTGTTCTATGTGTTGCTATGTGTTGCTCATTTGCAAACGTTGCAGAGTGCACATTTGAAAAACACTTTCCATTAATCCTAATGTACAGTAGGTGCATCTTTCATAAATTCACCTTTCAGAAGGTTGCCTCTTGTAGATGGAGTTCTTCTTTCATCTGACATCTAGAGCCTATCTTGCTTGGTTACATATTTACACATTAGTGGCATCCGTTTTGACTGACAGTTATATGTGGGTGTCACTCTTACATCATTTTCCACACTTTTGTGTTTTTCCTCTGAAAACTATGTCTTATATTTTGTGGTTAATAAGTATTTTCTTGTCTTTTCTCAAGATCGATCAGGATACCCTTGTACTTTCAGTCTAATCAACATACTGTTTTTCTATTTCATTCAGGTCATAACTACTGCAGTTCTGTTTCACTTGTAGAAACATCGTAGTGAATGCTCCTTTTCAATGATGATAAATTGGGATTCTTTACATGTAAGATACTATTGCCTGTGTGGGTTTCCTAAATAAGCTAGTTTGCCAGCCACAATATACTATCCACTTAGGTCCAGATATCCAACCATAATGCCACAGATATCACTTGTGAAATTCAGAATCAGTGCATTATGATTCAATAGTTCAGCAAACTTACTTGCTGAATCTAGACCACAATTACAAATATGCCACCAAGTGGACCAGGGTCAAAACTGATTTGCATATGGCTGGTCCAAGCTGAGGGGGCATGGTGGGTAAAAGAATGGTGGGTTGGAATGCTACTCCAAGTGATTGGCACTGGTTAGACATATTGGAAGCATGCCTTTCATCACTTTTTGTGTGTTTGATGTAATGCCCTGAGTAGCCAAAGGAATGCCCAGATGTGGGTCCTATCTATGCTCACTGTGCCACTGGAACCAATCTGCAACTGACTGAAGAGCCCCAAACATGGCAGAACCAGTCTTGAGTTACTTGTGTTCCAGATCAGGGAGGACGTGGCTTTGGCATTTCAGTCAGGACTGGTCCTATTTGGAACAGTGTCAAGGCTAATTTGCATGTAGCTGGGACCAAACTGAGGTGGTTTGGTGGGCAAAGGAATGATGGCTGCTAACTCCTGTACACTTCGGTTTTGGGCACAAACCAACTTTAGATGACCAATGCAAGCTATGCATGACCTTCAGCTAGTGCAGTGGAAGCATGAGTGTAGGGTCTGGCTGGAGCCCAAGCCCTGTATTTGTATTTGGTATTTATAAAGCGCATTCCGGCAGTGGCATCGAAGTGCTAAGTACAAGAAGGGTAAGTGTCAGAGAAACCAAAAAGAACTCAAGAGAAGAAGACAATTAGCGAGGAAAGAGCCAAGTTTTTAGCAACCACCTGAAGGTCAAAAGGTTTTGTTCCTTCCTTATGGACAAAGGGAGTAAATTCCAGTATTTGGCAGCAGCTACTGTAAAGGCCTTATCTCCCCATCTAGTCCTACGAGGGACATAGATCATGTTTTGATCCTTTTGATCTAAGTTGCCGACTCGGCATATACAAATGTAGCCTCGAGGACAAATATTCAGATCCACGTCCATGCACAGACTTATAGGTCAGACATTGAGTTTTAAACATAATGCGCTTTGCAACCGGTAGCCAATGCAATTGTTTCAGGATACTACTAGCAGAAGCCGAGCAAGGGAGATCTAATATGAAGCGAGCAGCAGTGTTTTGAATCAACTGGAGCTTCTTAAGAGAAGAATTGTTCAGATTGAGCAACAAGGCATTACAGTAATCTAATTTGGAAATTACTAATGCCAAAATGACTGTAACTCTCCACTCCATCTGTAAGTAAGGAAAAATCTTTTTCAGAGTTTTCAAAATCCAAAAACTAGATTTAGTAATGGAGTTCACTTGGGACTTAAAAGAAAGACAATTGTCAAAAATAACGCCTACATTTCTGGTTGAGGTAATAGGGGCAGGAAGCTTGCCACACTCCAGATGCCACCAGTGGCAGTTCCATAACTCCTTGCCGGAGCCAAAGCACAAACCTTCGGTTTTGTCACCATTCAGCTTAAGCCAATTCAGGCTCATCCCCCTGATGACTTCTCGCATACAATTATTGAAGCGATCTGCCACTTCCTCCCAATTTTTAGAAACTGGAATGATCAATTGAGTATCATCCACATAGGAGGTGGGCATAAAGCCAAACAAGCAAATTAGTCTGGCTAAAGGAGTGACATACAAATTGAATAAGGTGGGGCTAAGTGAGGAGCCTTGTGGGACACCGCATAGCAAATAATATGCTGGTGCCCTAAAATCTCCACAACTCATCGTAATAGGTCTTTCTCTCAGAAAAGATTCCAAAATCTTTAATGCTGTATCTCTAATCCCTACTTGATGGAGATGAGATACCATAATCTGTGGCGAGATGGTGTCAAAAGCAGCAGATAAGTCCAATAGGACTAACATAGCTCCTTGCCCCTGATCCACCAATCTACGAATAGTGTCAGAAGTGGTAATGAGTGCAGATTCAGTGCTATGGGTCTTTGTAAAACCATGTTGAGAGGGATCTAAGCCTCCCGAATTATGAAGAAAGTTGGCTAGTTCATTATTGATATGCGTCTCAAAAATGTTATCCTGAACAGGGAGTAGAGAAATAGGCCGCAGATTGCTTAAATCATGTACTACTGCGTCAGGTTTCTTTTTCAGGGGAACCACCGCGCTTCCCTCCAAGAAGGAAGAAAAACTCCTGTGGTTAAAACTTCCCAAAAAAACGGCGCAAGGTCTACAGAGTCTAATTCAGGAACCTGCTGTAGGATATGTGGGGGGCAAAGATCACTGGGGGAACCTGACTTAGGGCCAGATGTAGCAAACGTTTGCGACTCGCAAACGGGCCGATTCGCAATTTGCGACAGTGCAAAATCGGAAATGGGATGCAAAAAGCCCATTTCCGACTCGCAAAAAGCGATGGGACCCGTTTGCGAGTCGCATCCGTTGCGACCCCCTTTTGCGACCCGCAATTTGCGAGTCGCAACCCATATGCAATTGCAACTCGCAAATTGCGACTAGTCGCAAAAAACCCAGTTTGCATGTCCCATTTACCACTAACTCAGAGCAGGTGGTAACCATTACCAAAGTATAAAAGGAGACCCAGAAGGCATCTGGGTTACTCAAGATGGCGGACATATACCTGATAGCAGTGAGGAGGAGAGTCTACGCAGCCCAGCAGAGGAGGAGGAGGGGCCACAGACAGGAGAAGATATATAGAACAAGGCAGACCCTTTTCCAGCAAACTGAAGAGGAGATCTATGATAAATACCGCCTTAGCAGCGCTGCCATTCTAGAATTGATAGAATTACTAAAACCACATCTAGAACACAAGACTCTGCGTGGCTGCGCCATCCCTACGCATGTGCAAGTACTATGCGCACTGCACCTCTTGGCCTCAGGGAGCTATCAGGGGGTCATTGCCGTGGCAGGTGGGGTATCCCAAAGTGCAGTGTCAAGGTTCCTCAGGGCATTCCTAGATGCCTTAGTAGCGCACAGGTCTCAGTTCATATACTTACCAAGGAATGAGGCAGAAATTAACAGCACCAAGCTGGACTTTTACCGGATTGCCCACTTCCCCCATGTCATTGGATGTGTAGATGGGACACACATTCAAATATGCCCCCCGCTAATCTGGAACATATTTTCCGCAACAGAAAGTGTACCCACTCACTCAACATACAGGTTGTTTGTGATGCCCATTCTGTCATCACGGACATCGTAGCTAAGTTTCCAGGCAGTACCCATGACTTATACATTTTTAGACATAGTGGGATACATCAACGCCTGGAACGTGGGGAATTTGGAGACGGATACCTCCTAGGTAGAGCCACAGACACTTGCAGACATACACACAGGTCACTGTGCACGACTATCTGGACTTACTAACAGTGTACTTTTGTGCCCAACAGGTGACAGTGCATATGCTCTAAGGCATTGGATCATGACTCCGTTTTTAACCCCAAGTAATGAATCAGAGAGGCAATACAACAGTGCGCATAAGAGGACCAGGAACCTCATAGAGCGCACCTTCGGACTCCTGAAGGCAAGATTCCGATGCCTCCACCGCAGCGGAGGCGCCCTCCAATACACCCCCATTACCGCCTTCAAAATTGTGGTCGCATGCGCCATCCTCCACAACATAGCCAACCGACGTGGGCTACCTCTCACCCCTGCAGACCCAGATCCTGATGAGGAAGAGCAAGAACAACCACACCGCCATCATGGGGATAGGAGTCTAGCTAATCAAGGCAGACTGAGACGGGAACACATTGCAACGCAATATTTTGGACGGTACGTGTAAACTCCCACCATACTCACCCATTAACCAAACACTCATTTTGTTAAGTGGAAGAAAAATAACTGTTTTAATAATGTAATGAATGAACTATATACAAGATGAAATTGTCCATGGGCAGGGAAATGCCAACCACTCATGTGGCACATTAACGCCATGTGCCACATTTGTTTTTCCGGGCTGTTGACTAACTTCTCCTGCCCCTCCTGCCAGCCTGGCTGGTCCCTGCCGCGTCTATGGTGCTCTGCCTCCCACTCCTTAGCATCCTACTGTCAGTGGCAGATACACTGCTCACTGTGGAGCCCTCTTCACTATCTTGGGGTGTTTCCCCGGTGGCCCTCGACATCTCACGTGTCTCCATTAGTTCTATTATATGTGTGAGACGTCCCAGGTCCCTGGCAACATCCCCAGCAAAATGACCCATCTCAATTTGCAGGCCAACTGTCCTCCTCGACAGGCCTGTTGTGTTGATGGCTAGCCTGCCGATTGATGTGGCCATCCTGTCCAGTCTTAACATAATCTGGCGATCTCTGCGCCGCCCAGCCTCTGCCTGGCCCAGCAGTCCGGCCGCCAGTTCCCTGATGGCAGAGGCAATGTCCCCAGTGTTCTGGCACATCAGGTCCATCCGTCTGTTGAGGTGCTGCATGCTTGCATGGTTGTGTCTTACAATGCGGTGCAGCACCCCACTAATCCTGCCCAATATTGTGTTCTGCAGGCGCTGCCCCGCAGCAGATGTGCCTCACTGCTGGTTGGTGGACGAATCCGGGATCCAGACGCTCTTGCCCTGCGACGCCTGCGCAGTGGTGGCTGCCCTGTCCTCGCACCTGTATCCTCCCTGGCTGTTGCTGGGGCAGCTCCTGGCGTTGTTGTTGCAGCAGGCGTTACCACTGCAGGAATGCTGCTGACTGTGCATGTGGGGGTGCTGGAGGGTCCTGGGGTGTCCTCCTGGGCATGGGTGCTTGGGGTGTAGGGGGTGTCTTGCTGGAGACCTGTGGGACATGGGGAACACACTGTCAGTGTCTAGTATCTATTGCACAATTCCTAATAAACATTTGCCTATGCACTGCCTATTGGACTACATTTCCCATAATGCATCATTCTGGCTTTTTCTACCCTGAAATGGAGCTAATTTGGTTGTGCATGCACCTGTGTACATGGTGGGTGGGGTATGACATTGATAGGGGTACAGGCTTATCACATGGTACTCACCGGTTGATGTGCTGGGCTCTGAGGTGTCCAGGTCCCCAAATCCACACACTGCCTCCGGCTCAAAGGTTTTCTCAATCCTGTCTTCAAGGGGTGTGGGTGGTGGCACAGATGATGGTCCCCCTCCAGTGCCTCTCATCTCCCGGAGCCTTTCTGCCACCCTCTCCTTGGTCCGGGAGTGGAGGTCATACCACCTCTTCTTTATGTCCTCAATTGTCCTGTGGCTCACCCCCAGGGAATTAATTTTCTCTTGCATTTCCTGGCAGATTTTCTTTTTTGTGGCCTCAGGAACAGTGAGGGCTGCTCTCCCAAAGAGCTCATCATGGTGCTGACAGCATTCTTCAGTCAGCACCTCAAGCTCCCTCTCAGAGAATTTAATTTTCCTTTTTCGGGGGGTTCCCTCCATGGCTGCTGCTGCTTGCTCAGTGTGAAGACTGGCAGTTGTAAAAGGGTGTGGTCCAGCCTCCTCCCAGGTGTATTTGTTAACTTCCTGGCTGTGATGTCATCATCATGTGCCAGGAAGTGTTTCCAGAGTGTTTTGGTGTGCTTTCTGGAGTGTTCTGCTGCACCTGCAAGCAATTTTGAGGGTACTCGCAATTTGCGACACCCACTCGCTAATTGCGAGTTTGTTTTTTGCACACTCGCAAACAGCGACCTCGCAATCTGCGGACTCGCACACAGCGTTGCGAGTCCGGCTGCGAGTCGCTAAATCGGACCGGTTTATTTCCTGGCATACCAAATTGCGAGTCGCATTTTGCGAGTCGCATTGACTCGCAAAATGCGACTCGCAATTTTTATTTTTCCTACATCTGGCCCTTAATTCCCAACATAATCTCTTTAATCCTTTCAGGAAGTAATGAATGAAAATTTGTTAACAAAGGACGACCTGTATCTAAAGTGCTATTAGAGATATCAAAAGAGCAACATGGCCCTTCAGAATGGCTAAAGCTCGAGTGAATTTGTAGAACTTTATTTTCAAAGAAAGTTGCCACCTTAATACAAAATTCTTGTGAATTTTCCCGCTCCGGGGGAGTAGGAGGAGCCGTCAAGGAGCGTACCACTTTAAAAAGTTCTCTAGGGGCACTTAATGCCTCCTTAATCTTTTGGGTTAAGTACTCAGGTTTAGCTTTAGTACTCGCAACTTTGTAAGCTCTCAGGACAACTCTTAGCTTATCTTTCTCAGCCGAGTTAGGATCGAACTTCCATCTCCGTTCTTATTGGTGTTATTTTCTTTGTAGTTGCTTGAGGTCCTTAGTAAACCAAGGGCATCTGTTTTTCTTATTTTCTGAAGAGACAGAGGTCTTAAGTGGGGCAAGTTGATTGATTGCAATATTTATTCCATAATTAAAACTGTCTGTAGTTGACAGAGAGAGACTTTTGGCGGCTGCCCAACCTGCGACTAGAGCCGGGCCTAAATGTTGTTTATTAATACGGTTCCAGTGTCTAACAGATTTCCCATTAGACCTAATGTGCTGAGAAGAATAAACCTTCATAAACCGGAAGGTTAGAAGATGATGGTCTGTCCAATCAAGCGGGTATTTATCAACGTCATCTGATCCTCAGGACGGGCAAAGATCCCATCTAACAAATGGTCTGCTATGTGAGTAGCTGTTTTGACTTTCAATTACCAATCCAAGACTGTCATAAAACTTAAAAATTCCTCAATATGTGGTTTCTGGCTGTCGTCAAAATGAAGATTGAAATTCCCTAAAATAATGCCTTTAGTAGACATGGCTAGAGGTTCAATTAAATTTGGCCAATACTACAGGAAGTTGGAGTAGGGGCCAGGTGGCCGATAGACCAAAAGTCCTTCAAATAATATGGAATTTTTTGCACTCAAGTTTCGACGTGTGGCCACTGTCTGCAGAGCATGCCCTTTAGCTATGTTCAGCAGGAGCTGGCTGCAGCACCTTGCCTCTGGTCAGGCCTTGTGCCCAACATTACGTGAGCAACTAACCCTGGCTGCACATGGCCTATGCAACCGTTCCCAGGTGCTTAACTCTGCTGTGCATAGCCTCAGTCATGTGCCGGCAGGGGTGGATGCAGAGTCCAGTTTCTGCCCAGGCCCTGCACTCAACTATTCACAGCAGGCCATGCACCTTACTCTCTGTAGTAGGCCAACCCTAGCTGAACACCAACTATGGATGTGCATATCAGTGGGTTGGCTTTGGGGAATGGATTGAGGCCACGCACTGCTCTTAACCTGCTGTATGGAGCCAACCTACATGTGTGGCCGCATGCACACTCCAATTTTTTTTTTTTTTTTTTTTACAGGATTCACAAATTGTGTGATGAATTCACTAATCCTGTGGCCCAAGACAGTCCGTGAGACCCAAATAAAGTCCATGATTCATGCACCTGACATAAGATACAAAAATCATGCAATACAAAAAAACTTTTATACCTATTTAACTTCTACAGGTCTCTTTGAGACATACCTTATGGGCCTGTAGTTCTGGGAATTACCTTGACCACTAATGCCCCTTTTCCTTTAATTGATCCAAACACAGTGCTTGATACCCTGTGGTGAGTAATCATGGCCACGATAGATGGGAAAAAATGCTCCCTAGTCGAAAGGTGAATTTTTATTTTTTGAAACTGGATTTTCAAATCTTCCATGGGCTCATGAATCAGCAGAGTATTCTTGAATTAATGGTCTAGATATCTCTAAAACTTAACCTCTTCAAGCCGACAAGGGAACATTTTTAAATGCTAATTTTTCCGACATTTCTGCATGGATTTACACCAAGTAAAAGCATTTCCTTGCCAGGTTTGGTGTAATTCCATTCAACCTTTTTTGTGCACCAAGAAGCAAATAATCCTTTGAGAATTAAAATGTGAAATGTCATTTTTGGGATCCCTCATATTATTAGGCCTCTGCTTCATGGACCACCACAAATCCTGCCATGTCGAACTCAAAGTGGATGGACTTCTTTGACAAGTTTTATACAGATTATTTAAATGGTGCTAAAGTTATTAAGAAAACATAAATGCCTTTTCAATGAAAAGTCTGACTTAACTATAACTGCAGTGGCTCCATCTCTGCCTCTGTAAGTAACAAAAGAAAGATATTGCAATGTTCTAGGAAAGAAGTAGATGATTTACTGAAATAAGAAGCTGACATTATGACAGATTTAGTATATTTTCTAAAAAAAAACTGTTTTTTGAGGATTTAGGACCTTGTTATTAGGGGTCTAATAATTACGTTGGGGTCAGTAACAGTGGTTAGTGACCACGTTGGAATTTAGCATTTTTTGATTCTACTGTGATACCTCACTTCTTAGCCCCTTAAGGTACATCTGGTAATAGTCCAGATTTTCCACACCCTTTTAGTCATAGTAGCAGTAATGGTGGGATTGGGGAAAATCCAGCCTCATTTGCAGGCTATTTGTAAAGAGGGCAAAATAAATTTGTTTTTGGGGCGTCCGATACTGTGAGACAAAATGAGTAATCTCCAATATTTCAAGCTGATGTGCACAGATTTATGCCTATTTTAAATTTCATCACCTGTCATTGAAAAACAAGGTTGCCATCTGCAGGCCTGTAAAGGCTCTTGAGGGCAGTCTATATAGTTCAACATTTTAATGCTTATAACTAATCTTGATGTAGCTGATGTCCGGACATACTGAAGAACATCCGAACAGAACCTTGGGTAAAATAATCAGTCTATTACTGTGGACTAAGATCTCTTCTACACTAGTGCACACAGTACTAGTATATAAACTTGCAGGACTGGCTAAAAACAGCTTTAGCTCTACGGATGGCCTCACTCATGTCCTCAATTAAAAAAAAAACTCTATGAAGTAGAGAGAAATCGATTTTAGCTCAGCCCCATTCAGTCCTCTTCAGCCATTGCTTTTGTTTGTTTTTCACTGTTTCCTGGGTCAAGGCCATGGCATTTCATTGATGGTTATATTGTACTATTTGTGTCCCAGTTAGGATTAGTTGATCTGGCATCAAGTAGTCCTTTTGTAAAACAGCAGGTGCAGCATGAACTATAACTTGTAATTGTGAGAAAGTGTATATTCTTTTAAATATTTACTTTTCTGGCCCAGTGACATTTTAATTACTGATTTGTCACTTTTTTCTTTAGAAAGTGTGTACTGTTTCTATGGCTCATAAAGATACAGTGGTACTAATTTCCATTGCACATTCACTTTTTAGGTTGAGCGTAATTGTAGGACCTCTTGTATACTTTTAAGTATACTTGTTCTGTGGGCTTACAGCTATTTAATTTGTTAGTTTCAGTGTCACTTAAAAATCCTTGCTTGCTAGTGGTCAGTCATGCCTCTTTGTCCCCCCTTCTTCTGTGTGGGAGCAGGGACCAACTACTGTATAATCACACTTTGTCCTGTTTATCTGGTCTGTAGGGGACTCTTTTCAAATTTGTGCCCTGCTCCTGTCCAGGGAAGCTTCCCTTTTAATTTGCAGAGCCTTCTTTCGCTGAGCTTACTGTGAACAAAGCTATAAATCAGGCTGTTATCTTGGTCATATCTGGCCCTTGTAGGCTCTCTGCTCAGAGCTGTCTGGCTCCGCCCTAAATTTTTTACCAAGTGTGCTTTTCTGTGTGCCTTTAGCACACATATAGGAACACTTAGGAAAAAGCGGGAAGGATCGCTTGTAATTGCCTATAGCCTAGGCACCCAGTTGTACCAGGGCTCCGCAATCCTTAGAGACAGTGCCCAATTCTGCTCCATACTTGGATCCCCATCACAGCTCTGTCAGTGAACCTCAGTTCACACACTCGAAGCCCTCAGCCGTGCCAGTGCCAGGAACCCCAGCACCTCAGTTGTTGCACTCAGTACACTCTGCTGCTCCAGTACTGGGACCTCGGGTGCTGCTCCATCAGTGCACCTCGGTTCACAAACTCCAAGCCCTCAGCCATGCTAGTGCCAGGCACCCCGCACACGCTGTCTGCCAGAGCGTCACAGTTCTTGCAGTCATTACATTCTGCTGCTCCAGTACTGGTACCTTGGGTGCAGCTCCATTAGTCTATGGGGGTGATTCTAACCTTGGCGGGAACCAAGCGGCCGCCATGCGGCCGCAATAACGCGGCCCCCATTCCAACATTCCCGCTGGGCCGGCGGGAATGAGGCCGCAACACAGGAGCCGGCGGTGTTGCGGCTGTGCGACGGGTGCAGTTGCACCCATCGCGCTTTTCACTGTCTGCCATGCAGACAGTGAAAAGCAGGCCTGGGCCCTGTTAGGGGGCCCCTGCACTGCCCATGCCAGTGGCCCCAGGACACCCCTTACCGCCAGCCTCTTCCTGGCGGTGTAAACCGCCAGAAACAGGCTGGCGGTAAGGGGGTCATAATCCCCAGGGCAGCGCTGCCCTGGCGGATTATCACCGCCGGGGGAAAATCGGTGGGACACCGCCGGCCCGGCGGTGCGACCGCGGCTGTACTGCCGCGGTCGGAATAGGGAATGAAGCACCGCCAGCCTGTTGGCGGTGCTTCCGTCATTCTTGCCCTGGCGGTCCAAGACCGCCAGGGTCAGAATGACCCCCTATGTCAGTTCATACAGTTCAAGCCCTCAGCCATGCCAGTGCCAGGAACCCCACACATGCTGTCTGCCAGAGCACCTCAGGGCTTCACACTCTGTTGTTCCAATACTGGGACCGCAGGCGCAGCTCCATCGGTGCACTGCAGTTCACACACTCCAAGCCTCTCAACCGTGCCCATGCCAGGACCCCACACACGCTGTCTGCCAGAGCACCTCAGTTCTGGCAGTCACTACACACTGCTGTTCCACTACTGGTACCTCGGGCGCAGCTTCATCAGTGCACTTCAGTTCACACACTCCAAGCCCCTCCGCCTTGCCTATGCCAGAACCCCACACACCCTATCTGTCAGAGCACCTCAGGTCTTAAAATCAGTACATACTGCTGTTCCAGTACTGAGACCTCGGGAACAGTTCCATCAGTGCACCTCAGTTCACATGCTCCAAGCACCACAGCCGTGCCCATGCCAGGACCCCACACACGCTGTCTTCCAGAGCAGTTCTTGCAGTCACTACACACTGCTGTTCCAGTACTGGTACCTCGGGTGCAGCTCCATCAGTGCTCCTCAGTTCACACACTCCAAGCCCCTCAGCCGTCCCCTTGCCAGAACCCCACACACCCTGTCTGCCAGAACACCTCAGTTCTTACAGTCAGTACGCACTGCTGTTCTAGTACTGGGACCTGGGGCACAGTTCCATCAGTGCAACTCAGTTCACACACTCCAACCCCCTCAGCTGTGCCTGTACCAGAACCCCACACATGCTGTCTGCCAGAGCACCTCAGTTCTTACAGTCAGTAAACATTGCTGTTCCAGTACTGGGACCTCGGGCGCAGCTCCATCAGTGCATCTCAGTTCACACACTTCAAACCCTCAGCTGTGCCCGTACCAGAACCCCACAAACACCGCCTGCCAGAGTATCTCAGTTCTTACAGTCAGTACACTCTGCTGTTCCAGTACTAGGACCTTGGACGCAGCTTCATCAGTGCACCTCAAGTCGACCCCAGCGAGGCCACTTACTTTCCTATACTGGGACCCCCCTCACATACAGTTCCATTACAGCAGCTCAATTCTAATATTCAATCCCACTGCCGAGTCAATACTGGACCCAAAAGAGCAAAACACAGCTCAGCCAGTGCTCCTCAAGTCTAACATCCAACGCCACTGTTGATGGGAACCACGACAGCTCCACCAGAATCCATCAATTCTAACATTTAGTGTACATTTCTTCTCAGTACTAAGGCTCATACACACGCCATTCAGGATTCCTCGCTTCTGTGGTTCAGAGGCAATGCCTCTCCCATACTGGGCCCCACTCCCAGCTTCAACAGGGCACCTCCACGTTAACACTTGTCACGCCAATTCTAGGTTCCACACATAGCTCCATTAACGTACCTCACTTCAGACCTTTTGTTCCTGTTACTATTCCCGTACTGCAGCCCACATAACTCTGTCAGTGCACCTCAACCCTAACCTGCAGCGCCCCATTATTCCAATACCAAGAATTGCACAGCGCTCCATTTCTCATTGCTCACCCGCTGCCTTTCTATTATTCCAGCACTTAGCCGCGACACAGCTCTGTCTATACCCCCAATCCTGATCCAAAGCTGCCCAACATTGCTGTATTGAGGTTCACATACAACTCTGCTAATGCACCTCCTGCTGTTCTGCAGTGCCCCCTGCTGTTCCACACTCTGACTTCTGTTTGAGGACGTGGGGGAGCCAACTAAATCTATTCTTAGCTGCCATCTTTATTTGGGAGGGTCTATTTTGCCTATCTTACTCCGTTCTTTCCTTTTCTCTGTTTACTCTCAATGTTTTCTTTCTCCCCCACTTTTCTCTTTTCAGCTCTTATTTCATTCAACTGTTCATTTCTACTCCTCTCCCTTTTTTTATTTCCCTCTTCCTTTTGCTACCTGCTCTTTCAGACTCTCAAAAACTTGGCTATTTCTTTCCATGTCTCATTTCTCTCTTTTTCCTTCATCGGGTGTTCCTTCTCTCGCTATTTTTTTCTCTTTGCTTCATTCTTTTTTTGTCTTTTTTATTTGTTCTTTTATTTGACTTTGTATGCGTCCTTTCACTTTTTCTAGATCTTTCTTCCTTCCTTTCTCTGGTGTTTTTCTTATCTTTATCTGTCAATTCACGTTTTACTATACTTTTTCCTATTTATATGTGGAAGTCACAAGTTTCTTGTCAGGACTCGAAGTGTCAAAGTGGTTTTCCCATTCTGTGTCTCTGACAAATGTGTCAGACATACATGCCCTGGTTCTTTCGCTGCTTGTTTCTTTCACCATCTCTCTTTTTTCTCTAATGTTCATTTTTCTCTTTCTTTTCACACTTCTTTCAATATGTTTTCTTCTTTATCTTTCATTTGCTTTCTTTCTTCCTTCCCTTTTTCTTTTGTCTCACATGTTTGCTCTATTTATTCTCTTAGTTGTGTTTTAATTTTCTCATTCTTTCTTTCCCTTCTTTCTTTTATTTCTTTGCGACCCCTTCTCTTTCTTCCTTTTGTCTGTTGTATTTCTTTCACTACTCCTTTTCTGCCCCATCCGCTTTCTCTCCTGAGGCCTAGTTATTAATGGAGCAAACGGTGCAGTGGCACCGGGGGCCCAGAGACCTGTGGACCTCACTCAACTCTAATTACTGCTGTATTTTCTACCGAAATTACAGTCAACCATTTTCCTTTCTTACTCCAGGGCCCATGACACCATTACAATGCCACTTGTCCTCACCATCTGTCCTGACTCCCTCTTTCCTTTCACCCTCCAATCAGCCCCAAATTATATTTTTGTTATGGTGTTTTGAGCATTAAACTCTCATGCCAAAAGTTTATTTCTGATAAAGGTTTAAATGATAATTGTATTTGTTTTAAGATAGAGGAAGCAGGTAAATGGAAGTGCTTTCATTAAATGTTGGCCAACTGGAATTATACGGCAGGAAAAAAATGGAATTATGCGGCAGGGTTGAACAATTTATGTTGCAAGAAAAGTCCAGTTATGAATTTACAACTAGCTCTAACCCAAGAAAATGCAAGACCTATTGCATTGCAAATGCTTGCTGACATTGCACTCATTAAAACATGTATTTAAACCTATTGCTTTTTTGTTCACAAGCGCTTTCTTAAAGAAAACAAATACACTGACCGTTTGCTAAAAATATCTACCATACAATATTTTACTCTACATGCCTTTCAAGTTAACTACCAACAAGTTTCATCTTTTGTTTGCGGGCACAGCTTACTTCTGCTAATGCACCCTGGACAACAAAAGGGCCTTGCTTAGAGGTAATATGTTATTGAAGCTTCATTTCATTCTAGTACAGCAAGGGACAACACAAACAAAGATGTCTAAATATTATAAAACACTTTCCCTACCAAAAAGGCAAGACCTATTACCTGTGCCAGAGCTTTTTGACAATAGATTCTGTATGTTTTGTAATACCATGGAAGGGGCAGTATATGAGAATAATCATGACAAACTAGCTTCTGGCATATATGTCATGGCATTAATATCGTTTACAAAAATACCTCCCCACTGGGTGCAGGTTTTCTATTATTGATTTCAATGAGGATTGTTTTGCAAATGCTATTTAGGACATAATATGTTTGCCACATTATATGTAGGCTTCGACATTCTGGTACCATACCATGCCATGGAGGTTAAACCTTTTCTTTGCTTCCCAGAATAGCTGTCCTTAGTATTGTGAATAGTGACAGGCACTGGCAGTGACACCAAGAGTTTTCTTTGATATACCTGCTTCCATTTTAGTCTCTGCAGTAATTTGACAGATACACGGACCAATTGCTTTACCAACAGCATAGATAGTGCAGGCTCAAACCAAAATAAACTGCATAATTACCTTATTTATGATTTGAGATGTAGGAATCACACTTGACATTTTAAACTAACATTATTTTCCTCACTAATTCATATGAATGGCAAAATAAATGGATGAAGTACGTATTTTTGATTAACATTAACATACAATGTTTTTGAATATATTATATATAAAATTTAACAATTGTTTGTAGTGAAGGAGTTAGGATAGTCTTTTAAACATTATATTGTTTAATAATTTATTGAGTTCAAATGGTACCTAAGACCAACACAACATATATTTCCTTCCACTAATGTTGGCGGGATCAGTTAAAATAGTAATTGTGAACAAGCCCGTCCCCAAATACATATTTTTTTCCACAATCTTGATGGGGTTGGTGCAAGGACAGTACGTCTAATCCCCAAAATATATATACTTTCCCCCTTGTTTGTGGGACTGATGTTAAAATAGTAAATTAGACCCCACACAATGTATGTACTTTCAACCATCTTGAGGGAAATAGAGTTACAATAGTAATGTTTTCCCCACCCAAAATGTGCACTTTCTCCAAAGTGTGAGGGACTAGAGTTCAATCATATAATCTTCTACCTCCCTTAGCATTTCTTTTCCTTGATGTTGGTGGGTTATTACTGAAGAATGACCCACAAATAGAATACTAAATTGAACCCACAAAAAGGTATGCAAATCAGTCTGGTTTTGGAGTAGAATAGTAAATCATACCCCTTAGTGTATGTGCTTTATCCAATACTTGTGGGTTTGAAATTAAAATAGTATATTGGACTGGCCTCAAAATAAGCACTTTCTCTAATGTTTGAGGGACTAGAGTTGGAATATTAAATCTGACACCTCAAAAAGTGCAGTTTCCTCAGTCCTGGGGGAGTTTATGTTACATTTGTAAATCTAACTCCTTAAAATATAAGCACATTATCTAATATTTGTGGGATTAGAGTTTGACTAGTAAATTTATTGCCCCCCCCCAAAAGGTATCTACTTTACCGAGCGTTTGTGGGACTGGAGTTAGAATATTAAACCTGCTAACCTTTTCCCCACAATATGTGTTCACTTTCTCCAAACTCAATGGGCTTTTGAGCTAGAATAGCAAATCACACTCCTCCATACTCGCATTTTCCTTAATGTTTTGTGGCACTGGAGTTAGAAATCTGACCCTAAAATTGATTTGGACACTCTCTAATTTTGGTGGTATTTGAGTTACAATTGTTAAGCTGACCCCTATATTATTTGTACTTTCCCAGTTTTAATTGGGGGGGAGTTAGAATAGTAAACCATCCCTCCAGCAAAACATATAGGGCTTCATTTCGAGTTTGGAGGACGGGAAAGCCTGTCTGCCAAACTCCCGAGAGGGTGGGCACTGCCTTTATTGCGATCACCCCACCGGACCTATTAGAAGTTTCCTGCTAGGTTGGCGGGCAGAAACCTCTGTGTCCTCCGGCCTAGCTGAAAACAGGCTACAGCATTGTCTCTGGCTCGTAATGGAGCCGGCGGCAATGCTGTAGTCCACAGGATGCACCAGCACCCTCACAATAATGACTGTCTACAAGGGAGACAGTGAACATTACGACGGTGCTGGGCAGGTGGGCCCTGCACTGCCCATGCCAAGTGAATGGGGAGTGCAGGGGCCCCCTGTGGCCTCTTGCACCTGTTCTCCACCGGCCTTTTCATGGCTGTTTTACCGCCATGAAAAGGCAGGTGGAGAACGAGGTTGTAATCCGCTGCCCAGTGCTGCCCTGGTGGATTACGATCGCTACCACTGCCAGGCCGACGGTCCGACTGCCAGGGTCTTAATGTAGCAGTTGGACCATCACAACAGCGGCGGTCCTGACTGCCACCGCGAGGCTGGCAGTACGAAGACAGCCAGCCTCGTAATCAGGCCCATAGTTTCTCTAATTATTGTAGAACTGGAGTTATAATAGTAAATATGATCCATCCCAACATTTGCAATTGTCACATTGTTTGTGGAATTTGTAGTCATTATACTATTCCAGACTCACAAAAAATTGTGTATTTTGCCAGTTTTTGTGGGACTGGAGTACAAAAAATAAACAAACCACCCACATATACACACTTTTACAATGTTAGAACAGTAAATAGCCGCATATATTTTTTCACCAGTGTGTCTCAGATTCTGGATAGTATATTAAGTTTGACTAACTCACATTTTACAGTTACTTTACATTTAGCTGTGGGCCATGTTAGTGGAATTTAAAAGCATAAAAAATTGTTCATATGTAAAATAGTACGATTTAATATAACTGAACAAAGAAAGTGTATTTGTTTTTAACAGTTATAATTAATATATCTAAAATGAAGGATATCATGTTTATATGGAAATAATATGTTGTTCTTTGTAAACAGTAATACATTGACAATTGTTATATATGATTAATTAATAAAAATGAAAATGACATATTACATTTCCCATAACAGTTAGAATTTTATTAACATAAAATAATATTGAAATTAACACACACAAACACAGCAAACCTATTAATTGTAATTCTAATGTAATAAAAATAAAAATATGAGTAGTCAAGTATTCATTTTTAAAAACATTCTATTAGGCATGATCATATTATAATAAGAAGTTGGAAAATAATAAATGTGTGTATATAACCAATCATATTATTAACAGGTTAAGTTTGATTTTTAAGGTTTTGTGCAAATATACATGTTTATACAATTTTCTGTACAATAAAAATTTTCAATTAAGTTTAAAACTAACATTTTTACAGTGATATTAATAGAGGAAAAAGCAGTTTTACTTTGACTTCAATGCATTTGTAGACTTTTTTGAATTTGTTGCCGTCATTTTGTTCCACATTAACTCCATTGTAAGGTCTTTTTTCATCTCACTACACAGCAGACATTGAACATGGAGGCTGCAGGTTTCTGTTTCACTAGCTCAGGTAAGATAATCGAAAATGTATATTTGAATGCAATTATTGTAAAATGAATCAGTTATGGCCTTAATTACCTGATCATTGTGTTTTTTTGTTTAGAACATATGAGTTATTATTAATTGATTTATATATTGTTTGTGTAAGGCAAATTTGTATGTATTTGTAGTCGAGGAAGATAAATAGGCCTGTAGACCCCAGTTGGGAAGTAAAATACAGCTACTGACAGCTATAATTGGAGCTCATTTAGTCCCTCACACCCCAGTCCCCAGTTCTCTTACCCTTTTTCACCATTGGTAGCTATGCCCCTGAGCTGAAGAGCAAACAGCCGTACACAAATGATATCTTTGTAGGCGCCTAATGATAAATGTGGGTCATTCTTCAGTAATGTACCTTTGTAAACTACATAGGACTTTAAACTGAACACTCTGCTTAATGGGAGCCCAATGAAGCTACTGAAGCAATGGGTTTGCAAGAGTAAATCAGAGGGTTACAGCCACCAGTAAAAGTTGTGATGTTTTGTATCACCTGCAATCTCTTTAACATGCTCACAATATGTGCACACTTTCCCATCCCTATGAAATGGTGCTGCAAAAAATGTGTATGCCTCCTATTTTAACGCATCGCTGCTACGCACCCTGAGGGTGCCTCTCCTCTACTGTGCAGATTGACATGCATTCCCTCCCCATGCACTGGTTGAGTATGGTGGCTAACTTTCATTTCCAGTGCTCTGCCCCATGGTCCAAGGAACCTTCCACTCTGCTATGCACTGCTCCACTTCACTCTATGCCACTCATTCCTTCCTTGTGCACTGTCCTGTTTCAGTGGGTCTTCTTGCCAAACACATGCTGGTACATGATTCCAATGTCTCTCTGCTGGACTACCTCAGGGTAAGCGGTGCCAGTCACTCACCTGGATGCATTCCTCCAGTGCTGTCAGTACGTACCAAACCTCATAATTTATTGCTCTAGTGGAGTGTGTGCCGCTGTCCCTTGTGTACAGCTCTCTGTGGTGACTGCTTCTTCCACTGCAGTGGGTGTCTTACCTTCCA
Source organism: Pleurodeles waltl (assembly GCF_031143425.1). Lineage (NCBI taxonomy): Eukaryota > Metazoa > Chordata > Amphibia > Caudata > Salamandridae > Pleurodeles > Pleurodeles waltl. Next base: position 1,448,925,992 of record NC_090445.1, read on the forward strand.
TATGCCACAATCCAGCATAATGTACTACTCTAGTGCCATTCCTAGCTTATCTTGGAGAAGGCTCCGGATAGTGGGATACGGTGCAGGTCGATTTATTTGTGACAAATAGGTAATGTCAGTAAGTGGGTGTAGTTTTGTTAGACTAAGTGCGCCAGGACCCTTGCAGTTCCAGGCGGACCTAAGAGAAATATTACGTAACATGTTGGGAGGTGTTAAGGTGTGGTCATTAAAAGTTATGATGTAATTGAGTAGTGTGTGATAGTCGGTTGAGTAATAAAGATGTCTACTCTGAAGCTCCATTTGTAGTGTGTTCTTTTGCATGCTCCCGGACTGGGAAGAATGCTACAATTGGCAACAAGTAGGTGATATATACCCCACAGAAGCAAGGCTGCTCTGCCTGAGTGTTTGCAATGATACAGCAAACTGCTTGTGCGTGTCCTGTTCACCCAAATCGGTACGAAGCAATTTGAAGCTTACGTGTGTGGAGTCAAAGCCCCGCTCCAGCCCTTGTCCGTCCCTCAAAGAAGTGGAAGGCTCTGCAAAGGTGAGTGTTTGAAAGGCCCACCAGAATCTATTGGTAAGGCTGAAAGAAGAAAGACTGTGGTGGACCATAACACATAGCCGTCATGAATACAAAGCAAAAAGCTAAAGGCAATGACAACCAGGTACGATGCAAAAAACACAAACGCGACACTGACCAAGTGCGACAAACTGAATCATTACTCACCATCAAGAAAGAAGACAACGATCTATGACCTCAGCTCAGGCGAGACAACTTAAGTGACAGCAAGTGGCCTGTGCTTACAGAAGTTGCAAATCCGGGTGAACAGTGTCAGCCATCTGAAGAGCATACACTCTTGTCGGCAGTAGAAAAGAGTGAGAAATATGATGCAGCTGTGTTTCTGAAACCACCTCTACCATTTGACACAGCTAAGAAAAATAATATTAGCACCAAGTGGACTTCATGGATAGAGAAGTTTGATGACTTCATATTTGCCCTAGAGGAAGTAGATGATAAGAAAATCATTAAGTATTTAAAGAACGGCAACAGAGTAAAATAAGTATAGAAGAAAATCTCACAGACTGATACAATATTGTACCGTCAGATCAAAGAAGCATTGAATACCAAGTTCAGTACGATGCTGAATGTTGACTATGAAAGGTACATTTTCAATCAAGCGAGACAGCAAGCTGGTGAAACGATGGATGAGTTTAATGAAAGACTGAATGTGCTCATCAAACACTGCAAGTTTTGTGAATTTAACAATGAAGAGGCCATACGCCCTAAGAGTCATCGATGGTTGCCTGTCAGACTCTTTCAGAAGACACATGTTGAGAGAGACACTCAGTTTAGAAAAAATACTAACAGCTGAAAGAGCCAATGAAAGAGCAGACTGACAAGCTGATGATATGGAAGCAGGAACAGTGAAAAATGAATCAGCATTGACGCACCTGACTTCATCAGCCTGGAGCTCGATCCGCAATGTGTGTGACCCCAAGGTCCTGACGACTCCTGCACCGACTCCGGAACCAACACCACAACGTCAGCGACACCGCTCTCTGGAGCTCACCGCGAGGATCACGATGCCTTGCAAATCCAAGGTACTGTTTGTGGTGCTTCCTGACACCGTAGCTGGCCCACAACGCCGCGGCCGGCATGAACTGTTGCTTTTGTTGGTCACGACGCCGTGATAGCCCCAGGTGGAGCTATCGATTTCAAGGAACTGTATTTTTTAGTAAATCTTGCAGAGTTCATATTTTTATTAATGTATGTTAGATTTTTATTGTATTTGGTCTTGTTTCATATAGATAAATATTGGCTATTTTTCTAAAACTGGTGTGGTGTCTGTTTGTAGTGTTTTCACATATTACTGTGTGTTATGTGCAAATGCTTTACACATTGCTTCTGAGATAACCCTGACTGCTCGTGCAAAGCTACCAAGGGGGTGAGCAGGGGTATTCTGAGTGGGTATCTCCCTTATCCTGACTAGAGTGAGGGTCCCTACTTGGACAGGGTGCAAACCGACTGCCAACTAGAGACCCCATTTCTAACAGTCATGAAAAGTGAGCACAGGTACCAAGTAGGTATCGTTTGCAAGTCAAAGTCATCAAAGAAGTAAAAATTGTATTTCAGATGTAGGATTTCAGATCTCCATGAAGGTGAATATACAGCCACAGAACAGGCATGCAAAGGTTGTGGAAAAGAAAATCACTTTATAATGGTTTGCAAAGTGAAAGAGAAACCAAATATATCACAGCAAGATGAGAAAATGGACATTAGAGAACTTCTCGAAGTGTTTTCATCACTCCCACAGGGCCAAAAAGCAACACCAGTTATGACAAGTAGAAACCAGACCAAGTCGATCATCATCAAGCTCGTCCTGCAAAGGCTCTTCAAGTGCCAGTGAAAAAGATGGGTGTGTGATGATGATGTTGACTAAAAGACTTCAGGAGCATGTTGGTTTAACTGTGTGCAAGGAAAAACACAAGACGAAGATAGATCATCAAATGAAACAAACAAGTTCCTTTGGACTCTGCCTTAGGATTACAATAAAGGTCAATGGTTGCCCCATAAACTTCGTCATAGACAGTGGTGCGAAGAGTTAACATCATGCCTTTTGAGAAGTTTAATAACTGGTCTTCTGTGCCATGCCTCAATCCATCAAACACAAAGGTATACATGTGGGCTTCTGCTAAACCGTTACAAATTCAAGGGTCATTCACAGTGACAATGCGATACTAAACATGTCCATGCAAGTGCCGATTCACATGCTTCAAGGAACTTCGTCCACTGCATGCCTAATCAGTTTTGTCACTGCTGCTGGCATGGGACTGATATCTCTCAATTAGATCCTACATACTCAGTTCGAAATTGTGAGTCAGTTTCCAATGTTGTTTCATGGCCTAGAAAGGTTCAAGACAATGAAAGTGCAACTTCACATTAACAGGGGCTTTCACCCTGTTGCCCAGTGGCACCACAGAATTGCCTTTCATTTGCAAGAAGCTGTTAAAAAAGAACTGAAAATGTTCTTGAAGCATGACATCATTGAGCATTCTACCGGTCCTACGTCATGGGTTTTACCCATAGTGGTGGTGATAAAACGTACAGTGGAAGCGCAGTGCGCATCTATGTTAATATGCGCCAGGTCAACTAAACAATTGAGAGAAAGACATCCTGATCCACACATAGCGGACATGATCATCCAACTAAATAGTGCCAAAGTCTTTGCTCATTTTGACTTGAATAAGGGATACCACCAGCTTGAGCAGGAAGAGAACTGCAGGTACATCGCTACTTTTTTGACTCATGTCGGTTTGTTCAGATACAAAAGTTTGAGTTTTGGAGTGTCATCAGCTGCAGAAATATTTCAGGATGCCATACATCGAATAATTGAACCTGTCATGCATGCTCTTAACTACAATAATGATGTAATAGTGTTTGGAGCAACACAAGAGGAGAATGACAAAGCTTTCACACTTGCGCCAATCGCTTGCTGGTGCTGGTCTTAATTTGAACACAGCAAAGTGAGAGTTTCATAAAAACAACCTTAAATTATTTGGTCTCATATTCTCTAACGAGGGAATGACTCCTAACCCAGATAAAGTGCAAGGACTGTCAGTTACATGCCCCCCACAAGATGTCATCATGGTGCGTCCCTTCTTGGGCGTGGCCAGTTATTGCTCAAGGTGCATTTGTGACTTTGCTATAGTGAGTGCTCTATTGATGGAGTTGACAAAACTAAATGTCCCTTTTCAGTGGTCTGCTGAATGTGATCAGAATTTCAAAAAAATTAAGCATGTGATTGAAAACGCAACTGAGATGGCCTATTTTAAACCCAGGTTACATACTGAAATCACTGTGGATGTGAGCCTGGTGGGCCTGGAGGCAATCCTTGCTCAACATAATGGTCACTAAAACGCTCAAAGACACATTGTGACCTATGCCAGTCGAAGACTGTCTGATACAGAAAGCGCCTATTCTCAGTTGGAGAAGAAGAGTCTGGCTATAGAGTGGGCCTGCAAACATTTTCTGGTGTTTCTATATAGAAAAGGTTTTACCATCATTACAGACCACTAAGTGCTGCTCAATATCTTTTGGAACATGAAAGCAAGATACTCCCATGCATTGAGAGGTGAAGGTTGTGACTGTAAGAGTAAGACTATGGCCCTCATTACAACCTTGGCGGTCGGACAAGGCCGACCGCCAAGGTTGTACCGCCAGTCGGCTGCCCATGCGGCCGGAAACCCGCCGGCCGCATTTGGACATCCCCGCCGGCCCAGCGGGGATGTCAGCCATAACATTGCAGCCGGCTCCTAATGGAGCCGGCAGCAATGTGGCGGTTCGGCGGGTGCAGCACCACCCATCGCGCTTTTCACTGTCTGCCAGGCAGACAGTAAAAATCGCGAGAGGGCTGTGCCTGGGGCCCCGCAACTCCCCTTCCCGCCAGCCTTTCCATGGGGGTCTCTACCACCATGGACAGGCTGGCGGGAAGGGGAGTCAAAATCCCCAGGAAAGCGATGCAAGCAGCGCTGCCCTGGCGGATTCAAACCGCTGGGACAACCATGGCGGAAAACCGCCAGTCCCGGCAGTGTGACAGCGGCGCTATCGCTGCGGTCAAAATATGGCGATTTGTACTGCCAGCCTGTTGGCGGTACAATTGCCACTTCAACCCTGGCAGTCTTTGACCACCACGTTGTAATGAGGGCCTATGTGATTGTACACAAGCTGGGAAAAGATAGAAACCCTGCTAATTACTTTTTCACAGGTACTTCTACACACACAGTTTGACATCATAAACAGCGGAAGAGCACATTCATTTCATTGTGAGGTCCAGCACGCCGGCAGCCTTATTTAACGAGCAGATTATTGCTGCTACTAATGCAGATAAGAACATGCTCATTCTTAAAGACATCTCTACTCAATCATGTAAGAAGAGTATTCAGCCTTTGGTTGACGCTATTGAATTTCAGAAATTCAAAAATGTACAGGATGAACTGTCTCTGGCCAAGGAAGGAATTGTATTGAGAGACTCAAGAATAGTCATACCGGAGAGCCAAAGACATCTAGTCAGCGAACTAGCCCATGAAGGACATTGTGGCACTGTAGCTGCCAAGAGGGCCCTAAGATGTTGAGCATGTGCCTGCGCCTATGCGAGCGAGTTGAGAAGGAACTAAAGGACTGCTATCTTTGCAACTGCCTTTTCATAGAGGTGACACAACACCCACTAACAATGCCTGACCTTCCCACGTAGGCTTAGGAAAGTGTTGCAGTTGATTTCTTTGGGCCGTTGGGTTTTGGACCTTATCTCATGGTAGTTATTAAGGAGTATTCAAGCCACCCTTTTATGGAGCAATTGTCATCAACTACCCATGACAAGGTCATTGAGCAGCTGGACAACATTTTTGCAGCGTGGGGGATCCCCACCATTCTCAAATCTGACAATGGCCCACTCTTCAATAGGTGAGAATCCAAAGAGTTTCTAGTCAAACTAAACATCAAGCATCAAAAGAGTACACTTCTGTGGCCACAAGTCAATGGTGTTGTTGAACGATTCATGAGTACCTTCAAGAGGGTAATTCAACAAGCATCGTTGAAGGGAATTGAGCTGAATCAAGCCCTGTGTCAAGCCCTCCTTGCTTATCAATCAACTCCTCACTTCACAACTGGTGAGAGTCCTGCCACCTTGCTATTTGGGAGAGCCATCTGAACCAAATTGCCACGGGGACAGTGGACCCATCCTTGAATGCTAATAAGGTTTGTGTTCTGGACACTTCTTGAAACTGCAACATGAAAACATATGCTGATCTGCTTCGATGATCTCAGTCTTCAATGAAGGTGACTGGGTCCTGGTCAAGCAGAAACAAAAGTGGAAAACAGACACTCCATTTGCCGTCGTTTCTCTGAGGGTGGTGACATGCAAATGACACATGGTGACAGCAATTCATCCCAGAAACTTCATCACACAGGACTTGTCATATTTTAAGCACTTACCTCAACAATAGTCAGCTCCTGCAATTATGGATGGGGCAACTCCGTCTGACAGTCCAGATCAAGCAACAGAATCTGTGCCGTTGGTGCATGACCAGAGTGCATCTCAACTATCTCATACCGCCCGATTTGGCCGACTAGTCCGAGTGCCTTGATGACTCATTGTAGAGATATGAAACAAATTTTGCGGGTACTTTTTAATTTAACAAGGAGTGAGAAGCAATGTTGTGAGACTAGGTGCACTAAGACCCTTGTGTTCTGGGCAGACCTCAGAGAGAGATCGCATAACTTGTTGGAAGGTGTCTTTTACATGCTTCCAGGCTGGGGAAGACACTACAGTGGATAGTCTATGTTTTTGATCCTACGTTTTTACAAAAGATGTGTTATCCTGCTCCCACGCATCCGGAGCCAGTTCTCCCATGCACTTCTGCACTGCAGTTCATTCCCTCTGTCGCCCCATGCATTTCAGTGTGACTAATGCAGCTCAAGTGCGTCCTTTAGATGCCTCTTGCCTCTCATTCCTCCCCCATGCTCTGCTTCTATACAATATGCCCCCAGTAACTCTGGTACTTGTACTCTGCACCCGTGCAGCAAAAGGTTCACCTCACCTATGCCCTGCTCTTCTTCTCTCAGTTGGTGCAGTTCCTTCCCTGCACTTCTCAAATGTATGCATTCCTCCACTGCCTATGCACTGCTCACATGCAGTGTGCACATCTGCCCATGGACAGCTTCTGGGTAATGGGGCAAATCCCTTCCCCCATCTATTTCTGAAATGCATAGCCTGTCTCGGACCCCTCCCCATGCACTGCTGCCAGGCATTCTGCTGCTGCTATCCTCTCACATGTTGTTGGAGAACCCTGCATACTTCTCCTGTACGGTAGAAGCCTGTCTCTGTCACATACTTCTACTGGGGAGTTCTAGATTCTCCTCCCAGTGAACTGCTTGTTTGCAGTGGCAGAATCTAATCCACTTGTTGCTAGTACCTTGCTGTGCTAGCTTTTCCTTCCTCTTCTGCAGTGTCAGCCTTCTATTTCCAAGCACTGATCCTTACAGTGGTAGCATCTCTCCCCACATGCACTGCTCCCTTGAAATGGCAGCCTCCACCTCCCCTGTCTACTGCTCCCCTGGAGTGGTTTCCTCTACACATGTACTTCTATGTGATGGTGGCCTTTACTCCCTAATAAACACCTGTGTAGTGGTAGCCTCTACTCCCCCATAAACTCCTGTGCAATGCTATCCTCTACTTCCCAATGAAAGCGTGTGTAATGGTAGCATCTACTCCTCTTTAAATTCCCATGTAATGGTAGCGTCTACTACTCTCCAATAAACTCTGTGTAATGGTAGCCTTCTCTCCTCGTGAAATCCGCCATGGCAGTCAGTCAATCGGTCAGCTCCTCGTGAAATCCGCCATGGCAGTCAGAGAGTCGGTCAGTCAGGCCGAAGTGAGTTTATTGGGACTATAGTCCATTAAACTATTCCATACATAAGAAACAAGCATGGATAGCATCATTAACACAAAATAATGTTTTTAAGTGCACAGATACAGGATATAAATACATTAAAATATAGACAAATAAAAACATCAAATAAATTAAACCACATTAATATATTTTTCTATAGTCTGTAAAAAATTCCCAACTGCAGTTATTACCTCTAGCGAGTCCATTGAACATAAGAACTTTGACACTGTCTGGTGTGTTTTGATATTGTGTTTCATTATCATGGGCTTTAAATATCCATGCCTTAATCCAGGATAAAACCAATAACCCAATAAAATGTGCACACTAGTACTTTCCACATGTATACCATACTAGCAGCATCCACAAATCCTATCTGTTGTGCTGGGTGACTTCATCCCATCCAATATTGAGTTAAAACTAGGGCTGAGCAGAACGCGCAGAGTTTTACACTGTGAAATTCTGAGGAGTTACAAGAAAACGTGACGAAATTCTGCGGAGTTCTGCAAACTGGTGGGAATCAGCACTGGTGCTGTTCACACTGATTTTTTGAGCTGGAAGCTCATTCCGTGCTGAAAAATCAGCGCGAACGACACTACGCAGCTCATCAGAAGGTGCTGCTGCTCAAGTTGGTTTTCCTGCCTCTCTCGCAGATTCTCTAGTCGAGCTGCAGCTTTCTCGCAGCAAACGGTCACTGCTGCTTGTGACAGTTCGCAGAGAGAAAATCTCACCAGGTGCCCTCCCAGCACCTGAAAATCCCACTAGGGAACACCAGTTCTCACTTGCTAACTCACCGTTGGCCAGCCGCACGCAAGAAAAAACTCGACTATGTGCCTGGAACTCCACATTAGGCTTAACGCAGAGTGCCCAAAATGTCTCCAACTCTGCCGGCGGAGCAGAGTTTATCTCCCAGTCTTAGTAAATACCCATTCTATATTTCAAAATAGTGTTTCATAATCAGGGGTCAGGCAAACCTAAATAATAGAGGTACACATCCGCATTGTACCATGACTCAACCAATGAGTGACCAAACTTTTCGAGCATAAATTACTCAACCATGCTCCCTAGACAAAATCTCCACTTTCATGTTCAAAGCCATCCAGAACATTTTCTTCTGTAGATATAAAGTGAGAGAAATAAAGAGAGCAGAGTAATAAATGTCCTTAATGTCACTATTACACTCGCAGTCCACGACAATTTACTTTTTAAATGCTCATTAAAAAAATAGAAAATGTTGTCATTTCAATCTTTTGGCCCTAGACTCATGAAAGTAAAACACCAGGAGACAAGTTTGAATTCTGTCATTATTTGAACCATTGACGACTGAGGAATGCTCAAAACTCGTTTGAGACACTAGTCTTTCAACTAGTTCCAGTCATGAAAAAATCTGATGTAAAAGGTTTCTGTATCGTGAAAAAATGTGATTTCTAGTGTAAATGTGAATAGAAAGTAAGACCCAGATACTCTATGGTGCGACTTTTCAACCCTTTCCTTGTTAATAAATCATTTATATTTCCTCTTTTGACGACCAATTATCAACGTCTTAGTTTGTCCATGTTAATCACCAGTCTTTTCTTATCTCGTTATTCAGGGAAAGCTTCCAAGTTATTTGTGATCGCTGGCAGTCGTACCCTAAACCCCATATGAACTCCAGTGGTAGCCTCGCCTCCAATTGTCCTGCTCCCGTGCAGTGGTAGCCTATCGTCCCTGTGCAGCAACATCTGGTTCTCATGCCAGGGTACCCTCGTCTTCCCAGGTTCTCATCCAGTACACGTGTACTGCTCCATTGCAGTGGTAGCCTCTCCTTCCCTGTGTACTCCCCCCTGTAGTGGCAGCCTTCACACAACCCACGAACACTCCTGTAATGTCGGCTCCTACACCCCCACTGCTCTCGTGCAGTATTATCCTATTGCCTCCCACATCAGAAGTAGCCTCTCCACCCATATGCACTGCTCTCGCGCAGTGGTACCCTAACAACCCCCCGTGCAGAGGCAGTCTCTCCATCCACAAGTACTGCTCTCCTGCAATAGTAGCCTCTCCCTCCACCTTCAAGGGTTCTGCTCCTTTGCAGTGGGATACCCATCCCCTTTGTACTTCTCCCGCGCAATGGTACCCTAACGTCCCCCCCCCCCCCCCACTCCTCCACCACCACTCCCCCGTGCACAGGTCCATCCACAGGTTCTGTTGTCGTGTGGCGGTAGTCTCCCCTCCAGAGGTACTGTTCCCGAACAGTGGTAGCCCCGCGTGTACTGCTCCGCTTTCGCCACTGCCCCTTTCCCTGTGCTGCTCAAGGACAGTGAAGGGCTCGCCCAGTGCCTCCCTCTTCGGCATGCAGCGTTCCGGTAAGTGCCTTGCCCCCCCGCAGCGTGCACTGACATGGCCCCGTCCACCTATTATCAGACGCATATTAGTGCCTGAGCCCTCTACCTCCCACTCACTGATCCTGTGCCAGCCGACGCTCCTCCCTCGCAGTCAGGGCGGGGTGGGGGTCTGCCCTGCATCGGAGGAGGTCCTCTACTCTCCCCGCAGGTCCCCGAGCTTCAGTCTCTGTATACAAGCAGGAGAGTGTCCCGTGAGGACCCTGGACAGCCCCAGACGCTGCCCTTAACCAATAGAGAAGTTTCGACAAGGTCGAATAGCACTTGGGAAGAAACGGTAACTCCGAAACCATCAGTAGGAACCGCGAAACTGCACATGGTAAGGTGGGAGTTACAGCACCACGGAATCAACAGAATCACAAGGACGAGAAGAGGTCCAAAACACACGGCAGGAGAACCAGCGAGGAGCCCTACAACAATCCAGAAACTCACGAACCTCCTACAGGAAGCAAACACCCCAAAGCCAGGGCCATCCCTGACCACAGAGGGGTTCACGCACTCTGGAGCTAGTGGCTGTCAGCTACAACAGGAGAAGAGGAGCCCCATAAACAGGAGAGAATCCCAGGGTACCCCAGAACCGCAGGGAACTTGATAAATCGAGGCAAAGCCCGACCTACGCTGGATCACAGGGAACGGATCCCGGAGGCACAGAAGATACCAGGGAAAGCTCTGTGCTCCAGAACTTGTAGAGCATCCCGGCGAACTTCAAAACTCCAGAGCACAGAATCGATCACTGCGCCACATGACAAGCAGGAGGACCCTTGATGCCTGAGAGCATTGCATCGGCTTAGATCAGCAGAAGGGGCCACAAAAACCGGGGCCTCGTTCATCAACCCTGGACACAGCACCCCAAAACAAGCACAGGAATTGTGGGCCCCGTGGAGTCACCATTAAACCCCAGAACCAGTGGAAAAACTCCACAGATGAGGAACGTATTGCAGTCTGCCAATACCCCAGCCAGAACTGCTCGCAGATCTCCTTAGTCCAATATCCCCTCAAGATTATCCCGGGAGCAGGAGGGAACCGGAGACCAGCGAAGCAACTTGACATTTATCTTTGAGACTCGCGGTCCCCGGCCTCTCTCACCCAGCAGCATTGCTGCAATCTGGTACAGGAGCTCCTTGGAGACACAGGGGAGGCACGGGGCATCCCCTCTGGAAAGAGTACCCGAAGAGCTGTGACACCTCACCGGACAGACTGGGTCCTCTGACCCCACCTGGCACTGCTGCCCGCCCCTTACTGTTCACTGTCCATCTCGGGTACTTTAATTTACTCCGTGCGCACCCATGCTTCCCCCCACTCCTCGCCTCCTGCTCCCGATCCTTGTGCTCCTCGGCGGGGGATGCACGCGAGCGTCAGGGTCCCTCCTTGATCTGCCCCCCGGGGGCACCGCTCCGGACACCGTCTCCCTCCACATGATGAAGCTTTACCAGAAGTACCAGCGTGAGGGAAACCGCCCGAGGGACGGGAACACCGTGCGCAGCTTCCGCGCAGTGCCGGGTAAGAGAGGGGGGAGGCGGGACACTGGCAGTAGGTGAGACCCTCCAAGAGGTGCGCCCTTGAGAGGCGCTCCGTATTATCAAATGGGCCCCTGGAGACGAGGGGCAAAAGGGGGTGTGGGGGGGGGGGGGGCAGAGGGGCCTCACAGGGAGCTACAGCCCCTGCAGATGCGCACAGCATGGCTCCTGCAGAGGCGCACCGACTACACGTAATGGGTGTCGGAGGAGTTGGGTGACCTCGGGCAAGAGGCAGAACCACACTGAGTACCTGGAAGAGGTTATCATACCGTCCATTGGGCCCCGCCAGGAGTGGGGTGACCCCGGGCAAGAGGTAGAACCACACTGAGTACCTGGAAGAGGTTATCATACCGTCCATTGGGCCCGGGCAAGAGATAGAACCACACTGAGTACCTGGGAGAGGTTATCATACCGTCCATTGGGCCCCGCCAGGAGTGGGGTGACCCCGGGCAAGAGATAGAACCACACTGAGTACCTGGGAGAGGTTATCATACCGTCCATTGGGCCCCGCCAGGAGTGGGGTGACCCCGGGCAAGAGATAGAACCACACTGAGTACCTGGGAGAGGTTATCATCCGTCCAGTGGGCCCCGCCAGGAGTGGGGTGACCCCGGGCAAGAGATAGAACCACACTGAGTACCTGGGAGAGGTTATCATACCGTCCATTGGGCCCCGCCAGGAGTGGGGTGACCCCGGGAAAGAGATAGAACCACACTGGGTACCTGGAGGAGGTTATCATCCGTTCCAGTGGGCCAGGCCAGGAGTGGGGTGACCCCGGGCAACAGATAGAACCACACTGAGTACCTGGAAGAGGTTATCATACCGTCCATTGGGCCCCGCCAGGAGTGGGGTGACCCCGGGCACGAGATAGAACCACACTGAGTACCTGGGAGAGGTTATCATACCGTCCATTGGGCCCCGCCAGGAGTGGGGTGACCCCGGGCAAGAGATAGAACCACACTGAGTACCTGGGAGAGGTTATCATCCGTCCAGTGGGCCCCGCCAGGAGTGGGGTGACCCCGGGAAAGAGATAGAACCACACTGGGTACCTGGAAGAGGTTATCATACCGTCCAGTGGGCCCCGCCAGGAGTGGGGTGACCCCGGGAAAGAGATAGAACCACACTGGGTACCTGGAGGAGGTTATCATCCGTTCCAGGGGGACAGGCCAGGAGTGGGGTGACCCCGGGCAAGAGATAGAACCACACTGAATACCTGGAAGAGTTTATCACCCGGTCCAGTGGGCCCAACCAGGGGTGCGGTGACCCCAGGCAATAAACCTGACACCGGGTTGGGGGTTGGCGATCGGACCTTTGGGATATGGGTACCAGGAAAGGCGCTGCAGCAAATGAAGGAGTGGGGTGGAGACCTTTGTCTAAAGACAGGACCCACAGGAGAGGTTACTACCCTGGAAAGTGCCTCATCCATTGCCTACCAATTAAGAGAAAGAGGTATATGCCTCCGGGGGAATGCGGGACCTCTTGTAAGCGCAGCGTCTCTCTCCCCTGCAAAGGACGGGTCCGAGGAAGAGAGGTGGCGCTGCTGAACTGACCCTACATGGGTGGCACTCGTAGCGAGGCTCTCTTCCCCATGCACATAATTTGACCCCAGGAGAGTGCAGCCCCTGTGTAAATAGGGACGCCACTCCCCGCAGAAGCACAACGCCTTTAATTGGGGCCCCGAAAGGAGAGATGTGATTCAAGACGATAGGACGGTCTCCAGAGGTGAGGTTGTACGTCAGATATATGGTGAAGAGAGGGCGGGACGCATCCCACGACAAAGAATACCCCTGCAGAAAATGACCTCGGAGCCTGGAAAATTAAAACCACTTGCTCCCCACCTACCACAAAAGAGGGGGTGTACAGATGCAAGTACTGGGAGAGGATAGACGCTGTAACCAGACACGGGTGGCAGCAGAGCAGGCCCACGGTGTGACAGGGTTTAGAGTACAAGCAGTGATGAAGGCTATGGATGCCTAGAAGGGACTGTAGGCGCTTGTGTTGCGTTAGGGGGCAGAATTCGGTGGTGACGCAGGGGGTTGGAACACAGAGTGAAAGACGTGACTCCGGTTCTGTGCTGTGCCTCTGGCTCTGGGCTGTGTGCTACATGACGTTTTGCTGAGTTAATCTTACACGTTTTTACCGGTGTAAGGTGTCGGGAGTGGGATGTGAAAAATGTGTATGTTTTGTACTGCACACACCGTGAAACCGAAGCACTTTTAGGCGCTGAGGTGAGTTTGTGGTTTGGCTTTAGTTTTTTTTTAGGGGCGCTAAGATTTAGAAGAATGAAGTACACACTGCAGGACAATATAACTCAAACTAACACAATTAAACACTATATTGTACAATTTAATGGAACACGCTTCGGCGTACGGCACTCCCCGGCACATGAGCACGACACAATGCAAGTAACTGCTGAAGAATAAAGTGTATTACAAACCTTTGTGATATAAAGCATTTGATGAGATATAGTAACAAAAATTAAGTACATTTTAAAACACGAGCGTATACGATATTACAAGTCACCAAAACGCGCTATCGGGTAATAGAATATAATCACACGTCTTTCACTCTGTGTTCGGCTGACAGGTGTAACTTGCGTACTTTGCTATTTAATAAAATAAATAGGAAAACAAAGTTTGAAATAGAGGGATAGTGTCTGTGATTGCTGGCTACCTTTGAGAGATGTTTATCTACCCCTGTGAATCTGAGGTCCGCTGAGGTAGTGAAATAATTCTGAGCTCTAACGTAGCATCAATACATCTAAAAAATGGCGTTCCCTGATTAGCAGATACGTCTCCTGCACGTGCGTTCATTCAGGGGTGATGTCATACAGTAAGAGGTACAGAAGTGCTCTATAGTGTGTGGGGATGAAATAAGGAATGCATAATTTCTGCTGTGCGTGGCTCGGTTTATCCCGTTTTAAGGTCTTATGACTATGTTATAGAAACATGAAATACAGATCAACGACGTTTGCACCATTTTTATTATTAGCACTTTTGAGTAGGGAATAGAACAAACGGTATTTGTACCAGGACAAACGCGGTAAAACATATACACGTTATATTTTCTTTCTTTGCACAATATAGTTAGAAAATACGTGTTTTCCATTTTTCGAATGTGAATGACTGGGCCATGGTGCAAAGCAGTTTATTTTTTTTATCAGATAAGTAGGGAAAACAATGCAAAACGAGTTTTCCCAATTTCTTCTCGAATTTCTTTGTCAGGTTGTCCAATTCCTGTAAGCTGTTCTGTGCGCAAAAATGTGCGTCACATGCGTTCAAAAAGTGTTCCTCAAACTCATGTTTTCGTTTTTGCCCTGTCGCACAGACCTTTATGTGATCTGAACTGGAACATAGGCTCTGTATTCTGTTTCGCATTACACAAACAGAAAGGTAGTGTAAAATGGTCCAGCCTTGTTTTTATTTTTTACCGTTGCAACGTTTCTATCACAAGGACCCTTGCTAGTTAGTTTCTGGGTATGGATAGCGCCTGTTACCCATGGTTTCCTTCTTGTGAGAACCAGGTGGTTGTTGGCCACTGATACTCCACCCAGGTCGGTCAACTGTTGAATCTTCATGGACTGGCCGTCGAGGGCTTTTGTCCCTCGTCTTTGTGGAAGCACCGAGACTTGTATTTGAGTTTTTAGAGATGAGCCCCAGAGAGTGCCCGCCTGGCTGCTTTTTTATTCCATGGCCAGAGCACTGTGCACACAGAAATGAGAGCGGAATGGTGCAGAGGCGGTTATGGGCTATTTGTACACGTCATACCGCGCTTCTTCAAATCCTGGCGGTGGATCGCTGATAAAATGGTGTTTAAAAGCTGTCTGAACCAGAGATTTCTATCGATGATGCAGCAGATGCACACAGCCCAGGTGTCTTAGGGGCCCACTGTACCTTCCCAATGGCTTCTTATTTCTACTCAGCCGCAGGAAATGGGGCTCTCATTAGGGCCCAAGTATCCGCTGTTACGTCACAGTTAACGTCCCCCTGTTCTGTCATAAGGCAGAACTTGCTTGTAGATGCCTAAAGGACACATTATAGCAGAAGCTCTGTCAGAGGCTTAAACTTCCATCTTTCAGGAGCCCCATATTCAGCCAGAGTGCTGTGAATCTCGGTGAGATGTGGAAGACTCAGGGCGCCCTTGACACATCCTGCTGGAGGGCTCCAACATTTTACGTTACATCACTGAGATCCGCCATAACACAAAGGGCATATTTCAGAAAAGTGGTGCTGCACGCGGTGCAGCGCCACTTTTGTGGTGCCCATTAGCACACCCTACTGTCACCATGTGTGCGCCGTATTTAAAATAGGGAGCACAATAGGCCACGGTAGGGGGCAATAGCGTGATTTTTATTGACACTATTGATGTACTCTGCAGGAGTAGCGCCAATATTTTGGTACTACTCTTGCAGAGTGCATAGGAGCCCATTGAATTTAATGGTATGCCCCCTATTAACGCCTGCTCTGAGCAGGCGTTTAAGGTGCTGAAAAAATGGTGCAAGGAAATCTGTTAGATTTCCTTGTGCCATTTTTCAGCCCCCCATAACGGGGGAATGCCCAACTTGCATACATTATGCCTGACATAGGCATAATGTAGTGCAAAGGGTTACAAAGTGGTGCAGTGCATGCAGTGCACCACTTTGTAAATATGGCGTGGCGTTTTTGGCCTTCTAATGCCACATTAGTGTAAAAAAATGATGACGCTATTGTGGCGTTAGAATGGCGCTAGGGGCTCTTAAATGCCCCCAAATGTCTGACGTTCATCAGTCTGTGTTGCAGCGGAAAATGATGAACCCCTCAACGAAATGTTTAGTTTGACATCCTCAGAGCCAAGTTAAGGCCTTGAACAGAGGGGGGAAGGCAGTGGGACGCGGTAGGTGGGTTCATGATAAGTTGGGGACCCTCTGCTCTGCTAGCATCGTGGCAGCCTACATTATGCTCTTGTAACAGGTGTCTCAACCCAGTGGTGTAACTAAACTTAAGCCACCCCCACCCCCCCACCCAGCACCTCCAGACTTATTCAGGAGCTCTCTGGCCTGGTTACAGTGCTGAGAAGACCCCCTGGAGCTCGCTCCGTTGCACTGGGGGGGGGCCTTTGTTACGCCACTGTCTAAACCACTCTTAGCATCCCTGCTCACAGGGCTGCTAGGGGAAGGGGAACTTTATGCCAACTATGGCCGCAATAATTTAGGAAGAGGTGGAGAGTAAAATCGACGAGCACAAACTTTAATTCAGAAAATGCTTTGTCAATGGCATTTAGGATATTCAAATAATAAAAATCCTATTTCTAAGAGATGCAGGACTGTATTACTTGTTAAGGAGGACCAAGCAGGTGTTTGTCATTGAGAGCTTTATATTGCATGTTTGTATTGGTTTTTGCCCTTCTTCTGACACAGCTGACCCGTCGGAAAGGACCACACATAGTCCTCTCACGGATTTCACATTCTGCAGTGTCCATTGGTAACCCAATATTCAGGGCTGGACTGGGAACCCAAAGCAGCCCTGGAATAGTTTGTCTGACCAGCTCCCATAGGGTGCACAGCAAGCAAGCATGACCACTAAAATGGGGCAAGTAAAATCCCCTGCTCCTAAGAAAATTTGGTAAAATGGTAAAAACAGTGTATTCCACAACACGTTTTTCATTAGGAATTCAATTGTATTAGTTTTTAAAGCATAGCAAGTGATGACATTACAGTGCACCAGGATACAGCAATCTAGATTGGGGCTTTTCTATGATTCCCTCACAACCACCCTCTAACCCTCTAACAGTGCCTCTCATTTCTCTCTAGCCCCTCACTCACATGTATTTCATTTGTTTTAGAGGGCTTTTCTTACCAGCGTAGGGTGTTGGAGCACTTGACATCACACACACACACACAAAGACAATGAATCATAGTGTGAAAATCAGTGTATTGAAAATGTTACATAAGACAAAGGGCACTACAAGGTTTAGGATTCACATGTCATCCATACTGTTTGGCATTTTTTCTAAGAGTGCTTAGTGTGAGGAAGCATAAACTCAAACGTAACACAGTGGTTAGGGTTGATTTACTACTAACAATTTATTTTTACACAAACAAACCCTTTTTAGCAAAATGAGGATATTCAAAGACTGGGAAAAACTTAACTTTCTAACCTGTACCATGCAGTGTGCATGCAGCTGTTTAATAGCAGTTCATAATTCACTGTGCTACATTATGATTGTAACTTATGAACTGCACAGTAACAAAAGGAGTTCTGTGACAAAAGCATTATCGCCCAAAGCACTGCACATACAATACTGTTCTGTAATCTGCATGGCACATGTTCTTTTCAGAAGGCATTTTAACACACTGCGCTACCTTAGATGAGTCAAAACTGGCACTATATAAAACTCTGATCTCTCTCTAGCAGGTACATTAATCAGCAGAGTCATCCTGGCAATTTTATTGCTATAAAACCAGCCCCCCAGTAACAAAACCAGCCACTTGAGGAACAATACTGGCCCTCCACCCTTCCAGCCTCCAGCGGAAATACCCGATGCCCGGTCAGGCCAATCCAGCCTTGACAATATTGAGAGGTCACAAGAGCCCTCCCAGTTTACCTCTAGTCCAAGCCATGCTATATACTGTGTCCCAATACTGACACATGCATTGCGATCAGCACCATCTTGCTCTTCAGTGGGCTTTAGAAGTGCGCGCCTTGTTTTCCCAGGTCAGAAGCTCCCCCTCTCCCTTTTAGCTGTGTCACTCTCCGTCTCGTTTCTAAGGTGGATAGTGCTCATTCATTGCAACCTACACCCATCTCAACATAGTTAAACAGTTTCGTTCCATGGCCCATAATGCTCCTCTGCATCTACATATTACATCCACGGTCTGTATCGCTCCTTCAAATTGGCAGGTTCTCTGTATGGCCTATAGTGGTACCCCACATCTCCATGTTCTCTCCATGACGTTGAATGTTCCTCAGCATTTACAGTTTCAGTTTTCTGTTCTTCCTGACCTGTAGTGCTGTAAAGCTCAACTCTACATGTAGGTTTTCTCAGTGGTCACTGACAGACCTGTCCATCTACAAGTTGTCTCCATGGCCTGTAGTGGTTCTCTCTGTATGCAGACCCGTTTCATGGTCTTTACATGTCCTTTCTAACTATAAGTTCTTATCCATGGTTGGTATGGGTCTTCCGTATCTACTGGCTCTCTCCAAGGCTTGGCGTGTTCCCTGTATCTATATATTCTCACCATGACCTGGAATGCTCCTCTGCATACAGGTTCTCTACAGGTTTTCTTTTCTTCATGACCTGTAGTACTGTAAATACCCAACTCTACTAGTAGTTTCTCTCAGTCTACAAGTTCTCCCCAAGGCCTGGAGTGTTCTCTGTATCTACAGGTTCTGCTCACGGTCTGTAGTTGTCCTCTCCATATAAATACCCGCTTCATGAACTTTAAAGGTCCTCTCTAGCCAAAGGTTCTTCTCCATGGTCGGTATTTTCACATTACTTCCGATCTTGGCTGTGAAATTTAGGTGTTGCAAATCCTGCACTAACTTCCCAGCCTGTTGTCCATCCGGCTGGATGATTAGCGGGTCACACCCGGAAGACAGTAAACACACCCTCCTGTTTTTTGGGCTCCGAGATCACAAGCTTGAGCTTTTCATTTGTCTTCTTTCTTCTGTCAGGCGAAATCTATCTCATTGTCGCACCAGGACTTCCTAATATGGTGCTTGGAAAAATTCTGGTATCGCTGTAAGAATTTGATAATTCTTCAGAAAATCTGTAGGAAATAAATATACAATGTTCCTTTAAATAACTGATGAAATAGACTATTTTTACAGCTCCTTATCCCGGGATAACCTATTTCAAAGCACCACAGGCAGCAAACCCACTACAGTCAGCAAAAGGAATAAAACATGCATGAAAGCACGTTACATGCACACAAAGAACCTGATAACAATGAGGGCACCCTGAACAGGCGGCCGTGGGGACTGCAGTAGCCATAGAGGAACGGGAAGCATAGCATGGAGTGGCCAAGCACAGACACACAGAAATAAGAAATGATCCTGAGGGAACTGTGCAGACACATATGAGATGAAATAAAACAGCCACAAATTCACTTTGTAGAGTAGCATTCTGGGCCCCAGAGCGAAAAAAAACATAAAAATGCAGGCGGAAATTTACTCCTCCACCTGAACTCATTTTTACAATTATTTCCAATTCACCATCTTTTTTGTTAATATGCCTGGTACGTTCTTTCATGTGGAGAAGTCCTTGCAGGGGGATTGGCCACCCTGGACAAATGCACATTTTTTCCTCCATGGGTGAAAAATATTTCTGGTGGTGAAAGCTCTTCCTCTACACCTCACCATAAGATCTGGAAGTAGGGAAGGTACTGGAGCTCCCCCCTCTCAAATGAATATTCTGGAGTTCAGAAGGTGCCTGGGCAAAAAAGATGCCTTTAAATTTTGTTTTGATCTTATCCCATATACTGTGCTTTGAAAGGCAGATGTCAAGTATCAAGGTGTGTCTTCTGATAAAATGCTGCTTATTCTTTTATCATTTAGATTATTTTCTTTCTCTGACTTCAAATCAGAGGATTTTGTAAAGTCAACTAGCTGACAGTCCTGCTGGGGTACAGGGTGTTTAAAAAGAAAAACTGTAGGATATCAGTTTTTTTCTAACACACCATTTAAATATCTGTAAATGAACTGCACATATATTTCAAAACACAACAGCAGATAGAAAAGCACTAATGAACCCCATCTTTTTATAATTCTGAAGTACGATGGAAACAAAGATTTTAAGAGGCTCAAAACAAATCAAAACACTTAACCTGGTGAGGCACAAATGATAAATATTGGGTGTAACCTGATTTCCACGTTTGTGCAGTCTATAGTTTTATCACTAAAACTGTAGTCAATTCAAATTTTGTTGCCATTTCAGTGAAGAATGTGCTGTCTGTAAATGACAGTGCACTATTATAACATGCTTTTGTAATAAACACAGCACTGTGCTCTAAAATGCACCACATACTACACCTACCACTCTCCAACTGAATTGGTGTGGCTTATTCTCCATATTTGTTCTTTGTATGACGCTTAGATTTGTCAAAATCCCTAGGATGTCAATACCAAGTTTTGGTGTGGTTGGCTTCCCATCCCGGATTGGTGATTTGGAGCAAATTGTTGACCATTTGCAGGGTGAAAAAGTGTTGGATTAAAGTTTGTGAATGCCGATTTCATCCATGTTATTGGACATTCCCAGATTTCCAGATCAGACCACGCCTGGTATACCAATTACCCACACCATGAGTGGGAATTACTACTACAGATTTATCCACACTTGTGTGGAAAAATCTGCAGAAGAAATGGATTTAAAAAAAACATTTGTGATTTCTCAACAGGTGCAAAAAGGGAATTTTCAATCCTCAACTTAAGTTGAAAGCCAAAATTTCCTTTACAAATAGGGCCCACAGTGAATAATCATTAAGTACAGAAAACAAGAGAAGCTAACCTAAAAATGAGGCATCAGTAGACACACATAAGAGAAACAAAACATCAGAGGGATCACTATAGACACACACATAGAATCCAAAAAAGACATGCAGAAGGAATACAACACCAATGGGGTTATTAATACAAGCACACATAAGAAGGAAAAACAGTGGCACCTTATACAGACTATAGAGAAAATGAAACAAACTTGGGAGTTCCTTGGAGACTTACAGGGAGAATGCAACCTCCTTATGGTTACCCAACACAGAAGATATAAGAGTAAAAGAACAATAGAAGCACCAGTAGAGTTACACAAAAAGTAAAAACAGAAAAAGAAAAAAGGCATCTAATACAGGCATGCCGAAGGAGTAAAACACCAACGTAGGTAGCAGAACATGAATAAACGTGAATAAAAAGGGACATCGTAAGGATTTGGGGATCCCTGGGCCATAGGTAATAATGAGGGTTTGTCGGAACTTTTTAAAATTTAAGATCCAGTTTACAGTTCTTACATGCCCTGTATGGCCAGGTGCTAAGAATGCACAGGCCCACTCGCCCAAATGCTAAATATGTTTATCTTATATTTAGGGGATAGGGGCAGGTGTTTTATTAATGTAGTAATACAGCAGCAGCTCGCTAATAATACTGCAAATAATCTCTGTGGCACCATTCGATTTCTCACATTTGAGGTTCTGTTTTGCTCTCAAAAAGTTATTTTATAGATGTTGCATGAAACATAAACACTTGATTTATCTGCTAAATGTCTGTATAGGACTCACACATCACTCACATGAAAAATAAATTAAAGGAAAATGGTATTTAAAACAAAGGGCCAGATTTATAAGAAACTGGCACAACGCGGTGCTGCAGCAAACTTAGCAGCACCATGCTGCACCAGTTTTGAAACGCAGGGATGCGCTGTATTTACAAGAGTAAAGCCCATCCTTACATTTCACCCTGCACTGGGGGTAAATTAAGCAGCCTGTGCCAAAGCAGGCATCCTTAGAGGGGTGTCTGGGTTGAATGGTATGATTGTTTATGTGCAGGATGGTGTCCCTTCCTGCACATAAGCAATCATCCATGGCATTTTGCTTTTTCTATGTGTGCTGCAGAATTCAGCATGCATAGAAAAAGCAAAAAACAAGGATGAATAAAAGTATTCCTCCTCGTTGTGCCATACTAACACCACCGCTAGTGTGGCGTTAGATTTTGGCGCTGCCTCAGATTTACAAATTCTTGTAAATCTGGGGCAGCGTCAAAAGCAATGGGTGTTACGGTGGAATGCCTACTGCAACTCCCATTTCACGCCCCTCTGGCACAGAAAACTGCATCGGAGAGGCCAATATTTACAAGGAGATGTAAAGCTACAAAAAGTGGCCTTACACTCCTTGTTAATATGGAGAAGTGGTTAGTGCCTCTGGAGCGTCGCAAAAAGTGACTCTCCGGTGGCGATAGGGCCTTGTAAATCTGGCCCAAAGTGTTTAAGAATGATTCAGAGTCATCAGAGCAAGACTCTCTGCACACCAGAGCTGGCTTTATCAGGGGCCCCCCTGAAATTGCTGGGGCCCTTGGTCAAAGCCCACTAATGCCTTAAAACGTCTCTGGAATAAAACAACTCAGGAGCCGCCCACTTCAGACAGCAGGGGGACAAAAAACAACATAGAAGGCTTTGAAAGAGGCACAATTGGGGTATACAATAGGGAGTCACATACATAACATATAAGGAATAAAACAGCAACGAGGTGGCCCTGGTTTAATCACACAGAGAACAACATATCATAAAGGCCCCCAGTATAGTCAAACAGAGGAAACAACACAACCTCTGAAGGAACTAGAACAGCTACTCACATAGCCAGCAAAATAACCACAGAGCCACCCAGCACTGACTCACTGGAAGCAGTAATAGCAAAAATTTACTCAGAACAGACATCACAAGGAACAGTTCAGCCACAGAGGTATACAGTGCAGTCACAAACCGGTTACAAAACAGCCACAGAGGGTTTCTGCATAATCACAAACAGGGAACAATACAACCATGGAGCCAACCAATAAATATAGCCTCTCTCCCTCACACCAAGCACACATACTTCACAAGCACACACATCAAATAGATGCAAGCGTGATATTATCAATACTGTAGGCTCTATGCACAAACCTACATGAAAAATACAACACAAACGGAGGCAGTGGTATAGAAATGCACAGCAAACACATTAACATATAGATACCCCGTGAAAATAACAATGAAACGAAACAGCCCTCGATGCACCAGTACAGAAACACGTGGGGTGGTGGTACTGGAACTCAAAGAAGTGGTTATGGAATAACTTTTTGTGATTTAATGTGTTTTAAACCCGATGTCTTTGCTGACAGCTTATTATTGTCACCGAATTACCCAATTCTGTCTCTACTTGAGATTTTTGCTTTAAGATGTGTATGAGTATTATAGCAACGGAACTAGTGAAATGTGTATTTTATAAGCACATTAACAAGCTTTGCTATGTAGATTTTGTGTGCAGTTTTCTCTAGCATGAACTTGACCCGAAGGCATTAGAGCATTTTACAACAGAAGAAGGTTAGTTACACATGTATTAATTTATTGATCGGAATCACAAGAGGTTGAGGGGAGGCTAGGATTCGAACCTGGTTTCCCACTTCCAAAGTCCACAGCTTTAGTGTAGACAGAAGCTTCTTACTTCCCTTTTACCTTCATAGGTAGATGGCCATGTCATGGCAAATAAAGGAAAGAGAAGAGTTTTTACCATCCCTTTTGTTTGCCAGAGAACGACTTCACCCAGAAGTGAGGTTTGTAAAAAAAAGCCAGAGGTGTGGTATGTCATACAACCACTAATGGTATTGACCTACAGTGCAATGAAGCCGACACCTGCACAAGCAAATGCACCACATTTAAACACACTGCCAGTGGCACCTACACACAGACACACCTCTGGGTTAGGCAAATATCCAGCATCACCTTCACGCACACTGCTAGCATCAGCTGCAGGAGCTGTACTGACACCACCTTCATTAAGGACTAGGAACACCATCTCTGTATCTATCAGGACCACCTCAAACCTGCTCCAGAGCTAAAGACGCCCCGTTTCAATCTCTGAAAGAACACACCATGAAGCAGTAACAGTCCCCTTCTGCTCCCAGACCACAGCTTCAACTGCAATCACGCATTGACTGTATCTTTGCCTTTGACCCTGTACAGAGCTCCACGGCCTTGTGGATACTTTTGCTGTGAACAATACTACACACATATGTGTAGACAGGCACAGGTTTTAGGATAAGCAAACTCGGCTGGCTGTGTTTTTTTCCACAAACCCAGGAAATCCGTTGGACTTTGAACTTTGCTTCACACATTAACCCAGACAGAAAGAATAATCAATTTAAGACAAATGGAGGCTAAAAAACCCACCATGGTTAAGATAAGCACAAAATAGTGTATGACCTGAACATAAAGGAAGCTCTCCACGGATTTGTTTTACTGAAAATCTTTTATCACTCTATTTCAACATTGTTATATCTATGTTTACCGCTGCTGACCAGTTTTGAGGTCGAAGTAGGATGAGGCCTAACGTGATGCTATTTTAAATAACGACTAATTGGTTTACATTCGCATTTGGTTTTGTGACTGGCTCAATACGTACATTTGAATTTAAAGATATGATTGGCACAGTACAACTTTTTAACATAAAAACGCTACCTCCAGGACATCTCCGGACTCATGCCTGCCCTGGAGCAGAGCATTCAGTGAACGAGAGAAGGGCTAATTACAAGCCGCTCCATGTTTCACAGTGCTGGTGGTAGCTGCATGCACTTGAAGGAGGGTACATAGATCTCCCTGCTGGTGAGTATAGTGAGTGACTTCACCCGCCTCAAGGATAATGTCTGGGAGACCCATGGGACCCCTTTTGCCCTCTACAGAGATCTACCCTCAAGGGGTGCACTGAAGTGTGCCGCCTCTTTGTGGCGCTCTGACAATGCACCAGCAAAGGAAATAATTACCTCTGTGCCCCAAGTCTGTAATAGGGCATGGGCACAAAGGTAAAATGAGTTCCTTATTTGCATGGGGTCATGCCCCCATGCTAATGAAGCAATGCCCTCTCTCTCAAGATAGTGCCAGTGCTATATGTGCACCGACACTATTAGTATTACAAAAGGGACCACACAAGCATCTGTGGCTGGATCTGTAATTCCATAATGACATCAGGGCACACAAAGTAGGTTCAGATGTCCTTTGCTCCCCGGTTCACTATGGATAATATGGCCCCTGGTTAGGATAAAACTTCTTGTACTTAACATCTGATTACGGCACATTGATTATGACTGATTAAACATGCGTGAACGATCTGGATTTGATGAATTTACATGCATTTTACAATCGTAGATAAGAAACCTATAAGTTACACTGTAACATGATTAGGAACATATGTTGCCCATTAGGGGGTTATTTAGATTCCAGCCATAGGGATATAAGTCATGTTACGCAGGCATTACCAACATTTAAAATACACCATTTTTATTTGCGTAATATTGGGAAATAAAATTACTACCTTATGCTTCATAGCATAAGTGACGTCATTAACAACAACATTTTACCACAAACTCTCACAAATTATGCAAACAGCCAGAATGCAAGAATTTGTTGCTCGTGCCACTTGCATTTTTCACACTTTATATTTACAGCGAAACATGTCCTTAAATCGAAAATTGACATGAAGATACATTTCATGCTAAAATATAGCACTAAATAACATATTTCCGGTTCACCTAGTTACACATAATCTTCCTGAAATTTTACACACTTATGCAAAAGCAAATTGTGTGAATTTCACTCACCACAGTGTAAAATAATATTCACCATTGTTTTATCACTAGTGAAAATTATGAGAAGAGAGCAGATTGTGTGTAGCCCATTTTGTACCCTAACACTAACACCCAGCTTTTAGCCCACTACTGAAGTTGCTGAAGTCTGGGGTTGCCAAATAGCAAGATTGCCTGTCCTTGACTCCACTTCATGTCTCTTTCTATCATCGTACTATTTTCTCTTTCTCTGTAGCTCATTTCCGTCCCTACTTTTTCTCTTTGTCACTGTTTTTCAATCTTTCTCCTTCTTTCTTCCTTTTTTGTCTTCTCTCTCTTACTTTGGGTCAAAGCCTGATGATAAGTATGCCTTTTTCTGTAACAATTAGCACTGATGGGCTCCACTATTAATCACCACACACTACTGGTCCTAATTATGAGCCAGTTTACGTTGCTCTTGCACCATGCAACATGGTGCATGAGAGATGCAAACATTGCATGTGACTTATGAAGCTGCACAAGGTCACTTTGCATGGCTCTGAGTGGCTCCATAAATCTGGAGTAAGGCAACGCAATGCAAATCGCTATGTTGCCTTACTCTACACTGGGAAGGCGTTCCATGGGCATTGAATGGGTGTTCCCATGCTACTCCCATGTTTTTTTACGTATTCCCAGGTTTGTCAGAACTGCTAGACCTAGAAATGCATCAAAACTATATGCTTTCTCAGGTGAGGCGTAACAAGGAGCAACATCTTTATTTGTCCATGTCACTTCCTCTTCATATGTCTGCTGCAGAATGCATACATAGAAAGAGGGATATGCTTCTCTGGATTATTTTTGTGCAGGAAGGTATTCCTTCCTGCACAAAAACAATCCTGCATGCAACATAGGTACCCTTGCACCATGGTACAAGGTTGCCTGCATTGGTGCTAGGCTGCCATAAGGGCACAAGCGCAGGGGAAAAGGCAGAAGTGCACCGTATTGCCTTAAATATAGCTCATTCCTGCCTTTTCCCTGTGATGTTGTGTAGGGCAGCAAGGTGACTTGCTGTGCTACACTGCATCACATTCTCATAAATAGGCCTCTGAGTACTGCCAATATTGTGTCAAGGATCCAGAGTTTTACATAGTGACTTTAGGATGTTTATTCCGACAATTGGTTTAGCTGAGAGGAGGTAGAATACTCTGGCAAGACAAAGGGCCTTGTAGATATATTTTTCTAGTGTTAAATACATTAATTTGTATCTTCAACCATTATATAGGCACCTCATTTACTTATTGACAATGCAGATGTCGATTTTGTAGACATTTCTGGAGCTGCAGCATCTTACATTAAATTGGCATGTGCTGCTGTCCCCATCCCTACCTTGTCTGCAGTCTTGTGTTTTGCTTTTATGTTCCTACTGTAAGGCCCACAGCAGGGCCCTCTAAACTGTCCATTAGTGTTAAGGGGAAGCTCCTTTGGGGCGCAGAGTGGATACATATATAAGCAACATAACAGCTACTGGGCCACATAAGCTTAAAAGGAAAGGCATGCACATCATCTCAATACAATCTAATTCGGGTTACTTCTTCCTCTGCAAGTTTGTAAAACTATGTTCGAGGGAAACAAATATGAACCCCAGAACAAGTGCAAATAATGACAATACAAAGAATATTCAAAGGCCAACCTACCAAAGCCAGACTTGGAAAATTACTGATGAAGTTCTTGGAAAAAACACAGCATTAACATAAGGCAAAGCCGACGCAAGTGAATGTTGGCTCAATAGTGCAATTCTAAGACTCCAGTTATAAAGCCTATTATATGAACACGTTACATTTATGGGGGATATTCCATAACATTGCTGTCCAGTCCTCATAACATATTATCATTGTTAGTCTTAAAATAAAGCATAACGCCACAATTTGATTTATTTAGCTGGACTGCACATTATTTAAATCTCAAATTGTTTTTCTCCATTTCAATTATTTGTTTGAAATTAATGTGGAAAGAATGCTAACATATTTTTAAAGTATTCTTATAGACATGAAACCGTCCTTTCTACTTGTGCTAGCTACATATGAATATTCCCAAAATTTTCGAATTTATTCCCATTTTAAATGTCTTGAGGCCAATTCACAAAGATATGGAAGAGTGCGTAAAAGTCTACCACAGGAGTACTACTTTACATACTCCCAAATGCCCTTGACAATGGGTCTCCTAGGGTTTTGCTCCTGTGCTCCTGCTAAAAACCATCACATATAAAATGGGGTTGGGCCCATATAAAGCTGGAACAAGGCTGGACAACACAACAAATGTATACAAGAAAAGGGTGGACTTTCCCGCTAGTTTCAAAGCTACTTCAATGGATGAAGGCTGTATGATTCAGTCCACCCCCTGCAAATAAATTGGCAAGCAACTTTTTAATAAAGCAATTGTCATGTATTTTATATATACATTCAGCAACCATAGAGTAGGGTACAGCATTCAGGTATCACTACATTATTAACAAACGGTACTAACAATAGGGGAAGGCAAAAAAGCCAGGAAATCGAGAGTCAATATTAATGTGAAATAGTGCTCCCCTCTAAACACCAGTGGCGATTAGGTGATAACCAATACGAATACAGAAATTACATTAAAAAATGAGATTACACAAACTCCAATAATGACCACCAAAGCAATCTCCCAGGACACCAGCCCAAAATATTTAGTAGTTTGGCAATTTATTTGCTGGGCCTGACAGAATCATCCAGTCTACACCAACTGAATTACTTTTGAAACTCACGGGTAAGCCCCCCCACCTCTTTTTTTTGTTCTTGTGTACACCCGCTAAAAACAAAGCAGAGAAGCACTTCAGGGAACATCCGTGAGGGATTCTCACCTCTTTGAAGTCTGAATGCACCAATAAACAGGTGAAAGTTAGGCAGAGAAGAAGATGTAATTCATTTCACATGTAACTTTTGTTGTAACTTTTGATCTGTTTGAGTTAGAAATAGCATGCGGTTTGATAAAATCAGCTGGATCTTTGGCAGCTGATCTGTTTAAAAAAAAATCTAAACTTAGGCACAGACAGTAGGAGATTATAAAATATATGTGACATATATGTGACTATAAGTAGGTCTAGGAGAAAATAATTTATGATCTCTTTAAAAAATCGTTACTTTATTAAAGAATGAAGCTAGAGAAAAAAAAACAACTGTGCCAGTGTGCACACTTTAATACCAAAAGCTGACAGAGGCACATAAAACGTGTAAAATAGTGGACAGAAAGCAAACTGATAGAGCAATAGGTTGGTCATTTTGTTTACCCTTGTGACAAAGTTGTATTTTTCAGTACCTCGGGAATGCTTGTGCAGTCACTCTCAGGTGTGAAGGCAAACATATGATATTTTCGAAACATATAACATTTTACTTGAAGGCAGGTCCCTTTGCGGTAAGGGATTATGGACTTGAATTTGGGGTACAGCACCATCTGTATGACAACTCGCTATTCAAGAGATACAAAACGTAACTCATTTTACTTTGTATGCCTCTGAAAAAATAATTCTCACCAGTTTAGTATTGGCAGTAGATATGAGAATACAGTTTTCTTGTTTCATGCAATATTCATAACGAATGGGACATACCAAATATTATCCCCTTTGATCATATGTGGATCTTTTGTAACTAATGTTAGTTGTCTGCATTTTTTAATTCATTTTTCATGAATATTGCATTTATGCTTAAATTATGCACATGCTAGGACATTAATCTTGCAGCTAATTATTAAACATTTAATGAGCGTTCCCCTTGTCAGTCTGCTAAAGCTTCTTCTTTCCCAATTAATTCACAGAAACAGTGGACCAGCGTGTTGTGTACCGGTACAATCTATCTTCCCTGCAGGAATCAGAGATGGTACTCACAGCGACATTCCACTTCTTCTTTGACAAAGGCCTGCGGCCCAACGAAGTCCTCTGCAAACGCTCCAAAAAGCCCTCCTGCCGCCTGCTTCATGCGTCCCAGTCACCAAGGCTCAGCATTGCCTTTCAAAGGCTTTCCCCAACTTCAGGCCCGGGTTTTACGCAGTTGAACATGACCTTGATGCCACAGCGAAGAGGAACATGGCATATGAAAGACATTACTCCCATTATCAAAGACAGCAAAAAACATGGTGAGCTCCAGCTACTTGCAGAGCTGGATTTCAGTGACAGCTCCATAAGTGTCAACCACCAGGCGGTCACGCACATGCCATACATTATGGTCTATGCCAACGACCTGGCCATCTCTGAACCCAACAGTGTGTCTTTAACTCTACAGAGATATGACCCTTTCCCATCTAGTGGGGGAGATCCTAACCACCCCCCCAACACTTCATCAGACACGCGAGTGAGACGCGAAGCCTACGCCGAGGGTGCGATACATGATAATGAATTACCTGAGGTGAACATAAATCACTACAGCAAACATGACCTGTGGGAAAGCGCCTACCAGTCCCTCAAGCCTAGAACTTCACGTAGAGAACGGAAGAAAAAGGGCCATGAAACTACAGAGCCACGAAGGAAAACAGGAATCTTACATTTTGACGACAAAACGATGAAGAAAGCAAGGCGGAGACAATGGAACGAGCCCCGATTCTGCTCAAGACGTTACTTGAAAGTAGACTTTGCAGACATTGGATGGAGTGAGTGGGTCCTGTCGCCCAAGTCCTTTGATGCCTACTACTGTTCTGGGGTTTGTGAGTTCCCGATGCCGAAGGTAAGAACTGTTCTACACGTGCATAATGCACGCACACAGCATAAAAACACACACAACTCTTGCAGGCGTACACACACACACACACTCTTACTTCACAATACCTTATTCTGGAATACCAAGAGTTTACTCCATGCAGTGTAGGACTGTGTCTCCCATTGATCGGGCACCAGGCACCCTTAGTTAATGAATGAGCAACAGAAACTGTCTAACAACTTAACTGATAACTCAGGTAGGAGTATTAATCATGATAAAATGAAGCAAATATCCTTGAAAAATGTACTAACGTGTTATCAGTAATGTCAATAGACTGTCTAGTGCTGCAGTGGTTAGAGGTAATATTCTTGGGTCAGCAGGGCTGTGGTGCATTATCAGGGAAAGGTTTCCGTGCTGCTCAGAGAGAAAGAGTGACAACTGCAACGCCACTCAGAGGAAACTCCCATGGCATTGAAATCATTTAAAGCCTGGGATGAATCCAATGAAGAATGCTGTGCCAAACAAGCTCACTCGCTCACTCCTCCAAGTGGGCCGGTCACAATGTAGATATGTTACAGAACAGAAGATGGAACCACAAAGAAAAGAAGACACAGTGAGACACGAATATGATACGAGGCTCAGTGTGCAAAGTGTAGGAGGTGATGGGATGGAAGTGGTGCAGTATGATTAATGTGAGACATGATGTGAGTGCAGAGGGTGCAATCTGTTTGCGTTGGATGTCTTCTATGGGTCAGTAGGAGTGCTGTTTGGTGGAATGAAAGTGTGATGTTTGTGTGGTGTAGTGTGAGTACAGTGCGTTGCAGTCGGAGTGTTGTGGGGTGCAACGCGTGAATATTCTAGGGCACAACGTGAGAGTGATTTGTGTGATGTGTGGTAGAAATTCTTCAAAACAGCATTTCCTGACACCACACCACCTTTCCATCTTCTGTCACTTCAGAAAGATTTATTCAGTCAGCTTATACCCGTATAAGGAAAATAAGAAAACAACATACCTGCACTGTACATCTCTCTAGCCATACCTTATCGCTAAAGTATGTTAAAAACCTCGCCCTGTACATTTCCCTTCAGAACCCTCCACAGAGCATCAGCTGCAGCTCCCTAGCCGTCCTCCCCATCCTAACGTCACCAGGCAACAGCTTATTGCCCCAGGCTGCCTCAAGGCAGCCACCCTTGCAAGTGATATCAAAGACAGTTTCATCCCACTCCACACACCTCCATTCAAGCATGCACAATGACGACGACGCTAATCACCACCATAGGATCAGAGATATGAAAACACAAGCTCATAAAGAGAGCCGAGACCGTGCTGTCTTTTCCCAAAATAAAGATCACGCCACCCATCTAAACACTGACCATGTGAATCATATGACAGAAGGCATTTAGCAGTATGAACAGAATCTTTAAAATAAATTCAAAAAGAGAACATTCCTTTACATTTTGAAGTGCTTTCTTTCAATATTTGATTGTAAATCTGCATTGAGTGACAGGTATTACAATTCCTAATTTATAAATATACACTTACATGGATCACCTTCACAGTGTTGTCATTATGGAGCCAAGAGGTAATTATATATATTTTTCGCGGTACACTACATAAATGATCAATAATATTATATTTTGAGCAACGTATAGTTTATTTGAAGTATAGAAATGACAAAGCACACTCTTAACGGATGAATTCCCTGGAACTCCCATGATTTGCCATTGAGGAAAGAAAAAATAGGTAAGAACAAAAATGAAAAAGATAACGCCCAAAATGAGGTAAAAAGAATTCCTGTAAACTGTATTCCTTAAAGGAACACATCAGCTTTGTTCTCATAGGGCAAAGTGAAACGTAAGGCACGAGAACACTAAAGATATATTACAATATCTTTGGAGCTAACAAAACTATTTCCGAAAAAGAAAAGATAAAATTAGGTAACTATATAAACTATTAAGACAATAAAAGAGCTTACTTTCAGGTTACAGATTATCTAAGAGACAGACCTATGGAGTTCGTCTCAGCTTAAGTCCAAAGTAATATTTTTCTTTTGTTTGTTCTGCTTTTAATTTAACCCGGGGTTTCAATGAAAGACGAAGAAAATAAATTTTGCCTTTGAATATTGTCCATGTTGTGTCGTACACCATGTCTCTCCAGGATCCCATCAGTCATTTGCAGCCACTCAGAGTACCAATTGCCCTTCACACTGCCTTTCCATCTTCAGCATCGCTCAGTTACCCTCTAACTCCGATGCTCACATAATTACTCACTAAAAGCAACTAACAACATGCATATAGCCTTACGTAATACAGCCATCCCCAGTAATTCACAGTACGTCTCAGTACTATTCGCTGTCAGCAAAACAAAACACTAGCAATGCTCGCATAAATCCGCTCTTACAATTTTCAAACATCAACATAGACAATCATTCAAACGCCACTCTTCCTCAGCCAGACAGAACATCAATCACCCAGAGTAGATCTTGATATCGCTGTCATCACTATTTATCCTCAGCTATGCAAAAAATCACTCACCCTCAACCACTCACATCAGGCCAAACACTCCCATCCATATCCAGGCGCAACACTAAGACTCAGCCACTCATAACAAAGACAGTCCAGCTTCTGCTCAGTCATTCACAATACTTTATTAACCTCAGCTGGCCACCACCCCTTTTTCTGTAAACTGTCCAAAACATCACTCAAAAATCCCCAAACCAGCGATTCGCTAGATGTCATACTCTTAGTCACTCACACCCTCATCCATAACATCAATCCATCCTAGCAAATCCCATCTCCACACCGACTAATCTGCAATCAATCACACTAGTCACCAATAATGAGTGATCACATCACTCATTAGCAACAATTAAACCACTCACACATAGTGACTCGCAGACATACTCCCCTGCAATTCATTCAACCATTCACCCTATGCCATTCACTCAGGGCCCAAACTATGTCAACCTCCATCGTAACGCATAACCCGCAGCCATCTGCAACACCATTCATGTACTCACTCGCAACCACTAACAACACTATTGACCTAAATCCCCATGCAGCATAAGCCACATACATCACCGCCTAATTAAAATGATCCACAGAGCCATTGACCACTGTGTGCCACACAACACACCACTCTTTCACCATTATGAACTACAACACTGCCAATGATCCACTTTGTGCACAGGTCACTTTACAACCATCCACAGACTACTTTTTACATTATTTGTTCAGCAGTCACCACAAACAAGTCCAACTTATACCAATCACGTTCTGGTAGACTGTGAAGGGACCAAGAAAAGTTGAGCGGACATGAAAAAGTAGAATGGGCGACACTGCAAAATAGTATATCTTGCACTCATTAAAATTGTATCTGTTCATATAGATTATAGTAGCATATAAAACGCCTTATACGCATATTATTTTATCTTTATATCCTAAGTAATGTAATGTCATAGAATCATCACGTAAGACTCATGATAAGACTCATTTTCATTTTTGATTGCCTACACCAATGGCTCGTTAGTTTTATTTTTAACAGTTTTTATTGGGTGACTGAGAAAGATGTTACCACACAAAAATGTTACACAAACACACGTATCCTGCTATTTGCTGAAGCTTGACAAAGTCTACCTTAAATTCTTCATAAAAGCTC
Organism: Pleurodeles waltl; assembly: GCF_031143425.1. Taxonomy (NCBI): domain Eukaryota; kingdom Metazoa; phylum Chordata; class Amphibia; order Caudata; family Salamandridae; genus Pleurodeles; species Pleurodeles waltl. Next base: position 1,448,959,950 of record NC_090445.1, read on the forward strand.
CTGGAAGCAATTGTCAAGTAAATGGTATGCCACATTTCATTTCACTCACAGTGACGTAACTACGAACCACTAATAACATGTCCTTATTGCAATGTGCTCATGAAAAATGCCGTGATACATCATCATCCTTGTGACCCCTACTGACGTGAAGGCTGGGTACTCGGACTGAGGTGGGAAGCTCAACTTCCAAAGAATCTCTGATTCTTCTGGGCAGACAGGTTGAGAAGACAAGTCCTAGCCCAGGTGATGCGATGTGACAGCTAACATCAGGTACACTATAACACCAACGACATCACACACAATGAAAGAACACATTTCAGTCAGAGCTGTTGGTACCTTGAAAAAAGTAGCAGTTACAAAAAAGAAACAGATATATGTAGCTTGTGTGGTTCTAGAGATATGACTTCAAACGTAATATTTAGAAGAGAATGACTTAAGATAAAAGCTATTGCATTCATTTTGCTTGGGCACGTTACACCAGCTCTCTGAAAGAATTGCATTACTGTGTCTTCTTGCGTACAGAAAAATGTAATTCTTTTTTTAAAAAACCTACGGACGGTCAGCCGGGAAATACTGTATATACAGAGGCACTGGTGGGATCTATCTATCAGGGTTTTCCTAGACATACTAGTGGGTTCTGCCATAGTGTAGTGAGACATAAATCCTATATAGTTAAAATAAACTAGAATAAAACAGTTTATTTGGTAAACAGGAGTTTCTGGAAATTCTACTTTTCGTTTTTTGTTACCTGCCAGTGCCTAAGAGCTTGTGGTGGCTCACAGTTTTCTCGTTGAGTTGGGTTAATAGATGAACAAATAGTCCATTATCAGGACAATGGCGAGTTATGACTGACACATTTCCCCCCCGTGGATACCTCACTGGTGGACCAATTAAAGGTCAGAGTTCGATATTTGTTTCTGATGTCTGCTGTTCCAGGACTACTTCAAATCAAAGCAGAGAAGCTGTCTTCAGACACTCTCATAGTACTTTGAAGGGAGGTATTGGGGCAAAGCCCCGGAGCACAAGGTGTACAGTGTGCGCAGTGGTTCAGGGGAGTGCCAGGGAGTGCAGGGTCTTTGGCTGATGGAGGTAAGCATGCTCTCAGGACAAGGTCATACTGGCATGGAGATTTTGGCCTCTCTGGGCCACATTAGCGTAAAAAAGATGAAGCTACTGTGTCCCAAGAAGGCGCTTGGCCCTCTTAAATCTCGGTCTAAGTCTTTACAACTTGTACCAGTCTGATATACGATGATAAAAATATGGTTCCAGCCAGAAGACAGACACTTTCAAACTAGCAGAATTTAAAAAATGTTGACAATGGCAGGAGCAGCAATACATATTCAGTGATAAATACTGCATGCAGGCAACCCGCTCACTGGAATCCCAGGAATTCATAACACAGACACACTACACATGCTCAGATAAAAGGAAAGATTCTGTTATGTTGAATAAAAACTAATTTAATCACAGGGGCACAGTAAAAGGATTGCAGTCTTAACTATGAAAGCTTCCACATACTCAGTGTCACTCCATCGTCAGATCCCGTTTTGTCCCAAGAGATAAAAACAGGAAGACTACCATAAATCATTCTTGACCTCAGCTCTATGTAGCATCTTAGTAGACTCTGGGTTAGTGATCATCTGGTTAAAGTGAACATGCATAGGAAAGAGTGGGAAAATGTAGAGTGGAATAGTTGTAACAAATATCTGATGATTCTTCTCTAAACCTTTAAACATTACACATTCCAGATAATAAATACCTACTTTACCTCACAATCTCTTCTCTTCAACAACAAACATAAAATAACTGAATGAATGAAAGTGTACTTATATTAAACAATCCCTACCACAAAACAATTCTATGAACTGCTATGTAAACTCTAAGTAGCAGGTCTCTAGTTTGAAACAAACACGAAACCCAAAGTGTGATCGCCTTTGGAACTAAATGCCTCTCTATCACAAAAACTTGGCTACAGATTCTTGACACCAATATCATCCTATCTAGCACAGTGTGAGGGAACTAATCTAATCTGACAGAGCATGGTTGTATTTTGCAGTTGTATCATATATAAAATATAGTCTGGTTTAAATATAGTGCCCCAAATATTATTTATAAAAATATCACACCATTGGGTTTGGATTTTCTTTTTTAAGTCAACTGAGGAGTTATTTTTGTAAGCAATCTTTATGACTAGATACTTCTGTCAACTAATATTTTAACTACTGTGGTCTGGTACCATACCAAGAATACAGACTCTTGTAAAGTGAGGGTACCTGAGAGTCTTAAAAATCACAACTGAGGCTACTAACCATGCACTTCATTCTGCCCTGCACTTACTTTGAGTCTTTAGCTATTATGTAGCCCATCCACACACACCTTCACTATTATATACTGTCCCACATTAAATCCATCTCCCGGATCCATTAATTTGTTTTGTCCTGCACAGACCTGCAGAACAACGGTTAAATAATCCTGCTGCTCTAAGACCGAATTTTGTGGACAGACCCTCCCATCTTTACAACACTTAAAAAAAGCAGACCGTGTAGCACAGTGAGTTATGTTCTTGAGGTTTGTGTGTGATGTGCAACAAAATAATCAAGACAGAAATGCAGTACGTTACATTGTGTAATAGTAACACCTGTGATCTACAGTGCAATAGCAAACACTCAATGATAGCTAGTACCATATCATCATCAAATTATTAATGTGATTATATTAATGAGGATAACAACACTATTGTTTTATTATTGTTATTATTATTATTATCATTAATATTATTATTATCCATAGGCGTTATTGCAATGTACCCAGAATAGCGGGTATCTGCCACTTTCTGAACAATGTTTGCATTTTCAAAACTCTAAACCCACCTCAAGAGACTTTTCTAATTACTGATGACAGACATAGTCAGGTAAAAATATCACACCTTTGCTGAAAAACCTATGGATCAGGGATGTTATGCAATTGGATACTTGTAGATCTAATAACCAATAAGGCAAGCTACTTATGATGAGATACAACATTTAAGAGCATATATTGACCACTGAGGCCTATACCTTTTATTAGTGTGGACCAAACGTTCACTATTGTGATCTTTCTGCATCCTTTAAGTGTATTGTGGTCTAATTAGGCAGTCAACTCCACAATGAATGGAGAATGGGGAGGAAGTTGCTATCTTGGTCCCATTGTCTAAGGCGGATGGTCAGTAGTTTGAAGAACATCCCTCTCTTTGTGATGGTATATTCTAAGTTATGAGGGTATTTTCATTGTGATTGAAAATTCACTTTTAACCCCAATTATAAAAATATATATATATAAAAAATAACACCACACGTTAGCAATCAACTTACTTGCAATCCCCAATGACTTCTAAGGATCTATGCACAATTTCATGTGCACATGTCCACAATATAGAACTTTACACCTGCAGTTCATTCTCTACAGATCCTATAACAAAGTGGATTCTCAAAACTCTGTCCAAGTGTTAGCACAAGCATTCATCCTCTGAAGTTTCCAATCAACAACGGTATGCTTTAGGTAATTATGGAATCCCTTGCTCCTAGGATTTAGAATAAGGGGGAAGGAGTCATGAAGATCTTGGAACAATACAAAACCACTCGGCAATCCGATCGGATGTCCACAGCAGAAAATTGGCACATCACTCATAAACTCAGAACCAACACTAGTGCCCCAATTACAGGGGGATCCAGCATGTCAACAGGCACAATCCACTTAATCGTAATAATCAGGGGCTTAAAACAAACTACAAGCCCCTGGACCAGGACGGCTTTACCTAAAAACCCAACTGCTGAAAATTGCAGTTTACAATCCCTTAATGAACTCAAAAGTTTACTTTTAACCCTTGTATCTTTATTTATTTTTGCAAATGAAACCCTCATACGTTTGTGTTAAAGACCTTAGTGAGGACAAGAGAGACAGAAAAGGCAAACTAGAGAGCATATAACAAATAAGGGAAGTTGGTGCACTTGTGCAGACTGGGACAGAGTGCCCTTTTACATATAAAGGGCTGCCCTCAGGACACCCTGAACCTGCGACTGCCCTGAGGACAGGTATTAGTAAAAGGCAGACCACCTTCTTGAAACAGCCACTCTATCTTTCTCTGTTGAGGTAGTCAATCAATCAATCAATCAGTAAATTTATAAAGCGCGCTATGTACCCGTTAGGGTTTCAAGCCGCTGAGGGGGGGGGGGTAGCTGCTATCGGTCGAATAGCCATGTCTTGAGGAGTCTCCTGAAGGTGAGGAGGTCCCGGGTCTGGCGCAGGGAGGTGGGGAGTGAGTTCCAGGTCTTGGCGGCGAGGTAGGAGAAGGATCTGCCGCCGGCGGTCTTGCGCTGGATTCGGGGAACAATGGCGAGGGAAAGGTTGGCAGAGCGGAGTTGGCGTGAGGGGACGTAGAAGTTGAGTCTGTTGTTCAGGTAGGCGGGTCCGGCGTTGTGTAGAGCTTTGTGCGCGTGGGTGAGAAGTTTATAGGTGATCCTCTTGTCCACGGGGAGCCAGTGGAGGTCCTTCAGGTGGTGGGAGATGTGGCATCGGCGGGGTATGTCGAGGATCAAGCAGGCAGATGCGTTCTGGATGCGTTGGAGAATTACTAGTACTAGTACTAGCCTAAACTTCAAAGGAGGAGACAGAGGTCCCTTTGCAGGTGGTTGCTGTGAGTGACTGCACCCACCTGTTGGAGGAAGTCTGTGGGGGACTCTATAGGACTCCCTTTCACCCTTCAGGCAGATGGGTTTGTGTGTGTGCAGTGACTATCTTGCAACTTCATGGGGAGCACACTTCACCTGATTACCTCTTTGACTCCACTGCCACTTCCTTAATAGGCCGGGGGAGCAGAGGCAAAGTATTTCCCTCATTTGCTTGGGCCTATGCCCACATGCAAATGAGGGAACATCCTCTTAAGATAATGATGGCACTTTATATGTCGTTTCCATACCTGAATTGCAGAAGCATCTGCTGCCCCTTCTGTAATAGAACAGCACTCAGGGACACTGCCTGATGTGCCCCAGGGCACTGTCAGTAATATAGGCCTGGGTGAGCAGAAAGGAAGAGACACGCTAAAGGGAATGATGAACACGCCTTGTGCAGCACAGAAGTCATATCAGACTGAGAGACAGTGCCCTGTGAGCAGCCGGCCTTAGGATCTGACTCCAGGTAGGGTAGTGTGGAAAGAGCTTCAGAGATGAACATCCTTACCTTACATTTAACACACAGATGGCCTGGATTAAGGAAGAATGGCATCAGACTTCCTCTGATTTCTGGTAAAAAGTGCTTTATGACCATGGAGACGAAACCGTCAGCGGGATTTCCTCGTGCTCTGGCCAGCCAGTAGGTCCTACAAAGCCTATGTGCAATTAAATACTAACTCGGTAAAGATAAAAAAAAAAACTCTGAATCTCTGTCTGGTCAGCAAGCACACTTGCCTTTTTCACTCTTCATAAACTTTACGCCCTCTAGGGCAAAAAAATGAACCTTCTTTATGCCACTTGGACGTACATATACACGCCACAAAGAATGCATTCTGAACAGTCCCTCGTGACACGTGTATAAAGGCCCCCTTGCAGTATTGCCTGGGGTTATTGAAAAGGTGGCAGCTCAGCCAGGGCCTCCTGACTCCCGGGCAGCTGCCAGTGGTAGAGAGGCCTGCCTGGAGCGATGAACATCATCCCCTTTGTTTGGAGGAGGTCTTTGATGGTTTCATGTCCGGTTCACTGCAGCGTGCGCACGCCTGCCTGACATGTCACTCACAGCCTCCGAGAAAAAAACACGAGCTGCGTGGGCTGCTATTTCACACCCAGACAAACCAGGCAAAAAATCAAACAAAAGCAATAAAGATACAGTTACTGTTATGTGTATGCCAAGCGTGGTTTGAGTCTGGGGGGGTAATGAATATCTGAATATTTTGCATTGTACGCAATTGACCCTTTTCACAAGAAAATATAACTTAACATTTTTTCCATGAAGTGGCATTTAGGCATTGTTGCCAGTATGCCTGGAAAGGAGCCATGACAGGTTGGTAAGTGTACTTCTGTCAAGTGATACCTCCCACGGGGTATTTTCCGGGTGCAGAATTCTACATCACTTATTATTTCACACGGGGGAATGGAACCCACTCTTCAAACACACCTTTTTTGTCTCTACATCGAAAAATATTTTCCCTGTGGAGAAAGTCGCTCTCTTACATCCCCACCATATGTAGTTGTTGTCCATTCCACTTCCCATACTGGGAGTTATTTCAGTCTTAAGCAAGAATAACTTTATGACAATTTCCACTGTGGGAAAGGGCAGGATCACAGCTTGAACTTTCCCAAATTTACAGGACAAACGACCTTAGGGTGTTTCATGCTCCTGGAATGTCTCCTTCCCATTCTTGGGTGGAATCATTTGTGAATACTTTGCTGGTGTAAATGGAGGTACTTCTGCAATAAATGTACACTAATGGCTGAAAATACCTTGCTGAAGAGAGCCCTGAGACCTCTTCAAATACAAGTGCATGGATACAGATCCACAATCAAAGCTCAGAAAAGAAAGACTGATGTCCCGAAACATCCTAGTGGTGTCCTGGTATCAGCATTTTTGATGTCTAAGACACACAGATCCCATCCCATAAAAAGTCACAGTGTGCCAAGGTGTAGCAATCATAGTCCAGGAGCACACATCATATGCGAGGTACAGCCATAACCCCCCAACTCCCCTTCACCCCCACACACACACTCAAGCACAAACATACACAGGTCTTGTCTCACAAACATACATAGTTCTTGTCTATCCTACAAACCTTCTTGAAAACAGCTTTTTATAACAAGTGGCCTTTAATCCAAGTGACAGCAGTGAAACAGATGCCATTTCCTGTTATAGACAGTGTCCGATTCAGTATCACTAGATAAGCACTTCAGACAGCAAAGTGTATTGATTAATTCTGGACACCGTAGCTTCCGTCTGTCATGGTAGAAAGGAGTCTTTGCCAATACTGTTCATTTAGGAACTCTGGCCTTATTAGAACCTCTAAGGAAAAAATAAAACTAAGCCCTACAGTTTAAGGGTTCGTCACCATGTCTCAGGGTAGCTTTTCTGATTCTTGGCACTTGCCCCCGACCTCTTGACCTTTGCCTTTGAAGAGATATCACCCATAAACTTCTTATCAATGTGTGCCATTTTGAATCTCAACCCCAATGGGCACTGCCCATAAAAATGATGATCACCAAAAATAAATAATAAATAGTGACCAGGAAAATTGTTCAATTTCTAGTCCAATTATTTTTTTATTTTTAAGCTGCTAAAACTCAAGGTGTTATACATGCAGTGCACGTATTTTAGGCTGAAGTTCATCATTATCAATTATAAAAAATAAATACAAAAGTTCATTTGGTGTAGTTTAAAAAAAAAGTATTTCAAATGGTTTTGTTGAAGTAGGAAAAAGCACAGCAGATTAGAGAGAAACGTATTATCACTTAGCTACAGGTTAACTCAAAGGTCCTACATTTAAAGTTGCTAAATACAAAGAACATGAAAATACTCAGCGAGTATGAGCTAAGAATTACTAAACAAAACGTCGTTTTTTATTCTATTGTAATATACTTATCATTCATAACTTCTCATTCAATTCAGTGTTTTGATGTATTATTCTGGCTGCATCTAATCAGATCCCAATTAACACCTCTCGTTCCATGACACCAGATACTTATCTGCCCTTGGGGAATTCCAAGTAAGTGCCCTTAAATATTCAGAGCATGACTCGATCATTTGTCATATTTTAGATGAAAATCGAGTCGTCTTTAAACACCTCTGATTGTAGTGCTTTCTTGAAGTAAAATCTATCTTGTTAATGGTGCAGAAATCTCCTTTGTTAGGAATACTCACTAACGCAGAAGGACATTTGTGCTTGTTCATAATTCATGTCCATCATCAGAATGGTTTATAGATATTTCACAATCTTGGCAGTTTCTCATATATTTTTGGGATTTCTGATTCAGCAGAGTCCTGGTGTTTAGCCAGTGTGAAGTAGTCTAGACTATGAATTCTTTACGAACAACTGATATTAGATAACAGAAAAGATAAACTCTGTTGAGATGGTCAGGGAACTTTGCAGTGTGCTATGTTCATGGGTGCCTGTGCCTGTAGGACCTCAACATTTATTTATGTTGACGTTGATGAGTTGACTCTTATGTTGTGTGGCATCGTTGAACAGTTATATACCTTTGATGTAATGTTGTGCCTTGAAGGTGTGGTACAGATACATTAACAAGTTCTGAATAGATTGAGATTTATGCATGCATGTAGAGCGAGTTATGCCTTAGTGGTGGCAACACTTGCAGCTGCAACTTTCAGGAGAGTGTCAGGAAGTCTGTCCAACAAGATCTGTTGGGTACTTCAAATTATAAATATATTGAGGTAAGATCGAATAGATGAATAGTTTGGTAAATGGTAAGTGCTATTGAGGGTACTAGGGTAATTGATTAAAATCTTACATGATTTCTGTTGGATGAGCATGAATGTTTTGTCACATATTTCGTATTTGTTTGTGTTCGGTGTTGTTGGGAGGAATATATAAGGTGTCTAAAAGACTTGTCTGCATTATGCTAGGTCTATGTCCGATGTTTCATGCAATGTTTTCTGTAGAACATTTGGGTGTCGCGTAAAAGCAGTTAAAAAGAGAAAAACTACACAAACTTCACTTCCAATCATAGATACATTGATTAAGTGGCAAAAAAAGATGGTACATTGAAAAATAAGTTGGTGTGGTGTTCAGTCTTTTAAGGAGAGGAACAGGGTAGTTGAGATTTATGTATTTTTCTACCGTGATATTCTCACCTGAGGCTTACCTAAACTGCAGAGTACAGAAACAGTTTCCATCCTCTTCCAACTCTTCATTTTCAATTATTTAATTTAACATTTGGTAGTATATGCTTTTCCAGGCACTATCACAGGTTTAGGTGCCCTGATATCAAACATGGCACGGCTCCTTCATGAACCAATTTTGTCTGAAAGGTTGTCCACACCAAATAGGAATCTGCCCTACAAGTGTATGAAATAGCCACAATATGTGCACATGATCAATGGTGGGCCTCTACTCAAGAAATACATTTCTTGACATGAAAGATAAAAGTACTTTTGGTAAATTTTAAGTGTAAACTTTTTAAATTGTCAAATTGATTGAAACAGAGAGCTTTGAAAGTAAGTGTCTATTTGACTTAGGAAACAGCTCAATCCAGCTCCACATTTCACCCTTTCAAGCATGAATGTGCTGTTTTTATAAAAATGTCCCTAAACCCCCCACCTTTGTCAGCATTATGATTCCAATCTCTCCACTTTCTAGTACACAACCACTGAGCATGAGCATGCTACACATCCTATATGATCAATACTACTCCGAAAAGGTATCTTATAAGACTCTAGCAAAAGAACAACTAATGACACATCTTGTACCAAAAATGTAAATAGGTCTAACATAATAATATGTTATATGAAACTGTTGAGTCGTTGGCTTGCCTATTATTACTGTCATGCTCATTCCTCATCACAAAACTCTATGTTCAAAGCCACAATCACCACTCGGGTTTATACACTGCATCGTACCTAATTAGTTATCATCACTACTGACCTGTTAAAAATACTTTTCTTTCAGAATTGTCATATCTTTTGTTGAAAAATAGATCATTAAACTAAAGCAAATAGATGACTTCGCTAAGGTGAAATATTCGAGTGGTTATGGAAGTGCCAAGATAAATCACGAAACCTCCTCTGTAAAAGTTATGGATTTCCTTCAGGAGTCATAAAACTTTACTGTTGGCAGAACATTTCCATAAGTCTTAAAATGTCTTCAGTCATCTAACTAAAATCCCCATTTAAGCTGTGCTTATTGATATGTGCTTTGTTTTCATTGAGCATAAATTACACAATATAAGTGTGAGAATTTGCTGTCGTATATTTTACTCAAGCACATTTGTTAAGTAACTCCAGTAGCTTCTCCTTAAAGAAAGCAAATATATTTTTGCCTTTCAAGTTAGACTTCTCTTAGCCTTTTTAGTTTTGTAGCAAACCTGTAGAAAAAGAGACAGCGGTCTTGCTTTACCACCACACGAGCGAGCGTAGTTCACAATGAAGGACCATAATGGAGAATATTTCAGACCTGCCCGGGACTCTTCAGAGTAAATTTTGATACATCTGATATCCACTGCTTTGGCCTGAGACATTACAGACAACTACAATTACATATTTACAATTCCTTATTTGTCAATAACATAAACCATGAGAGGGCATGTGTATCATAAGAATAATAGCAAATATTAGCTTAGGGAAGTATTAGCAATGTAAACAGATAGTAAATTCACAAACTACAATATGTATTGTTTTTCAGTACTGCAAAATGTGCTACAAAGTCTAGGTTTTGCCTCTACTTAAATGTGCAGACATCTCTGTCCAGACTGCAGTCTCCACGCATTTAAGTATAGGTTTTAGCAGTAAATGTGGGAGGGACATGATGGGGGAGGGACAAAATAACTACCGAAGAAGGTGGGGTTATGGAGGAGCAAGAGGGGGATTTGGGAGGGATTTAGGGAGGAATGCCACCCACCCGTACCAATTGCATTACTCTAGGGATGGAGACATGTTATTTACACTTTTACAATGAGTTTACTCTGAGTTTGTGAATACCAGACGTATTAAACTTGCTACAAAGTGTAAACTTACTCAAAAGTGTAGCATACCTTTGTGAATCAGTCCCAAAGCATTTTAGTAAGTGCTGACCAACGTCTGCATATCTTTCTCTGCTGTTCTGCTGGAAATGTAAACTCCCTACTTCTTCTGGGTGAGGATCTGGACTGTCCCGGAACTTACTGTATACAGAGATTCCTTACTTGATTTACTAAGGAGGCCGAATGTGGCTACTATTCCATGAGTTAAATATGTGTCAAAGTGGTTTCGTACCCTGGGACTGGGAAGCTTCTGGAAGAACCCACATAATTTGGAAAAATCTCATAAGACTACTCTGAAAACAGCTTATTGGTCCTGTGTAAGAAATAATTCTATCTGTTGTAAATCTTATGGTCGGTTGACCAATTTATTTATTGATTTTAAGTGGTACCCCCAGTATGAACCATATTTAGATCTTATACCGGATCTACTGGGGAAGGGCCTTTATGCACGCTTTCGCTTTGGGAGTCTCCCATTGCTGTCCCTATCAAAAAGCTGGGGATCTACTTTACTCTCTGATCTTTGACCAGTTTGTCATGGTAGTCCAGAAACTGTAGAACATTTTGGGGGTCATTCCAAGCGCCCGCCCGCCAAGCGGGAACCGCCGGAAGACCGTAGGTTTCCCACTGGGCTGGCGGGCGACCGCCAAAAGGCCGCCCGCCAGCCCAGTGGGAAACACCCTTCTACGAGGAAGCCGGCTCCGAATGGAGCCGGCGGAGTGGAAGGTGTGCGACGGGTGCAGTAGCACCCGTCGCGAATTTCAGTGTCTGCTAAGCAGACACTGAAATTCAAAGTGGGGCCCTCTTACGGGGGCCCCTGCAGTGCCCATGCCATTGGCATGGGCACTTCAGGGGCCCCCAAGGGCCCCACGACACCCCTCACCGCCATCCTGTTCCTGGCGGTCGAAACCGCCAGGAACAGGATGGCGGTGAGGGGGTCGGAATCCCCCATGGCGGCGCAGCAAGCTGTGCCACCATGGGGGATTCCTCAGGGCAGCGGAAAACCGTCGGGACACCGCCGGTTTTCCGTTTCTGACCGCGGCCATACCGCCGCGGTCAGAATGCCCTTAGGAGCACCGCCAGCCTGTTGGCGGTGCTCCCGCCGACCCCGGCCCTGGCGGTCAAGGACCGCCGGGGTCGGAATCACCCCCTTTATGTTCTTCTGTCCTGCATATTCCTTGCCACTGTCAAAATGGATTCGTGTAATCTGCCGAGATATGTGTCTGAGCCAGTGTTGTACAGCTATAGGAATTTTAAAAAGTGATACTTCCAATTTTTTAATTCTTGCAGTTAGCAAGTTTCTTGTGGCCACTTGGCATATACAAAGTCGTTTTTTAAATAATCTTTTATGAATTAATATTAGGTTTATAAGTATTTTAATGTCATGAAGCCTAAGATTGTATTTTATTAGTTTATGCTTTTAAATTTTGTATAAGTTTAAATTTCGAATTAATTGTATTTGATGCTTTGATGGTTATGACGACCGAATAAAGCTTGCTGTTACTGAGTCTAAACTCCCTAATTCTCTTAAACCTCCCCTTAGGTGATGGTAAGTGCAACTTTCATGGAGTTGATGTATAGAGTTCATGTGCAGGTGGCTCAGCTGATAAAGCATCGCCTGAAAATCCAGAAAGTTCCCACTGAGTAACAAAAGCCTCGGGTTGTTTTTGTACACCATTTCCCATTAGAAACGTGATAGATGCCTTTTCACCTCCCACTTAAGACATCAGGCCAGAGCATGAGAAGATATAATTGTATAAAATAATGAAAATAATGGTGCTTACACTGTATTTGTGACAGGATACAATAAAACACCTTTACATGACATTGTTAAATATGAGGAATGGCGAATATCAATAGTCGTAACTTATACTCATATATTGAGTAAGCAATCAAACACATTAAGAGGTCTACAGACAAAGTTCCTAGAATGAAATCATTTGTGTGTATCTATTTAATGTTACCGCTCCATGGAGCAGGGATCACAGGTCGTAGGACATGTTTGGTGAGAACTAGTGCTATATATGGCATCCTTTGATGTATGATGGACAGCTGTGGGATGGCATTTGAAGCCCTGTATGGTAAGAACATGGGTTTAGTAAACAGATTTCTCTGGAGTCAATGAAATTAAAGTGTCCTGTGAACCCTGCCACAAACAACATGACAAAGAATGTATTCATTCATTACTGTTGATTGTCATTCAGCTTCTGAACCTCATCGTGCTCCTCTAATTTCGGATAATCTGGTTTATAATTTTTGTTCAGAACATAATATAATAATATAATATGTTCCTTCTCTTTACAGATTGTTCGACCATCAAATCATGCCACGATTCAAAGCATTGTAAAGACAGTGGGGATTATCCCCGGGATCCCGGAGCCCTGCTGTGTCCCTGATAAAATGAACTCTCTGAGTGTCCTCTTCTTGGATGAGAGCAGGAATGTGGTTTTGAAGGTGTATCCGAATATGTCAGTCGAGACCTGTGCATGCCGATAGACTAAGCAGATCCCCATCCCACGCACACTGAGAGCACAGTAGAGGATCAAGTGATACCACTGCAAGCCCTCCGCACTGTGCCAGCTCCTATTGGATTCCATTGCTACTCACAAATTGTCCATTGGTTATTGTGCTGCATAACATCTACTTGTATTGATTCTCGAAACAGGGAACAATATACTCTCTGATTCAGAGGATATTGACAATAGACCTAGCCATGATTACAGTAGACCTATAAAAGCGTGCCCACTACAACAAGAGTTTATTACTAAGCATCATTTAAAACTACAGGCCTACCACATTCTGTCCCCCACTTTAGCCATTTATGCAATGCATAGTCCAAACCGCATAAACCATCAGATATTATACACTACCAGTAATGCACAATAGAACACCCACTCACACTAAGGCAATCTTGTCCACTTTCACATAAATCCTTGTGTACCACTCTCATCATAGTCATAGAACAACTCATCTCCTACTTAGAGCACACTCACATCAGCCACAGCACAATGTTCTCTCTCTCCCACAACAGCCACAGTATGACACCCATAACTGCTAACGTTGTGGCCACACCACAATGGGTATTCACACTAGTAGAGCCACAGCAGAAAGGGTCAGGGTATTAAGCTTTCTTGTCGTCACCAGTGTCCGATTCACAAAATCAAGCCCATTTGTGACTGAAAAAATGCCTTTTTGGAGGTAAAAACATCAAATTGGGATTCAGGAGCACGTTACTAAATTGCAAATTGTGTTTGTGGCCAGGTATTGATTCAGTATCTGGAATTGGCGTCCCTTCAAAATACTATATCGGAATGGTATGTAGTAATGTTTCGTAACTGGATTCTGGTTCCAAAACATTTATAATTTACAGACTTCAAACCTGCCAAAAAAATTATTTTTAAATGCAGTCCTGTTTCCTTTAATGGAAACAGGCTGGATTTAACGGACAATATTGATTTAGTAAAAAGCAGTCACAGACATGGTGGTCTGCTAACCCAAGCAGACCACCTTCCCTGTGATGGCAATTATTTCTAGTAGGTCACAAATTGCGACCTATCTCATTAATATTCACGAGGCAGGTCAATTTGTAACCTTCTAGGGACTCTAATTAAACATTTCATTGGTTAGGAATAGTGATGTTCTAATTGTGATTCAGAGAAAATTCCCAGTGTTAATACATCTGGTCCTAGGTCTTCACCACAGCAGAGTTCACTTCCCTTACAGCTAGGGACACCCACTCTTGTCGGGATCAGAACAGAGTAGCTGGGTCCCTACTTTTAGAAGAGTCTCTGTACACCATTCTTTCATTTTACTTATGAGTCTGATGCGCTAGGGATTCTAGATCACGCAAATAAAAGGCAGCATTGAGCCTTTGCTACTTGGCACCCAGGGTGACTCTACGGCTCAGTGCAGTCTATATATTGTTGCAGGAAAACACAACAGGAAATGGCTTCAAAGATTACTTTTTTATGGTTTATTTCGTTGTGTATTATCACGATAACCATTGCAATTCAAAATTCCTATTGCTTTCAGAAGATGAATTCACAAGTCTAAGGTCTCACGTGAGACAATAACATTTACTGATTTTTGATGTTTTCCCCGTTACCTCTCCTAATTCAATAATTTTCTGTAGCAACAATTTAATTGGGCAGTTATATAAATAAGCACAGTAGACCGTGAAATGCGATGGCCATCGTGAATATGCCCAGATAAGGGAAATTCTGATTAATCTGAAAATGTATGGCAAATTTATTTCTAGATTGTTCTGTAGTGTTTAATTTAAAAAAAAAAAAACACACACACAAACTAAGAAACAATACTTCTTTTGTCACGTGCAAATGTAGTATGTGAAAGCTTCTGGATTGAAAACGCTCTAGCAAATACCCTCACCCTCAATAGAAGAAGTACAGCCCAGTCACACTGCAAACTAGACCTGTCACAAACTTTTGTGGGGGCACAGGGCAGGCCCCAGGGTCTTGAAGGGACCCCTTTCTGATACGTAAGGACCTTTTTCAAAAAGAGAGCAAAGTCCTATGGCATATTTCGGGGCATCTCAAGTACATAGTGCCATCTAGTGGCAATTGGTCTTACTTCACAACATTATATGTACTAGGCCTGCTTTTCCAACATATACATACAAGTAGCAGTGACCATGCGGCCATCGAGCTAACAATCATGGTCGCCCTTCTGTCAGCCCTAGTGCAGATCAGAAACAGAATAGACACTTTGACAGAAACAGAAGACTAACAGAACAGATGGATTAAACGGCAATTCTAACAGTAAGGGTTAGGTTAAACGCACACAGACCAGGCACAACATACAATTACACTGCAAGTCTCATTAACAAGCTAAAGAAACACTAAATAGACAATAATAGTGAAGTAACAGATAGCTCAGTCATGGGGACGCAGCAGGAGCCTTTCACACATAGATGGACATAGCATTGGCAGCGTCAGCACAAGCGAAAGGACAGGCCCAGCGAGGCCGGCAATAGGACATGCTTCACACACAAAAAGCAGAAATAACATGAGTAGTAGGGACACAACAGGATCCTCCACTTAATGAAAAGTCATAGCACAAACAGTGGTTGAGCACGGACTACAAGAACAGCGCAGTGAGAATGCGCAGTCCACGAACAAACAACACACATTCAGCATGAACAGCGAGAGCAGAAAGTGTTGTCCCCATAAGGAGAGATAAAGGGTGGCAGGTGACTGAGCAAGTTTTATCCAACAGCCGCGGTTGGAACAGGGGAAGTTTAATCTATACACAGAATAGATTGAGAAGTTACAAGGACAGGAAAGGCAGTGGCTAACACAATGTGATGGGCACCCCTTTCAGAATGTGATGAGGGTTCCCCTGAGCCTCCAATATCTCACAGAAATTCATTGGCTGTGGCCTGAATGGGGGCTTCCCGTCCATAGAAAGGACTAAGCACAGAAAATGTCAGTGAATCCTTCAGCCCTATATCCAAAGCCTGCAGCATAGAAAGTTACAGTGCAAGCCTCATTCTCAGTGTCCAGTCACCTGTCTCACTCTAGCTGAGGAGGTGGGGCGGCTGATCTCGTAGTAGATAACGGTCTAGATCAGGGGTCTTCAAACTGGGGGCGTGCTCCCTAGGGGGGGCCTCAAGTGATCCAACTGGGCGATCCAGGCTCTGGCTAAAAGAAAGATGATGAAGATAATTGTGCTTTGTTTTAAGCAGAAAAAATGTTTTTTACATTTGTAAAAAGGTAACAGATCTTAACTGCAATGTTAAATAAGTCTAGACTTATTTAAACATTGCCAACTTAATAGTACAATTATGTAAAATTCTGAAGGGGGGCGATTTTTTTTTTCCCACTGGGGGCGCAGCATTAATAGTTTGAACACCACTGGTCTAGATGATGCTGATGATGAAAAGTCTGCCACATCTTTCTTGTGGGTTGTATGTCACTAGGTGAACATTGTTAGTCCACAAAAACGATTAACTCCACATCAGCTTAACATAACATGAAGTGGTAGTCGATGCAAAAATTTGTCTTGTGATGTATCACGTGTTATTATGACCTCCCCCTTCTTGTGTGAATTGAATAGCAACACTCAAAATCTATGCACTGTTTCAAAAATCTTTGACACTACGCATTTAACCCCTCTACCTTCTGATATTATATATATTTTTATAATAGCACGCAATAAATTAAATATTTTTAAATACTAAAATAAACTAACAAAGATGTCTATTTTTGTACATAAACAGAGAACCTGGACACGGAGCCAGACTTGCATATTTTAGTAGATGGTGACAGCTCAGGAGTTAAAATAGTTGCTGTAGCTATTTCTGCTTAATCTAATGAGAAGATAATTAAATCTTGTCAGGGCTTTCTCAGCCTGCTATCCACACAGCCTTAAGTAAGGGTTTTTCTGTAAGCACAGTGATCATGTCTGTAGTATTAATGCCATCACTGCAAGGGAATACATTTGAAGATGAGCAGTTTGCGTGAAAAGACCGGGAATTATTTGGGGTAAAATGCCCCCCCTCTGCATAATCTGCAAGTTTGTCTCAGTTCTTTATTCCCCCCCCATTTTAGCTGTCGGAATTTAATGCTGGCAATTATCACAGTAATGATCATCCATCTTTAAATGCAAAAAAATGTCCGGCCACCCAGTTACCTGACATTTTATTGCTCATGACATCAGCAAAATAAGTACTATTCCGTTTTGTCAGAATGAGCATCTTCTGTCAGTGCTCTGAGATTTGGTGATTTATCATTGGTTCATTTATTGTTTCCTAATTTAACACTGAGAAGTCACTTTATGTGAACATGCAACAGAGAAAATGCAGTTAATGGATACTTGCCACTCAAAGATCAGAGCAAATGGTATAAAATGCATGAACCTGTTTCTAACACAAGCGTATGCAAAAAGACAGCAATGGTTCCTTTTGCATTGAACAGTATCTGCTTCCTGACCATTTTATTTTCCAATTTTATTCTGCAGTCCGTCTGCTCCTCAGGGTTGGACTTGCTTCTCCGCGGTCTCTTCCACACTTTCACGCATTCAGCAGCCATCCTTGCTGCTGCTGCTTGCCTGTAGAAAGGCTGTTTTCATGCACACAGTGCCTACTACTTTTGTTTATAAAGAAATGTACATTACTTCTAACTTTCTAGACTCCAAGATGTGCAATTACTGAACTCCAGGTTGTACAATTGCTATAAATAAAAAATCATTGCAAGATATTCATCCTCAAAGCTCATGCTTTACAGTACTCTGAGAACTTTACAACTAAAACAACTACCCATTCATAGCAGGCTGTGGTATGCTCAGACTGGTTTGGTCAGTTAAAATGCTCTACCTCCCTGCCATGCCTGAGTTCTTCCATTATGTTATCAACCTAAAGGAAGTGCACTCCCGTTCACATATAAATGTATTAAACGCGCCCACCACATCAGCAGCACAGGGGCCAAGGTTACACTCATTTGTTCATGCCTGGCTTCATCTTTCATAATATTAGAAGGTTCGCACCTTTGCCAGTGTTGGAAAATAAAGTTGCAATGGTAAATTTCTCAGGAAGATTTTTGTATTGTCTCTCCGCTTTTAAAAAGCACAGACTTCATTTTTGCTAACATCTGGTTCAAAGATTTCTATCTGTTCATTTTTAAACATCGTCTCAACTCCTTTTTTTCGCAAAAAGTGTTAATAATTGTAATATGAATATTTATGTATTTCTCGTAGTTCTAAAATGTTTATCACTTAAATATGTTTGTAAAACTATATTTATATTGTAGTAACTGATTAAAAGGTATTTGTAGAAAATATTTTTTTTCTCCTTTTCAAGCATAAAAATATATTACACTTGAACTTGGTTTTACCACAGCATACACCACGTATTTTGTTCTCTGGTCTCACTTCTCAGAACAGCCCACTGGGCCGACCAGGTTGACAGCTGATTCTCATATCCATAAGTATCAATGCATGATCGGGTACTGGACGGATATCTATGAAAGACTAACGCCATCATTATGAGTTTGGCAGGCGGCACAAGCCGCCTGCGGAACTCATCCTGCCGGAAGACCGCCAGTACGGTCATGACCCCGCCGGCCGTATTATGCGTTCACCGCAAGGCCGGCGGGCGAAAATAATGGCATGGGCAGTGCAGGGGTTTAGAGATTCTCTAAATAGGGTCCCCCTGCCCAGCATCCTTGAAATGCACTGTTTGCTGTGCAGGCAGTGTACATTTCAAGAGTGCGGGTGCACCCTGCATGCGGCAGCATTGCCGCTAGCTCAATTATGAGCTGGGTACAATGCTGCCGCACCTTTCCCACAGGGCTGACCAGCAGAAATGTGGTCAACCCAGTGGGCACGTTGTAATGGGGCCAGAGTGGGGCCCACCAGTAACGTGGCAATGTCCTCATCTGGCAGACAGATATTTCCATATGCCAAACTCCTAATGACCCCCTAAGTCCCAGTAAGGAACATATGAGTAAAAAAAGGTAAGTGAAGGCAAGGGGTGAAAGCACCACTCCAAATGTGAGGGTTGAAAGACCTACTCAGTCCATAGATCTATTTGTTTCTGTAACCTTGTTGGTACAGCAGATGGACAGAAGAAGCAGAAGATTGTCAGTCCTAGATGACCAGCAGGGGAGGTTTTAAGTCATTATCCACCACATAAAGATCATACTTATTCTTCACTATGACTAATCAGAGTAAGAAGAGATTCTTTAAATAGGGTGAGTAGAATCAGGTATCACTCCTGAATGTATACTCTTTTAAAAGATGAAGAAGAACACTTTTCGGATGCAGGAGCTGTGCGAATATTTTTATTGATGCAGATCTTAATGCTAATGTATGGAATGGTCCTTGTATCGATTTGCACACCATGTGCTCGATTACAGATAGGGCACACTTTTCCTGTTTGCACCACAACACACCTTTAAGCAGGTGCTCTGGGTGCAAACAGGGAAAGTGCACCCTTTTATGTTGAATGTGCTACCCCCAGGGCAGCGCATTCAAAAGAAATACAGCACAGCTGTTTTAAAGCTGCTCCGTATTTCTCCGTACAAGTGGCAACCCACCTGCACTTTTAAGAGGGGTTAGAGTTCACCCTTCAGGCAGGTGCAGTGAGTTACTGAACTTCCCTGCAAGAGGAGGATCCTGCTAGAGTTCTGTGTTTAGGAGATGCACTAAATTGCATCACTTTTTATTGGTGCACTTTCAGTGCACCCCCTAAAGATATGTTTGTCTCTGTGCCCAGTTGGTAATGGCAGGCGCAGAGGCACAGAGATTCCCTCATTTGCATGGGGCCATGCAAATGAGGGAACGCCCCTAATGATAGTGTTAGTGCTACATATGCACCAGCATTATCTGTAATACAAAAGGGGCTGCACAAGCGTTTACAGCCCCTTCTGTAATACCAAATACCAAAGTGCCCCCAGGGCGCACAAAGAAGGCGTAAACGCCCATTGTGCCCCCGAGGCGCTTCTGCAATGGGCCCCCATCTATCTAAAGAAAGATCTGTAAGCAATCAGCACAAGTGAGTGAGTGTGGCAAGACAACCTTTATCACAGCTTCAGCATTTACACTGATGTCCAACAGAACGCAAATATCAACTCTTTTGATTTGGGGTGCTACAATTGCCCTAACCCAACTTCCCATCACGTTATTTCAGCTGACCAATTATAGTTTGGATTTTGCAAAAAAGAGAATTTCCTTTCCATCTCTGCCATGAAAGGTGATAGATTGACCATGGCAGATGCATATCTTCTTGAGATGCAGTATTTTTGCTTTTTTAAAGTGCATGTGGTATAACACTGCAATTTGGATGCAGGGCTTTTTCAGCGTTTTATTGTTATACTTTCCAGTAATCGGTTCTGACTCAGTTTCCATTTTTACTCCAAGTACTAGAAACTCCTGGACTAAGCGGAGCTCCTTAATGCTGTTGGCAGAGACTGGAATGGCTCTCTGTGTATTGAAGGTAATCTGACTACCAGGGAGTGTTGGTAGATCTTGACTTCTGAACTAAATATCACTTGTCATTAAGTAGAGCTGTGAACTATGCGGTTTGTTCCCTAATCGTTACTGATGGTGGAGTGAAATCTGCTAGAGGAAAATATATTAAAATGATTAAGTAATTAAATCTACTTGTGATAGACTCTCATAAATAATACATGAAACCGACAATGTGAATTAAGCAGTTCAATGAAAAAAAAACACAAACTACTGTGGTAATGTCACAGGGAATTTCAATTATATTATTTTTTGAAATATTCAAATGATGTGATATCAGTTAGCTCCAGGAGGATAGTCATCAAAGGTTTCAGGAAGAAAACCTCATTTCTTTAGGGGGGATAAAAAAAACAATGTAGTACTAAGAAGAACAAAATAATTTATTTACGACGTTATTCTACGACAAGCAGAACAGAAAGGCTGTAATAACAATAATAATAAAGATAATAACAACAACAACAACAATAATAATAATAATAATAACAATAACAACAGTCATAATAATAAAAAGACGAAAAACAACAAAGCAACAATAATAATAAAACCAACAACAATAATAATACTACTAATAATAATGACAAGAATAATAGCAATAGCGATACAACTACTACTACTCCTAATAATAATAATAAGTACTTTCATTGCATGATTAATAAAAACTTTTTCAATTTAACGTTTAGATGTTGAAAAGAGTAAAATCAATTTAAAAAAGAGATTTTTACCTAAAACTATGGTTATCCAAAGTGTACAGATATCATAAAGTGACGGTGCTACTGTGCTAAGTTTACTGGGTCAGGAACTGTTAAACCAGGCAATAAGTGCTGACAGAATCACATAATGTAAGCAGTCAATTTTTCTAACAAACCCCAATCTTACATTGTATAGTCATTGCCCACTTGTAAAAGGCTGCACTTCATCTTCTCTCCAATGTGGCCTTTATCAAATGAGAGAATATTGACAGAAACTTGACAAGCCTGACATTCAAGATTGTATTTTGTGGATTCTTGGTTGCTCTAACAGCTTGTCTACAGGCCTGAACACTCAGGAGGTTACATGAGTAACATCTGCGATGCTCAAGTAGTACAGGAAATTAACATATGATTTGTAGTAGACTCTCCTGCTCCTTTTCACAGAGTCAGCAATTTGTTTCTAGAAGTTGAATTTGCCATTTCGATAGGAGATCCAGTATTGGGAGC
This sequence comes from Pleurodeles waltl, assembly GCF_031143425.1. Lineage (NCBI taxonomy): Eukaryota > Metazoa > Chordata > Amphibia > Caudata > Salamandridae > Pleurodeles > Pleurodeles waltl. The sequence continues at coordinate 1,448,981,839 of NC_090445.1, forward strand.
TCTTCATAGCGAAATGCTAGAAATCTATTTTCATTTATTTTGGTTATTTGCTCCCAAACGGGGCTGTTTCTCCTGAATATCATATGATAATAAAATCATCCATGCCTGAGAATGCTGTGACCAGGTGTCCTTATTAACAATTGTGCCCATAGCCCAGGCATTCACGTTCACCACTTTCCAGAATTCTCTCTGGCTTACTCCCAAGTTCATACTTCACGGAGCAAAGACCGTCCAAAAAAGCTTCTATGAATTGGACATGGGTGGCTTTACCTCGAGCCGACTTCAATTTGCTCCACATTAAACTGTTGGGTGTATCTGGTGGAGCCATCCTGATCTTATAACAAAACTTGAGAATTGTGCTTTTTTTGCTGCAGAGGGCCAAACTCGAGGACCTGAGCAGGCGATGCTGACTTTGGAGGGAAAAGACTCCGTCATAAAGTTTTGTAATCAATACTCTCAGTTGCTTGGCCTCTTTACCCAACATGATTTCACTTCCATAAGGCAGAGTTGATAAAACCTTTGCCTGAATAACCTGCAGGACCTGGACTATGTTGGGACCAGACATCTTTTTCGCTAGGGTTGATAAAGCAAACTGGAGTGCATGTGCCTTGTTTTGTATTGATGCCTTCCGTTTCTTAAAGGGCCCTTTTGCATCTAGCTGGATCTCAATCTCAAGATATTTATATTCTAGGACATTCTTCATGCTAGTTCCACCCATATGCCACACACTTGTATTTTTTTGCCTTCTGCCGAAGAAAATAATATTTTTTTAAAAAGATTTACCCACAGTTTATATCACACTGTGTAGAGGAAAGGAGAATTTAGTAACCTCTATGGGAGAGGTCCTGAGAAACGGATGTGTGTGATTTTTCCTTGTCTAGTTCTCCTGTGAGATGTGATGAAAATCTTGACGATCAAGGGAGCCAAGACCTTCCCTGTTTTAGGCCACCTGTACTGGGAATTTTCCTTGACAGAGTGCCACCATCTCCTAATTTCATCTGCAACCAGGTTCCTGTGGTGTGCAATATTAACCAAAACAGCCCCATCAGCACACCACAGGCTTTTAACTTCTCCCATAGTCTGTTTCTGGATATTCGATGAAAAGCTGCCTTAAAGTCATTAAAGCATGTATAACGGGTTGAGCCTGTCCGAGAGGTGTGGTCCTTTAACAAGGAGATTGCCATCAAATTTGTTTGACAGCCCCAATTTTCGGTGGAATTCCATTTGATTGAAGTAGAAGAGGTTGTTGTTGTTGGCCCAGAATTCAAGATAGCATAACAATAACGTTGCAAAATGTTTAGTTTTGATGTGAATCTGAGCATCTAGACAGCAAGTCTTTATTTTTGTTGAGCTCCCGTTTTTATAAATTGGGTAGATTATTAAACCCCTCCAAGACTCGGAAATTTCTTCATCCTGCATGATGTGTTTGGATAGCACAATGAGCCTACTGGCCAATAATGTGGGTTCTTTTTAAAACAGGCCTAAGGTAGCCCATTTTGGCCAGACGCATAGTCTGTGTGTTATTTCGTTATGACCTTCTCTATGTCTTCACTGGAAAGTTTAAAGTAACTGACGTCGTTTTGAGGTGTTAAGCTTCTGCCATTTGAGGTGTTGATTATACAGCAGGTTGACACCTATGGCTTGACACCTATGGGTTGAAAGGCTGACTGCAGTGCCTTCTTGTGGACTTCGGGTGGCAGTATCAATTTTTGTATCCTGTGTATCCTGACAACACTGATTTGAACTCACTTTGATCATCTTCTGAAGCCGATCCTGGGGGACCGAAAAGTGATTTGTTAAATAAGATATCCAGGTCTGCTTACTGATATTTGCTTTGTTACCTTTCCATAACCCTCCCCTCAAGAAAATAGAATAGGTGTCCAAGACTCAACCTATTCCTTTCCGCCCTTGAGTGTTATTACCCTCCCATCAAGATTTTGGCTCACCCTTAAATACCTTGGGACACAGGTCTCGACTGGAGCAGAGGGTGGATGAACAGAGATGGATAAAGAACGTTATTGTCTCTTTACTCTGTTCATTTTACTTTACTTTGCTCTCAAAATCTCTCACTGGGTAGTTCACTAGTGAATCACTTTCGTTTTTTTCTCATCACTTGTATGAATGTTATTAACTGTCTGTGTTTAATCCTAGTTATATTCAAAGGCCAATGACCGAATGTGTATATGTAAACAAAAAACATGCAGATTTGCAAACCACAAGTTCACTATTAAGAAATCTTGGCACCATCTAATAGATGTTTTTGTTACCCAACTCAATGGTACTCATTTTATCAATCCCTGAAAGATCAAAGGCAGCAGCAGCCCAGCCACATAGCCAAAGGGGCCACCCTCTGTCACCTTTTTTCAGAGAGGAGTGTCTGTCAGTCCTGGCAAAGGCCATCCTAACAGACACTCTTCTTGTTCAGGCAGCCGGAAGCTAGACATGGGCTAAATGCTCAAGCTCCGGGCTGCCTGAGATGGACTTTGCCAGGCTGATGATTTCATAGCCCGGTGTGTGTGACCTCATCAGTCTGGTAAAAGTGCCTTAAGGCCCTCTCCCTCGTGACAAGGGGGAGTGCCATTGATTTCCTCAGAACTGGGCACTTTTAAGCCCTGAAGTGCCAAGGACTGAGTATCAATCAGTGACACCATGTCACAGAGTGAGGTGGGGTCAGCAGTCACCACTGACCCCATCCTACTCTGTGACAAGTTGGACTGCTGCCTTCTCTCACTAGCTGACCTAAGATCAGTCAATGAGAGAAGGCAGCAGTACCAAACCTTCTGGGACCTCCGCGGCTTTCCTGTCCAGGAGCTGCAGGACAGGTAGTTTATGTTTTTGAATGTTTGGTGCATGTATGTATGTATAAATGTATGTATTTGTTGTGAATGAGTATTGTGAATGTGTGCGTTTGAGCATTTGTGAATGCATGGGTGTGAGTGAGTGAGTGTGTGTGTACATGTGTGCATGTGTGGCCTGCCCGGCCCCCTTCTTGCAAAATTACTGGCCGCCACCAATGAAAGGGTGAGTGGACCCACGTGGATTTGATTAAACCCTACGCCTTGAGGTCAAATACAGATCACGTCACTGGATCCATTAGTCAACTGAACCTATAGACTCAGCTAACTAAACTCTTTTCAGTTGTCACTAGGAATGTCTATATTTTCTTGTACAGCACCGGTACACAATATTTCACTCAAGAAAGAAGAGACTAACAGTCCTTACAGCCTGGCTTCATTGTGGAATGCCTCTTGGTCGATTGCGCTATACCGGATTAACCCACCTACATTCCCTGTTAACAAAGCAGAAAGCCCACAAATATTGTAATGTAACTATCTTGGAAAGATCTCTCCAAGGGGTACACCCCTGGTTTGATGTATTCCAGCATAATGACTAGTATCGCAGCAGGCTGTGCCAGGAATTGTCTCTCCCACATACCGTTTAAGTAAAATCTAAATTTATATACAACAAATCTTTAAGGAAGAAGCATCTTGATCATAGGAAACTGTCATAAAAGAATGTTTGTGTGTAACATATCTAAGTATGTGGGGGAGTAATTGTGGCCTAACAGCTAGAGCTGATGACCTTGGAATGGGGAAAACAGTGTGAAATCCAGATTTCGGCTCAACATTCTGTGATTCAGGGCAAATCATTTAAACTTCCTATGTCTAGAAACAAATAAAATGTCTGGGTGTCATGTCAATCACTCAAATGTTTTGGACCAACTTCACACTATAAAAAACTGCAAAAATAAACACAAATGTGGGAGAGCTTTATTAAAGGAAACGCAGAATACCTCCTCCACCTACCGTTGCGGGAAGTATGATGTTCAGAGTGTGATGGATCGATTTCAATCATATGCATTATTAGTGATTCTAAGTTACCCCACGATGTAATGTAAACTCCTGTATAGTGCTCCCCAGAGAATAATCTACCTATTGAATATTGTCTGTACTTAGGTTCCACCTTACATCACTAGAAAAGTTACGTTGTGCAACCACTCATGATAAAATGGTGGGTAATAATACTTGTACACTCATCTTCAATCAGGTCTTGAAAAAACAGAATCTTATACAGTCTTACACTGACATGTACTGACATCTACCCATTAGCATTTAATGTTTGATGATGTGGAAGACCGTCTCATCCAACACTACTCAGACAAAACAATTGTTTCTGAAGGATTAAGATTGGCATTCTTGCGTCTTTGAAAAAATTTGAACTACACACACAGGGGGACATATACTGTGCCAGAAACCAAGAGGTCATGGGCCTGTGAGTACAGGTACCTTACAGTAAATGTAGGCGTGCAAATGGCTTGTTTTACTACTGTAAATACATGTTTTGTATTAAGAATATGTGGCTTGCTCACATGAGAAAATACTTTAGCATGGCATAACTTTATGTGTCAGTAGGTATTACATATGTGGTTAGGGAGGTAGTGTTTCACAGCACAGTTACCTTAGAAAATAGATGAATACTGACAAACGTGCCAGTAAACAGGTATTTTCTAATACTTTGCACAGCAGTTTCCTCTTGGACTACAGTCAGAGGTTTACTCCTTTCAAGTCTAGAAGTAAATCCATGTCCAGGATGGCAATACATATAGAGCACTCCATGCATTAACAGACTGTAGAGAAGTTCTGTCTCCACAGTGTAAAATATTTTTCCCACAGAGGTCCACAATAAGTGCCTCAGATCCTCTCTGTGGCCATGAGGATTGAGTTGGGCAAGGCAATGGACATGCAACAAGAAGGAGTGCTTCATGAACAATACCTAACATTATATACACTTTTACCTGCATAATATATCAACCCATATTTTTTGCAAAAAGGCCAAAAGGAAAGCAATGGCTACTGCATGCAAGTTGGCCTCCAGGCCACTTTACCCTCTGGTCATATCCCATAAAGCAAGCCCAATGGGACTAAAAGAGATGATAGCCAATCCTTGCAGAAGGAACACTTTTTGTCTAATAGTGAATCCATCTCACACCTCAGGTGTCTTCCTCACAGGGGCTAACCGAGATCAGGAACTAACTGGGGCTGGTTGTCCTGGCCCATTTCCATCTCAGTAGTTTTTCCTCTAAGAGGCTTACTCTGGATCTGATCCTCTCCCAGAACAGGACTCAACAAAACTGCTGCACTCAACCAGGGAGCTACTCTGGTTAGAGAAGAGGCCCCATGCTCCTTTTATTGTAACCATACTTGCAACTGGGCACAAATATTTTGCCTGGTTTCTGGGCTAATCTCCATCTCTCTTGCAGAGAGGTAATGGTCTAGTAGGTCATAAATGTATGCACACCAAAACTGCCCAGGGAAAGACTGTAACTGATGGAGCTCTCCAGGCAGTTGGCAGATCACATTGCTCTTTGTGTTTGTGAGAACTGAGTGATCTGGAGGAGAGATGCAGGTGAATGGAGCTGAATGGACGAACAGAGTCTCATCTTTAGAATTTACACTGCACGAATGGATCCACACAGGGGGACTTCATAGGTGGATGATCATACAGATATCAGATTATTAAATGAAAATCTGCTTTATTAAACATATGACGACATACACTAGTAAAGCTAACATAAATATTGAAAAAAACAGGAGTTGTAGAAATAACTTCAATATAGTTAGCCTTCCAAAGGGTACAGAATAACACTGTCAAGTGTTTTAGAGAATGGATTACAAAATCACTAAAGCATTCTTCTACATCTCATTTAAATCTTAAGAGTGACAAGATCAGAGGAATACTTGACAGAAACCAACCGATTTATCAAACATTATCTTTAAATTATTTCATTATCAATACTTACTAAAAATTCTTAACTAATGAAATGTAAATCAGAGAAAATGAACTGATAAGAAAGATAATCTTTTCCACTCACTTTCAAGAAACTCACCACATTAACTTTAAAAAGGATTTCTTGATTCATGCTAAAGTATGTCAAAACAATATAAAATGTGTCCACTGTAGCTGGCAACCATGGACATCTATGGGCTCGAATAACATTAGCCAGTTTGATAAGCTTGTACAATTAAATTGTGAATTCCCAAATTCATTGGATGATTGACCAATCCGATTACTCTAATAAGCATTCATTCTACGTTAATATCCAAGAAGATTTTAGCAAAACCCTAATAATTGAACAGTGTTTGATTCATTTTCCTATTATATCTTCTTCTTGGTCATCTCATTATTTGTTGTTATAGAACAACATAAAAGATTATATATCTCTGAGTTCTTGGCATAAAATTAACCATGGCCGCCTTCAACTGGTGCCAGGAGAGATAAAACACCATGATGCATGCCATTTTACATGGATTATAAAGAATAGACCCCTAAAATGATTTATATGCTTGCCCAGTAATAATCACTTTTGTTCATGCCAAAACTAGGTACATCAACAGAGCAGTACAATATCAGAGTGAAAAATATATGAATGGAAAGTGAACAGAACCTTAGAGTCCGAAAGTTTAGTCTAAGAAGAATGTTATCTCCCCAGAAAGGGGAGTATGCAATGAAGAGAGAAGGCACTGAACAAGGTTTTCTTTTTTGTATCTGTCCTCATCTAGCCCTCCGGCTCACCAGGTATCCTCCTAGGGGCCTTTTCATCAAGATCAATCGGCCTCGAAGCAAGTTATCCGTTTCAGGCACCCCTCTGGAGACAACCAAGTCTCTAGCTCTTTGCCTTTGATGGGTCTCCCCAAGAGCCTTTGAAACCAGAAGGTGGAATAATCATAGGACCTCACAGATTGTTCCTTTCCTGCCACCTCTTTAATGGAGCCCAGAACTAAATTTTCTTACTTTTCTTACTTTCCTTCTTTGTAGAGCCTAAGTCCAAAGTCATATTATACATCAATGCTTCACTTAATAAGCGTAGGGAGGAAGTGCTAACCCACTTCCTACATATCTCCCTCCGGCCAGCAGCAACATGAAAAAAAAGTTATTTAGCGTGGTTCCTATTCAATCATCCTGAGTCAGGGAGACATCCAAAAATAACCACTGAAAGGCTTACCTGACACAAGATCGATAGGATACTCTTAATTATTTCCCCTGCCTCTTTCCAAAATCGAAATAGCTGAGGGCACTCCCAAAACACATGCCCGTCATCTGTTGAGGCCAAGCCACACTTCTTACAAGTAATCGAGCTGCCTTGTGCGCATTTGGATAGATTCTCTGGGGTCCAGAAGACTCTGTGAATTGAAAACAAATGATTCCTTCTTAAATGGGCAGGTTTAACTATGGAGTACAAAAGGGTTGTAGATACTTGCCATAGTTCTTTAATCTGTGATCCTGGGAGGCGTTCTCTCCAAATCTCCTCTGGCAAATTGAACTCTCCATCTATGACTTCCATCAAATACCATCTTGCCAGATCTTTCTTCCAAGGTTTACATTGGTGGAGTAGCTCTTCTACCCTGTTTAAGTCACCTATTCCCTGCTTCACACTGTTCCCTCAGCTTGCTATCTGGAGATACTTGAATCTAGATAACGTGGCCTCTCCCGCTGCATCCAAATCTTCAAACAGAATCAACTTTCCGACCTTGAACAGTTGCTCCAACACCCTAGGCCTGCCTCTCTCAATGGCTTAGCCAAAACATCTCTAGTCCAGGTCGGTGAGCCCGGGGAATCCCAGGTGGGAGCATGTTGAGTATAGTATGGCCAATTACTAGCTTTCCTTATTGCAAACCACTGCTTTGCAGCGTCCTGCATAATTTTAAACCTAACTTTCTTAAAATATTTGGGATTCCCAAATTTGTACAAAAAATTGCCCTGCATTCCATGATTAGTCTTCACCATCTCTCTCAAAATTAATGCCAACTCTGTGGCCCCGTGCCATTCATTACCCCAGCCATATTTTTCATGAAGAGTGCCCAGGCATAGAGATGGAGACCAGGGATCGCTATCCCCCCCTTTCTCCTTCTTCCTCCTCAGTTTCTTTCATGAGATGCGTACACCTTTAGATGAAGCTGCTGATTTTACCCTGCAATTTATTCAACCATTCTTTGTTAAACTTTAAAAGGATCGCATTAAAGATGAACAGGAGTTTAGGTAGTATAATAATTTTAACCAAGTTCGCCCTTCCTATAATTGTAAGAGGGAGGTTTGACCAACTTTCATTAGCTTACATGAATCTCTCATAATTCTCCAAAAGTTAAATTCCGCTTACTTTGTTATGTCCTGAGTTATCATGACCCCTAAATATTTGATCTCACTCTTAATTGGGATATTCTTGGTCTGCATGTTCCACGCAATAATTTCAGTTTTTTCCCTATTGACTTTATACCCCACAATCCGGCCAAACTCAATCGTCTGTTCCTCTAAGATTGGTAATGTTTGTTGCAAATTTGTGGTGTATATCATCAAATCATCTGCATAAAAAGCTACCTTCCTACACCATCCCCCACAAATAAATGGGGTTATCCTCTGATCTCTTCTGATAATACAGGCAAGGGGCTCTATATACAAATGAAATAACAACGGAGACAGTGGACAGCCCTGCCTAGTTCCTCTTTCGATTTTAAAAGGGCGCGTTAATGAACCATTAACCAGAACTTTAGCAACCGGGTCATGATAAATCCTCTGCAGTACCTTTATAAACTTCTCTCCTAAGTAAAAAATTTGACAAAGAGTATCCAGGTACACCTAGTTAACCCTATCAAAGGCCTTGGTGGCGTCGACTGGAATAAGAGCTAATGGTTTCTTACAAATATGAGCTAAATCTACTGATGCTATTAAGTTATGAGTCAGTTCGTGCAAATACCTATTTTTTAAAAAGCCTTTTTGATCGCCCTTTATAAGCTTATCTAAGACCCTCCCCAGCCTTTCTGCCAGAAGTTTCGTAAAGATTTTATAATCACAGTTTAACAAAGAAATCGGTCTGTATGAATCACAACTTCAAGGATCTTTCCCTGGCTTTAGGATTAGAGTAATATTAGCCTCCTTCCAGGAGGGAGGTAATGGACCACCTTCCTCCAGAATATTATTACATAAGTCCACTAGATACCTAAGGATGCTACCCATTAATGCTCTATATACTTCGAAAGGTAGGCCGTCTGGGCCAGGCGCCTTCCCTGACTTAACTGAGTGCATAACCCGCTCTATTTCAACCTTACATATCTGTTCATTTAAACCCTTATTATCTTCCCCCTCAAAGGCCAGCAAGTCAAGGTCTTTTAGCCAATGTTTCACTGACTCAGGTGATATTATCAAGTTCTCTGAATAAAGCTCCTTGTAATAATCCCGGATAACCTCCCTGATCTCCCTAGTACTACTACAGACCTCGCCTGGTCTCCTACCATAGATCTCTCCTACCTTATTCCTAACCTGATTCGTCCTTATTTTCCAGGCCAGTAATTTCCCACAATTTTCTCCATGTTCAAACTGTGCAAGCTTACTAGCTTCAAACCTTGCTTTTTTCCTGTTATCAACTATAGCTACCAAATCCTGCCTTAGATCGCGACACTGCCTCTTTAGTTCTTCAGCCTGCTCTCCTTTAGAGTCCAAGGCTATCAACTCTTGCTCTGTGTGGTCTACCTGCTGTTCTAAGCATGTAGTCTCTTCTTTGTAGGCCTTCCTTTTAATAGAAGAAGCTCTTATCAGCCTTCCTCTCAGGAAGGCCTTGAAGGTATCCCAAACTATGGCCGGTGATGCTGAACCGGAGTTTATATTAAAAAACTCATCTACATCAGTTCTTAAATCTGCAACTAAATTCTCATCCAATAATAGACTCCTATCTAACGTCCACCTACTCTGAGAGACCCTCTTCTGCAGCCGAATGTCTACGCTTACTGCAGAATGGTCCGACATATGAGCCGCAACATGTACTACCTCCTTGACCTGGTCCCTCAATCTTCCATCTACTAAAGTATAGTCTATCCTAGACTGATGCCTATATTTTTTATTATGATATGTATACGCACGTTTTTGACCCATCTTCTCTCTCCAAATATCATGTAACCCTAACTGAGACATCATCGCTAATACTTTAGACTGCATCTTTTCGTTAATTTTTGCCCTATTACCTGAAGACCTATCTAGATTATAATTCAATACTACATTAAAGTCCCCCGCAATTATGGGGTCGGGATACTGAAGCACATGATGGAAGAGGTCCAACAAAGGTGAAGGGTCATCTCTATTAGGTCCATAATAGCCTACTATAGTAAAGACCTGCTCAAACACTGACAGCCTTCTGATTGCCCACCTACCCGCCTTATCCACTGGTCCACCCTGGAAGGAGACATTGGGGTGACCTCTAACTAAAATGGCCACTCCTTTACTCCCCCACCGCCTGGGTAGTACTTAAAAACTGTTGAAGCCATCTACATGAACTAAATAATTCTGTGCATTCTTCGCTAGACAGGTACGTCTCGTGCAAGAATATAACATTCGCACAGGTGCCTCTGAAATACTGCATCAACCTTCTCTTCCTACTTTTAACTCTTAAGCCATTAACATTCCAGGATAATAGTTTTAACTCGTTAATTCCTGCTGTCTATATGCCATATTCAAGTGCGACTGATAGGGCTCCCTATGTTGTGCAGATGCACTACTAGATGAGGACATTCTTTTTTTCTTTTCTCCATTTTTGAATTTTTCCCCCTCTGCTCCCCACCCAGTGCTCAACCCTTCCACCTCCCCTATCCCTAACTCCACAACCTCTGCCCCTACCCCTAAATACCTGGGAAAACCCAATCCTATCTCTCTAACTGGGCGATATATCTCGCCCCAGGAGGCCTGCCACTGGCCATTCTTACAGTATAAAACAAGAGAAAAGAAAACACAGCAGAGTCTTGTCCTATCCTACTAGTGAACTTCGCTGAGAGTTTTGATTAGGTCATCCACTTCCAATCCTTAAAGTTGTACATTTTGTTTTTAGCCATGACTCTCAGGGAAGCTGGTAACTTCAATTGGGCCATAGCCCCCGAACCTTTCAAAGCTTCGATCCTTCTTCCCGGCTCCCATTGTCTGTTCAAGGTTACAATTGACAGATTCGACCTAATTTCAATTCTGACCCCTTCGACTGCTAACGGCTTCTGTTTCAGTGCTTCTACCAAAATACGCTCTTTAAGCGCATACGTATGAAAGTTAACCAATATTTTCCTGGGCTTATCCCTATTTGGGATTTTCCTATATGGATCCCTATGCACTCTTTGGATATCTCTCGCAATATCTTCTGCTGTGCCTGCAATCTGCACACCATGCTTAATTAATCGTGTCACGAGGCCTTTCAAGTCACTTCCTTCCATCCCTTCTGGAACCCTTAGGAGCCTCAGGTTGCATCTTCTTTGATTCTTCTCCAAAGACTCAAGTTTTGATAAAGCATTCTCTTTGTTACATTTCAACCTCTGAATCTCAACCTTATTTACTTCCATTGCTGACTTCATCTCCCCCACCTGTTCCTCCAAGCCAACGGTCCTCCCAGCTAGATCATAAATTTTTTCCCCAAGGGTCTCGCATAGGCCTCTCATCTCCTTTTGGTTATTAATAAAAGTATCAAAACCTCCCTTAACCTCCAAGGATAGGGCTCTTAACATTCCTGCAATTGAGTAGTTGGGATGTTCCTCCCCATCAGACCCCCACTGTTGCATGTCCTCGTCTCTGAGGGGTGTCCTAATCCACGCCCGGGGGAGAGACTCTGGGGCTGAGGACCTTGACTCAGTGTCTCACCTCTTCAGTGTCCCCCTCGGGTCTGAGGTCCACCTTCTCTGTCTCCAAGATTTGAACTTCTCCACTAAGCCTCTTCCTCACAAGGCGATCTAGCGAGAGACCCCGGGGAAGACCTCTGCTCACCATTTGCTCACTCTCCACATTCTCTAGTGGCTGAAATCTATTAGAGCTACAAAGGGCATGAGAGACTTGCCTGCCCCTTTCACACTTGCCGACTTCCGAGGCTCCTTTCCCTCCGTGCACTGACTGCACTATCTGTGCTGTTTGTTGCATTAAGTCTGGTTTTTCCATACCCTGGTGCTGGATCCTAAATGAAAGTCACTGAACAAGGTTACTTATAAATGAAACAGTCAAAGATGTGATTATGGTACTGGTCTGGTTGGCAATAGCCATAGAATGTGTTCTGCAAAAGGACCTACCTTGTTCCAATACAGTTGGTGCTGTGATCAAATAAAAAGCTGACGATGTATATAGCAAAGTACTGACATCTGTACTAATATGCTGCACCACTGGATTCAAGTAAGTCTGGCTGATGAGGAGTGATGTCCCGAAACTGGTCCCACGATGCTTGTTTCTGGTCCAAGAAGGACCTTGCTTGACAGTTCGGGCTGGACTGTTCCCATGGGGAGCAGAGTCAAAACTGATTTCTCTTCATGTAGATGGAGGTTGTTCAATGCTATTGACTTACCCTATAAATGGGCTTAGGTCATTTACCATGCAAAATTTTATCAGCAAACTTTGCGTAAGAAACTCATAGAGATTTTTATTGGAGCAAGACAAGGAGCAAGAAAGGAAAAGAACCCAGGCCTTTTTCACATTGGGGAAACACCCTTCTAGGCACTCGTATTAGTGGCTGCTGATGCATTTAATGTACATATGTGAAAAATGGTGCAGAAAAATAACTGTTCCAGACATGTTAAGCAATGCGAACAACAGCCAATCACATAAAAATAAGAATCTGTGTTTCTGTTAAAGCCCTTTCTACATACACACCTATGTCTCATATGGGCATAGCGCCTGCCAAAGCTCAGTGAAGCAATTTTTGCCATCATTATTGAAGAATCCCCTTCTGTCATCTCAAAGCATCTATGGAAAATGATCCTTTTTGTGCCTGCTGCAGTTCAATCAGTAATGTAATACAAAGAGAAGACTGAGGCCCAGTTTCTGAAAGGTGTCACAGAACGCAGCGCTGCAGCCAAAAAATGCTGTGCTGCGTTCCATGACAGGGAGAGGGCAAGAGAACACTTTATTCACAGAGGTATGGCTCTCTCCTCCCCGCTTGCTAGTGCCAGTGCTGATTTCAACTGCTGTGTGCAAAGCACTCACCTTAGCCCCACAGTGCTAAGGTGGATGCCTGAGTCTACCATAGGTTTTGTACAAGAAGGGTATCCTTCAAGTTCAATATACTATGGCTAGACAAGTGAAAAAACTGTTCCAACTTTGTATGTGTCGGAGAAGAAAGGAGAAATGAAACAATTTCTCCTTTTTATGCCTGCTTTTAAGCGGCATTAATTTTTGGTACTAAACCCTGTCTACTAATGTTAGTCACAAGGACATGGGTGGTTGAATAGGAAAGTAATGCAAAGCAGCATTTTGTGCTGCTTTTCATTACTTTTTGGGACTTTCCGGTAATAGAGCAAGTTTTGCACTGAAAAGTGAATCTGAAAAAAACATTTGGCATTGGTCGGCGTCACTTTTGTGATGCTAACCCAGCGCAAAATGTTTGAGAATCTCCCTCTAGGTGTAATGAGGATTACTACAAGTAATCCAGGCTACGAGATAAGATTCAAGCAGTTATGGATGGAGCAGGGCTGCAGATGACCAGGGGCATTGAATTAATCACAATCAAACATGTAAAGTCTTTCAGTACGACCCTAGAGTACACATGTTGCTTACCAGTGAAAAGGGATGCGCATCTTCCAAGATTTTATTACCTTGAGTTTCCAAAAGTGCAACAACCTCCGGGATGCCATTTTGAATAGTGGTTGTATAGACTAATCAAAGACAGAGGCCCTCATTATGAATACAGCGGGAAAGACCGCAACTCCGGTGTTGGCGGCAACTACAGTCAGGCGGTCTGGGCCGCCAAATAATGAAGCACATGAAAAACAGGAGGCCTGAAAAACACCCACCGCCTGAAGAGGAGTGTCGACAACGACGGAGGAGGCTGCCCAAAGGCCGACGGAAAGGCCTTACCCGCTTAACAAATAATGAAGCACTAGACCGCCATTCCAGAGCAAGAGGTACTTACCTGACAAGCCCAAGACAACCTGCCCTAAGTACCCACATGTGCACAACACCCCCCCCACAATGAAATGAGGAACCACGGATCCAGAGTGTGCCAACACCAACACTGGCCACACAAACTTTAATAAAGCTCCAGGAGCAAATTGTCCACATTAGGCCAATGGTCAGTCCAAATAAAAAAGGCCGATGGGCCCAAATGGCCCGAACTTGACTCCCACATGTGCACATGGTACTCCACCATAAAGGGACATCAATGGGGCAGCCAGGCACCTCAGGGAACAGGGGCAGGGGGTGGCAGGGGTGGGGACTTACATCTGGGAGGTGGGGCTTGGGATTACATTTGGGAGGTGGAGAGGGTTGGGTTTAGCCTTGGAAGGTGGGGGAGTGGGCTTGGACTGGAGGACGGCAAATGTACCTGGGCCAGCACCTAGGTTGTAATTTGAGCACAGCATGTTAAGCTCTAATTCTGCCTTTCAGGTTCCCCTGGGAAGATGTCAACCCCCATACCTGAGCAAAGGCCTGTGGTCTGCGTTAGCATCTGTATCAAAGCATTCAGCAATCAGCATACAGTTGTGGTTCCCTGGCTGGAATCTCCCGCTAACGTGTAAGGGACAAGGAAGTGTTTATATAATAACACAGCTGATGTTCTGAGAAAATGTCCCTGCGTAAGGATGTGTATTTTCTACGAATGTTGGAGACTAAACTTCTACCATGTTCACCGGCAATGTACCGACCTGCAGCCTTGAATGAAGCACAGAGTGATCAAGAATGTCTTGTTTGAGAACAGAGTGCTGGCCTAGGCAAAAACAGTTAGATAGATGAAAATAAAACAAGACTGTGTAGGAAGTTGGCTCTGTATGTGCTATTTCAAAGTAAGGAATAGCATGCACAGAGTCCAAGGGTTCCCCTTAGAGGTAAAATAGTGGTAAAAATAGATAATACTAATGCTCTATTTTGTGGTAGTGTGGTCGAGCAGTAGGCTTACCCAAGGAGTAGTGTTAAGCATTTGTTGTACATACACATAGACAATAAATGAGGTACACACACTTAGAGACAAATCCAGCCAATAGGTTTTGAATAGAAAAATATCTTTTCTTAGTTTATTTTAAGAACCACAGGTTCAAATTTAACATGTAATATCTTATTTGAAAGGTATTTCAGGTAAGTACATTAGGAACTTCAAATCATAAAAATTGCATGTATACTTTTCAAGTTATTGACAAATAGCTGTTTTAAAAGTGGACACAGTGCAATTTTCACAGTTCCTGGGGGAGGTAAGTTTTTGTTAGTTTTACCAGGTAAGTAAGACACTTACAGGGTTCAGTTCTTGGTCCAAGGTAGCCCACCGTTGGGGGTTCAGAGCAACCCCAAAGTCACCACACCAGCAGCTCAGGGCCGGTCAGGTGCAGAGTTCAAAGTGGTGCCCAAAACACATAGGCTAGAATGGAGAGAAGGGGGTGCCCCGGTTCCGGTCTGCTTGCAGGTAAGTACCCGCGTCTTCGGAGGGCAGACCAGGGGGGTTTTGTAGGGCACCGGGGGGGACACAAGCCCACACAGAAATTTCACCCTCAGCAGCGCGGGGGCGGCCGGGTGCAGTGTAGAAACAAGCGTCGGGTTCGCAATGTTAGTCTTATGAGAGATCTCGGGATCTCTTCAGCGCTGCAGGCAGGCAAGGGGGGGGTTCCTCGGGGAAACCTCCACTTGGGCAAGGGAGAGGGACTCCTGGGGGTCACTTCTCCAGTGAAAGTCCGGTCCTTCGGGTCCTGGGGGCTGCGGGTGCAGGGTCTCTCCCAGGCGTCGGGACTTTGGATTCAAAGAGTCGCGGTCAGGGGAAGCCTCGGGATTCCCTCTGCAGGCGGCGCTGTGGGGGCTCAGGGGGGACAGGTTTTGGTACTCACAGTATCAGAGTAGTCCTGGGGTCCCTCCTGAGGTGTTGGATCTCCACCAGCCGAGTCGGGGTCGCCGGGTGCAGTGTTGCAAGTCTCACGCTTCTTGCGGGGAGCTTGCAGGGTTCTTTCAAGGCTGCTGGAAACAAAGTTGCAGCCTTTCTTGGAGCAGGTCCGCTGTCCTCGGGAGTTTCTTGTCTTTTCGAAGCCGGGGCAGTCCTCAGAGGATGTCGAGGTCGCTGGTCCCTTTGGAAGGCGTCGCTGGAGCAGGATCTTTGGAAGGCAGGAGACAGGCCGGTGAGTTTCTGGAGCCAAGGCAGTTGTCGTCTTCTGGTCTTCCGCTGCAGGGGTTTTCAGCTAGGCAGTCCTTCTTCTTGTAGTTGCAGGAATCTAATTTTCTAGGGTTCAGGGTAGCCCTTAAATACTAAATTTAAGGGCGTGTTTAGGTCTGGGGGGTTAGTAGCCAATGGCTACTAGCCCTGAGGGTGGGTACACCCTCTTTGTGCCTCCTCCCAAGGGGAGGGGGTCACAATCCTAACCCTATTGGGGGAATCCTCCATCTGCAAGATGGAGGATTTCTAAAAGTTAGAGTCACTTCAGCTCAGGACACCTTAGGGGCTGTCCTGACTGGCCAGTGACTCCTCCTTGTTTTTCTCATTATCTTCTCCGGCCTTGCCGCCAAAAGTGGGGCCTGGCCGGAGGGGGCGGGCAACTCCACTAGCTGGAGTGTCCTGCTGGGTTGGCACAAAGGAGGTGAGCCTTTGAGGCTCACCGCCAGGTGTGACAATTCCTGCCTGGGGGAGGTGTTAGCATCTCCACCCAGTGCAGGCTTTGTTACTGGCCTCAGAGTGACAAAGGCACTCTCCCCATGGGGCCAGCAACATGTCTCGGTTTGTGGCAGGCTGCTAAAACTAGTCAGCCTACACAGATAGTCGGTTAAGTTTCAGGGGGCACCTCTAAGGTGCCCTCTGGGGTGTATTTTACAATAAAATGTACACTGGCATCAGTGTGCATTTATTGTGCTGAGAAGTTTGATACCAAACTTCCCAGTTTTCAGTGTAGCCATTATGGTGCTGTGGAGTTCGTGTTTGACAAACTCCCAGACCATATACTCTTATGGCTACCCTGCACTTACAATGTCTAAGGTTTTGTTTAGACACTGTAGGGGTACCATGCTCATGCACTGGTACCCTCACCTATGGTATAGTGCACCCTGCCTTAGGGCTGTAAGGCCTGCTAGAGGGGTGTCTTACCTATACTGCATAGGCAGTGAGAGGCTGGCATGGCACCCTGAGGGGAGTGCCATGTCGACTTACTCGTTTTGTCCTCACTAGCACACACAAGCTGGCAAGCAGTGTGTCTGTGCTGGGTGAGAGGTCTCCAGGGTGGCATAAGACATGCTGCAGCCCTTAGAGACCTTCCTTGGCATCAGGGCCCTTGGTACTAGGAGTACCAGTTACAAGGGACTTATCTGGATGCCAGGGTCTGCCAATTGTGGATACAAAAGTACAGGTTAGGGAAAGAACACTGGTGCTGGGGCCTGGTTAGCAGGCCTCAGCACACTTTCAATTGTAAACATAGCATCAGCAAAGGCAAAAAGTCAGGGGGCAACCATGCCAAGGAGGCATTTCCTTACACAACCCCCCCCCAAACGAAAGAGGATGAGACTAACCTTTCCCAAGAGAGTCTTCATTTTCTAAGTGGAAGAACCTGGAAAGGCCATCTGCATTGGCATGGGCAGTCCCAGGTCTGTGTTCCACTATAAAGTCCATTCCCTGTAGGGAGATGGACCACCTCAACAGTTTAGGATTTTCACCTTTCATTTGCATCAGCCATTTGAGAGGTCTGTGGTCAGTTTGAACTAGGAAGTGAGTCCCAAAGAGGTATGGTCTCAGCTTCTTCAGGGACCAAACCACAGCAAAGGCCTCCCTCTCAATGGCACTCCAACGCTGCTCCCTGGGGAGTAACCTCCTGCTAATGAAAGCAACAGGCTGGTCAAGGCCATCATCATTTGTTTGGGATAAAACTGCCCCTATCCCATGTTCAGAGGCATCAGTCTGCACAATGAACTGCTTAGAATAATCTGGAGCTTTGAGAACTGGTGCTGAGCACATTGCTTGTTTCAGGGTGTCAAAGGCCTGTTGGCATTCCACAGTCCAGTTCACTTTCTTGGGCATTTTCTTGGAGGTGAGTTCAGTGAGGGCTGTCACAATGGATCCATATCCCTTCACAAACCTCCTGTAATACCCAGTCAAGCCAAGGAATGCCTTGACTTGAGTCTGGGTTTTTGGAGCTACCCAGTCCAGAATAGTCTGGATCTTGGGTTGGAGTGGCTGAACTTGGCCTCCACCTACAAGGTGTCCCAAGTAAACCACAGTTCCCTGCCCTATCTGGCATTTGGATGCCTTGATAGAGAGGCCTGCAGATTGCAGAGCCTTCAAAACCTTCTTCAGGTGGACCAGGTGATCCTGCCAGGTGGAGCTAAAGACAGCAATATCATCAAGATAAGCTGTGCTAAAGGACTCCAAGCCAGCAAGGACTTGATTCACCAACCTTTGGAAGGTGGCAGGGGCATTCTTTAAACCAAAGGGCATAACAGTAAACTGATAATGCCCATCAGGTGTGGAGAATGCTGTTTTCTCTTTTGCTCCAGGTGCCATTTTTATTTGCCAGTACCCTGCTGTCAAGTCAAAGGTACTTAGGAATTTGGCAGCACCTAATTTGTCTATGAGCTCATCAGCTCTTGGAATTGGATGAGCATCTGTCTTGGTGACAGAATTGAGCCCTCTGTAGTCCACACAAAACCTCATCTCTTTCTTTCCATCTTTGGTGTGAGGTTTGGGGACTAAGACCACTGGGCTAGCCCAGGGGCTGTCAGAGCGCTCAATTACTCCCAATTCCAGCATCTTGTGGACTTCCACCTTGATGCTTTCCTTAACATGGTCAGATTGTCTAAAGATTTTATTCTTGACAGGCATGCTGTCTCCTGTGTCCACATCATGGGTACACAGATGTGTCTGACCAGGGGTTAAGGAGAAGAGTTCAGGAAACTGTTGTAGGACTCTCCTACAATCAGCTTGCTGTTGGCCAGAGAGGGTGTCTGAGTAGATCACTCCATCTACTGTGCCATCTTTTGGGTCTGATGACAGAAGATCAGGGAGAGGTTCACTCTCTGCCTCCTGATCCTCATCTGTTACCATCAACAGATTCACATCAGCCCTGTCATGGAAGAGCTTAAGGCGGTTCACATGGATCACCCTCTTGGGGCTCCTGCTTGTGCCCAGGTCCACCAGGTAGGTGACCTGACTCTTCCTTTCTAGTACTGGGTAAGGGCCACTCCATTTGTCCTGGAGTGCCCTGGGAGCCACAGGCTCCAGAACCCAGACTTTCTGCCCTGGTTGGAACTCAACCAGTGCAGCCTTTTGGTCATACCAAAACTTCTTGAGCTGTTGGCTGGCCTCAAGGTTTTTGGTTGCCTTTTCCATGTACTCTGCCATTCTAGAGCGAAGGCCAAGTACATAGTCCACTATGTCTTGTTTAGGCTCATGGAGAGGTCTCTCCCAGCCTTCTTTAACAAGAGCAAGTGGTCCCCTTACAGGATGACCAAACAGAAGTTCAAAGGGTGAGAATCCTACTCCCTTCTGTGGCACCTCTCTGTAAGCGAAAAGCAGACATGGCAAGAGGACATCCCATCTCCTTTTGAGTTTTTCTGGGAGCCCCATGATCATGCCCTTTAATGTCTTGTTGAATCTCTCAACTAAGCCATTAGTTTGTGGATGGTATGGTGTAGTGAATTTATAAGTCACCCCACACTCATTCCACATGTGCTTTAGGTATGCTGACATGAAGTTGGTACCTCTGTCAGACACCACCTCCTTAGGGAAACCCACTCTGGTAAAGATACCAATGAGGGCCTTGGCTACTGCAGGGGCAGTAGTCGACCTAAGGGGAATAGCTTCAGGATACCTGGTAGCATGATCCACTACTACCAGGATATACATATTTCCTGAGGCTGTGGGAGGTTCTAGTGGACCAACTATGTCCACACCCACTCTTTCAAAGGGAACCCCCACCACTGGAAGTGGAATGAGGGGGGCCTTTGGATGCCCACCTGTCTTACCACTGGCTTGACAGGTGGGGCAGGAGAGGCAAAACTCCTTAACCATGTTGGACATATTGGGCCAGTAGAAGTGGTTGACTAACCTCTCCCACGTCTTGGTTTGTCCCATATGTCCAGCAAGGGGAATGTCATGGGCCAATGTTAGGATGAACTTCCTGAACAGCTGAGGCACTACCACTCTCCTAGTGGCACCAGGTTTGGGGTCTCTGGCCTCAGTGTACAGGAGTCCATCTTCCCAATAGACCCTATGTGTTCCATTTTTCTTGCCTTTGGACTCTTCAGCAGCTTGCTGCCTAAGGCCTTCAAGAGAGGGACAGGTTTCTTGTCCCTTACACAGCTCCTCCCTTGAGGGTCCCCCTGGGCCTAAGAGCTCAACCTGGTAAGGTTCAAGCTCCAAAGGCTCAGTTCCCTCAGAGGGCAGAACTTCTTCCTGAGAAGAGAGGTTCCCTTTCTTTTGCTGTGTTGTAGTTGGTTTCCCAACTGATTTTCCTGTTCTCTTGGTAGGCTGGGCCATTCTTCCAGACTCCAGCTCTACTTGTTCACCCTGTGCCTTGCATTGTGCTCTTGTTTTCACACACACCAGTTCAGGGATACCCAGCATTGCTGCATGGGTTTTTAGTTCTACCTCAGCCCATGCTGAGGCCTCCAGGTCATTTCCAAGCAGACAGTCCACTGGGATATTTGAGGAGACCACCACCTGTTTCAGGCCATTGACCCCTCCCCATTCTAAAGTAACCATTGCCATGGGATGTACTTTTCTCTGATTGTCAGCGTTGGTGACTGTGTACGTTTTTCCAGTCAGGTATTGGCCAGGGGAAACCAGTTTCTCTGTCACCATGGTGACACTGGCACCTGTATCCCTCAGGCCCTCTATTCTAGTCCCATTAATTAAGAGTTGCTGTCTGTATTTTTGCATGTTAGGCGGCCAGACAGCTAGTGTGGCTAAATCCACCCCACCCTCAGAAACTAGAGTAGCTTCAGTGTGGACCCTGATTTGCTCTGGGCACACTGTTGATCCCACTTGGAGACTAGCCATACCAGTGTTACCTGGATGGGAGTTTGGAGTGGAACCTTTCTTGGGACAGGCCTTGTCTCCAGTTTGGTGTCCATGCTGTTTACAGCTATGACACCAGGCCTTTTTGGGATCAAAGTTTTTACCCTTGTACCCATTGTTTTGTGAAGAGGCTCTGGGCCCACCCTCCTGTGCAGGTTTTTGGGGGCCTGTAGAAGACTCTTTACTATTTTTAGTTTTGGTTGTCTCATCACCCTTCCCCTGGGGAGTCTTTGTGACCCCTTTCTTTTGGTCACCCCCTGTTGAAGTCTTGGACACCCTTGTCTTGACCCAATGGTCCGCCTTCTTTCCCAATTCTTGGGGAGAAATTGGTCCTAGGTCTACCAGATGCTGATGCAGTTTATCATTGAAACAATTACTTAACAGGTGTTCTTTCACAAATAAATTGTACAGCCCATCATAATTACTTACACCACTGCCTTGAATCCAACCATCTAGTGTTTTCACTGAGTAGTCTACAAAGTCAACCCAGGTCTGGCTCGAGGATTTTTGAGCCCCCCTGAATCTAATCCTATACTCCTCAGTGGAGAATCCAAAGCCCTCAATCAGGGTACCCTTCATGAGGTCATAAGAGTCTGCATCTTGTCCAGAGAGTGTGAGGAGTCTATCCCTACACTTTCCTGTGAACATTTCCCAAAGGAGAGCACCCCAGTGAGATCTGTTCACTTTTCTGGTTACACAAGCCCTCTCAAAAGCTGTGAACCATTTGGTGATGTCATCACCATCTTCATATTTAGTTACAATCCCTTTAGGGATTTTCAACATGTCAGGAGAATCTCTGACCCTATTTATGTTGCTGCCACCATTGATGGGTCCTAGGCCCATCTCTTGTCTTTCCCTCTCTATGGCTAGGATCTGTCTTTCCAAAGCCAATCTTTTGGCCATCCTGGCTAACTGGATGTCCTCTTCACTGGGGCTATCCTCAGTGATTTCAGAGGTGTTGGTCTCTCCTGTGAGGGAACCAGCATCTCTGACTATTATTTTAGGAGTCAGGGTTTGAGGGACCCTGTTCTCCCTAGATAGGACTGGTAGGGGGGAATTTTCCTCCAAGTCACTATCCTCTTCCTCTGAGTTGCCACCCTCAGAGGGGTTGGCCTTTTCAAACTCTGCCAAAAGCTCCTGGAGCTGTATTTTGGTAGGTTTGGGGCCCATTGTTATTTTCTTTATTTTACAGAGTGACCTTAGCTCCCTCATTTTAAGATGGAGGTAAGGTGTGGTGTCGAGTTCCACCACAGTCACATCTGTGCTAGACATTTTGCTTCTAAAAGTTGGAATACTTTTTAAGAATCTACAACTGGTTCTAGAATCTAATTCAAACTTTTACAAATTTTTAAACTCTAAAAGAAATGCTAAACAGGATCTAACACAAGGCCCTAGCAGGTCTTTTAAGAATTTAGAAAACTTTTCAAATTGCAAAAATCAATTTCTAATGACAATTTTGGAATTTGTCGTGTGATCAGGTATTGGCTGAGTAGTCCAGCAAATGCAAAGTCTTGTACCCCACCGCTGATCCACCAATGTAGGAAGTTGGCTCTGTATGTGCTATTTCAAAGTAAGGAATAGCATGCACAGAGTCCAAGGGTTCCCCTTAGAGGTAAAATAGTGGTAAAAATAGATAATACTAATGCTCTATTTTGTGGTAGTGTGGTCGAGCAGTAGGCTTACCCAAGGAGTAGTGTTAAGCATTTGTTGTACATACACATAGACAATAAATGAGGTACACACACTTAGAGACAAATCGAGCCAATAGGTTTTGTATAGAAAAATATCTTTTCTTAGTTTATTTTAAGAACCACAGGTTCAAATTTAACATGTAATATCTTATTTGAAAGGTATTTCAGGTAAGTACATTAGGAACTTCAAATCATAAAAATTGCATGTATACTTTTCAAGTTATTGACAAATAGCTGTTTTAAAAGTGGACACAGTGCAATTTTCACAGTTCCTGGGGGAGGTAAGTTTTTGTTAGTTTTACCAGGTAAGTAAGACACTTACAGGGTTCAGTTCTTGGTCCAAGGTAGCCCACCGTTGGGGGTTCAGAGCAACCCCAAAGTCACCACACCAGCAGCTCAGGGCCGGTCAGGTGCAGAGTTCAAAGTGGTGCCCAAAACACATAGGCTAGAATGGAGAGAAGGGGGTGCCCCGGTTCCGGTCTGCTTGCAGGTAAGTACCCGCGTCTTCGGAGGGCAGACCAGGGGGGTTTTGTAGGGCACCGGGGGGGACACAAGCCCACACAGAAATTTCACCCTCAGCAGCGCGGGGGCGGCCGGGTGCAGTGTAGAAACAAGCGTCGGGTTCGCAATGTTAGTCTTATGAGAGATCTCGGGATCTCTTCAGCGCTGCAGGCAGGCAAGGGGGGGGTTCCTCGGGGAAACCTCCACTTGGGCAAGGGAGAGGGACTCCTGGGGGTCACTTCTCCAGTGAAAGTCCGGTCCTTCGGGTCCTGGGGGCTGCGGGTGCAGGGTCTCTCCCAGGCGTCGGGACTTTGGATTCAAAGAGTCGCGGTCAGGGGAAGCCTCGGGATTCCCTCTGCAGGCGGCGCTGTGGGGGCTCAGGGGGGACAGGTTTTGGTACTCACAGTATCAGAGTAGTCCTGGGGTCCCTCCTGAGGTGTTGGATCTCCACCAGCCGAGTCGGGGTCGCCGGGTGCAGTGTTGCAAGTCTCACGCTTCTTGCGGGGAGCTTGCAGGGTTCTTTCAAGGCTGCTGGAAACAAAGTTGCAGCCTTTCTTGGAGCAGGTCCGCTGTCCTCGGGAGTTTCTTGTCTTTTCGAAGCCGGGGCAGTCCTCAGAGGATGTCGAGGTCGCTGGTCCCTTTGGAAGGCGTCGCTGGAGCAGGATCTTTGGAAGGCAGGAGACAGGCCGGTGAGTTTCTGGAGCCAAGGCAGTTGTCGTCTTCTGGTCTTCCGCTGCAGGGGTTTTCAGCTAGGCAGTCCTTCTTCTTGTAGTTGCAGGAATCTAATTTTCTAGGGTTCAGGGTAGCCCTTAAATACTAAATTTAAGGGCGTGTTTAGGTCTGGGGGGTTAGTAGCCAATGGCTACTAGCCCTGAGGGTGGGTACACCCTCTTTGTGCCTCCTCCCAAGGGGAGGGGGTCACAATCCTAACCCTATTGGGGGAATCCTCCATCTGCAAGATGGAGGATTTCTAAAAGTTAGAGTCACTTCAGCTCAGGACACCTTAGGGGCTGTCCTGACTGGCCAGTGACTCCTCCTTGTTTTTCTCATTATCTTCTCCGGCCTTGCCGCCAAAAGTGGGGCCTGGCCGGAGGGGGCGGGCAACTCCACTAGCTGGAGTGTCCTGCTGGGTTGGCACAAAGGAGGTGAGCCTTTGAGGCTCACCGCCAGGTGTGACAATTCCTGCCTGGGGGAGGTGTTAGCATCTCCACCCAGTGCAGGCTTTGTTACTGGCCTCAGAGTGACAAAGGCACTCTCCCCATGGGGCCAGCAACATGTCTCGGTTTGTGGCAGGCTGCTAAAACTAGTCAGCCTACACAGATAGTCGGTTAAGTTTCAGGGGGCACCTCTAAGGTGCCCTCTTGGGTGTATTTTACAATAAAATGTACACTGGCATCAGTGTGCATTTATTGTGCTGAGAAGTTTGATACCAAACTTCCCAGTTTTCAGTGTAGCCATTATGGTGCTGTGGAGTTCGTGTTTGACAAACTCCCAGACCATATACTCTTATGGCTACCCTGCACTTACAATGTCTAAGGTTTTGTTTAGACACTGTAGGGGTACCATGCTCATGCACTGGTACCCTCACCTATGGTATAGTGCACCCTGCCTTAGGGCTGTAAGGCCTGCTAGAGGGGTGTCTTACCTATACTGCATAGGCAGTGAGAGGCTGGCATGGCACCCTGAGGGGAGTGCCATGTCGACTTACTCGTTTTGTCCTCACTAGCACACACAAGCTGGCAAGCAGTGTGTCTGTGCTGGGTGAGAGGTCTCCAGGGTGGCATAAGACATGCTGCAGCCCTTAGAGACCTTCCTTGGCATCAGGGCCCTTGGTACTAGGAGTACCAGTTACAAGGGACTTATCTGGATGCCAGGGTCTGCCAATTGTGGATACAAAAGTACAGGTTAGGGAAAGAACACTGGTGCTGGGGCCTGGTTAGCAGGCCTCAGCACACTTTCAATTGTAAACATAGCATCAGCAAAGGCAAAAAGTCAGGGGGCAACCATGCCAAGGAGGCATTTCCTTACACAACCCCCCCCCAAACGAAAGAGGATGAGACTAACCTTTCCCAAGAGAGTCTTCATTTTCTAAGTGGAAGAACCTGGAAAGGCCATCTGCATTGGCATGGGCAGTCCCAGGTCTGTGTTCCACTATAAAGTCCATTCCCTGTAGGGAGATGGACCACCTCAACAGTTTAGGATTTTCACCTTTCATTTGCATCAGCCATTTGAGAGGTCTGTGGTCAGTTTGAACTAGGAAGTGAGTCCCAAAGAGGTATGGTCTCAGCTTCTTCAGGGACCAAACCACAGCAAAGGCCTCCCTCTCAATGGCACTCCAACGCTGCTCCCTGGGGAGTAACCTCCTGCTAATGAAAGCAACAGGCTGGTCAAGGCCATCATCATTTGTTTGGGACAAAACTGCCCCTATCCCATGTTCAGAGGCATCAGTCTGCACAATGAACTGCTTAGAATAATCTGGAGCTTTGAGAACTGGTGCTGAGCACATTGCTTGTTTCAGGGTGTCAAAGGCCTGTTGGCATTCCACAGTCCAGTTCACTTTCTTGGGCATTTTCTTGGAGGTGAGTTCAGTGAGGGCTGTCACAATGGATCCATATCCCTTCACAAACCTCCTGTAATACCCAGTCAAGCCAAGGAATGCCTTGACTTGAGTCTGGGTTTTTGGAGCTACCCAGTCCAGAATAGTCTGGATCTTGGGTTGGAGTGGCTGAACTTGGCCTCCACCTACAAGGTGTCCCAAGTAAACCACAGTTCCCTGCCCTATCTGGCATTTGGATGCCTTGATAGAGAGGCCTGCAGATTGCAGAGCCTTCAAAACCTTCTTCAGGTGGACCAGGTGATCCTGCCAGGTGGAGCTAAAGACAGCAATATCATCAAGATAAGCTGTGCTAAAGGACTCCAAGCCAGCAAGGACTTGATTCACCAACCTTTGGAAGGTGGCAGGGGCATTCTTTAAACCAAAGGGCATAACAGTAAACTGATAATGCCCATCAGGTGTGGAGAATGCTGTTTTCTCTTTTACTCCAGGTGCCATTTTTATTTGCCAGTACCCTGCTGTCAAGTCAAAGGTACTTAGGAATTTGGCAGCACCTAATTTGTCTATGAGCTCATCAGCTCTTGGAATTGGATGAGCATCTGTCTTGGTGACAGAATTGAGCCCTCTGTAGTCCACACAAAACCTCATCTCTTTCTTTCCATCTTTGGTGTGAGGTTTGGGGACTAAGACCACTGGGCTAGCCCAGGGGCTGTCAGAGCGCTCAATTACTCCCAATTCCAGCATCTTGTGGACTTCCACCTTGATGCTTTCCTTAACATGGTCAGATTGTCTAAAGATTTTATTCTTGACAGGCATGCTGTCTCCTGTGTCCACATCATGGGTACACAGATGTGTCTGACCAGGGGTTAAGGAGAAGAGTTCAGGAAACTGTTGTAGGACTCTCCTACAATCAGCTTGCTGTTGGCCAGAGAGGGTGTCTGAGTAGATCACTCCATCTACTGTGCCATCTTTTGGGTCTGATGACAGAAGATCAGGGAGAGGTTCACTCTCTGCCTCCTGATCCTCATCTGTTACCATCAACAGATTCACATCAGCCCTGTCATGGAAGAGCTTAAGGCGGTTCACATGGATCACCCTCTTGGGGCTCCTGCTTGTGCCCAGGTCCACCAGGTAGGTGACCTGACTCTTCCTTTCTAGTACTGGGTAAGGGCCACTCCATTTGTCCTGGAGTGCCCTGGGAGCCACAGGCTCCAGAACCCAGACTTTCTGCCCTGGTTGGAACTCAACCAGTGCAGCCTTTTGGTCATACCAAAACTTCTTGAGCTGTTGGCTGGCCTCAAGGTTTTTGGTTGCCTTTTCCATGTACTCTGCCATTCTAGAGCGAAGGCCAAGTACATAGTCCACTATGTCTTGTTTAGGCTCATGGAGAGGTCTCTCCCAGCCTTCTTTAACAAGAGCAAGTGGTCCCCTTACAGGATGACCAAACAGAAGTTCAAAGGGTGAGAATCCTACTCCCTTCTGTGGCACCTCTCTGTAAGCGAAAAGCAGACATGGCAAGAGGACATCCCATCTCCTTTTGAGTTTTTCTGGGAGCCCCATGATCATGCCCTTTAATGTCTTGTTGAATCTCTCAACTAAGCCATTAGTTTGTGGATGGTATGGTGTAGTGAATTTATAAGTCACCCCACACTCATTCCACATGTGCTTTAGGTATGCTGACATGAAGTTGGTACCTCTGTCAGACACCACCTCCTTAGGGAAACCCACTCTGGTAAAGATACCAATGAGGGCCTTGGCTACTGCAGGGGCAGTAGTCGACCTAAGGGGAATAGCTTCAGGATACCTGGTAGCATGATCCACTACTACCAGGATATACATATTTCCTGAGGCTGTGGGAGGTTCTAGTGGACCAACTATGTCCACACCCACTCTTTCAAAGGGAACCCCCACCACTGGAAGTGGAATGAGGGGGGCCTTTGGATGCCCACCTGTCTTACCACTGGCTTGACAGGTGGGGCAGGAGAGGCAAAACTCCTTAACCATGTTGGACATATTGGGCCAGTAGAAGTGGTTGACTAACCTCTCCCACGTCTTGGTTTGTCCCATATGTCCAGCAAGGGGAATGTCATGGGCCAATGTTAGGATGAACTTCCTGAACAGCTGAGGCACTACCACTCTCCTAGTGGCACCAGGTTTGGGGTCTCTGGCCTCAGTGTACAGGAGTCCATCTTCCCAATAGACCCTATGTGTTCCATTTTTCTTGCCTTTGGACTCTTCAGCAGCTTGCTGCCTAAGGCCTTCAAGAGAGGGACAGGTTTCTTGTCCCTTACACAGCTCCTCCCTTGAGGGTCCCCCTGGGCCTAAGAGCTCAACCTGGTAAGGTTCAAGCTCCAAAGGCTCAGTTCCCTCAGAGGGCAGAACTTCTTCCTGAGAAGAGAGGTTCCCTTTCTTTTGCTGTGTTGTAGTTGGTTTCCCAACTGATTTTCCTGTTCTCTTGGTAGGCTGGGCCATTCTTCCAGACTCCAGCTCTACTTGTTCATCCTGTGCCTTGCATTGTGCTCTTGTTTTCACACACACCAGTTCAGGGATACCCAGCATTGCTGCATGGGTTTTTAGTTCTACCTCAGCCCATGCTGAGGACTCCAGGTCATTTCCAAGCAGACAGTCCACTGGGATATTTGAGGAGACCACCACCTGTTTCAGGCCATTGACCCCTCCCCATTCTAAAGTAACCATTGCCATGGGATGTACTTTTCTCTGATTGTCAGCGTTGGTGACTGTGTACGTTTTTCCAGTCAGGTATTGGCCAGGGGAAACCAGTTTCTCTGTCACCATGGTGACACTGGCACCTGTATCCCTCAGGCCCTCTATTCTAGTCCCATTAATTAAGAGTTGCTGTCTGTATTTTTGCATGTTAGGCGGCCAGACAGCTAGTGTGGCTAAATCCACCCCACCCTCAGAAACTAGAGTAGCTTCAGTGTGGACCCTGATTTGCTCTGGGCACACTGTTGATCCCACTTGGAGACTAGCCATACCAGTGTTACCTGGATGGGAGTTTGGAGTGGAACCTTTCTTGGGACAGGCCTTGTCTCCAGTTTGGTGTCCATGCTGTTTACAGCTATGACACCAGGCCTTTTTGGGATCAAAGTTTTTACCCTTGTACCCATTGTTTTGTGAAGAGGCTCTGGGCCCACCCTCCTGTGCAGGTTTTTTGGGGCCTGTAGAAGACTCTTTACTATTTTTAGTTTTGGTTGTCTCATCACCCTTCCCCTGGGGAGTCTTTGTGACCCCTTTCTTTTGGTCACCCCCTGTTGAAGTCTTGGACACCCTTGTCTTGACCCAATGGTCCGCCTTCTTTCCCAATTCTTGGGGAGAAATTGGTCCTAGGTCTACCAGATGCTGATGCAGTTTATCATTGAAACAATTACTTAACAGGTGTTCTTTCACAAATAAATTGTACAGCCCATCATAATTACTTACACCACTGCCTTGAATCCAACCATCTAGTGTTTTCACTGAGTAGTCTACAAAGTCAACCCAGGTCTGGCTCGAGGATTTTTGAGCCCCCCTGAATCTAATCCTATACTCCTCAGTGGAGAATCCAAAGCCCTCAATCAGGGTACCCTTCATGAGGTCATAAGAGTCTGCATCTTGTCCAGAGAGTGTGAGGAGTCTATCCCTACACTTTCCTGTGAACATTTCCCAAAGGAGAGCACCCCAGTGAGATCTGTTCACTTTTCTGGTTACACAAGCCCTCTCAAAAGCTGTGAACCATTTGGTGATGTCATCACCATCTTCATATTTAGTTACAATCCCTTTAGGGATTTTCAACATGTCAGGAGAATCTCTGACCCTATTTATGTTGCTGCCACCATTGATGGGTCCTAGGCCCATCTCTTGTCTTTCCCTCTCTATGGCTAGGATCTGTCTTTCCAAAGCCAATCTTTTGGCCATCCTGGCTAACTGGATGTCCTCTTCACTGGGGCTATCCTCAGTGATTTCAGAGGTGTTGGTCTCTCCTGTGAGGGAACCAGCATCTCTGACTATTATTTTAGGAGTCAGGGTTTGAGGGACCCTGTTCTCCCTAGATAGGACTGGTAGGGGGGAATTTTCCTCCAAGTCACTATCCTCTTCCTCTGAGTTGCCACCCTCAGAGGGGTTGGCCTTTTCAAACTCTGCCAAAAGCTCCTGGAGCTGTATTTTGGTAGGTTTGGGGCCCATTGTTATTTTCTTTATTTTACAGAGTGACCTTAGCTCCCTCATTTTAAGATGGAGGTAAGGTGTGGTGTCGAGTTCCACCACAGTCACATCTGTGCTAGACATTTTGCTTCTAAAAGTTGGAATACTTTTTAAGAATCTACAACTGGTTCTAGAATCTAATTCAAACTTTTACAAATTTTTAAACTCTAAAAGAAATGCTAAACAGGATCTAACACAAGGCCCTAGCAGGTCTTTTAAGAATTTAGAAAACTTTTCAAATTGCAAAAATCAATTTCTAATGACAATTTTGGAATTTGTCGTGTGATCAGGTATTGGCTGAGTAGTCCAGCAAATGCAAAGTCTTGTACCCCACCGCTGATCCACCAATGTAGGAAGTTGGCTCTGTATGTGCTATTTCAAAGTAAGGAATAGCATGCACAGAGTCCAAGGGTTCCCCTTAGAGGTAAAATAGTGGTAAAAATAGATAATACTAATGCTCTATTTTGTGGTAGTGTGGTCGAGCAGTAGGCTTACCCAAGGAGTAGTGTTAAGCATTTGTTGTACATACACATAGACAATAAATGAGGTACACACACTTAGAGACAAATCCAGCCAATAGGTTTTGTATAGAAAAATATCTTTTCTTAGTTTATTTTAAGAACCACAGGTTCAAATTTAACATGTAATATCTTATTTGAAAGGTATTTCAGGTAAGTACATTAGGAACTTCAAATCATAAAAATTGCATGTATACTTTTCAAGTTATTGACAAATAGCTGTTTTAAAAGTGGACACAGTGCAATTTTCACAGTTCCTGGGGGAGGTAAGTTTTTGTTAGTTTTACCAGGTAAGTAAGACACTTACAGGGTTCAGTTCTTGGTCCAAGGTAGCCCACCGTTGGGGGTTCAGAGCAACCCCAAAGTCACCACACCAGCAGCTCAGGGCCGGTCAGGTGCAGAGTTCAAAGTGGTGCCCAAAACACATAGGCTAGAATGGAGAGAAGGGGGTGCCCCGGTTCCGGTCTGCTTGCAGGTAAGTACCCGCGTCTTCGGAGGGCAGACCAGGGGGGTTTTGTAGGGCACCGGGGGGGACACAAGCCCACACAGAAATTTCACCCTCAGCAGCGCGGGGGCGGCCGGGTGCAGTGTAGAAACAAGCGTCGGGTTCGCAATGTTAGTCTTATGAGAGATCTCGGGATCTCTTCAGCGCTGCAGGCAGGCAAGGGGGGGGTTCCTCGGGGAAACCTCCACTTGGGCAAGGGAGAGGGACTCCTGGGGGTCACTTCTCCAGTGAAAGTCCGGTCCTTCGGGTCCTGGGGGCTGCGGGTGCAGGGTCTCTCCCAGGCGTCGGGACTTTGGATTCAAAGAGTCGCGGTGAGGGGAAGCCTCGGGATTCCCTCTGCAGGCGGCGCTGTGGGGGCTCAGGGGGGACAGGTTTTGGTACTCACAGTATCAGAGTAGTCCTGGGGTCCCTCCTGAGGTGTTGGATCTCCACCAGCCGAGTCGGGGTCGCCGGGTGCAGTGTTGCAAGTCTCACGCTTCTTGCGGGGAGCTTGCAGGGTTCTTTCAAGGCTGCTGGAAACAAAGTTGCAGCCTTTCTTGGAGCAGGTCCGCTGTCCTCGGGAGTTTCTTGTCTTTTCGAAGCCGGGGCAGTCCTCAGAGGATGTCGAGGTCGCTGGTCCCTTTGGAAGGCGTCGCTGGAGCAGGATCTTTGGAAGGCAGGAGACAGGCCGGTGAGTTTCTGGAGCCAAGGCAGTTGTCGTCTTCTGGTCTTCCGCTGCAGGGGTTTTCAGCTAGGCAGTCCTTCTTCTTGTAGTTGCAGGAATCTAATTTTCTAGGGTTCAGGGTAGCCCTTAAATACTAAATTTAAGTGCGTGTTTAGGTCTGGGGGGTTAGTAGCCAATGGCTACTAGCCCTGAGGGTGGGTACACCCTCTTTGTGCCTCCTCCCAAGGGGAGGGGGTCACAATCCTAACCCTATTGGGGGAATCCTCCATCTGCAAGATGGAGGATTTCTAAAAGTTAGAGTCACTTCAGCTCAGGACACCTTAGGGGCTGTCCTGACTGGCCAGTGACTCCTCCTTGTTTTTCTCATTATCTTCTCCGGCCTTGCCGCCAAAAGTGGGGCCTGGCCGGAGGGGGCGGGCAACTCCACTAGCTGGAGTGTCCTGCTGGGTTGGCACAAAGGAGGTGAGCCTTTGAGGCTCACCGCCAGGTGTGACAATTCCTGCCTGGGGGAGGTGTTAGCATCTCCACCCAGTGCAGGCTTTGTTACTGGCCTCAGAGTGACAAAGGCACTCTCCCCATGGGGCCAGCAACATGTCTCGGTTTGTGGCAGGCTGCTAAAACTAGTCAGCCTACACAGATAGTCGGTTAAGTTTCAGGGGGCACCTCTAAGGTGCCCTCTGGGGTGTATTTTACAATAAAATGTACACTGGCATCAGTGTGCATTTATTGTGCTGAGAAGTTTGATACCAAACTTCCCAGTTTTCAGTGTAGCCATTATGGTGCTGTGGAGTTCGTGTTTGACAAACTCCCAGACCATATACTCTTATGGCTACCCTGCACTTACAATGTCTAAGGTTTTGTTTAGACACTGTAGGGGTACCATGCTCATGCACTGGTACCCTCACCTATGGTATAGTGCACCCTGCCTTAGGGCTGTAAGGCCTGCTAGAGGGGTGTCTTACCTATACTGCATAGGCAGTGAGAGGCTGGCATGGCACCCTGAGGGGAGTGCCATGTCGACTTACTCGTTTTGTCCTCACTAGCACACACAAGCTGTCAAGCAGTGTGTCTGTGCTGGGTGAGAGGTCTCCAGGGTGGCATAAGACATGCTGCAGCCCTTAGAGACCTTCCTTGGCATCAGGGCCCTTGGTACTAGGAGTACCAGTTACAAGGGACTTATCTGGATGCCAGGGTCTGCCAATTGTGGATACAAAAGTACAGGTTAGGGAAAGAACACTGGTGCTGGGGCCTGGTTAGCAGGCCTCAGCACACTTTCAATTGTAAACATAGCATCAGCAAAGGCAAAAAGTCAGGGGGCAACCATGCCAAGGAGGCATTTCCTTACACAACCCCCCCCAAAACGAAAGAGGATGAGACTAACCTTTCCCAAGAGAGTCTTCATTTTCTAAGTGGAAGAACCTGGAAAGGCCATCTGCATTGGCATGGGCAGTCCCAGGTCTGTGTTCCACTATAAAGTCCATTCCCTGTAGGGAGATGGACCACCTCAACAGTTTAGGATTTTCACCTTTCATTTGCATCAGCCATTTGAGAGGTCTGTGGTCAGTTTGAACTAGGAAGTGAGTCCCAAAGAGGTATGGTCTCAGCTTCTTCAGGGACCAAACCACAGCAAAGGCCTCCCTCTCAATGGCACTCCAACGCTGCTCCCTGGGGAGTAACCTCCTGCTAATGAAAGCAACAGGCTGGTCAAGGCCATCATCATTTGTTTGGGACAAAACTGCCCCTATCCCATGTTCAGAGGCATCAGTCTGCACAATGAACTGCTTAGAATAATCTGGAGCTTTGAGAACTGGTGCTGAGCACATTGCTTGTTTCAGGGTGTCAAAGGCCTGTTGGCATTCCACAGTCCAGTTCACTTTCTTGGGCATTTTCTTGGAGGTGAGTTCAGTGAGGGCTGTCACAATGGATCCATATCCCTTCACAAACCTCCTGTAATACCCAGTCAAGCCAAGGAATGCCTTGACTTGAGTCTGGGTTTTTGGAGCTACCCAGTCCAGAATAGTCTGGATCTTGGGTTGGAGTGGCTGAACTTGGCCTCCACCTACAAGGTGTCCCAAGTAAACCACAGTTCCCTGCCCTATCTGGCATTTGGATGCCTTGATAGAGAGGCCTGCAGATTGCAGAGCCTTCAAAACCTTCTTCAGGTGGACCAGGTGATCCTGCCAGGTGGAGCTAAAGACAGCAATATCATCAAGATAAGCTGTGCTAAAGGACTCCAAGCCAGCAAGGACTTGATTCACCAACCTTTGGAAGGTGGCAGGGGCATTCTTTAAACCAAAGGGCATAACAGTAAATTGATAATGCCCATCAGGTGTGGAGAATGCTGTTTTCTCTTTTGCTCCAGGTGCCATTTTTATTTGCCAGTACCCTGCTGTCAAGTCAAAGGTACTTAGGAATTTGGCAGCACCTAATTTGTCTATGAGCTCATCAGCTCTTGGAATTGGATGAGCATCTGTCTTGGTGACAGAATTGAGCCCTCTGTAGTCCACACAAAACCTCATCTCTTTCTTTCCATCTTTGGTGTGAGGTTTGGGGACTAAGACCACTGGGCTAGCCCAGGGGCTGTCAGAGCGCTCAATTACTCCCAATTCCAGCATCTTGTGGACTTCCACCTTGATGCTTTCCTTAACATGGTCAGATTGTCTAAAGATTTTATTCTTGACAGGCATGCTGTCTCCTGTGTCCACATCATGGGTACACAGATGTGTCTGACCAGGGGTTAAGGAGAAGAGTTCAGGAAACTGTTGTAGGACTCTCCTACAATCAGCTTGCTGTTGGCCAGAGAGGGTGTCTGAGTAGATCACTCCATCTACTGTGCCATCTTTTGGGTCTGATGACAGAAGATCAGGGAGAGGTTCACTCTCTGCCTCCTGATCCTCATCTGTTACCATCAACAGATTCACATCAGCCCTGTCATGGAAGAGCTTAAGGCGGTTCACATGGATCACCCTCTTGGGGCTCCTGCTTGTGCCCAGGTCCACCAGGTAGGTGACCTGACTCTTCCTTTCTAGTACTGGGTAAGGGCCACTCCATTTGTCCTGGAGTGCCCTGGGAGCCACAGGCTCCAGAACCCAGACTTTCTGCCCTGGTTGGAACTCAACCAGTGCAGCCTTTTGGTCATACCAAAACTTCTGGAGCTGTTGGCTGGCCTCAAGGTTTTTGGTTGCCTTTTCCATGTACTCTGCCATTCTAGAGCGAAGGCCAAGTACATAGTCCACTATGTCTTGTTTAGGCTCATGGAGAGGTCTCTCCCAGCCTTCTTTAACAAGAGCAAGTGGTCCCCTTACAGGATGACCAAACAGAAGTTCAAAGGGTGAGAATCCTACTCCCTTCTGTGGCACCTCTCTGTAAGCGAAAAGCAGACATGGCAAGAGGACATCCCATCTCCTTTTGAGTTTTTCTGGGAGCCCCATGATCATGCCCTTTAATGTCTTGTTGAATCTCTCAACTAAGCCATTAGTTTGTGGATGGTATGGTGTAGTGAATTTATAAGTCACCCCACACTCATTCCACATGTGCTTTAGGTATGCTGACATGAAGTTGGTACCTCTGTCAGACACCACCTCCTTAGGGAAACCCACTCTGGTAAAGATACCAATGAGGGCCTTGGCTACTGCAGGGGCAGTAGTCGACCTAAGGGGAATAGCTTCAGGATACCTGGTAGCATGATCCACTACTACCAGGATATACATATTTCCTGAGGCTGTGGGAGGTTCTAGTGGACCAACTATGTCCACACCCACTCTTTCAAAGGGAACCCCCACCACTGGAAGTGGAATGAGGGGGGCCTTTGGATGCCCACCTGTCTTACCACTGGCTTGACAGGTGGGGCAGGAGAGGCAAAACTCCTTAACCATGTTGGACATATTGGGCCAGTAGAAGTGGTTGACTAACCTCTCCCACGTCTTGGTTTGTCCCATATGTCCAGCAAGGGGAATGTCATGGGCCAATGTTAGGATGAACTTCCTGAACAGCTGAGGCACTACCACTCTCCTAGTGGCACCAGGTTTGGGGTCTCTGGCCTCAGTGTACAGGAGTCCATCTTCCCAATAGACCCTATGTGTTCCATTTTTCTTGCCTTTGGACTCTTCAGCAGCTTGCTGCCTAAGGCCTTCAAGAGAGGGACAGGTTTCTTGTCCCTTACACAGCTCCTCCCTTGAGGGTCCCCCTGGGCCTAAGAGCTCAACCTGGTAAGGTTCAAGCTCCAAAGGCTCAGTTCCCTCAGAGGGCAGAACTTCTTCCTGAGAAGAGAGGTTCCCTTTCTTTTGCTGTGTTGTAGTTGGTTTCCCAACTGATTTTCCTGTTCTCTTGGTAGGCTGGGCCATTCTTCCAGACTCCAGCTCTACTTGTTCACCCTGTGCCTTGCATTGTGCTCTTGTTTTCACACACACCAGTTCAGGGATACCCAGCATTGCTGCATGGGTTTTTAGTTCTACCTCAGCCCATGCTGAGGACTCCAGGTCATTTCCAAGCAGACAGTCCACTGGGATATTTGAGGAGACCACCACCTGTTTCAGGCCATTGACCCCTCCCCATTCTAAAGTAACCATTGCCATGGGATGTACTTTTCTCTGATTGTCAGCGTTGGTGACTGTGTACGTTTTTCCAGTCAGGTATTGGCCAGGGGAAACCAGTTTCTCTGTCACCATGGTGACACTGGCACCTGTATCCCTCAGGCCCTCTATTCTAGTCCCATCAATTAAGAGTTGCTGTCTGTATTTTTGCATGTTAGGCGGCCAGACAGCTAGTGTGGCTAAATCCACCCCACCCTCAGAAACTAGAGTAGCTTCAGTGTGGACCCTGATTTGCTCTGGGCACACTGTTGATCCCACTTGGAGACTAGCCATACCAGTGTTACCTGGATGGGAGTTTGGAGTGGAACCTTTCTTGGGACAGGCCTTGTCTCCAGTTTGGTGTCCATGCTGTTTACAGCTATGACACCAGGCCTTTTTGGGATCAAAGTTTTTACCCTTGTACCCATTGTTTTGTGAAGAGGCTCTGGGCCCACCCTCCTGTGCAGGTTTTTGGGGGCCTGTAGAAGACTCTTTACTATTTTTAGTTTTGGTTGTCTCATCACCCTTCCCCTGGGGAGTCTTTGTGACCCCTTTCTTTTGGTCACCCCCTGTTGAAGTCTTGGACACCCTTGTCTTGACCCAATGGTCCGCCTTCTTTCCCAATTCTTGGGGAGAAATTGGTCCTAGGTCTACCAGATGCTGATGCAGTTTATCATTGAAACAATTACTTAACAGGTGTTCTTTCACAAATAAATTGTACAGCCCATCATAATTACTTACACCACTGCCTTGAATCCAACCATCTAGTGTTTTCACTGAGTAGTCTACAAAGTCAACCCAGGTCTGGCTCGAGGATTTTTGAGCCCCCCTGAATCTAATCCTATACTCCTCAGTGGAGAATCCAAAGCCCTCAATCAGGGTACCCTTCATGAGGTCATAAGATTCTGCATCTTGTCCAGAGAGTGTGAGGAGTCTATCCCTACACTTTCCTGTGAACATTTCCAAAAGGAGAGCACCCCAGTGAGATCTGTTCACTTTTCTGGTTACACAAGCCCTCTCAAAAGCTGTGAACCATTTGGTGATGTCATCACCATCTTCATATTTAGTTACAATCCCTTTAGGGATTTTCAACATGTCAGGAGAATCTCTGACCCTATTTATGTTGCTGCCACCATTGATGGGTCCTAGGCCCATCTCTTGTCTTTCCCTCTCTATGGCTAGGATCTGTCTTTCCAAAGCCAATCTTTTGGCCATCCTGGCTAACTGGATGTCCTCTTCACTGGGGCTATCCTCAGTGATTTCAGAGGTGTTGGTCTCTCCTGTGAGGGAACCAGCATCTCTGACTATTATTTTAGGAGTCAGGGTTTGAGGGACCCTGTTCTCCCTAGATAGGACTGGTAGGGGGGAATTTTCCTCCAAGTCACTATCCTCTTCCTCTGAGTTGCCACCCTCAGAGGGGTTGGCCTTTTCAAACTCTGCCAAAAGCTCCTGGAGCTGTATTTTGGTAGGTTTGGGGCCCATTGTTATTTTCTTTATTTTACAGAGTGACCTTAGCTCCCTCATTTTAAGATGGAGGTAAGGTGTGGTGTCGAGTTCCACCACAGTCACATCTGTGCTAGACATTTTGCTTCTAAAAGTTGGAATACTTTTTAAGAATCTACAACTGGTTCTAGAATCTAATTCAAACTTTTACAAATTTTTAAACTCTAAAAGAAATGCTAAACAGGATCTAACACAAGGCCCTAGCAGGTCTTTTAAGAATTTAGAAAACTTTTCAAATTGCAAAAATCAATTTCTAATGACAATTTTGGAATTTGTCGTGTGATCAGGTATTGGCTGAGTAGTCCAGCAAATGCAAAGTCTTGTACCCCACCGCTGATCCACCAATGTAGGAAGTTGGCTCTGTATGTGCTATTTCAAAGTAAGGACTAGCATGCACAGAGTCCAAGGGTTCCCCTTAGAGGTAAAATAGTGGTAAAAATAGATAATACTAATGCTCTATTTTGTGGTAGTGTGGTCGAGCAGTAGGCTTACCCAAGGAGTAGTGTTAAGCATTTGTTGTACATACACATAGACAATAAATGAGGTACACACACTTAGAGACAAATCCAGCCAATAGGTTTTGTATAGAAAAATATCTTTTCTTAGTTTATTTTAAGAACCACAGGTTCAAATTTAACATGTAATATCTTATTTGAAAGGTATTTCAGGTAAGTACATTAGGAACTTCAAATCATAAAAATTGCATGTATACTTTTCAAGTTATTGACAAATAGCTGTTTTAAAAGTGGACACAGTGCAATTTTCACAGTTCCTGGGGGAGGTAAGTTTTTGTTAGTTTTACCAGGTAAGTAAGACACTTACAGGGTTCAGTTCTTGGTCCAAGGTAGCCCACCGTTG
Source organism: Pleurodeles waltl (assembly GCF_031143425.1). Taxonomy (NCBI): domain Eukaryota; kingdom Metazoa; phylum Chordata; class Amphibia; order Caudata; family Salamandridae; genus Pleurodeles; species Pleurodeles waltl. Next base: position 1,449,020,369 of record NC_090445.1, read on the forward strand.
GGGGTTCAGAGCAACCCCAAAGTCACCACACCAGCAGCTCAGGGCCGGTCAGGTGCAGAGTTCAAAGTGGTGCCCAAAACACATAGGCTAGAATGGAGAGAAGGGGGTGCCCCGGTTCCGGTCTGCTTGCAGGTAAGTACCCGCGTCTTTGGAGGGCAGACCAGGGGGGTTTTGTAGGGCACCGGGGGGGACACAAGCCCACACAGAAATTTCACCCTCAGCAGCGTGGGGGCGGCCGGGTGCAGTGTAGAAACAAGCGTCGGGTTCGCAATGTTAGTCTTATGAGAGATCTCGGGATCTCTTCAGCGCTGCAGGCAGGCAAGGGGGGGGTTCCTCAGGGAAACCTCCACTTGGGCAAGGGAGAGGGACTCCTGGGGGTCACTTCTCCAGTTAAAGTCCGGTCCTTCGGGTCCTGGGGGCTGCGGGTGCAGGGTCTCTCCCAGGCGTCGGGACTTTGGATTCAAAGAGTCGCGGTCAGGGGAAGCCTCGGGATTCCCTCTGCAGGCGGCGCTGTGGGGGCCCAGGGGGGACAGGTTTTGGTACTCACAGTATCAGAGTAGTCCTGGGGTCCCTCCTGAGGTGTTGGATCTCCACCAGCCGAGTCGGGGTCGCCGGGTGCAGTGTTGCAAGTCTCACGCTTCTTGCGGGGAGCTTGCAGGGTTCTTTCAAGGCTGCTGGAAACAAAGTTGCAGCCTTTCTTGGAGCAGGTCCGCTGTCCTCGGGAGTTTCTTGTCTTTTCGAAGCCGGGGCAGTCCTCAGAGGATGTCGAGGTCGCTGGTCCCTTTGGAAGGCGTCGCTGGAGCAGGATCTTTGGAAGGCAGGAGACAGGCCGGTGAGTTTCTGGAGCCAAGGCGGTTGTCGTCTTCTGGTCTTCCGCTGCAGGGGTTTTCAGCTAGGCAGTCCTTCTTCTTGTAGTTGCAGGAATCTAATTTTCTAGGGTTCAGGGTAGCCCTTAAATACTAAATTTAAGGGCGTGTTTAGGTCTGGGGGGTTAGTAGCCAATGGCTACTAGCCCTGAGGGTGGGTACACCCTCTTTGTGCCTCCTCCCAAGGGGAGGGGGTCACAATCCTAACCCTATTGGGGGAATCCTCCATCTGCAAGATGGAGGATTTCTAAAAGTTAGAGTCACTTCAGCTCAGGACACCTTAGGGGCTGTCCTGACTGGCCAGTGACTCCTCCTTGTTTTTCTCATTATCTTCTCCGGCCTTGCCGCCAAAAGTGGGGCCTGGCCGGAGGGGGCGGGCAACTCCACTAGCTGGAGTGTCCTGCTGGGTTGGCACAAAGGAGGTGAGCCTTTGAGGCTCACCGCCAGGTGTGACAATTCCTGCCTGGGGGAGGTGTTAGCATCTCCACCCAGTGCAGGCTTTGTTACTGGCCTCAGAGTGACAAAGGCACTCTCCCCATGGGGCCAGCAACATGTCTCGGTTTGTGGCAGGCTGCTAAAACTAGTCAGCCTACACAGATAGTCGGTTAAGTTTCAGGGGGCACCTCTAAGGTGCCCTCTGGGGTGTATTTTACAATAAAATGTACACTGGCATCAGTGTGCATTTATTGTGCTGAGAAGTTTGATACCAAACTTCCCAGTTTTCAGTGTAGCCATTATGGTGCTGTGGAGTTCGTGTTTGACAAACTCCCAGACCATATACTCTTATGGCTACCCTGCACTTACAATGTCTAAGGTTTTGTTTAGACACTGTAGGGGTACCATGCTCATGCACTGGTACCCTCACCTATGGTATAGTGCACCCTGCCTTAGGACTGTAAGGCCTGCTAGAGGGGTGTCTTACCTATACTGCATAGGCAGTGAGAGGCTGGCATGGCACCCTGAGGGGAGTGCCATGTCGACTTACTCGTTTTGTCCTCACTAGCACACACAAGCTGGCAAGCAGTGTGTCTGTGCTGGGTGAGAGGTCTCCAGGGTGGCATAAGACATGCTGCAGCCCTTAGAGACCTTCCTTGGCATCAGGGCCCTTGGTACTAGGAGTACCAGTTACAAGGGACTTATCTGGATGCCAGGGTCTGCCAATTGTGGATACAAAAGTACAGGTTAGGGAAAGAACACTGGTGCTGGGGCCTGGTTAGCAGGCCTCAGCACACTTTCAATTGTAAACATAGCATCAGCAAAGGCAAAAAGTCAGGGGGCAACCATGCCAAGGAGGCATTTCCTTACAGACTGTAAAAATGGTTATTGTAATAATAATAATGCGAAGCTGAATAAAATATATCTATGTTAAAGTGCACAGCGCCCTAGGGTGTTAAAATAATGTGCATGGAGCTATAACTAAAATGGCTACACAACACCCTCTCCTTGTCGGTTGAAAGAGGTTCAAAGCCAAAGTTAAAATTGTATTGCTAAAAAGCTCAATCTAAGATATATATAAAAGCAAAGTCAATTCGGACAAGTTAAAGGGACACACAAGTATCCTACGTGACAATTTAAAACATGAGCATGTGGCATAAAACCGAATTTGAAGGGCATGTCAATTTAGAAAAGTTCCAATCTAGGTACGAGCCATGGAGAATAGGAGATCTTCCACTTCGGCCGATGTTAAAATCGGAAAGTCCCCGCCAAGAAGGATCAACGAGCAGGTGTGTTCTGTAGCCCCAGTGTCAACCAAGGCGGCATCCCTTGGTGTGCCCATTGATGAGTTGTGAACAACTTCCTCCAGGAAGGGTAACTCATAAGTAGCTTCACGCAGCAAACGCAACCTCAATGCGCATGTCCGGTAATGAACCCTCAGTGAGAACATCAACAGATCAGCGTCTAATGCAGGCAAGCGCTGCTGTGAAAGACAGATTTCCAGTGCATGTTCGAAAGAGCACCAGAGGCACCGAAACACGGGCTGCACACAATGCAAAACCAGTCTGAATGACAAAGACCAGCCACACTCCAATTGCTCCATGAGTGTTGCTCCAAAATACTTCATCATACGTTCACGACACAGCTGCGCTGATGGGAGTGACGTCATTTCTCCTCATTGTGGCGGGTCAGCCATTGCGCATAAACAACAGTAATAGCAGGATGCCAGCTAATAAAGCCAAAGTTATCGGAAAGCTCCTGAAAATACTAGAGAAAATTGAGTGGATAGCTGAAGGTGTCAAACCGAATACGGAGAAGAAGGTGTGAATGAAACCAGAACCAACAGCTTTGAAAAAATGTGCGATTCCAGTTGTACTGGACGCATTGAATATTCGTCCTACAAGTTCACCAAAGTGTCTCGGAAAGTTTGTATTTAACAGGGACTGTATTTCTGCTGGTGACCTTGCCACTAGAAGTGCGTGGGTCTCAGGAGCAGATGTAAGGGCCACATGCTTTTGAAACAGTAAAGCCTTGAGTCTGCTTAACTTGTCAAAATTCACATTTGAAGTAGCAATGTGAGGCCAAATATCAGCTACCTCCTTAATTTTAGTGGGGGGAAAGAATACGTTCCCGCAGCCTGTAACGACCTCAGAGACCGAAACAACTTAAAGTATTCCGGCCCGCATGCCACAACAGTCTTCACCATTAAGAGGGACGTAGCTGCTGTTTGAAAGCACCTGGAACGTAGGTCTAATCAAGGAGACTGGAACTCCCTTCCGATAACAAGCAAAGTTCGCAGCAGACGCGTTACACGCCCCATGCAAGGACAGCTGTTTACAGACCATGGAGTGGCTGACTGAAGTCTCGCATTCACTACCGCTAAGAAAGACTTCTTTCATGCCACTGAAGCGTTTGTACAAGAAGGGAAGCTTCCACACCTCATGAATGTAACTATCTCCTAGTTTTTCATATCTGCCTACCGGAATGTGTTTTAAACAGGAGGTGAATTGAAGTGTTGAAATAGACAGATTAATAACCCCATGTATTAACCACTCAGCAGATGGTATTTCGGCCACAGTAAAAGGCAACTTTTCTAATTTCTCGATGTTAAGCATGACATAAGTCGCTTCCTTCTTAGCCATTAGTTGTTGTTGTCGCATTAGATTAAAGGAAGAAAATATCTCCCTTGCACTGACATGCTGCCAGGGAACGCGACCCGCCTTCAATGTTCGAAGCGTCCAACCCAACTGCATAATGGACCTGATCTGACTCTGTCCATGGTGTAAAGATGACATATCTGAATGTATAATGTCTATAGCAGAAGAGACTATGGGGGGTCATTACGACCCTGGCGGATGGCGGAGAAGCGGCGGTAAGACTGCCAACAGGCTGGCGGTCTTTTTTTTGCAATTATGACCATGACGGTTATCGCATGGTCATCCGCCGCTTCTCCGTTCTGCCCGCTAGGCTGGAGACCTGGGTCTCCAGCCTGGCGGTCGTCACTATACCGCCGGCGGTATTTGGACAAGCTGACCGCCATGGATTTCATGCGGTTTGGAACCGCCATGAAATCCATGGCGGTAAGCACTATCAGTGCCAGGGAATTCCTTCCCTGGCACTGATAGGGGTCTCCCCCACCCCCCACCTCGACTCCCTCCCCTACACCCCCCACCACCCCTGCCACCCTCCAAAGGTGGCAGGACCCCCCTCCCCACCCCGCCCCCCAACATCACATCAGTCATTCACACACAACACTCACGCAGGCACCACCAACACACATACATGCACACACACCGACATACATGCCAACATCCACACACACAGTCAGACATGCACACCCACATTCAAACATACATGCACACATCCATACAGACATACCTACAGACATACATGCACTCATTCCCAAACACACAACGCCCCCACAAGCATACACGCACTCACACACCCCCTCTACATACACACACGCATACCTCCATGCACGCACAGAACACACAACACCCCCCACCCCCCTCCCCTAACGGCTGATCGACTTACCTGGTCCGTCGATCCTCCAGGAGGGGACGGGATCCATGGGGGCTGCTCCGCCAACACCACACCGTCAACAGAACACCGCCACGCCGAATCACAGGACGTGATTCCGTGGGCGGTGTTCTGGTGACGTGGTGGTGGAGCAACCTCCACTTCCCTGCCGCCCGCCAGTATGGCTGTTGGCGGCTCTCCGTCCGAAAAAGGACAGAGAGCTGCCAACTGTCATAATACGCCGAGCGGAAAACCGCCACCACTGGCGGTCTTCAGCACGGCGGTCCCTCGGCGGTCTTTACAAAAGACCGCCGAGGTCAAAATGACCTCCTATATTATTTATGGTATATATCCAGTCGGACAAGGTGTTAATCCCATTATCCACAACAGCAAATTTTTTTTTTAGATTTTCCTGATCTATTAGCCTTAAACGGGCAGCAGCATCTTGTTGGGAAAGTTTCCAAATTTCATTATATACTGCATATAAGAAACGCATCCTATGTGGTGTTCTGGGGCCTAACAGGAAGTCTTGTAAATCAGTGGTGTTTGACAGGAGACTGAGGTGTTCTCTAACGGCATTTAGTGAGGAAGGATGATTTTAACCATTGTTGGCACAATTTTCCCACACAATGGCCCTCATTACAACCCTGGCGGTAAATCCTGCTTACCGCCGTACTGACAGCCGTCAAGATACCGTGGCGGAAATCCGCTACAGGTATTACGACCCACATCTCGTAATCCGCCACACCACAGACACCCACACAAGTCTGCCACACCAAAGGTTAGTGATAAGCTGGTGATAGCAAAACCTACACCGTCACGCCAACAGGAATACGCCCACAGTAACACGACCCACGAATCAATGCACCAGTCTTTCAACCGCGGTAATCCATTGGGGGTACACACCGCCGAGCTCAAAATACACACACATTTACAAAACATAACCACATTGGACAATTCAAAATACACACACCTGATACACATACACACACCACACTCACACCACTATAAAACACACACCCACATTGCCCACAATCCTTTACAACAAACATTTTGGAAGAACAGAGAGAGAGAGAATAGCAAACACAACACCAGCATCCACAGGCACACAACACTATCACTCATACAACATCCACCACCTCAAAGAACACACACCAACACAACACTTTACACAGCACAACAAACATCACCTCACACATCACCCACACCACATTATGGCACCTCAAAGACACCCCAGGTTTTCTGAGGAGGAGCTCAGGGTCATGTTGGAGGAAATCATCCGGGTATAGCCACAGCTATTCGTATCACAGGTGCAGCAGACCTCCATAGCAAGGAAGATGGAGCTATGGCGGAGAATTGTTGATAGGGTCAACGCAGTGGGACACCACCCAAGAACACGGGATGACATCAGGAAGAGGTGGAACGACCTACGGGGGAAGTTACGTTCCGTGGTATTAAGATGCCAGGTAGCCGTACAGAGGACCGGCGGTGAACCCCCACCTCCTACCCCACAACTAACAACATGGGAGGAGCAAGTCTTGGCGATCATTAATCCTGAGGGCCTCGCAGGAGTAGCAAGAGGACTGGACTCTGGTAAGGCAAATATTTACTATTATATCCCCCAACCCTACCTGCATGCCATCACAAACTCCTACCCCAACCCTCACACCCATCTCCCCAACACCTCACAGATACCCCACTATCACAACCCACACATCCCAAAACCAAGCCCTGCATGTAACTCCAATGCATGGACATCTATCACCAAAGCATGTCCAGTAGAGAGACTCACCCAGGCCACAAAATCACCAATCACACAAGGGCCAAGGCAATAATGCAGCACAGGAATAGAGGGTAACTCACCCATTGCACAAGATGGCACACACAGATACAATAACAATGCATTTACACCCCAACAGGACCGCTACCCAACATCACCGGACAGGAGGTGCCAGCCATATCCTGTCCCCCCACAAAAGAGGCCCACAGTGACAACAGCAGCTCTGCACGCCTGGATCAAGATGACCAGCCCGGCCCATCAGGGACCTCTGGACAGTCGGTTCCCCTGCCACAGTCACAAACCACCACTGAACCTCCCCCTTCAGGAAACACCACCACAGCACCCACTCAGCGGGCCCATGCCACTGTCCCCAGGACACGTCAATCAGCAGTGTGTCCACCACTACAGGGACCACAGACAAACCCACTAACCCAAGACACTCAGGGACATGGGGTCAGTGGCAGTGGGCACACAGTTCAGGGGACAGAGGCACAGGGAAGCTGGGAGGACTGCTGTGCCACCGGGGGAGGACAGGCCCTGGAACCCACTCTCCACGAGGCACTCTCCAACATCATGGGAGCATACCACCATTCCCAGGAGACCATGGGCACGGTACTGGCCAAGATTCAGGAGACCCAGCGGCTGCAGGAGGAACAGTATCTGGGGATCAGGGAGGACTTGAAGTCCATTAACACCACCCTGGTCACCATTGCAGGGGTGCTGGCAGACATGGCCAACACCATGAGGGAGACAGTGGCACACCAACGGGCCCCTGACACTAGCCTGAACGATGAACAACCCTCCATGTCTGCCGGCGCTACTGGACAGGAGGTCCCGCCACAGGACCAACAGGCCACCAGCTCCCCACCCCTGCAGAAGGAGAACCACCCCGCAAACGGTCCCTGCGATCCAGGCACAAGACAGTGAACATTGCCAAGACCCCCGTCAGGAAATAAGACTCTCCTGATTGTCACCCTTCTGTCCCACTAGGTTACCCTGACCACCTTGAACTGCCATTACTCTGCTTCCTATGCTCCCTTGGACAATGCACCTGTGATACTAAGAGACTGGACTCCACCATGGACATTCCTCCACCATCACCCCAGCCCATTGCACATAACCCTCCACTGAATAGCACTTAAATAAACACCCTTGAATCACAAAATGATCTGGAGTCAGTCTGTACTTTCACAAGTGTGTTATTACAACCTCTCTGACAAAAATCAATGTCAATGTTCATTTTCACATACCAATGTTTGACAGTTGTTGGGCAGCAGTAAACATAGCAGAAGGCAGAAAGTGGTACCCAGATCTGTGAAAAGTAAAGGCAAAGTGAACTGTCAGGGTCCATACACAGAGGTAAAAAGGCAGAATCATGCAATGTCGTACAGGTTGTGCAACATACAGCATGACACGATTATCTGGCACACCTTCTTCGGTGAGTAGTTTAGGGAGCCACCTGTCAGGTGGAGGCACCGAAACCCTGACTTCAGGAGGCCAAAAGTCCACTCTATAATCCTCCTAGTTCGCCCTTGTGCCTCATTGTAGTGTTCCTCTGCCCTTGTCCTGGGATTCCTCACTGGGGTCAGTAGCCATGACAGGTTGGGGTAACCAGAGTCACCTGCAAATATCGAGGGGTATCTGTTAGACACACACCAACACACACCAACCCTTAGGGACTCTCCCATACCCAGACACCTATTCAAACTGTGTGGAGACCTTTGGTTCACCTATTAGCCACACATAGTGCCTCTAGAGTTGGCCCATCACATAAGGGATGCTGCTATTCCTCAAAATGTAAGCTTCATGCACTGAGCCAGGATACTTGCCATTCACACGGGAGATGTACTGGTCTGCCAAACACACCATCTGCACATTCATGGAATGGTAGTTTTTGTGGTTTCTGAACACCTGTTCATTCCTGGGGGGTGGGACAAATGCCTCATGTGTACCATCAATGGCACCAATGATGTTGGGGATATGTACCAGGGCATAGAAGTCACCTTTCACTGTGGGCAAATCCTCCACCTGGGGGAAAACGATGTAGCTGCGCATGTGTTTCAGCAGGGCAGAAAACACTCTGGACAACACGTTAGAGAACATTGGCTGTGACATCCCTGATGCCATGGCCACTGTTGTTTGAAAGGAACCACTGGCCAGGAAATGGAGCACTGACAGGAAATGGAGCACTGACAGGACCTGCACTAGAGGAGGGATTCCCGTGGGACGGCGGATAGCTGACATCAGGTCTGGCTCCAACCTGGCACACATTTCATGGATTGTGGCACAATCAAGTCTGTAGGTGATAATGATGTGTCTGTCTTCCATTGTCGACAGGTCTACCAGGGGTCTGTATACCGGAGGATGACGCCATCTCATCATCTGCCCCAGCGGATGTGCCCTATGGAGGAGAAGGGTGAGCAGAGGTTCATATACCACATAGCTTGCACAAGGGTGTTTTGCACTATTGTGATGTAATCGGTGTGTGGCGCTGTCTGTCCGTATTCCTGTCCAAAAGGGCTGTGACGCAGTTAGTTGCCCTGCCATGTGGCCCCCCGAAATGGCAGCTGCCTGACCTGTAAGGAGGGACAAGGGGGGTAGGCGGACGAAGACCGCGGCACAATTCAGCATTGGTTATCATTGGGCCCTATGGGTTCCAGGAGCCAATGACCATGTATGCCGGCATTGACGGTACGCACCGCCGCGGCGTGACCACCATTTTCTATCTGTTCACTCACTTGATACCTGACCTTCCACAGGAGCAGACCTACACTGCAAGTGCTGCTGTGACCTGAGTCTGGAAGCGACAATGGCTACAGTGGGGGAAAGGGCCCCTGCCTTCACCGCAGAGGAGTTGGACAACCTGGTGGCTGGGGTCCTCCCCCAGTACATGCTACTCTACGGTCCTCCAGACAACAGAATTTATGGAGTGGTGTGGATGGAAGATACATGTGGGGGTGGGGCTGTGGCCAGCATGTGAGGATGGTCAGTGTATGTGTTTCAGGGCATGGTTGGAAAGTTGTGGCCAATGAGTAAGAATAACTGGACGGGGAGTAAAATCCATTCTTACTTTACTTTTCCTCTAGGTCCACGCCCACCAGAAGAAGGGTATTTGGCGTGCCATCGCCAAGGAAGTGAGGACCCTGGGGGTCTACCATAGACGGAGCACCCACTGCCGCAAAAGTTGGGAGGACCTGCGCCGCTGGAGCAAGAAGACGGTGGAGGCCCAGCTGGGGATGGCCTCTCAACGTGGAAGGGGTGCCCGTCGGACCTTGACCCCCCTGATGTACCGGATCCTGGCGGTGGCATATCCGGAGCTGGATGGGCCTTGAGGGCATCACAGTAGCCACAAGGGGGTGAGTACAGTGTCATTCAGCTGACTCTGCGCGATTTACGAGGTGTCTGGGTGGGGGAAGTGGGCTGTGTGTTCCCCCAGGCCAGGGCAAACTTGCTACGGTAGGTCCCTTGTTAGGCATGCTCTGTGGCACTCCAACCCCAAAAGTGGTAGTGGCCATCTACACCTAGTCAGGCTCCTGTGACTTCCAGGTGTGCAGCAAATGGGCTTAGGCACAGTCCCCCATGGCCAGGTGACTTTCCTAAGAACTGTTAGTGCATGGCCTAGTGCATAGGGCTGCTCCCTGTGTGTTGTGTCCGCCAACGGTGGTGTTGTTGCTGGCATTGACCATGTGTCTCCGCAGTCTTTCCCCTCCTTTTCGTTTTGTCACCCTGTCCTTCGTGCATTAGCATCATCTGGCGGAGGAGCAGTGGCACCGGAGCAGGAGGGAGCTGCAACACACATGGCCCAGGAGGGTGAATGTACTGAGTCTGAAGGAGCCTGTGGGACGGAGGGCGAGGGGAGCTCCCCGACGGGGACAGGAGGAGACACCAGCAACAGCGACTCCTCCTCTGAAGGGAGCTCCCTTGCGGTGGCGGGCACCTCTGTGCCCACCGCAACAACAGGTACAGCTGCCACCCCCCCTACCAGCACTGCCCTCCCAGCAGGCCCTCAGCATGTTTCCCGTACCCGCTCACTCAGGAGGGTGGGCATCTCCTTTGCACCAGGCACCTCAGGCCCTGACCCAGTCAGTCCTGCTGCCCTCAGTGAGGAGGCTATTGACCTCCTGAGATCCCTCACTGTTGGACAGTCAACCATTTTGAATGCCATCCAGGGTGTCGAGAGGCATTTGCAACAAACAAATGCATACCTGGAGGGCATTCATTTTTGCGTGGCACCCCAACAGAGAGCATTTCAGGCTCTGGCCTCAGCACTGATGGCAGCCATTGTCCATGTGTCCAGCCTCCTCCCTTCCAACTTCCACTACCCAGACCCAATCCCCTCTACCTCAGCCTATCTCAAGCACACCATCAAACCAGCATTCACACACATCAACACACAAAAGTGGCTCAGGCAAACATAAGCACCACACATCCCACAGTCACCCACACAAGCACCATACCGATGCAGACACACCAACGTCCACTGCCTTCACTGTGTCCCCCTCCTCCACGTGCTCCACCTCCCTCCAAGTCTCGTCTCCGCTCACACCTGCATACACTACATCCTCAGCCACTACCTCCATCACCAGCATGCCCATCACCACACACCGCTCATGTGCAATCACCACCACCACTACCATGCACACGTCCCCTGTGTCCTCTCCCAGTGTGTCTGTGGGCTCTCCTCCCAAAGTACACAAACACAGGCACACACCCACTCAACAGCCATCCACCTCACAACAGCTTACAGCCCATACACCTTCACCCAAACTCAGCAGACGTACACCTCCTACAACCACTACCTCTTCCTCCACTCCCAAACCCCCTCCATCTTCCCGTCCCGGTGTGTCTAAAAAACTTTTCCCAGCTAACATTGACCTCTTCCCTACACCTCCCCCACGTCCTTCCCCTACGGCCAGGATGTTGAGATCACAGCCCAGCACCTCAGCCACAAAATCCTCGAGCACTGTGGCCCCTGCAAGTCCAGGAACATCCAATGTGGCACCTATCAGGGCTGCCAGTGTGCCACCTATGAGGCCAAGGACCACCCTATTCCGCCACCTGCCAAGGTGAAGAAGGGGCCCACATGCCGAAGGGAAAAGCCTCACCAACCACCCAGCAAGTCCTCTTCCAAAACCAAAGAGGACAGTGCCAAGGTCCCTACAGCGACTTCCAAGGTGGGGAAGGGACACAGGGGCAAAGGGAAGTCAGCTCATGGAACGGAGCCTCCAGGTGAGGGACTGGTGTCACGCCTTCTGCAAGACAGAACAGCAACCTGTACGGCGGTGGCCACCACCACAACCACTGCCACCTGCACCGCCACCTGCACCTCTACCTGCATGTCTGCTGCCTCTGCTACAGTCCCCAGCATCATCCCCAGTTGGCACCCTTCCGAGGCTGCAGGAGACGTCCTGGTGTCTCCCTCCACAGGTGCTGACACCTGCACCACCGGCAGCATCTCCGCCGCAGACACCGCCACAGCCACCTGCCCCGTGACGTGCCCAGCCAGTGCCACCACAGCGAAAATCAGCAGCATCCCCAGTGGGCAGCCATCCGAGGCTGCAGGAGACATCCTGGACCGTACACACACACTACATGAGGCACCACAACCAGCACTGGCAGTATCACCAGTTGGCAGGCTAAGTCGCCGCAGGGTGGAGTGTGTCTCTGCCTCCATGGAGTATCATGCTACCTGTTCCCTGAAAATCTCGTGGCTCACACACCCAGGTGGGGGAATGGCATCCCTGAATACCCTTGAGGCGAAAGCAGGGCCCTGGTCAGAATGGAAAGCCGCAACCACATATTACCGATAAAGACTCGCAAAACTTTAATAACAGTCCGAGCGTCAGCTGAGCATTGTGTCCACACCCATACAAATCTGGAGCATGAATCAACAGCAACTAAAATATACTTGTATGCACTATCTGGTGTTAGGGGACCACAGTGGTCCAAGTACACACATTGTAACGGTTTGTTTGAAATTAAGAAGGGTGTCTGCGGCGGGTGCTTGGCAGTGGAAACTTTAATTTGTTGACAGATGTCACAACAAAGGACATACTGCTTGGTCTCTTTGTAGAGACCTGGCCACCAATAACGGGCCTACATGATCGAAATTGTAGCCGCCACACCAGCATGGGCAGATGCCACCCCCTCATGCGCTGCTTTAATCAATTGTGATCTTATGTCTCTATTTGGAGTGTCTCGTACACCTACGCCTGGTATCTTAACCTCAGCGTTCAGCATACCTACCATTCGATAGTGATACTTGTTAGGAAATCCTTTAGGATAGGGCGTACCATCAGCTGTAGCTGTCACAGCCGCCCAAATGTCTGCGTCCGGTTTTTAACTCAAATGAGTCACTGCAGCTACAGCGGTCACAGCCACTGCTGACTTTGCAGCTTCATCAGCCAATGTATTTCCAGCAACGTGTATCCCAACATGCTGGTGTCCAAGTGTATGTACACCGTGGATATTTGGTAACGTCTCTTTCAGATCTGCTACTTTTCCCCACAGAAGTCTGTGTTTGATGGTGTTGCCTTTGGATCTCTGAACCCATTCTGGTGCCAATAATGCAGGTATTCATTAACCCGTTCTGTGCCGCGGACGTAATGATCCCAAAGTCAGGGATGGAAGGGGAAGCCCTTCCCCTTCCACCCCTCACCCCCCCATAATGACGTCAGCACGCGATCGCGCGCTGACTTCATTATGGGGTTCTCGCCGCACAGGAAGCCATTTGCTTCCTGTGCGGCGAGAGAAGAAGAGGTGAGTTCCTCTTCCCGGTGGGTGGGGGGTTTGGGCCAAAGAGGCACTGGGGGAAAGGAAAGGCTTTTCCTTTCCCCCGGTGTCTCTTTGAGCATTCCTGCTGCCCGATCGCATTGCAATTGGGCAGCAGGAATGCCCACTAGACACCAGGGATTTGTTTTTTTTGTTGTTTTTTGGTGTTTCTTGTTTGCGGGGAGCGGCCCCTTGGGCAAGGGTCACTCCCCTGTGGGGGCAATTAGTTACGGCCATTTCTGCCCCCCTCGGGGGCAGATTGGCCTACTTTTTAGGTGGATCTGCCCCCAAGGGGGGCAGAAACCACTGGATTACCAGGGATGTTTATTTATTTTTGTACTTATGTGGGGGGGGGTGCCCCCTTGGGCAAGGGGCACTCCCCAAGGGGGCATAGAACTGTTGGCCTTTTCTGCCCCCTTGGGGGAAGATCTGCCTATTCTTTTTAGGTCCATCTTCCCCCAAGGGGGGCAGAAGCCACTTAGGCACCAGGGATTGTGTGTGTAGTGGATGGGGGGGGTGGCCCCTTGGGCAAGGGTCGCTCCCCTTTGGGGGGCATGTCTTTTAGGGCCATTTCTGCCCCCCTTGGGGGCAGATCAGCCTATTATTTTAAGGCTGATCTGCCACAAGGGGGGCAGAAACCACTAGAACGCCAGGGATTTTTTTTAATGTGTTTATTTTTGTGGGGGGCGTCCCCTTGGGCACGGGGCGCCCCCCCGAGGGGGGCACTGACCTGTTGGCCATTTCTGCCCCCCCTGGGGGCAGATGGGCCTATTTTTTTAGGCCCACCTGCCCCCATGGGGGGCAGAAGCCACTTAGACACCAGGGATAGTGTGTGTGTGTGTTAGTGGATGGGGGGGGGCTTGGGCAAGTGTCGCCCCCCACTTTGGGGGCACATGTACCGAGGCCATTTCTGCACCCCTTGGAGACAGATCAGCCTATTATTTTTACGCTGATCTGCCCCCAAGGGGGGCAGAAACCACTAGAACGCCAGGGATTTTTTAAATTTCTTTATTTTTGTGGGGGGGGGGCGTCCCCTTGGTCACGGGGCGCCCCCCCAAGGGGGGCATTGACCTGTTGGCCATTTCTGCCCCCCCCTGGAGGCAGATGGGCCTATTTTTTTAGGCCCACCTGCCCCCATGGGGGACAGAAGCCACTTAGACACCAGGGATAGTGTGTGTGTGTGTTAGTGGATGGGGGGGGGGGGCTTGGGCAAGGGTCGCCCCCCACTTTGGGGGCACATGTACCGAGGCCATTTCTGCACCCCTTGGAGACAGATCAGCCTATTATTTTTAGGCTGATCTGCCCCCAAGGGGGGCAGAAACCACTAGAATGCCAGGGATTTTCTTTATTTGTTTATTTTTTTTGGGGGGGGCGTCCCCTTGGGCACAGGGCGCCCCCCCAAGGGGTGCATTGACCTGTTGGCCATTTCTGCCCCCCCTGGGGGCAGATGGGCCTATTTTTTTAGGCCCACCTGCCCCCAAGGGGGGCAGAAGCCACTTAGACACCAGGGATAGTGTGTGTGTATGTGTGTGTGTTAGTGGGCAAGGGTCGCCCCCCACTTTGGGGGCACATGTATCAAGGCCATTTCTGCACCCCTTGGAGACAGATCAGCCTATTATTTTTAGGCTGATCTGCTCCCAAGGGGGGAAGAAGCCACTTAGGCACCAGGGATAGTGTTGTGTGTGTTTTTTTGTTTTTTTTTTGTTTGAGGGCTGTCCCCTTTGGCAAGGGTTGCTCCCCATGGGGACACACTACTAAAGGTATTTTCTGGCCTCCTTGGGGCAGACAGGCCTATTTTTTTAGTAGGCCCATCTGCCCCTATGGCAGAATCCACTTAGGCACCAATTTCTAAATGTTTGATGGTGGGGTGTTTGTCAACTGAGGAAGTATTTGCATTTGTGATAAAAAATGTTTTCCTTCTTTTTGTTCTAGTTCAAAGCTTTTGCTTTATTTGCTGTGGCTCCTTGCGGTTTTGGCGGTGGTTGACCTGCAGTTTGCACAGTTGCATGTTTTAGGTAAGTAAAAACAATTTACTCCAAAGGAGTATTGTTGACATGCATGAATGACATGTTTGTAGGGGGTGTACTAAATGCAGGATTGTGTGTGAAATTGTCCTTAGATTTGTGCACAATGATATTTGTTTTGTCTTATTTCTAATTTGCCTTTCTTTCTTTCTTTTTAGTGAGATATCATTGGTGATTGCTGTGTCTGTGCAGAGGAGTTGCTGGTGAATCAAGCTTTTTCAGGCAAGTGAGTGGTATAGTTTTTGAGTTTATAACTCTTACTAACAAAGCTACACTTTGTTACTTGTCTTACACAGTGCTGGTTGTTGGTGGTGAATTTGTCCAGTTAATTTTAGTAGGAGAGATCATGGCTAGCCGCAGGATGACCGCTCAGCAAGTGGTTGGTATGCTTTTTGAGTCACAGTCTGATCATGATTATGAGATGGACTCTGCATCTGAGGCAGAGGAGGAAGTGAGAGATTCTGGCAGTGATGTTTCTGTTGGAGGGGAATCTTCTGATGATGAAGCCACACTCAGTGCAGATGAAGGGCCTGTTTTAGAGGAGGACACTGATGTGCTAATAGTGCAGCAACCTGGGGCTGAAAGGTTTCCCGTTCTAAGACCTGATGTCTGGGTTGCCCCAAACATGGAGCAGTCAGAGTTGCCTGCCTTTACTGGTCTCCCGGGGTGTAGCGCCAATACAGAGAACTTTTTGCCTATCAATTTCTTTGAGTTATTCATGGATGATGTTTTTTTGGAAGAGATTGTTGAGCAGACTAATTTGTATGTGGAGCAGCATTTGAGGGACAACGCTGCTAGACTTAGGCCACACTCTAGAGCTGCCCAGTGGATTCCCACAAATTTGGAGGAGATAAAAAAGTTTTTGGGTTTGACTTTTTTGATGGGGTTGATAAGGAAGCCGTCACTGGCTTCTTATTGGTCTACTAGTCCCTTGATGGCAACAGCTATATTTCCTGCGACCATGAGTCGTAATCGGTATTTGCTTCTTCTTAGGATGCTGCATTTTGTTGACAATGCATTAGCCTTGCCACGAGATCACCCAGATTCTGACCGTCTTTTTAAGATTAGGCCTGTCCTTGATCATTTTGTAGATCGGTTTTCGGAGGTCTATGTTCCAGGCAAAGAGATAAGTGTGGACGAGTCTTTGGTCCTCTTCAAGGGTCGTTTGGTTTTTAGGCAGTCCATTCCTAGCAAAAGGGCACCATATGGAATTAAATTGTAAATGCTGTCTGAAAGTAGGACAGGATATGTGTATAGTTTCCGTGTCTACACTGGTAGGGATTCCAAAATTGCCCCCCCTGGTTGTCCTCCCACTTTTGGAGTTACTGAGAAAATTGTGTGGGATCTTGGTAGACGACTGTTCTACAAAGGTCACCATTTGTATGTAGATAACTTCTACACTGGAGTGCAGTTGTTCAAGGAATTGTTTAGAATGGACACAGTTGCTTGTGGCACAATCCGTTCTAACCGGAAAGGCTATCCAAGGGAGCTTGTCTGTAAAAAACTTGAGAGGGGACAGTGCTGTGCCTTGCGGAATGAGGAGCTGCTAGCTTTGAAATTTTCAGACAAGAGGGATGTCTACATGCTAAGTACCATCCATGATGAGAGTATTTCCCCCGTGACTGTTTGGGGCCAGGTTGCTGAAGTGCGCAAACCTGTGTGCATTTTAGATTATAATAAGCACATGGGAGGTGTAGATAGAGTTGGTCAGAGGTTGGAACCTTATACTGCTATTCGTAAGTCTTACGTTTGGTATAAGAAGTTAGCAATTCACCTCTTCCACTTAGCAACCTTCAATGCTTTTATTGTGTTTAGGGATAGGTCTCTAGAGTCAAAGATGACATTTGTGAAATTTCAGGAGTCAGTGATAGAGAGCCTTATTGTGGTGGAACAGGCCAGAGTTCCTAGAGAAGCAGTGGTGGAGGATGTGGCTAGATTGAAAAATCGCCACTTTGCTGAGCACATTCCTCCCACACCCAAAAAAGACTTTCCAGCAAAGAAATGTAGAGTGTGTTTTCGAAGAGGTATCCGGAGGGAGACTCGAATGTACTGCCCAGATTGTCCTTCAAAGCCTGGGCTGTGTGTGGGTGGTTGTTTTAAGAATTACCACACCCAGAAGAATTTCTGGGAACAACCATGAGTGTAAACTCATGTCTGTTTTGTATTTTCAAGTGTTCAGTTTCACGGTTAGCATTTCTGTCATGTACTTAGTTAGAGCTTTTGTGTTTGTAGTTTTGTAATTCTTTCTACTTAGTTAGGGGTTCCTCTGTTAAAAAAAAATAAAAAATGATGCCATTGTGTGTGGAGTGGGGCTTGGCTGAGAGTGTACATATTGACTTGCTGTTGGCTACTGCAACACACTGCCAGCCAAACACCAGTCCACACACTTCCATGTGCTGGTGTGATTGTTGTATCAGGCATGTGGGCGTATGTAAGTGATGGGCCCTTGAGTGGCACTGTCTGTCGATGTGAGTGTTGTAATGCTGGGCCAGTGGCTGGCGGAGTGAATGGTCTTGTGTGTGTCATGTATGAAAGTTGTGTGAATGGACTGTAAAGCGGTTGGTGCCTTGTCCCGGCTTTACAGCTTACGAGCTGTGAGTCATTGGTTCAGTTTTTTGCCTTTCAGTTATTAACATTGCATTTCATTTTTGTGAAAGCTCTTGTTAGTAAAATTTGATCCACTGAACCATCACTCACCCTCGTGCCAAATCCAACCAGTATGTGTGGTAAAAATGACAAAACCTGCTCTGCTGTAATCAGGCGTCGCAGCACACCTGTGACACGCTTGGTGCCTCAGGTGGGACCCCGATGATGAAGCATGCCACCAACTTGGTTGGTGGGTGAGGGGTCTTTTTCACATAACCTAAGTGCGTTTCTTTTCAAAATTTTAGTGTTTGGCACATCACGGACGTATGTGGACACATCAAAACGATATATTACATAACTACCTGTATTTGGGGGGGAGAGGGCACCTATGTTTTTGGTCCTGGGTGCGTCCTTCATCTAAGGAAACCTACCAAACCCAGACATTTTTTAAAACTAGACACCCCAAGGAGTCCAGGGAGGTGTGGCTTGCGTGGATCCCCCAACATTTTCTTACCCAGACTCCTCTGTAAACCTCAAAATTTGCTTAAAAAAGATATTTTCCTGACTTTTCTTCGTAGGATCACCGCTCCAGCACAAAATTCCTACTCCCCAGTGTTCCCCTCAGTCTCCCAAGTAAAATGACACCTCACTTATGTGGGTCCCCAAAGCAGAGTCAGTCTAAAGATGTATAAAAGAATATGTCCTTATAAACTCGCTGTGCTATCCCCTCTATCTCTACAAGTTTTGGGCCTTATTCTGTTGCTGGCACCTGGCCCACCCACACAAGTGAGGTATCATTTTTATCAGGAGACTTGGGGGAACGCTGGGTGGAATGAAATTTGTGGCTCCTCTCAGATTCCAGAACTTTCTGTCACCGAAATGTGAGGAAAATGCGTTTTTTTAGCCACAAATTGAGGTTTGCAAAGGATTCTGGGTAACAGAACCTGGTCAGAGCCCCACAAGTCACCCCATCTTGGATTCCCCTAGGTCTCTAGTTTTAAAAAATGCACAGGTTTGGTAGGTTTCCCTAGGTGCCGGCTGAGCTAGAGGCCAAAATCTACAGGTAGGCACTTTGCAAAAAACAGCTCTGTTTTCTGTGATGTGTCCACGTTGTGTTTTGGGGCATATCCTGTCGCGGGCGCTAGGCCTACCCACACAAGTGAGGTACCATTTTTATCAGGAGACTTGGGGGAGCGCTGGATGGAAGGACATTTGTGGCTCCTCTCAGATTCCAGAACTTTCTGTCACCGAAATGTGAGGAAAATGTGTTTTTTTAGCCAAAAATTTAGGTTTGCAAAGGATTCTGGGTAACAGAACCTGGTCAGAGCCCCACAAGTCACCCCATCTTGGATTTCCCTACGTCTATAGTTTTCAAAAATGCACAGGTTTGGTAGGTTTCCCTAGGTGCCGGCTGAGCTAGAGGCCAAAATCTACAGGTAGGCACTTTGCAAAAAACAGCTCTGTTTTCTTTCAAAAAATGGGATGTGTCCAAGTTGTGTTTTGGGGCACCTCTTGTCGCGGCCGCTAGGCCTACCCACACAAGTGAGGTATGATTTTTATCGGGAGGCTTGGGGGAACGCTGGGTGGATGGAAATTTGTGGCTCCTCTCAGATTCCAGAAGTTTCTGTCACCGAAATGTGAGGAAAATGCGTTTTTTTAGCCACAAATTGAGGTTTGCAAAGGATTCTGGGTAACAGAACCTGGTCAGAGCCCCACAAGTCACCCCATCTTGGATTCCCCTAGGTCTCTAGTTTTAAAAAATGCACAGGTTTGGTAGGTTTCCCTAGGTGCCGGCTGAGCTAGAGGCCAAAATCTACAGGTAGGCACTTTGCAAAAAACAGCTCTGTTTTCTGTGATGTGTCCACGTTGTGTTTTGGGGCATATCCTGTCGCGGGCGCTAGGCCTACCCACACAAGTGAGGTACCATTTTTATCAGGAGACTTGGGGGAGCGCTGGATGGAAGGACATTTGTGGCTCCTCTCAGATTCCAGAACTTTCTGTCACCGAAATGTGAGGAAAATGTGTTTTTTTAGCCAAAAATTTAGGTTTGCAAAGGATTCTGGGTAACAGAACCTGGTCAGAGCCCCACAAGTCACCCCATCTTGGATTTCCCTACGTCTATAGTTTTAAAAAATGCACAGGTTTGGTAGGTTTCCCTAGGTGCCGGCTGAGCTAGAGGCCAAAATCTACAGGTAGGCACTTTGCAAAAAACAGCTCTGTTTTCTTTCAAAAAATGGGATGTGTCCAAGTTGTGTTTTGGGGCACCTCTTGTCGCGGCCGCTAGGCCTACCCACACAAGTGAGGTATGATTTTTATCGGGAGGCTTGGGGGAACGCTGGGTGGATGGAAATTTGTGGCTCCTCTCAGATTCCAGAAGTTTCTGTCACCGAAATGTGAGGAAAATGCGTTTTTTTAGCCAAAAATTGAGGTTTGCAAAGGATTCTGGGTAACAGAACCTGGTCAGAGCCCCACAAGTCACCCAATCTTGGATTCCCCTAGGTCTCTTGTTTTCAAAAATGCACAGGTTTGGTAGTTTTCCCTAGGAGCCGGATGAGCTAGAGGCCAAAATCTACAGGTAGGCACTTTGCAAAAAACAGCTCTGTTTTCTTTAAAAAAATGGGATGTGTCCATGTTGTGTTTTGGGGTGTCTCCTATCGCGGCCGCTAGGCCTACCCACACAAGTGAGGTATCATTTTTATCGGGAGACTTGGGGGAACGCTGGGTGGAAGGAAATTTGTGGCTCTTCTCAGATTCCAGAACTTTCTGTCACCGAAATGTGAGGACAATGCGTTTTTTTAGCCAAAAATTGAGGTTTGCAAAGGATTCTGGGTAACAGAACCTGGTCAGAGCCCCACAAGTCACCCCATCTTGGATTCCCCTAGGACCCTAGTTTTAAAAAATGCACAGGTTTGGTAGATTTCCCTAGGTGCCGGCTGAGCTAGAGGCCTAAATCTACAGGTAGGCACTTTGCAAAAAACAGCTCTGTTTTCTTTAAAAAAATGGGATGTGTCCAAGTTGTGTTTTGGGGCGTGTCCTGTCGCGGCCGCTAGACCTACCCACACAAGTGAGGTTTCATTTTTATAGGGAGACTTGAGGGAACGCTGGGTGGAAGGAAATTTGTGGCTCCTCCCAGATTCCAGAACTTTCTGTCACCGAAATGTGAGGAAAATGCTTTTTGTTTGCCAAAAATTGAGGTTTGCAAAGGATTCTGGGTAATAGAACCTGGTCAGAGCCCCACAAGTCACTCCATATTGGATTCCCCTAGGTCTCTAGTTTTCAAAAATGCACAGGTTTGGTAGGTTTCCCTAGGTGCCGGCTGAGCTAGAGGCCAAAATCTACAGGTAGGCACTTTGCAAAAAACAGCTCTGTTTTCTTTCAAAAAATGGGATGTGTCCACATTGTGTTTTGGGGCGTCTCCTGTCGCGGCCGCTAGGCCTACCCACACAAGTGAGGTATGATTTTTATCGGGAGACTTGGGGGAACACTGGGTGGAAGGAAATTTGTGGCTCCTCTCAGATTCCAGAACTTTCTGTCACCGAAATGTGAGGAAAATGCGTTTTTTTAGCCAAAAATTGAGGTTTGCAAAGGATTCTGGGTAACAGAACCTGGTCAGAGCCACACAAGTCACCCCATCTTGGATTCCCCTAGGTCTCTAGTTTTCGGAAATGCACAGGTTTGGTAGGTTTCCCTAGGTGCCGGCTGAGCTAGAGGCCAAAATCTACAGGTAGGCCCTTTGCATAAAACAGCTCTGTTTTCTTTAAAAAAATGGGATGTGTCCATGTTGTGTTTTGGGACGTCTCCTGTCGCGGCCGCTAGGCCTACCGACACAAGTGAGGTATCATTTTTATCGGGAGACTTGGGGGAACGCTGGGTGGAAGGAAATTTGTGGCTCCTCTCAGATTCCAGAACTTTCTGTCACCGAAATGTGAGGAAAATGCGTTTTTTTAGCCAAAAATTGAGGTTTGCAAAGGATTCTGGGTAACATAACCTGGTCAGAGCCCCACAAGTCACCCCATCTTGGATTCCCCTAGGTCTCTAGTTTTCGGAAATGCACAGGTTTGGTCGGTTTCCCTAGTTGCCGGCTGAGCTAGAGGCCAAAATCTACAGGTAGGCACTTTGCAAAAAACAGCTCTGTTTTCTTTCAAAAAATGGGATGTGTCCACGTTGTGTCTTGGGGTGTTTCCTGTCGCGGCCGCTAGGCCTACCCACACAAGTGAGGTATCATTTTTATCGGGAGACTTGGGGGAACACTGGGTGGGAGGATATTTGTGGCTCCCCTCAGATTCCAGAACTTTCTGTCACCGAAATGTGAGGAAAATGCGTTTTGTTAGCCAAAAATTGAGGTTTGCAAAGGATTCTGGGTAACAGAACCTGGTCAGAGCCCCACAAGTCACCCCATCTTGGATTCCCCTAGGTCTCTAGTTTTAAAAAATGCACAGGTTTGGTAGGTTTCCATAGGTGCCGGCTGAGCTAGAGGCCAAAATCTACAGGTAGGCACTTTGCAAAAAACAGCTCTGTTTTCTGTGATGTGTCCACGTTGTGTTTTGGGGCCTATCCTGTCGCGGGTGCTAGGCCTACGCACACAAGTGAGGTACCATTTTTATCGGGAGACTTGGGGGAGCGCTGGATGGAAGGAAATTTGTGGCTCCTCTCAGATTCCATAACTTTCTGTCACCGAAATGTGAGGAAAATGTGTTTTTTTAGCCAAAATTTGAGGTTTGCAAAGGATTCTGGGTAACAGAACCTGGTCAGAGCCCCACAAGTCACCCCATCTTGGACTCCCCTAGGTCTCTAGTTTTAGAAAATGCACAGGTTTGGTAGGTTTCCCTAGGTGCCGGCTGAGCTAGAGGCCAAAATCTACAGGTAGGCACTTTGCTAAAAACAGCTCTGTTTTCTGTGATGTGTCCACGTTGTGTTTTGGGGCATATCCTGTCGCGAGCGCCAGGCCTACCCACACAAGTGAGGTACCATTTTTATCGTGAGACTTGGGAGAGCGATGGGTAAAAGGAAATTTGTGGCTCCTCTCAGATTCCAGAACTTTCTGTCACCGAAATGTGAAGAAAATGTGTTTTTTTAGCCAAATGTTGAGGTTTGCAAAGGATTCTGGGTAAGAGAACCTGGTCAGAGCCCCACAAGTCACCCCATCTTGGATTCCCCTAGGTCTCTAGTTTTAAAAAATGCACAGGTTTGGTAGGTTTCCGTAGGTGCCGGCTGAGCTAGAGGCCAAAATCTACAGGTAGGCACTTTGCAAAAAACAGCTCTGTTTTCTGTGATGTGTCCATGTTGTGTTTTGGGGCCTATCCTGTCGCGGGCGCTAGGCCTACGCACACAAGTGAGGTACCATTTTTATCGGGAGACTTGGGGGAGCGCTGGATGGAAGGAAATTTGTGGCTCCTCTCAGATTCCATAACTTTCTGTCACCGAAATGTGAGGAAAATGTGTTTTTTTAGCCAAAATTTGAGGTTTGCAAAGGATTCTGGGTAACAGAACCTGGTCAGAGCCCCACAAGTCACCCCATCTTGGATTCCCCTAGGTCTCTAGTTTTAGAAAATGCACAGGTTTGGTAGGTTTCCCTAGCTGCCGGCTGAGCTAGAGGCCAAAATCTACAGGTAGGCACTTTGCTAAAAACAGCTCTGTTTTCTGTGATGTGTCCACGTTGTGTTTTGGGGCATATCCTGTCGCGAGCGCCAGGCCTACCCACACAAGTGAGGTACCATTTTTATCGTGAGACTTGGGAGAGCGATGGGTGAAAGGAAATTTGTGGCTCCTCTCAGATTCCAGAACTTTCTGTCACCGAAATGTGAAGAAAATGTGTTTTTTTAGCCAAATGTTGAGGTTTGCAAAGGATTCTGGGTAACAGAACCTGGTCAGAGCCCCACAAGTCACCCCATCTTGGATTCCCCTAGATCTCTAGTTTTCAAAAATGCACAGGTTTGGTAGGTTTCCCTAGGTGCCGGCTGAGCTAGAGGCCAAAATCTACAGGTAGGCACTTTGCAAAAAAACAGCTCTGTTTTCTGTGATGTGTCTACGTTGTGTTTTGGGGCATATCCTGTTGCGGGCGCTAGGCCTACCCACACAAGTGAGGTATCATTTTTATCGGGAGACTTGAGGGAACATAGAATAGCAAAACAAGTGTTATTGCCCCTTGTCTTTCTCTACATTTTTCCCTTCCAAATGTAAGACAGTGTGTGAAAAAGACGTCTATTTGAGAAATGCCCTGTGATTCACATGCTAGTATGGGCACCCCGGAATTCAGAGATGTGCAAATAACCACTGCTTCTCAACACCTTATCTTGTGCCCATTTTGGAAATACAAAGGTTTACTTGATAGCTATTTTTTACTCTTTATATTTCAGCAAATGAATTGCTGTATACCCGGTATAGAATGAAAACCCACTGCAGGGTGCAGGTCATTTATTGATGAACCTACAAGCCCTATATATCCTCGCAACCAGAAGAGTCCAGCAGACGTAACGGTATATTGCTTTCGAAAATCTGACATTGTAGGAAAAAGTTACAGAGTCAAACGTAGAGAAAAATTTATGTTTTTTTCACCTCAATTTCAATATTTTTCTTTTTCAGTTGTTATTTTCTGTATGAAACCCTTGTAGGATCTACACAAATTACCCCTTGCTGAATTCAGAATTTTGTCTACTTTACAGAAATGTTGCGGTTTCTGGGATCCAGCATTGGTTTCATGCCCATTTCTGTCACTGACTGGAAGGAGGCTGAAAGCACAAAAAATCATAAAAATGGGGCATGCCCCAGTAAAATGCCAAAATTGTGTTGAAAAATTGGGTTTTCTTATTCAAGTCTGCCTGTTCCTGAAAGCTGGGAAGCTGGTGATTTTAGCACCACAAACCCTTTGTTGATGCCCTTTTCAGGGAAAAAACCACAAGCCTTCTTCTGCAGCCCCTTTTCCCAATTTTTTTGAAAAATACAAAATTTTCACTGTATTGTGGCTAATTTCTTGGCCTCCTTCTGGGGAACCCACAAAGTCTGGGTATCTCTAGAATCCCTAGGATGTTGGAAAAAAAGGACGCAAATTTGGCGTGGGTAGCTTATGTGAACAAAAAGTTATGAGGGCCTAAGCGCGAACTGCTCCAAATAGCCAAAAAAAGGCTCGGCACAGGAGGGGGAAAAGGCCTGGCAGCGAAGGGGTTAAAGGACTGGACACAATAATATGAATCACAAACACTAAGCGTAGGCTGTTCAGGATTCGTGTGTTCCAGTGGTATCAGCAGAGCTTTTAGTTCTGACAACTGTGCTGTGCAATCCCCTAGGGTTTGCGTAAAGGTATGTAGAGGACAAAATGTATTGCCCTCCATGTAGCCACTTAGGACTGCGCAAGCAGCTGAATATTGGTGTTTAGTACCAACTGCAGGTTGTGCTGAGCCATTGGTGTACATGACTCTATGATATTGTTCAATGGGCAATGTATTTGCTGGAACTGGGTATTCTATTTCGTATTGCTAAAATTCTTGAGTTTGTAACTTTGGGTCAAAAATGTAGTCTACATCAGTGGCTGTCAGAGACGTAGCCCATTGTATCCAACGTGGATGTAATGCTTTTGCATTTGGAACGCTGGCTTTTTTAACACCCTCTAGGGCTGGGATCAGAGAAACGTCAATAATGCGTTTTCCTTGGGCAAGAGGTCTTTCTTTAATGACAGCCATCTGTACAGCAGTGAGAATTTTCTCAGTGGGAGCAAAGCGTTGTTCTACCACTGAAAATAAGTGTGATTTGTATGCAATCGGGACTGTCTCACCTTCATTGAATGTCACATAGGTGAAACCGATGGCCCCAGCTATTACTCTGATGACCAAATGTGTTTTGTTGTCTCTCGTGTGTAAGTGTTGTGCTGCAAGCATGTCTGTCTGCAACTCTCGAAGAATGCGTGTATGTTCAATTGTCCAAAATTTACTTGAAAAATTGGGACGTATTAGATCATATAAAGGTTTTATGCATGTAGCATAATCTGGAATGTAAATTCTGACAAAATTTAGGAAACCCAATAGAGATTGGCGTTTTTTAATCTTATTTGGTGGTTGTAACTGCGCACATTTCTCTAATAATTGTGGCGCTAGGCTCTTTCCTTCACTTGACAGCTCATATGAATTTTTAGCCAAATTCATCAAATCCGACAATAATGCGGGTTTCCCGTCTTAAATGTCATAGCAATTCATCATCCGTAAAATAAATATCATCTACATAGGACAATGCTTCAGGGTCAATCTCGTGCAAAATTGCAGTAACACGAGCTGCAAACAGTCCTGGGCTGTTCTTATACCCCTGAGGTAAACAACAGAATTTTTTTCTGGGAGCCTAGTGCACTGAAACTTGTTAAGTCTCTACTCTCAGGCGCTATATTCTGGGAGAAAAAACTATTGGAAATTTCCAGTGTTGTTTTGTATTTTTTGCGCACTATGTTGTTCATTAGTGCTGTGCTATGCGAGTTTTGGATAGCATAAGTGCGTGTATGACTGTTTAAA
Source organism: Pleurodeles waltl (assembly GCF_031143425.1). Classification (NCBI taxonomy): domain Eukaryota; kingdom Metazoa; phylum Chordata; class Amphibia; order Caudata; family Salamandridae; genus Pleurodeles; species Pleurodeles waltl. The sequence goes on from NC_090445.1 coordinate 1,449,046,842, forward strand.
TGTCTGTAGCCTAAGACTATTCTATATGAATGGTCTGGCTTAGCTACTGGGAATAATGGATTATTCATTGGCGAGACACAGGGTTCAATTACGCCCTGGTACTTTAATTGCATGAGTATTTCTCTCACCTGTGCTTTTGCTTCATGTTTTTTAGGATACTGCGGTTGAGGTTCACTTTTAATTGGAATTACATGGTAGGGAGATTCTTTATCCCATCCTATGTGATTTCTGTATAATGCGGGTGCTTGTGCTAAAGCCCATTCAATGGAATAGGATTCGGCGAGTTCCTCTGGTGCAAGGGGCGAGAAGGAGGGCTTAATGACATTTTCTCCATATGGGCAGGTATGGACAAATTCAGGTGCCCAATCTTGTTCGGCCAACAAAACATCATATATGTTCACCACGCGATCCCAAAAGATTGCGTCTATTATGCATTCAACGTCTCCTTCTAACTGTAGCGTTACTTTATACACCCTATCAGGCGTGGAGACACGCATGTCTTCAGTTTCTACTTGTATAAAGTCATCAGTTGCTTTCACTTCCAGATGCTCTAGAAAATTCCGGTGAACTATTGTGACCTCTGCTGCGCTGTCTAGCAGTTCTAGAGCCCATTTCTTGTTCTTCTAGAGGATCCTCTTCCTGAGTGGCATGTCGGACTGCGACTGCTGCCACCTTTTTGTTTTTTAATTGTAGTTTTTGTTGAGCGGGTTTCTCTTCCTTTTTAATAGAAACCTCCGAAGAGCGTTGCGATTTCTGTCTCGGTTTCACATACTCTGTCCTTCGCTCTGATCGCCACCTCTCTCATTTCATTTTTCTGATGAGTCCTGAAAGGAATGAGATTGGCGTGTATCAGTATATTGATATCTATCAGGCATTTTTATATTATCTCTATTTCTGAGATTATAGCCATTCTGCGGGGTCTCCATACGTAGAGATTCTCCCCTCTCTTTTTTAGGAGTTTGTTGCTTTTTCTCCCAGCGTTTCTTATTGTCCTCAGGTGCTTGCTTAGGGAAATCTTTTCTCGATTTACCCTGGAATTGTGGTTTAGATGGTCCTGCCCCTAAACAGTCTCTACCAATGCTAGAATAAGTTTCAGCGAATTATTTTGGGCAGCTCTCGTTCCTGATCCTGTTGAGGAACGTCACAGAGCCGCATGCGCACTGCAAGCGCTACCGCTTCCCCTTTAAGATTACTTAAAATGATTGAGGATACTGTGGCAAAATTGCCCATCAATTGCATCCCCAAATCTAGGGCTGGGGCAGCCCCGTATTCATCTTGAATTTGTTTCAACACCTCCGGTAAATTGGCAAGTGTCGGTGTTCCATGTGCGGTTGTATAGAGCGCAGCAAACACGTGCCCCAGGTATTACAGTTATCTACTGTAGGGACCATCCCAAAGGGTAAGGACATTGTTAGTATTCTATGTTTATCCTGAGGTCCTGTATGGGGAAATACTGCCTCCAGCGCATTAATCTTTTGTGCTAACCAAAACGGAGTTTCCTCTTGTTTAGCGGGTACTTTACCCATAATCGAATGTACACTTGCATGAATTACACCTGGCGTTGCTGCATGTGGATGTGCTGGAGCACCATGTGCTGGGTTTGTATTTAGTGTTTGCATTACAAATTGTACTAATCATCTATATATTGCTGTTAATTCATTATATAAACGGCGAACCTCAGCTACCGCTAAATTTTCAACCGCAGGATGTGGTGTGTAAGTGGCCAATAAAGGCCAGGTAGGACCGTCATTACTTAGAGGACCTAACCTTACTGGTAATATTGTGTGGGGTAGGGTGCCATCAAACCAATTATTATGCTCTTGATAAGATAGAGGTATTTCTAAATATGCGTATGCTCTGTATTGTCCAGGCGCATTTGCAGGAGTATATTGGTGAAATGTATTTGTGTTCCGATCAACTGCTGGAAATGTGACCCAAGAATAAAAAAGTTATGTTCTATAAGCTACCTGGGCATCCACCACAAATGTGACTGGACCCCCATGGGGCGTTAGGCCATCCGCTAATAAATGTGTAGTTAGAGGTTGTCTCATATTAACCGCTATTTGTATCTGCTGTGGATTTGCCATTGTAGTGACACTATAAGTTCAGAGAAGGCACACCAAATAGGGCTTTCCTTTTAAGGTTCAAGCTTGAACAACCTTCAGCTGCAAATAGGATAGCATACGCAGCTGGGGTGGAAAGATTCAGTACCACGGATGTCTCCGCATACGGTATTGAGGCGTCAATATATATAATGAGACAGGGATACTCCGGAGGACCTGAGATTTAGAGCCTGACCAAATGTTGGCGGCGCCTTGTCGCGTAGGCTCTCATTATTCTAATGGACTACTGGATTTTGAGCAGCAGAATCATCCACGGTGTGGGAGACTGAGTCTAACCCACTGCGGGTGACACCTGTCGCTCTAATCCGGGTTTTGCTCCAGCTAACTAGCAGTGCCTCATCCCTACCAAAGGATAGTGATGATTGGGCAGCTGAGCGCATGACATACTAGACTTCTCAGGGAAGTCGTGGTCACTCAGGTCACACCCGGTTCTCTCATTTACAACTTAGTCTCATATATAAATGACAAACAGAATCAGTATATGTTTCAATAATGAGCTTAATAAAATTACATCATTTTAGATAGCAAAGCGTGAGCTGCAATAACCAGGACGACACAACATGACAGTATTAAAATTGTGACGAGAAGAGTGAAGCACAAAAAAACAACGCTATCATATTGTCACTATGATCAATGACTATTTCCTATCTAGGTTGTAATTTGAGCACAGCATGTTAAGCTCTAATTCTGCCTTTCAGGTTCCCCTGGGAAGACATCAACCCCCCATACCTGAGCAAAGGCCTGTGATCTGCGTTAGCATCTCTAGCGAAGCATTCAGCAATCAGCATACAGTTGTGGTTCCCTGGCTGGAATCTCCCTCTAACGTGTAAGGGACAAGGAAGTGTTTATATAATAACACAGCTGATGTTCTGAGAAAATGCCTCTACGTAAGGATGTGTATTTTCTGCGAATGTTGGAGACTAAACTTCTGCCACGTTCACCGGCAATGTACTGAACTGCAGCCTTGAATGAAGCGCATAGTGATCAAGAATGTCTTGTTTGAGAACAGAGTGCTGGCCTAGGCAAAAACAGTTAGATAGATAAAAATAAAACAAGACCGTAAAAATGGTTATTGTAATGATAATAATGCAAAGCTGAATAAAATATATCTGGGTTAAAGTGCACAGCAGCCTAGTGTGTTAAAATAACGTGCATGGAGCTATAACTAAAATGGCTACACAACAGTGGTGAGTGCAGGTGTGGTGTCTAGGGTGCATGACTGGATGTCCGATGTTGTGGTGACTGCAAGAATGGGGTCATAAAACAGTGAATGAAGGTGCAGTGCCTGTGAGTATGCATGTAGAGGTGACATACAGGGAGGCGGAAGAGGTGAACACAGTAGGGGAAGTGGATGTTGTTGTGTTTGCCTTTGTATGATGGCTGTGAGTATGCCTGTGGAGGGAAATGTGGGGCTTGAGTTTCTGTGTGTGCTTCTTGTGTGTTGAGGTGTGAGCATGGCTGTCTGAATGTGCGCTTGGGATGGGTGAAGGGAGTAGGGTGCTGGAAGGGGTAGAGGTGGTTGGAGGGGGACGGAAAGACCAGGGACACTGGCTGCAATCAAAGAGGAGGCCAGAGCCCGAAAAGGTCTCTGTAGGCCAGATACGGCACCGTGAATGCCATCCAGGTATGCATTGGTCTGCTGCATGTGGGATGCTAGCCCCTCAATGGCATTCACAATGGTTGTCTGCCCTACAGAGATGTCCTCGGGAAGTCAATGGCCTCCTCCATAAGAGCAGCAGGGCTGTCTGGGGCAGGGGATGAGGTGCCAGGGCGAAGGAGACGCCCACCCTTCTGAGTGAGCAGGCACGGGCAAATGGGTGAGACGCAACTGGGAGGGAGATGATGGTATGGGGGGTGGCAGAAGAAGACAAAGAATGGGTGGGCCCACTAGGGTCTGCCACCATTAGGGAGTTCCCATCGGTGGAGGCATCAGAATCACTACCTCCAGTGGTAGTTGCCTCCCCTGTGGTGCTCCCCTCGCCCTCCAACCCACTGGTCCCCTTGGTGTCACTCGACTCTGCCTCCTTGGAACTGTGGACCCCTGCATCCCCACTCACCGGTGCCACTGCTCCCTTGACAGATGATGCTGATGTACACAGACAAAACAAGAGTACAGAGGTAGGGAGACAAAACAGGAGAGAAATCTGTAAATAGCTGAATGGATGTACATAACTGGTTCACACATACTCCAACCCAGCAAATATACCAACATGCAGCACCTACAGCTATACTCATGGCTATGCCCTTGACTAGTGGCCACAACCCTGGAATACATCCATCTTCAACATTGGAGAAGGACCTAAAGAACAGCAGGCCTGCCCCTTATCATCTAATTGCCCATGGGGGCCAATATGCTAAATGACATCAGTCAGAGTCTCTGCCACTAGACAGCATACATATTACAGCACCCTCAGACATCCATCAAGGAGGCATACAATGGTCTTGGTACTCGCCCCCTTGTGTGTGCTGTGCAGCCTTCAAGCGCCCATCCAAGTCTGGATATGCCACCGCCAGAATGTGGTGCATTAGGGGGTTCAGGGCCCGACAGGCACCCCTTCCTCGTTGGGAGGACTTCCCCAGCTGGGCATCGCAGGTCTTCCTCGCTCAGGGCCGGAAGTCCTCCCACCTCTTCCTGCAGTGGGTGCTCCACCGGTTGTAGACCCCCAGGGTCCACACCTCCCTGGCAATGGCATGCCAGAGTCCCTTTTCCTGATGAGCGCTGACCTGTAGTAGACACACAGGAAAGAAACACTGAGGTCAGAATGAGCTCGTGTGATACCGCTGGCCATACATCCCCTATGGGACAGACACTCAAACAGCATTACAGCACCTCACTCACGCAGATTGTCATGCATTAAATGGCTGTGCAGTTACAAATCGTGCAACATGTTTACAGGCATCTACCACCATCACACACATCCATACACCCCAATCCACCTACTCACCTGCACCTCTGGTCGACCATATAGCTTGGCATACAGGGGTAGGACCCCGTCCAGGTGCTTGTCCAGCTCCTCCGTGGTGAAGGCCGGGGCCCCTTTCCCCTGTGACTCATGCCATTTCCAGGACCAGAGTCAGGAAACAGCAGCACACTCAGTGGAGTACTTGCATGCACGGAATCTGGGAGTCAAGTGAAGCTGGGGTGATGAAATAGCGTACACTCTGCGGCGGTGTGCACCGTCACCACCGGCGGCGATCATGATAGGCCCATATTCCCCATTGACAACCATGTTAACCAATGAATAGATGCACGGCGCTGAACACCGCCTTATGCCATTATGACAACCGCTAGCGGTATGAGGTCACTTCTACTGCTACATATCTGGATGACAGGGGGCTGACATTTTGCAAACTACTAGTCAGTTATTTGGTCAAAGGCCCCATGCTGGCCCTATGGACCTCAGTCCTCAAACGCATGGCCAAAAGAAAATTTACTCACTACAATAGTCCAGATGTATCAGTTAGGACATGTCACTACAGTTTAACATCCTACAATGCTTATGTGTCACCTACTTGTTTGACAGCAGTGTTATATACACAACATGTTGTGTAAATAAATGTGTGTACCTCACATGGGTTCTCCACTCCTCCTAGGTACAGACCCATGTGGCGAGGGAGGGCCTCATCTGTGTACAGACCACTTGTTGATTTGGAGACCAAGGTGTAACATCACTTCATTTTCAATTACAGACTCACTCGTGCTACTATTCATAAACTTTGTGCATAACTGGATCCAGCACTGAGACCGGGTAATTGGAATCAGCATGCCAACCCTACTGAAGTGCAAGTGCTCTCTGTACTCCATTACTTGGCCACGGGCTTGTTTCAGGTGACTGGGGGCATGGGTGCAGGCTTTTCACAGCCAATGTTTTGCCTCATCCTGTCCAGATTCCTGGATGCATTTGTACAACACCTGCGGTCATATGTGAGGTTTCCCCAAAGTGATGAACTACCTGCCATCAAGTCTGCCTTTTATGCCTTTGCCAACATTCCTCATGTGATAGGTGCCATCAATGACACCCACATAGATCTTATCTCCCCAAGAGTAAGTGAACAGGTGTACAGAAACAGGAAGAACTTTCACTCTATGAATATTCAATTGGTGTTTACTGCAGACCAGTACATCTCACATGTGAATGCCATGTTCCCTGGATCAGTCCATGATCCATTTGTGCTGAGGAACAGCAGTGTGCCAGACATGATGGAACAACTACAAAGAGACAGGGGGTGGATCATAGGAGAGTGTGGCTAACAATTTTACTGTACATTGCTGACAGCAAGGCTGTCTGCAACTGAGGGTAATTAGTTACAGGCATGTTTTTCCACTTTTGCAGGAGATTCTGGTTACCCCAACATGCATTGGCTACTGACACCAGTGAGGAATCCTAGAACTGATGCACAGAGTGATTACAATGAGGCCCATGGACGTACTAGGAGGGTGATTGAGCGCACTATAGGACTCCTGAGGGCTAGATTCCGTTGCCTCCATATCTCTGGGGTTTCCCTGTACTATGGCGCTGAGAAGGTGTGTAGAATAGTGGTGGCCTGCTGCATGCTGCACAACGTGGATGTGAGGAAATCTACTCCCCTCTTGGAGGAGGAGGGTGCTGTATATCCAGACCAGCTTCCTCTGAGAGGGGATGAGAGTGAAGGTGATGATGAAGAGGGAGAAGATGTACACTCCAGGAACGAACTGATCCAACTATACTTCCAGTGACTAAGAGGTACTGTTTGCTAATGTTGTTGTCTGTACTGTATTCTGTCGGTCTAACTTATTCACTATGGGGTGTTGGGTCTGTAGACATTTGCACTGTAACAAGGTATTCAAGTGCTATGTGACATGATGAACAATTAATTAAACATTTCTGTTTACTCCACAACATGTTGTGCGGTGCCATTCCTGCAATAAAGGTCTGATTATTTGATTTCAATGGCAAATGCATTCACACTTCAATTTGATTCAACATAATGACAGGGGACATTGACATTGGTGTACATGTGTTTTAATAGGTGTCAGGGATGCCATGGTGCTCTTTACAGTGATGACAGTGGGCTGATGGTGGATGTCCATACTGGCTACATGGTCTCAGTGATTGGTGGCTATGGTAATGTGTCCATCTGTACCTTGCAGGTTGTGGAGTTGGTATTGGCTGGTGGGGATGGTGGTTCAGTGGCACACTTAGGAGACAGTTTGTGTCTGAGTCATTTCTTTGATGGTGCCATGGTCTTGGCAGGTGTTCCAGTGCCATATCTGGGCCTAAGGGGCCGTTTGAGTGCCTATTGTTGGACTGTACGGGTAGGGGTGCTGGTCTCCTGTGTGCCCTTAGATAGTTGCACCAATCCAGTTGCTGCTGCTGATGTTGATGGCTGGTCTGTATCATGGTCTGTGGTAGGGGCTTTCTGGTTTGTGGGGGGTCTCAAGCTGGGTTGGGAAGTGGTGCAGCAGCACCCCTGCAATGCTGTTTCCACTGCTCTACGGCCTCTTGATGGTGTGCTATCTGCAGCCTTTGATTCTGCTCCAGGGTGGCCACGATCTGGCCCATCCTGTCCTGGGTATGGTGGTATGCTCCCAGGACCTCAGTGATCACCTCCTGGGCTGCAGCATCCATCCTTTGGCCTCCCCCCTAGGCCACTGATGCCCTCCCACTGGGCCTAGACCCCTGAGTCCCCTGCACAGGTCTGGTGGTACCACTTACACTGGGGCCACCGTCATCCTGCCTGTTGGTCGGTGGTGACTGTGGCCTCTGTCCTTGTGTTCCACCAGTCTGTGGCCTGGATACACTGATGTGGGGTCGTTTGGCCAGAGCTGATGTTGGTGGCTGGGTGGTAGGGGTGTCAGTGGTGTCCTGGGTGGGGCAGCTGGTTGGTGACAGTCCCGGGCTGTGTGATGGGCCAGGGTATTCCTCACTGTCCATACTACCCTCACTGAGTTGTGCCTCTGTCTCCAGGTGGGGAGCCGGAACTCCTTGTCCTTTCCATCAGGGTAGCATGGGTGGTGGTTCCTGTGGGGGGGAATGGACATGTATGTTACATTTACATAATCAGATGGGGTGCACAGGGCAGGACTATTTTGTGCAGGTTTTCCCCTGTTGGGCCATGCAGGGACCTATTGTGGGGTTGCCATTGCATTTAGCATGGGATGTGGGGGTGCGTTGTGGGTGGTGTAGTGCGTTGCGATTCCTTGCAGGGGTAGGTGGCTGTGCACTGGGGGAGGGGTGTGGGCTTGTTGGTGGGTTTGTGGGCATGCAGGGTGACTGGATGTAGTGATAGTAGCCTGGGTGGGGGTACTGGTACTGGTGGTAGTTGGAGGGATGTGGAGGTGCATGCATTACAGGTGTGGAAGATATAGGGTCATTGTAGATGACCTACCCGGGTCCATTCCTCCCCAGTGAGTCCAGTGAGACCCTCTGGGTGCAGGATGGCCAGTACCTTTTCCTCCCAGTCGGTGTAGTCAGGGGTGTTGGTGGGGGTCCTCCCCCAGTCTTCTGGATCGCAATGTTGTGCCTGGATGCCATGCACCTCACCTTCACATGCAGGTCGTTCCATCTCTTGCGGATGTCGTCCCTTGTGCGGGGATGGTTTCCCACTGCGTTGACCTTGTCGACTATTGTCTGCCATAACTCCATCTTCCTGGTGATGGGTGTGTGCTGGACCTGCGCCCCGAATATTTGTGGCTCGATCTTGAGTATCTCGTCCACCATTGTTCTTAGCTCCCTTTCTGTGAAGCGTGGGTGCTTAGGGGGTGCCATGGTGTGTTGTGTGGATATTGGTGAGGGTGCTGTTTTGTGGTCGTGTGTGTGTGTTGTGTGCTGTTCCATTCAGCGCCTGCTTGTAGTGTTGTCAGTCTGGCTTCTCCTATTGGCAATGCAAGTGTCTGTGCGTGTTTTATAGTGTTGTGGCTGTGTGTGAGGTGTGTGGGTTCCAAACTTGCCAATGAGTGCATTTCTTGCTGTTGGGTCCAATGATCCCTCTAATTTTTTTCCACTGTGTGCGGCAGTGCAAGATCTCTGTGCGCTGCAGCCAAGGATATGTGCGGCAAGAAATGGACAATTCACGCGAGCGCAGCGCATAACTACCAAGATCTTTGGCATTTGCCGTTCCATTGCTTTGTTTTACCACTAAAGCAAAAAAGGGATATTTGTATAAACATTGCTCCATATAATAGGCCATTAAGTTAGTATTGTGACCTGATGGCACACCCCAAGGACATGACCTGTTATGTGCCACCTACACCCCAGTTAGAGAAAACAGAAATCAGGAGGTTGAACCACTGTGAAACTTTAATAAATACTCTCGGAGTGCTGCAGGGGGCCATGCACATCAAATAAAGGACGTTGTACAATTAGTTAACATTTACAATTTGATGAACACACTACTGATAAATGCCATGAAGCCCCTGCCTAGAGACAGGATGAGAAATGTTTTTACCCAACCCACACATGGACTGTAGGAGAATCCGCATCAAAGTTTAGAAAATTCAGGTGCCAACATTAGATGTCTGACATGTTTGTTTTTCTCGCCGGTCCTTGCCATTATTCCAGTGTTGATAAACTCGTTCTAAGTCAACTTTCCCATTTCAGAGGTAGCCCTTTGTCCTCATGAGCATATCTAGGTGACTCTCTTCAAGTCTGTTTCTTAATTTGGACTTGATTGAGTTCACGAGGCTGAATCCTCGTTCGCAGTCTGCACTTGAAGCCTGGAAAGTTGCACAGACATCAATAAGCTGAGATACAACACTATACTGTGCAGCATTCTGCAGGGTGAAATTCACCATGTCTTGAAAGGTCCTAAACAATCCGCTTTTTATATGTTCTGCCACCACATATTTATAATCTCTGTATTGCTGAACAACATCATCAGGGGTGTCACAATCACCCAGGACCAAGACCTTCTTATACTTTTCAACAAGTCTTTGTATATTCTCAGTCCCAAAATCAAACTGTGATTGTGTTGTTACTGCATGGAAATCGAAGCTTGTCCATTCCTTCAACTCATCTTCTGGGAACCTTCTTTCCATGTGCTCACAAAGGAGTTTAATGAAAGATAACATTGGCTCACTATCATACTCTGTCCTCTCTGTACAAAGCCATCAGATCTCTTACTGTGTTGCTCCAAAAGACAGTGTTGCCCAAGTACTGTCCCTTTATTTGGCCAATTTTTGCTCTTGCATATTGTACAGCTTCAACAGTGGTCAAAGAGCTTTTTTGAAACAACTTGCACAAAGATGCAAGTTCACCCAGAATGTCGGTCAGTGCTGCAAAGGAAATATGGTAGTTTGAGTCAGATAGTTTTTTGTAGCAATATTTAGCAATTGGGTCATTCTCCTCAACTCTTTCATGATCAAAGTATTTGAGAGCAACCTCCTAATCACGCAAGAGCGCACCAACAGCAAAATGCCTTGAAAGCCACTGCACTTCATTGAGTGGCCGAAAGGAGACCGCTTCACATTCAGTGACCAAAGCAATTTCGTCCAGCTTGGACTTCTTTACAGGTGAGCGGGAGAACACAGTGTAGACAGTCCTCAGTAATGTTTGCATTTCCCTGATCATCGGCACTTTTTTCCAGGCATCATCAACTCCCAAATCCTCTCTGTGCGCAACACAGTGCTGCTCAACTAGATGGGGAATGGATTGTTTGAGGCGGGTAGCAAGACCATTGTTCTTTCCCAGCATCACTGATGCACCATCTGATGTAAACATGACCATTTTCATAAGGTCCAGTTTATTGGCAGAGTAGAAGTCTTTCACAGCTATAGTGATAGCCTCTGCATTGCATGTACTCAGAGTTACAATTCCCCCATACACTGTTTTGTGCTCTGTTGATGTTACAGATCGGAATTTGAAGTAGAGGATGAGCATTTTTGTAACTGAAATATCTGTGCTCTCATCAATTATCAATGTGTGATACCGAGCACTGCGAAGTTCTGCCATGAAGTCAGAGCGTATCACGTTGTTGATGGCCTCCAAAAACTCAAAGGCATAGTTCTTGCTCCTCCAGCTGTCTGGTATCTTCACATACAATGCGAAGTGGTCATGGATGTCTTGAACAGATAACATTGACGTGTTCATTTTGACTGCTAGTAACACATTGTTGATGAGAATCTTTATCTCCTCAGGCATGAATCTATGCCGTTCAACCACTTCTAGTCTGTATGCTTTGTCACTGGCAGTTTCCGTCAGCATGGTGCGCACTCCAAAACCCAGCCTGGCAGCAGCACTTTTATTTCTTAGGGTCACCAAAGCAGATTCGTGAACTTTGCTAAATAGATGGCGTTTCAAGTAGTCCAGCTTCCATCCATCACTCCATTTCTTCCCAGTAGAAAAGTCCCCTGCAATCTTTGCTTCTGCACATACTTTGCACATCAGGCCTACTTCTGGATTGTACAGAAATATCTCTCCCAGTTGTACGCGAACCTTGCTCCGTGACTTCTGTGTCTCAGTCTCCACAATTCCTTTCAGCCATTCTTCCTTTGTGGCGAAGCACTTCTCTCTGCTGAAGTCACAGCTTTGCGCTTGAACATTTTGGTGCCAATCAGTCTGAGCCTACTATGCTGCAAAACCTGCAAAAAAGCAAAAATCTAAAACGAGGAGCATTTTTTAAAGTGAGGAACATTATTTAAAGTTGGTTCTTATGCTATTGAATGCAATTTACCAGACAAGTCTGAGCTCTTGGAAAATGTAGCAATGCATTACCTGGGCCTTTCTGTTTGTTCTCACACCTGCCTGTATATGTAACACAAAAAAAAGGGATGACGAATGTTGTTATAATGTACTAGGTGCATCAGAAGTGAAATCAACCAAATAACTACCTTGTCTTTCTGCTTCTACTCACATGTGCCTGCAACAGAAGAAAAGGTGATTAAAGTAGGTTGTCATATTCCACTGTACTAGGTGCACCACAATGAAAATCTGCTAGATTACTACCTTGTCTTTCTGCTTCTACTCGCATATGCCTGTTCAAATTTCTGTGTAGCAGGGTCTAAGATGCCTGTAAAAGAAGAAAACATGATTAAAGCACCTGATCGTTTCAATGTCTCAAATGCACTGTAAGGAAAACTAGCAACTAATAACCTTCTCTTTCTACTGCTACTCCAGTCTGCCCGTCCTCATCTATGAACAGTACTGTCTGAGATGCCTGCAACAAAAGAAAAGATGGTTAACAGTTGGTTACAGCATGTTGTCATATTATAATGTGCCAGGTGACCCAGATGGGGTACCGACCAAATAATTACCTAGTCCTTATGCTTCTACACATGTCGGTCCATTCAAATCAATAACGTGCTCAGTCCGGCAAACCTGTAATAGAAGCAAAGGTGTGGATCATGAATGTGATTTATCTAGAGACCCTTAATCCCACCTGGAACGTCTACAGAATTACCTGGGCTTCCTTAGTACTCACGCCTGCCCATTCAAATCAAAATGTAGACAGTCTGTAATTGGGAAGAAGATATTTAGCATAGGTTATAGGAGTTACAAAAACATTATGCATGACCGTTTCAAAGCAATTGCATAGTTACCTGGGGTTTCAGTTTAGCTGAACTCCTGTTCCATATTATCATCCGCTTACAAACCTATGTCATGTGTTAGACCTTCGATGGTGCAGCCTTTACAGGCCTCAAGTTATCTGCTCACCCACTCGCCATGACTAATCGGATTTTATAACCATTTTTGTGCCATTTTTTCAGCCCCCCCAACCAGGAAACGCCCCATTTACATATATTATGTCTGGCACAGACATAATGTAGTGCAAAGGGTTACAAAGTGACACAATGCATGTATTGCACCACATTGTAAATTTGGGGCAACGATTTTGGCCTCGTTGGGCCACCTTATCGTAAAAGAAATATCAGAAAAAGGATAATACATACAAGGTTGTAGTTGGGATAAACAGTCCTGGAGCCTGCACGCTGGAAAGGGAAGAAAAGCCAGGACGAGCATCGAGAATGCTGTACGCTCCCTGGTAAAAGTCTGCTGACACCGCTGGGAAGAAAGGAGGCTGTTGCCTCCCCAGGCAACAAAAACAGCACTACCAGTCTTCTTTTGCGGCCGCCAGACGGAAAGAAGCGCAAGGCTGCACCTGCCCTAAAAAACAGCCAACACACACCCAGCACCTGTCAGTACAGTGAGTTAAACAATCCCAGGACAGCATCTGTGGAGGCCGCGGGATTTCACGGCAACATGTCTTACCTTGCTGCAGCCCATAGGTATCTCCTGGAACGCCAATACCCTGGGTACCTTGGTACCATATACAAGGGAATTAAATGGGTGTTCCAGTGTACCAATGAGAATTGGTAAAATTAGTCAATAGCCTGCAGTGACAATTTTTGAAAGCAGAGAGAGCATAAACACTGAGGTTCTGGTTAGCAGAGCCTCTGTGATATAGTTAGGCACCACACAGGGAACACATACAGGGCATGCATTATGAGCACTGGGGTCCTGTCTAGCAGGATCCCAGTGACACATGGGTAAAAAAAACATACATACAGTGAAAATGGGGGTAGCATGCCAGGCAAGATGGTACTTTCCTACAAGGAGCCCAAGAGGAGAGGAGTCCCAAATATGTATCATCCAGTGACTTCAACATCAGAGAACATTCTTAGGCCCTTCATAAAACCCATGGCCAGATTAACGGCCTCCCCTTTGGTTTCTCAACCAACACATTCAAAGGATTTTTGTTTGGGGGTTTGTCCTAAAACGTAACCTACACAGCACAGGAAAGAATAGCCCAGAGAGAGCACCAAACTGCCTCCAAAAAGGCTTAAGCAATTGGTCTTGGCCATTGCTCCTGAGCCATCTTATCCCTGAAAGCAAGCTTCTGGAAAGCATAGAGACCCTGAGCTTGAAATGTTGCCCTGGGCTGCCAACCTTGGAACCAACTCCAAACTCAACCTTGAGTCCAGCCCAAGGACTGAGTGAATTACCTCCACTAGAACAGAAAAGCTAGCAGTCTGATGTGAGACAAAGGGGGATTTATAGATCTTGTCTCTGGGTAAATTATAGCTTGGACACCTCCAACTGGCTAATCTCACACTAAAAAATGTTGCATCCCATTCGAAAATACATTCTGAGAAAGCTCAGGTTATACCCCATTCAAAAGAAAACAAATTCTAGGAAGTCCAAAGAACCACCTACCTAGTCACCCACACATTCCTCATCCCTATTACAATCTGTTCATACGTATTCAGATCAGAATCTTACTGCAGACCAGCTGGACTTCTTTAAGTCTCCAATACCCACGGATCATGGAGACGACCTATGGCATGACTGTAGTGTTGATCCTTCAGATGGTCCGTCTTTGGATTCATATCCCGTCAAGCCATCCCCATAATGCAATATCATACTACAGAGTCATCCAGTGTGCAGCAGACCATGATCAAGCTTTATGTGGTAGAGGAAGAGGAGGGCTTTACCACTGACACACTGTCAAAAACAGTTGTCTGTCCAGTTTCTGGCAGTGTTAAAGAGGGGACTAAAATTATCTGCAGAAAACGTCAAAGACTCTGTCAAGCCAGAGGTGTCACAAATCGAGTTAAAAAGATTAAGCTACGCCACAATCGCCCATCTACATTACAGGTTATCTCCCACCTTATACGTGTGTAGTGCATACAGCACACAAAATGCATTTACTCATGCTACAGTGGATACCTACAGTGCTTAATTTGTAAATAAAAACTAGCCGGTGCCCAAAGTCCTCCTCTTAAACATGCGGCTGCTGCAATTAAATGTGGGAACACCGAATACTGAAGCAGCGTAATCCTGAAGCCATCTAGGGCCTCTTTAATCCATTTAAAGCCACTCCCTGCCCCTTTAGGTCACTCTTGCAGCTTTCTGCTTTCTCCATTTGTGACACTTTTTTGTTTTTCTCTTCCTCCGTCTTTCCCAAATGTGTCTTTTGCTCGCAGTAAATGCTTGAGGCAGAAAAAGAAGTGCCAGCCCTCAAAAATAAGTGCCGGTGGTGCTCTGCACCGGAAGCAACAAACACGAATTAAGCACTGGATACCCTTCCACATGACAAAGAAACACACTGATGCTGTAGGCAAGCGGGTGGCTGTGGGGTCCACCTGTCAGGATTTCAGGATAATAATGTAATTCTTCAAACGAAATACAGCCGACAATACCAAATGTTCACCTGTTCCAAACAGGGTACTGAATTACAATATGAAAGTTAGGAACCTTAGGAAAAACAGGGGAATGAAAAAGACACTAGACACTGGATAGCGCCAACAACAGCTTAAGGTTGTCTCAGAACCACTGTTCAGATATCTTTGAAAGAGAGACACAAAGAAGCACAATTAGTGCTTGTAAATTAATGAACACTGGCTATCTCACACTAATGGTATTTATAGCTTTCCTCCTGCTTGGCGAGGGCTTACTGTGACTAGCACCAGTCCTACCAGGAATCAGGCCTAACCTAATGGCTGAGAAGAGCATTCAAGACTGCTGGGATGAAGAAAGACAGCACACATTTTGCTGACAAAGACTCCACAGAGGGGCTGCCGAGATGGAGAGCAGCAGCATGCTGCTGGACGTGGGGCACACTGAGCTAAGGAATAAAAAGCACCTAAATGGCACAAAAGGATAATTAGAAAACAAAGGATACAGACTTAGTGGTGCAGAGGACAATTGGGGCGGGCTGAGAAGGGTAAGAATACAAACAGTGAGGGATCACAAATTGTCTGTTACTAAGTGACAGAAGCGAAGAAAGCCAAAACCATTAGCTGCATTAGCATCATCTTTTCTTTTAATGTATTGTTTTCAAGTATAACAAACTGTGGTTCATCCAGAGCACAACGTACATGTAGTACGAAATGTAACGATATGGATATCAAATGGACAAGTTAACATACCATGCAATATAAATAATTGTGATTGACTTACATTTCTGCGCAACAGTAACCATATTTTTTTATTTAAATGACGTATTGCAATAAATGGTCTTCGTGAACCAATCAAAGAAAAAGGTTCAATTATAATGTACAATCATATGTTAATGTTAAAAATCAAGGAAAAGAGTCTAGCCCAGGTCATGGCATTTTCCCATCCGCTTTTGGTTTTATCTGGGGTAAGATAGTACCCAATTCTGTCAACTCCAAAGGTTTCCTGTAATGAAAATGTAGGATGCGGATCGTGTCATCTTCAGCCTATGCCGACTTGTAGGGTTCTGATCTCCGTTTGTAGATTTCAGGTGCACGAATGGATTTCCAGTTAATGGCTATAGCTCACTTAGCTATCATAAATGTCAAATCAAGAAATTTACATGTCATTTTATTGCGTTTGGGTAGTGCATATGGCCCAAGAGGAAAACCACTGGGTCCAGAAGCAGTCGATAACCTATCCAGGTTGAAAGTGCATCTGTGATGTTAACCCAGTAAGTTGCAATTGCTGTGCATGACCATACCATGTGGGTGTATGTGGCATCGGGGCGTGGGCACCAGGGCCATATATTGGGTATTGCGGGGAATATTTTATGCAACCTGGCAGGGATTGCTACTTGCGATGTATGTAACTGAATTGTAGGAATTTCAAGCCGGAAGCCCTAGAGGCCATCCCCCTACACTTAAGTGAATTTGCCCATTCCCTACAACAGCACATCTTAATGCGCCGTACATCGGGGAACACCGTTTCGGCTCACCAATGGTTCCACGTTGGAAACAAACAAAAAAAAGTGGCATTTCATACCCAAAGTATAAACACGTCCTGGATCAAAGGCTTTGCCCAACTCCCAGCTTCCTCCTTACCAGCCACAACAGACCTTCTACGAAGGTCAGTTATATAAGCAGCACTCTGAAGGCGATTTCCAGGGCAACAGCGGAAGTGATGCAAGAGGCATCCAAAGCAATGGAACCTTCGATTCTAAACAGTGACCTTGCTTGCATTCCCCAGACAACGTAACACCTGCTCAGGGATGCCTGGGGTTATTCCTTCTACAGTGGGAGCAAATAACTTTCGGCAAGTGGATACTCTGTTGTCACCCATAGTTAATATCTGGACTTTCATACCATACCACCCAATAGTCCACCTAATAGGAACACCAAAGGCTCCTGCAAGAAGTCAATGCATTGCTTCTAAAGGGAGCAATCAAACCTGTCCCAGCACACCAGCAGGGTCTTCTTTTGCGGCCGACAGACGGAAAGAAGCGCAAGGCTGCACCTGCCCTGAAAAACAGCCAACACACACCCAGCACCTGTCAGTACAGTGAGTTAAACAATCCCAGGACCGCATCTGTGGAGGCCGCGGGATTTCACGGCAACATGTCTTACCTTGCTTCTTCCTCCTTCGCTACTTCCAGAACTCCATGAGCCACCTTGTCCTGTCGCGAAGAGAGTGACCATGATTTCGCGCTGTTTGTTTTTAAAGCGCATCGCTTACGTACGGTTTCACTCTCCCCGCGTTATGCAGGAAGTGACGTGGCTAAAAAGTGCACGCATTGAAATGAGGACAGCGCGGTGGGGGAAGGAAAGGTGCGCGCGCACCGGCACGCGCACCTTACAGGGAACATTGCTTTTATATAAACTTTGATACCAAGACCACCGGAATCAGATGAGTACTTTTTTAGATATGGAATATTACAATTTTTAAAAGTTGACACAGTGCAATTTTTGGTTGAGGTACTGATATCCTATGGGGGAAAAACATGTACTGCATTTGGATACTTCACAGTGGCTTACGGGACTGTTCTCCAGGATTTAAGATGAGTATGGGGCAGGGTCCAAAGACACACCAACAGGCCACCTCAGGAGGCTGTGGTGCGTCCGGGTGCATAGGTGTGTTACGGTGTTGGGTGTCCCATTCACTTCAATTGGGAAGAGTTTAGTCACAAAGTTGCTGCAGAGATGTACTGAAAGGTCCAGGGGAACCCACAGGGGGGCTCGACCATTGAGGTCCTTGGGCATGTGGGGACACCATTGGTCCTCTTCTCTTCGGGTTGTGATGCTAGGGTACAGTGGTGTCTCTTAGCATCTGGTCCGGTGCTGGAGTTACTTGCGGTTGCAGGGGGTTTGCAGAAACTGTAGGCATGGACTGGGGGTCCAGTCCGTCTAAGACAACAAGTAGGCTCAGGTCTCATGATGCGGGCTCTTCTCCTCGGTCCAGGGCAGACGGGTGCAGAGGTATCCTGAGGCGTTGGGTTTCTGTCTCCTAGTCAGTTGCAGTTTCGTGGGTCTGCAGAAACAGACCCCCTGAAAGTCCACAATGGGTGACTTCAGGGTGCGGTAAGACTCCGGAGGGCTGGGGCCCACTCTCATACTATTGGACCACTTCAGCTTGGGCTAGATGGCCTAGATGCAGTGGTGCTGTCTTGCTTTGGGTTCTAGTTGTCCTGGACCTCACAGTTCTTTCTTGGGTGCCTGTGGATGCAGGGTAGCAGCTCCTCTACTCCAAGGGAGTTCTTCCTGGCGATTGGTGAAGTACTGGCAGCTCTCCCAGGTTCTTGGAGGCTGTAGTGGCAGGACTGGTCAGTTGCTCCTTGAGGGTCAGGTGCAGTAGGCAGGCTGGCGCCAAGTCAGTTGTGCTCCTCGGTTCTCGGGTTCAGCAGGCTTCTTGTCTACTCCTTCTTTTATGTCCAGTGAAGATCTGAGGTCCTGGTAACATGGGTCCCCTAAAATACTCAAGTTAGGGGGTGATAAGGGGAGTCAAGGGTAGTAGTAGTAGTCAATGGGCTACTTAACCTTGCGGTCACTACACCCCCTAGATGACCAGTTCATGTGGGCATCGCCCTATCCAGAGTTCCTAAATTCTGCCACATACAAAATGGCAGAATTTTATAAGTTGCATCCACTTCAGGCTGGACACCAAGGAGTCTTCCTTGTCTGGAAATGTGACACGCCTCCTGCACAGCTAGTTTTCCTGTCTGTCCATGTGGAAAAAACAGGCAAAAAGTGTGTGTGTGGGGGGGGGAGGGTAGTGCATCCGTAACCCAGTTTCCTACATTTAATTTCTGTTTATTATTAGTCAGTACAACTGTAATATTTCCTACAGTACTCTTGCATATATTCCAGACTAGTTTGGCTTCAAATTGAACATTGTATGATATTAATACTAACTAATGGTATAGGATTATTATGCCCATTTGCATAAACAACACTAATGTAAAGCACAAAGCTTTGGACTACATTATCTTATATATCTTATATTCAGCATATGTAATCCATACAAGACACACTAATTTTCTAATTCATGGAGTGCAATATTATTAGTAACATCCTAAAATGATTTTCGAAACCAATTGAATCATCAAATCCACCTTCTGTACTGTAGAATAGGAATTCAGTTACTGATTTTGGAAGTTTGTTTAGAAACGTTACACATTAATAACTAAACAAAGGAGATTGTGGAAATATAATACTAGTTTTTAATAGGTCGGTCTTCACAGTCTACTAAATATGCACACTTATTCAAATAGTTAAATCGACTTTTGCTAGATATCATGGTTACACTGAACTTAAAATGATTCATTTAAGATGAAGATATGATTAACTGCACATTTAGCTAACAGAACTGTCAGATTAAAGCTTAGTGTACAGTATGGATTATAAACTTAAAAACATTACTTTTCTGACATTTGATGACATCAGTAATAAGGTCATGGCTAACAATAGATTGAGTGGACATATTACTACATCGTAAGGCTGGTTCAAGAATTAAATTCTAGCAAGTTTCAATACCATTTTAACTTATAATTGTTGTCATGGTGTTCATTTTCTGTAAAGGACAATTATTTATTTTAAAATATGCATATTGATGGTGATAAGCCTGATCATTTCTGAGTGACAATTGTTGATCAGAAGAAACACTAATACTTATTTGTTCTTTTTGTTTTTGTAAAACTATATTGTAATTAAGTGTTTTTTTCTTGGACATTATATTCAAACAGGAATTTGTAGTTTTTCCCCAGAGGAAGCAAATATGATTTGAAGTCACAAACCACATTTTGACATTTGGTTGTGTTTAGTATTCACTGTAATTTGATGTCTTAATATATTTTGAAAGTTAAAGGAAATGTTCTATGGTATTCAACAGCATTTGATTTGTATTGTTCCTCAACTTAATGAAAATGTTTATGATATTCCTCTGTAAACTGAAACATTTCAATTAGCACAGTAATGCAGTTTGAAGATCTAAATTTTGAAGCAATTAATATAGAATGCAAATTCAGTATTAGCGTTAAATCACTTTGCTTTCCAGCTAATAGTTCTACAGAACTTACTGAGAATAAATGCATTGTGTGAATAAAGGCTTTGCATATCTATTCCATGTTTAATCTGAATGTCAATTCCCATTTAAAAGTGAACTTTAAAAATTGCAGCAACCCATTTGAAGGGTGTAAACACATTGTGTGAGACTCACTGATGGCCATTTCCTCTCATAAATGATGGTATTTGAGCACCCTAGACTCACATAAATACCGAAATACCTTTGAGTGGGTGCCGAAAAAGAGAAGGAAGCCAGTATCTTCTTAAACTCCTTATTTTACGGTTGCAAACGGAATATTCTTCACCTTTTGGACTGGGCGTTGTGGTAAACAAGGAGAAGTACTATTTTAGAAAGAAAGAAATGCTTTGTTTGCACAATGTAGATGTTTAAATCATGCAGAGGTTGCCAAAGGGTAGATGAGGCCACGCCAAATTGTAGTTCTATGGATGTTAGTGGATATTCAGAGGGGCATATTTATACTCCGTTTGCGTCGTTTTTTTCGACGCAAATTCGGCGCAAAACTAACGCCATATTTATACTTTGGCGTTAGACTCGTCTAGCGCCAAAGTATGAGGAATGAGCGTCATTTTTTTGCGTGAACGCCTTCCTTGCGTTAATGAGATGCAAGGTAGGCGTTCCCGTCTAAAAAAATGACTGCGACGCAAATGCGTCGTATTTATACTCCCGGGCAAAAATCACGCCCGGGAGTGGGCGGGGCAAAAAACCCCGCATTTGCGCCTCTTTTTAACGCCTTGGTCAGGGCAGGCGTTAAGGGACCTGTGGGCTCAAAATGAGCCCACAGCTGCCCTCCCATGCCCCCAGGGACCCCCCCTGCCACCCTTGCCCACCCCAGGAGGACACCCAAGGATGGAGGGACCCATCCCAGGGACATTCAGGTAAGTTCAGGTAAGTATAATTTTTATTTTTTTTTAATATTTTTTTTTGGCATAGGGGGGCCTGATTTGTGCCCCCCTACATGCCACAATGCCCAATGACCATGCCCAGGGGACATAAGTCCCCTGGGCATGGCCATTGGGCAAGGGGGCATGACTCCTGTCTTTACTAAGACAGGAGTCATGTAAATGGCGTCTGGGTGTCGTTAAAAATGGCGCAAATCGGGTGGAGGCGATTTATTTGCCTTAACCTGACTTGCCCCATTTTAAGATGCCCTAACGCCATTTTTCCCTACGCCGGCGCTGCCTGGTGTACGTGGTTTTTTTCCACGCACACCAGGCAGCGCCGGTCTGCTAGCGCCGGCTAACGCCATTCAATAAATACGGCGCCCGCATGGCGCTTCAGAATGGCGTTAGCCGGCGCTAATCTTTTTGGCGCAAAACTGCGATAGCGCAGTTTTGCGTCAAAAAGTATAAATATGGCCCAGAATATCTGTGAATGCGCTGTTTATGTGGTGTAGGTTACATGGTGAGGATTTCATGGGCTGTGAAGGAGGCCAGAATTGACTAGGTGCTAGTTCATGCTGCTGAGAATCTTTTCAATAAAACCAACTTCCCCCTCACTTCAATGTCTCTGCCTCTCTGTTCTAAAACAGAGTGATAAGGATGGGATTGATGTGAAGAGTGTTCTCTCTTTCCAGTGTAAATCACCTCGCAGCTCTAAGCTATAATCTGGTGGTATCAGTAGCGCTTCTAGTCAGGATCCATCTGAAAGTCTCGCACAATCTATTCAGCCTTCTACTCCTTTGGCTCAGATCTTTGAACGCTCGTCCCTGAAACTACTGTGATATGCATATTTACAAAAAAACATAGCAGAATTCTACTGAGTTCTGCACCCAATAATTCACATCCAAGCAAGGTCAGTTCAGCCTTCTATCCTTGTGAGGACAGTGTACTGAGCATGGGCGTAGGAAGTGTGGGGGATGCAGGGGTCGTATCCCCCCCAGATTTTGGAGGGTGGGGCACACAGGGGACGAAGGTGGGGGGGACAAGGGTACAAAATAATTTCCCCTTTTACATCTATTATTCAGAGGGCCATTAGCGCACAAAAGCACTACTTATAATAGCCCTGTAGGGACCATCCTCCAATCTGATGGTAACAGAATGAAGGTGAGTCCGGAGGCCCCCTGTGCCCTCTGCCCTTTTATTTGCCCTGTTCACAGCTGTGGGCATTAAGGGTGCTCATAAGAACAAAGGGCACAAGGAGGAGAAGAGTTTTGGATGATTACTGTCTGCATCACCTGCTGACACCTTGAAGAGGAGCGCTGCAGGACGCCTCCAAGAGGAGCTGCAAGACAATGAGGAAGATCTAAAGAGGAAACAGTGTCAGAGTCTCTGTGAGTCACAATATTTCTATTTGCCTAAGATCACACCAGTTGGTGAAACAGTGAAGTCGAGAAGTCGAGATTGAGCCCAGATTTTACCTTTTCACACAACAATTTAGCTATTAGATGGGTATATTTGTCTAACATTTATGTTTAATGTTTTGTTATCTAGGTAATGAAGGGCTTGATTACAGCTTGGCTAACAGGGAGAAGCCATATTTCATTTTGGGCTGTTATGCCTAGCGTTATTATTTATGTTGTTGTTATCGTTACATACTTAAGAATATTGAAGTACATTATCTTTTCTCTATCTTTTCTTCACTCTACTCTGAAACAATCTACCCTATGCCACTGCACCCTACACCACTTTTCTCCACTCTGTGCTACTCAATCTTTGCTGTACCACTCCACTCTACACCACTCTACTCTGCAGCAGTCTAAACTACGCCACTGCAATCTATGGTATTCTACTCTAACCATTGTACACTACACCCCTGCACTCTGCCAGTGCACTCTTCACCACTTTACTCAAAACCATTGCACTCTATGCCATTGCACTCTATGCCAATCTACTCTGCACCACAGCACTCTATTCCACTGCTTTCAATGCCACTCTAGGCGACTGCACTCTATGCCACTCTACAATACACCACTGTACTCTGCGACCCTATAATCTGCAACATTACACTCTGCCACTGAACTCCACGCCACTCTACTCTGCACCACTGCATTCAATGCCACTGTACTCTGTCCCAATGCACTCTTTTCTGCACCACAGCACTCTAATCTACTCTACTCTACACCACTCCACTGTAGGTACTTCACTCTACTTTGAAATCATCTCCTCTATGCCACTGCAATCTACGCAATTCCACTCTTTGCTATGCCAGTCTAATCTACCCTGCACCACTCCAATGTACCCTGCGCCACTCCAATCTGCTCTGCACTGGTCTATGCTACTGCACTCTACATCACTATGCTCCACTCTGCAACAATCTACTCTTCACCACTATACTGTACTCTGCAGCAATCTACTCTATGCCACGGCACTCTATGCAACTCTATTCTACTCTGCACCACTGTACTCTAAGCCACTCTTCTCTACTCTGCATTACTCTATATCACTGCACTCTACACCAATGCATTCTATGCCACTCTACTCTACACCACTGCCCTTTATGACACTCTGCTCTGCAACACTGCACTCTGCCACTGAACTATACTTCTCTCTACTCTGCACCACGGCACTCTACTCTGCACCGCTCAACTATATGCCACTCTACTGCACTCTACACCAATGTACTATATGCCACTACACTCTATGCCACTCTACTCTGCATCACTGCACTCTACACCAGTCTACTCTACCTTGCACCACTCCACTCTACCATGCACTGCATCACTCTATGACACATCACTCTGAACCACTGCAATCTATGCTGTGCCACTCCACTCTGCTCCCTTCTACTCTTCACCACTCTACGCTACTGCACTGTACGCTAAACCAGTGCAGTCTTCGTCAATGCACTCTACACCACTTTACTCAAAACCAACGCACTCTATACCACCACACTCTACACCAATCTACTTTGCACCACTGTACTCTATGCCACTTCACTCTAGACCACCCAACTCCACGCTATGACACTTCACTCTGACATTACACTCCATGATACTAGTCTCTGACACTCTATTCCAATAAACTCTAAAACTTTCTCCACTCTGTAACTCCCTACACAACTCCCTATACGCCACTCCATTTAACTTTCCTCCACTCTATGCCACTCCACACCACTCTATGCCACTTCAATCTAAGATACTCTACTCAACGCCACTGCACAACCCTCTATGCCACTCCATTATACAACAATGTACTATGCTCAACAGCACTCTACCCAACTTTCTCTATGCAAGTTCACGTTACTTTACTTCACTCTACTCCAGTTCACTCATATTTATGCCTTTCCACTCTATGACACTCTGCCACTCCACTCTATGACACTCTATTACACTGTGACACTACTCCACTCTACTACTACTTTATGGCACTGGCGCTTGATTAGAGATTCAGATCTCCATTGATTGCCATGTCACTCATATGAGACGTGAGTCAGATTTATCTTGGCCGTTTTGGTTACAAGCACTCTGTAACCCTTTTAACTCAAGCTTAACGAAGGCTTAGGATGATCCTGATACTTGTCTAGGGGATTGAAATATCGCAGGCCAAAGTACCTTGACTTAAATTTGTGATATTGTACATAAGTTGGCATAAGCATAGTTACTATGAGCTAATGACTTCTTGATTCACTATTTGAGTCATTCATGTAAAAGTGGGTGTATAAAAGCTTGTAAATCATTATTGTGGATGCTTACCTTGTAGGAAAATAGTCTCTTTCTAGCTTGGTTACCCCCACATTTGGCCTGTTTGCTAGTGTGTTTGAGTGTGTCTACTGGGATCCTGCTAATCAGGACCCCAACAGTTATGCTCTCTCACTTAAATTATGGTTGTTGCATACTGGTAACTCAGTATTTCGCCCAAGATTGGCATACTGGTGCTCCCTTATAAGTCCCCATTATATGGTACTTGGGTACCCAGAGCATTGGGGTTCCAGGAGATCCCTATGAGCTGCAGCATTTCTTTTGCCATAGGGTGCCCATGCAAAGGCTTCTGCAGGACTGCTATTGCAGCCTGCGTGAAAAGGTGCATGCACCCTTTCACTGCCAGTTCAACTGCACCAGGTCACTTATAAGTCACCCCTATAGCAGGCCCTCCAGCCCTGACGGCAGGGTGCAGAGTACCTGTGTGTGAGGGCACCCCTGCACTAGCAGAGGTGCCCCCACGACCTCCAGAACCATTTTCCCAGACTTCAGGAGTGCCGGGATGCCATTTTACACGTGTACTTGAAATAGGTCACTCCCTATTCCCAGCTACATAATGGTAACTCCGAACATAGGTATGTTTGGTATCAAACATGTTGGAATCATACCCCCAAGGCTTTTGCAAGCATTGGTTATATGATTTCATGCACTCTGGTGGCTCCTTAGAGGACCCACACTATTGCCATTCCAGCCGTCTGAGGTTTTCCAGACAGCCCCAGCTGCTGCCACCTCTCAGACAGGTTTCTGCCCTCCTGTTGCTTGAGAAGCTCAAGCCCAGAAAGGTAGAACAAAGGATTTCCCTTGGGGGAGACGTGTTACACCCTCTCCCTTTGGAAATAGGTTTGGAAGGGGTAGCTTCCTTCCCCAGGCCACTGGAAATGCTTTGAAGGGCACATTTGGTGCCCTCCTTACATAATCCAGTCTACACCAGTTCAGGTACCCCCAGTCCCTGCTCTGGCATGAAACTGGACAAAGGAAAGGGGAGTAACCACTCCCCTGTCCATCACCACCCCAGGTGTGGTGCTCAGAGCTCTTCCAGAGGGTCCCTGGGTTTTGCCATCTTGGATTCCAAGTTGGCAGCGAACTCTGGGAGCATCTGAGTGGCCAGTGCCAGCAGGTGGTGTCAGATCCGTCCCCTGATAGGTGCTTACCTGTTTAGCTGGCCAATCCCCCTTTCAGGGCTATTTAGGGTCTCTCCTTTGGAAGGATCTTCAAATTCAGATTGCAAGACTCCAGCAGGAATCCTCTGCATCCTTTACTTCACTTCTCACCCAAGAAACTTCATTTGGACCCTCCAGGAACTAAACTGCAACAACGAAGCAAAGACGACTTCTGCAACATTGTAACTTCAGCTCCTGCCAGCAACTGCAGATGTTTCCCGGTCGTGCATCCTCAGAGGACAGCCTGTCTTCAGCCTGCACCAGAAGAATGAACGAATCTCCCTTGGAGTGAAGGAGTCACTCCCCTGCTTGAGCAGGCACCTCTCTGCAATGATGACCACTGCATGGGTCCCCTCTCCTGACGAGTTGCATGGATCCTGCATCACGGGTGGTAGACTGAAGTGGTCCCGATGGTCCTGACGTCCTACTGTCCAACTTTGGTAGAGGTAAGAGCTTGCCTTCTCACGCCAGACAGTACCCCGTGCACCACGTGTTTTTCAGTTGCCAAGGCGTGTGGCATCCTTCTATGAAATTCTTTGTGCACAGTGTAGCTCCGGCCCCCAGCACTCCTTCCTGAGATGCACAGCTTCCTGAGTGGTTCTCTGGCGGCGTGGGATCCTTTATTTTTGTGCTGCGTGGGCCTCCTTTTGCAACTCCTTTGTCCCCGTGCTGGGGGACTCCTGTGTGTGCTTGCTGGTATTCTGTGGGCTCTCTGAGTTGTTGAGAGCCCCCTCTGACTCCTCCTCTTGGGTAGAGTCCACCAGGTCCCTCCTGGTCCTGGGCAGTGCCATTTTCCACTAACCATGAGCTTTGCCTGTGCCAAGGCTTGTTGGTGGAATCCAGTGATGCAAACCAGACTGCAATCATCCATCCGGTGTGGGATATCATCTGCACCAACCCGCATCCATCTTCTTGGATGCAGTACTGACTGTTGTTCTTCACCAGTGGTTCTTCTTTTGCACCTTGATTCGGGTTAGCGGGGGCTCCTGTCCTCCCTGGACTCTTCTGTGCTTCTTGGACTTAGTCCCATTCTTCCACAGGTCTTTAGGTCCAGGAATCCACCCTTTGTGTCTTAAAGTATCTTCTGGTTCTTGCATTATCTTCTTTCTCGTGTTCTTGTGTGTTCTGGGAAAGTTACTGTGATTTACTCCTGCTTTTCTGGGCTCTGAGGTGGGTTCTATTACTAACCTTTGGTATTTTCTAATACTTCCGGCGCCCCTCTACACACCACACTTGCCTAGGTGGGAAACCGACATTCCCATTCCACTTTCTTAGTACATAGTTTGTGTTTCCCCTAGGCCCATTTCTAACCATTGTGATTTTCACTAATTGCACTGTTTTCTGTTTTTATTGCTATTGCTGCATACTAGTGTATATAATTGTTGTACTACTTACCTCCTAAGGGAGTATAGTCTCTATGGTATTTTTGGCATTTGTGTCACTAAAATAAAGTACCTTTATGTTTGTAACACTGAGTATTTTCTTTCAGGTGTGTGAGAACTGTGTGACTACAGTGGTATTGCATGAGCTTTGCATGTCTCCTAGGTAAGCCTTGGCTACAGCCACCCCTAGAGAGCCTGGCGTCTAGGCACTGCCTACATTTCACTAATAAGGGATAATTGGTTGTGGTATAAGGTGTAAGTACCATAGGTACCCACTACAAACCAGGCCAGCCTCCTCCAAACCACTGTACTATATAGGTTACTTTTTTAATTTTTCTTGTAATTGGTGACATTGGGTCATCCAGATAACTTGTGTAATGCCCGAATACCAGTCTTTCTCGATTTCCCCTGTTGATGTTTTCCCACTACATTTGATCTTTTATATTTTGATTGAATAAATGCATAAAACATTCCATTTGCATACTACTTTAATATCATTGTTTATGGGAGTGGTGTTGCATTTTTTTCCATGGACCCCTGTTCCTTCAAAGTTAAGTTTACTGCTCCATTCTAGGACACTCTACTTACTCCATGATACTATGCCACACCAGTCGATGACACATCATTCTCCTTTATGCCATTAACTTTGAGCCATGCTGAATAGTAGTCTCACTAGTGTACAGCATGGCTAAAACACATTGGCAAAGGCAATAGAACTTACATAGGTGAGACCTATTGGCTTTGCCACTGCTTGTTTATAAGGTATGAACTTTAAGGTGACTTGCAATATCCTTATGTACACAGGGGGGTATTTTACCCCATATAATACATGGTCACACCGCCAACATTCCCACAAACCACTTAAAACCTTAGTGCATAGGTTCTGTCATTCCAAGCTATTAAAGTAGAGCAGAAGAAAGAAAAGCAACATTCAATTTTTTGCTGTAAACAGCTTTATTAATGATGCTCCTTGTCCTGATCTGCCTTTTACCTTGGCTGCTAGCTCTGGCAGAAGGCATTGTAATGTCAGAACTCGACTGTAATAACCCTATCATAGTCATTTTCTGATGTCTTTTCTTTATAATCAGTGAATGTCTTTTCTTTACACGCTGTGACTTGGTGCATCACAAACAGCCGTTTCTAAAGAAATTAGTGACTGCAGTTTATGCAGAGATTAGAGAATCCATGTTTATATAGACTGTAACTCCAAGAGTTTCTTCAGTTGAAATGCTTCTAGTTATGACTGATGTGGAGCTGAGCTTCCCAAGATCACACACAGGAGTAGAAGTGTTATTAGAACTATGGTTTCCGAGCACAGTTTACAACTATTGTACCTAATTGCTTTTGATCTCTCCAGTGCGGTTCCGATTGGCATGAGGCGAAGGGCATGATGGGTGTGGGGCGCAAAGGGTATGTTCTTCCTTTTTACCCTCCTACCTTGATTTGCTTGGTGCATGAAGATGCAAGGTTAATCAACATGTTATTTTCACATTTGAGCTAATTACTTTGTGAATATAAATAAAAATAAAAGATACTTTCAGACTGTGTAAACATGCCTTCCTTTCTCCCTATTTCACTTCCAATATATATAATTGTGTATATGTATCGGAGCCTGCAGTTCGTAAACAACGAGCGATTTGTATAGGGTTAATTGAAAGACCCCAAGGCTGTCCCTGTCCCCCCCAGAAATCTATTGTCTACTACGCCCCTGGTACTGAGTGCCATCACCGGATTTCTGTGAGACAGCAGAACTGTGGTATATAAAAAAAGCATTAGCATGATGTTGCAATAGACTTTAATTTTCTGTTTTGGTCTTTTCCTTTGTATCAGCACACAAATTCAAAGAACATTTAAAACGTTAGTGTACACTCAGCTGCTGGTTATTAACGTTTAGTTAGGATTCATTCTGGTGCTGCTAGATATCTGATGTCCTGAAATCATAAAGTGAGGATGCATTGATTCCAGCATTTCCCACACTTTACACATTTTCAAGAGCTAGAAAAATCTAAGTAAGTGTTGTAAAGCCACAAGTTACAAATTGTATTATAAATGATAGCTACTACAAGCTAGAGAGTAGGTATCACATGCAAAATTACATGAACAAATTATTTCACAAAAACTCAGGCTTTATCCAGTATTGTGAATGGGGAAGATTCATATGTCTCTGGAGTTCTTAGTGGGCAAGCTAAAATGTTCCTCTTTTTCTCAGACTGGTGCCTTGCCACTGGTATATTGACGTACTCTGGTAGTCTCAGGCCAACATTAACTATATGTCATCTCATCAAGGTCTTTCCTCGATGAGTACCATACTCTACTAGGATTTTCCTGATGAAGGCTCTGTCCACATTTGAGTGTGAGTGTGTTGAACATAGCATAAACTGTTGTAGAAATTCACCTCAGTTGGCCCAGGCCTTTCTCTGTAAAAGATGGCAGCAGACCACAACCTCAAGCCCTGTTTCTAGGGACCAAGAGCCCTGATTCAGAAAGCTTTTGCAGTGAGTAGGGATGACTTACTCTTGAAGCTAGCGCTCCTGTCTTACTACTGAAACTCAAAAGTAATCCAGCAGTGAGAATAATACTATGTCACATCATTATCTTTGGGGCTTGAACCAAGAATCTTAAGAAGAGCATTACTGCTAGTGTAGTTGTGTTTTTTCACGATAGCATTCTGGAAATAGTAGATTGTTAGAAATTGGGTTTTTGGTTGGCAGTCAGGTTACCCCCTGTCTAAGCAGGAACCCTCACTCTAGTCAGGGTAAGTCACACACAATCCAAATTATTCTGTGCCCACCCTCTGGTAGCTTGGCACTGAGCAGTCAGGCTTAACTTAGAAGGCAATGTGTAAAGTATTTGTGCAATAAATCATACAATAACACAATATAGCACCACAAAAATACACCACGCAGTGTTTAAAAAATATATATAATATTTATCTGGATATTTGCAGGTCAAAACGATAAAAGATGCAATATGAAATTGAAGAGATATCACTGAAAAGTGATATAAAGTGTCTTAATTCTTTAAAAAGCAAACAAAGTCTCTTTCAAGCACAAAGTACCTGGTTTAGAGTGGAAAATCTCCGCAGAGGGCCGCAGAGAAAGAGATGTGTGGAAAAATGGTGTGTGCGTCGGTTTCGCCCCTTCACACACGGACTTGCGTCGTTATTTTTTACTCAGGGAAGAAATGCATCGTTTTCCGGGACTCGGACCATCTCTTTCTGTAGGTCACAGGATTACCAGATGTCCCAGGGTCTGTGCGTGGAATCCTAGGCTTGTTATCTGGCTGCGCGTCGTTCCGGTGGACTGTGCGTGGAATTTTGTTCCTCACGGCAGGCGTCAGTCGATTTCCTCTCTGGAAGTCGGGTGGCTTTGTCCAGGCGGGCTGTGCGTGGAAGTTCCGGTCGTACCGCAGGCGTCGCATCGAGCGGCGTCTTTCCGGATCGGCGTGCGGTGAATTTTTCACCGCGGAGCAAGTTGTGCGTAGAATTTTTCGCCGCACAAGGAGTCCAATTGAAAGAAAGAAGTCTTTTTGGTCCTGAGACTTCAGGGAACAGGAGCCAAGCTCTATCCAAGCCCTTGGAGAGCACTTTTGCAGCAAGACAAGAGTTCAGCAAGGCAGCAGGCCAACAGCAAGGCAGCAGTCCTTTGTAGAAAGCAGTCAGGTGAGTCCTTTGAGCAGCCAGGCCATTCTTCTTGGCAGGATTCAGGTTCTGGTTCAGGTTTCTTCTCCAGCAAGTGTCTGATGTGGTAGGGCAGAGGCCCTGTTTTATACCCAAATGTGCCTTTGAAGTGGGGGAGACTTCAAAGAGCGGCTCAGAAGTGCACCAGGTCCCCTTTCAGCTCAATCCTGTCTGCCAGAGTCCCAGTAGGGGGTGTGGCAGTCCTTTGTGTCAGAGCAGGCCCTCCACCCTCCCAGCCCAGGAAGACCCATTAAAAGTGCAGATGTATGCAAGTGAGGCTGAGTACCCTGTGTTTGGGGTGTGTCTGAGTGAATGCACAAGGAGCTGTCAACCAAACCCAGCCAGACATGGGTTGTAAGGCACAGAAAGATTTAAGTGCAAAGAAATGCTCACTTTCTAAAAGTGGCATTTCTAGAATAGTAATATTAAATCCAACTTCACCAGTCAGCAGGATTTTGTACTACCATTCTGACCATACTAAATATGACCTTCCTGCTCCTTTCTGATCAGCAGCTACCACTTCAATAATGAATGAGGGCAGCCCCAATGTTAGCCTATGAAGGGAGCAGGCCTCACAGTAGTGTAAAAACGAATTTAGGAGTTTTACACTACCAGGACATGTAAACTACACAGGTACATGTCCTGCCTTTTACCCACACAGCACCCTGCTCTAGGGGTTACCTAGGGCACACATTAGAGGTGACTTATGTGTAGAAAAAGGGGAGTTTTAGGCTTGGCAAGTACTTTTAAATGCCAAGTCGAAGTGGCAGTGAAACTGCACACACGGGCCTTGCAATGGCAGGCCTGGGACAAGGTAAAAGGGGCTACTTGAGTGGGTGGCACAACCAGTGATGCAGGCCCACTAGTAGCATTTAATCTACAGGCCCTAGGCACATACAGTGCACATTACTAGGGACTTATAAGTAGATTAAATAGTCCAATTGGGTATGATCCAAAGTTACCATGTTTAAAGGGAGAGAGCATATGCACTTTAGCACTGGTTAGCAGTGGTAAAGTGCGCAGAGTCTAAAAGCCAGCAAAAACAGAGTCCAAAAAGTGGAGGGAGGCAGGCAAAAAGTTAGGGGTGACCACCCCAAGGCATGTCAGGTCTAACATAGATATTATTACAACTAGAACTCTAAGTGAAACTGTTTTAACAAAAGCAAAACTCTAAATGATTTCTGAGGGATTCTGCTATTATCAGTGACAGATCTTTTCAGTGATGCAAGTGTTTAATGAAGCCGAGCTCTGGGTAAGCTGAAATTGGGAGGCATCAACAGTAATGCTGTTGGGGATTTTGTGCATTATGAAAAGCAGATCTCTGAGTGACTCTGTATTATTAAAAAAAGAAGCTCTAAATAGGGTTGTGTTTATCAAGAATAGAGCTGTCTATGGATCTGCACATTTAAATGAACGGAATACACGATGAATGAGCAGTCTTTTTTAGATAATAAGCTCTAAGTGTAGATCGAAGTTATGAGCAGAGCAGTGAGAGTTCTTCAGCATTAAAACCCCTATGAGAGCTGCTCATTATTAAAACACCTGCTCAAGATTATAGAAAAACTGAATAATAGCATATAATACACTCACTGTACAGTCTGACAGTTTATCTTATCCAAAATAGGTAGAAAACAGGCAGAATCTTCTCAAAATAACCCAAACTTAAGAGATATTGTAGATCATATTTGGATGAAGAGATTTATTTTGCCAATGTTTTCATAAAGTTGTATTTTTCAGTTGTATTTACGCCACTCCACTCTACCCTGCACCACTCCACATCACTGCACTATACTTTGCACTGCTCCATTCTACACCACTCTACACTACTCTGAATCACTGAACTCTACTCTGCTCTGTACCACTCCACTCTACAACCTGCACTCTACACCACTTCCTTCCAGGCCTTTCTACTCTAGTTTGCTCCACTCTACTTTATGCCAGTGCACTCTATGCCACTCTACTGTACTCCGCACAACTTCACTCTTCACCACTGCATTCTACACCATTGAAATCTAGGTCACTCTACTCTACTTTACTCTGCACCTTTCAACTCTATGCTACAACATTCTAAGCCACTCTACTCTGCGACACTGCATTCTATGCCACTACATTCTATGCCAATACACTCTATGCCAATGCACTGTACTCCGTACCACTGTCCTCTGTACCAGTCCACAACTGTATGCCACCCTAATCTACTCTGCACCACTGCACTCTAAGCCACTATGATGCTGCATTGGACACTGGTGCATTGGATGCTGCTGCCTTCTATGCAGCTGCACCCTAAGCTACTGCACTTGATTCCTCTGCACTCTATGTCATTCTACCGTGCACCTCTACAGTCTATGATGATGCACGCTACACCAGACCATTCTACTCTATGCCACACCACTCCACTGTACACCGCTCTACACAACTCTTCTTTACACCACTACACAACATGGCAATCAATGACACTCAACACTACTCAATGCCTCGACTTGCAAAGGCAAGAACTATTGGCTTTTCTAATGCTTGTTTAAAAATATTGTGAAGGCTATATCCCACACCATTGAAGAGAAAGGGTTGGTTCATTCTCTATAGTCATTCCAAAACATAAGCATTTTTCAAAGTTCTTATCATTTGCTAGAGTTAGGCCCATATTTATACTTTTTGACACACAACTGCGCCAACGCAGTTGTGCGTCAAAAATTTTACCGACGGCTAACGCCATTCCAATGCGCCATGCGGGCGCCTTATTTATGGAATGATGTTAGCCGGCGCTGCGGACTGGTGTGCGTCAAAAAAAAATGACTCACACCAGGCAGCGCCGGCATATGGGAAAATGGGGGTTGTACGTCAAAAAATGGGGCAAGTCAGGTCTGAGGCAAAATTCAGGCCTCAAACCGGATTTGCGCCATTTTTTTTTTACGCCCAACCTCCATTGACATGTCTCCTGTCATAGCAAAGACAGGAGCCATGCCCCCTTGCCTAATGGCCATGCCCAGGGGAGTTTTGTCCCCTGGGCATGGCTATTGGGCATAGTGGCATGTAGGGGGGCCCAAATCTGGCCCCCCTATGACACTTAAAAAAAACGAAAAAAAATACTTACCCCAACTTACCTCAACTTCCCTGGGATGGGTCCCTCCATCCTTGGGTGTCCTCCTCCTGGGGTGGGCAAGGGTGGCAGGGGGTGTCCCTGGGGCATGGGAGGGCACCTCTGGGCTCCTTCCGAGCCCACAGGTCCCTTAACGCCTGCCCTGACCCAGGCGTTAAAAAAGGGCGCCCATCAGGCTGTGCGCCGTTTTTTAAGGCCTGCCCCCTCCTGTGCGTCAAAATGACGTCAGAGTATAAATAAGGGGCACAGGCCTTAAAGTCATTTTTTGGAAGGGAATGCCTACCTTGCATATAATTAACGCAAGGCTGGTTCCTCCTTCCAAAAAATGACGCACATGGTGGAATTTTGACGCCCGCGGGGTCGGACGTCAAAGTATAAATATGGGGCAAGGTTTGCGCCGATTGTGCGTCAAAAACTTTGACGCACATTCGGCGCAAACAGAGTATAAATATGCCCCTTAGTGTCAATTGACAAGACTGCCAAATTGGTTCAGCCCCACCGAGTTTCATTTTCCTTTCCAGACAGCTAGGTCCGGATTAATATGGTAAACTTAAATTTTGACTTTCATGAATGATACACAACTTTACATCGTAAAATTGATTTTTATTTTTAATGACGTAGACTTTGCTAATTATTTTTTTGCAACTTTTAATTTGCAAGTTTCATGTGATCAAAAGTAATTGAGTGACCAGTTTTAGTAAAAGCTCAGGCCCTCATTATGATTTTGGCGGTCTTGGGTGCATGTCTGTGGTGTGTGCATATATGTGTGCAAATGTGGGTGGCTGAGTGAGTGTATGTGTGTGCAAACATGGGTGTGTGAGTGCGTGTTTGTTAGCGAGTGAGTGGGGGTGCATGTGTGCAAGTGTGCGGATGAGGGGATGGGGTGTGAATGATTGTGGATTGGGGTGTGTATGTAAGTGATTGTAATGTGGATGGAGTGGGGGCGAGTGAGTGTCTGGATGGGGAGGTGGGTGGGTGTTTGTAAGTGCGTGAGCGCTGTGTATGTGTTTGTATAAGTGGACGGGAAGATCAGGTGAGTGTATGTAAGCAGTGCAGGAGGGAGGGGGTGTGAATGTTTGTGGATGGCGGTGCGTTTGTGTGAGTGGGGGTGTGTGTAAGTCAGTGTGAGAGCGGTGTTTTTTTTTTAATGATGTGTACGGTTGTGGAGGTACTTTGAAGTGTGTGGACAGGTGGGGGGTGCATGGAGGTGTGGGGACATGTGTGCATGTGTGTGCCGGAGCGTTGCCGGGTGCGTTTCCGCCAGGATTTTCGTGGCAGGGTGACTGCCACGGAAAGACTGTCAGTCTGCAGCCTTGTAATCCAGCAGGCAGGCTGAGGCCTGCCGCCGAGCTGGCTGTGTTCACCGTCGGCTGCCTTGCTGCGACCGCACCAGCGGGCCAGGCAGCGTTGTGGAGGTTTGGCTTCTGCCAAACTCCACAACTTGTAATGTGGCGGTCTTTACTGCTGGGTCCACGGCGGTAAGACTGCCACAGCGAGGCTGGCAGCCTGATGACCACCAGCCTCGTAATGACGGCCTCAGTGCTATGTGGGACAGAAGGACCTTTTATCAAAATATTTGTTATACAGCGATTTAAGCCCTTAAATAGAATGAAAACAAATCAGGGATCCATATTGATTACTTAGGGGGTCATTCCGACCCCGGCGGTCGCCGCCCGCCGGGCGGAGACCGCCAAAAGACCGTACCGCGGTCAAATGACCGCGGCGGTCATTTTGACTTTCCCGCTGGGCAGGCGGGCGACCGCCTAAAGGCCGCCCTCCCGCCCAGCGGGAAAGCCCCAGCAACGATGAAGCCGGCTCCGAATGGAGCCGGCGGAGTTGCTGGTGTGCGACGGGTGCAGTGGCACCCGTCGCGATTTTCAGTGTCTGCTTTGCAGACACTGAAAATCTTAATGGGGCCCTGTTAGGGGGCCCCTGCAGTGCCCATGCCAGTGGCATGGGCACTGCAGGGGGCCCCAGGGGCCCACGACACCCGTTCCCGCCAGCCTCTTCCTGGCGGTGTAAACCGCCAGGAACAGGCTGGCGGGAAGGGGGTCGGAATCCCCATGGCGGCGCTGCTTGCAGCGCCGCCGTGGAGGATTCCCTGGGGCAGGGGAAAACCGGCGGGAAACCGCCGGTTTCCCTTTTCTGACCGCGGCTTTACCGCCGCGGTCAGAATTGCCCCTGAAGCACCGCCAGCCTGTTGCCGGTGCTTCCTCCGTCCCCGGCCCTGGCGGTCCATGACCGCCAGGGTCGGAATGACCCCCTTAGTGTCCAATCATAGTGTTCCGCCTACTTCTAGATTACATTCAATGCTCACTCAATGTCCAGGCAAATCTCTTCCTCTTGAATGGTAAAATGATAACTCCACTCAGCATAATTGTTCAGTGATGTTGTGGTCTAATACTGCTTAATTCCAATGCTGTTCTACCTCCATGTGTTTTGTATCTTCTAATGGCAATAAAAATGCATCACATGTAGAGAGACCATGTGGTGAATTGGTCCTTGATACCCTTTTTATGCAAAATATGTGTCGTGAAGAAGTCTGGCGACCACGGACATTAGCAAACATTCAAGCCCTCATGTGAATGTGACTTTCCATTGTCATCTCAATTACATTAGAAGGCACCACTGCTAGAAACAGAACATCAGCATGGACTAACCAATCAACCGGAAATGCAGCGTGTCAATCAGTATACCCGTTAGTTCTCAAGCATGTGTGAAATTATGCCTTAACCTCAAAAATAGCTGTGAAAGTGCAGTAAAGATACTACTCAGCATCCTGTATTTAGTGAATTGGACAGCATGTAGCGTTGATGCCAGCTAGTGACTGGACGCTTTTAAAAGACAACATTGATACTGTTGTTCTAACTGCAACCTACTGAGTTGTGTCAGACTTTAAACCAACGAACAGAGAGGAATTAAAAATGGTTTATGACCGTGAAATGGTTTTGCAGAAAAAATGTCACTTCAGCTTGTATGGATCATTTCGCCCATTCCCCTGATGGATTCTGTAAAACAAGAGGAAACTTTTTCTGGGTTGCCTAGTCATAATGATTCGTATTTTTTCTGTATCTTGCATGTGAAATAACCTTTTCAGGTTATGCATATTTTTGTGAGATTAGTATTTTTCACATCGGAGTTTCTTGAGAAGCATGGTTTCCTGCTGTGCACCTTTTCCTCTATATGTCTGAAAGACACCCAGTGTAGATCTATTGCAATGGGTGCAATTGAGAAAAATAATCCTAAATTATGGGTAAGCCATAGAGAGCATTGCTTTAACCCAAAGTGAACTAAAAAGAACTCGTAGTGTGGAGATTCAGCATACCAAATCACAGATTTGATTTGACCTACCGTCTAAGGGTCTGATAAGAAGAGGGCATGTCAATTCTGGTGCCTGTGCACTTCGCTGTAGGTGCATAGATCAGAATCCCAAGTACTGTGGTAAACACCACATCCACCAATTTTCCTCTGATAGATATGTGCAATACATTCTGATATCGGTGGAATAAGGTGCAGAAAGAAGCAACTCTTTTAATAGTTTGCACTTTTTATGAGGAACATTTGGAATAGGTGATATTTACCACACCCAGTAAATGCCACACCCCCATTCGTGGTATTTACTAGATGCAGTAAACAACTCACAGTTTACTAGGCCATTTCGAGTCATTTTACAACAAAACATTATTGCATTATGGGGTATATAATGGTTAAAGAATGTTTGTTGTATAAAAACAAAGTGTGTTTCAGAGCGAACCATTAACATCCAGAAAAGTTCAGTAATTTCCCGAAGTAAATAAGACCCCTAAACATAGGAAATTTCAATTTAATGCTGAGGCCAAACGTCATATCTTTTCTCTATGTTCACATGTATTGTAATAGTTTATTATTGGTGAGTTGTTTAGGACCATTGGAAAACTTTGAACGGATCTGCTTCTGTGGTAAGAAGATTTCATTTGAGTTATATTTTCCTGAATGGATTTCGCCAGGTTCGACTCGCTGACGCAGAGGCTGAAGCAACAGACTACATAAAAGGGTAGAAATCGGGGCTAGCCTTCTAAGGCCCAAATTACAACTATTTGTAGAGCTCCAGCAGACACAGACCAGACATTTCACAGTGTGTTCTACAAATAACAATTCTCAACTGATAAAGGCGGCGGAAGGGACCTCTGCCTTGTGGCTCAGGAAAGGCCGCGGCTCGTGAGGTGATTTGACCGCTTGGATTTTCTGCACGAAAGGCCCGCCCCCTCGCTCGAGGCCTCAGAGTCACTCAAGAAGAAAGTCCATCGGTGTTGTCCTATTGTTCATTAATTTGCTTCTGCAAGTCTGTGGGAAAAAGGGGGAGCCGGGAGACTTTTGATCTCTGAAGCCTTCTAGATCCCACCCATTCCTCGCTGGTGTTGGCGAGGAAACGATAAAGTCACAATTAAGTGCTGACCCCGATTTGAGATGCTAGCATACAGTGTACTCCACACCCGCCATGTGCGAGCTGCGAGTGTTTATAGAATCTTCATTAAGAGAGAGTCTCGCAAGATAACCGACTAAGATGCAAGGCAGCCATGACAGTGATAAGAGGGATCGCACAACAGAGGGGGCTGACAGCTGAGAGAGACCTCGCGGAAGGCAGAGTCCAGGAAGAACTCATGGACGAAGCAGGTCTGGGACGGCCTTTCTCCGCGCCTTTGCTGTTATTACCTTGGACTCCCTGATTTTCTTGCGCATTCACCCTACGGAATCTCGGCCTGCTTTGAAGGACAAAAATGAACACTTTGGGCCTGTTGGCTGCCTTGTCTATTCTTAATATCACCCCAGGTTCTGGGAGAGGCAATCCTGTAGGGGGCCTGAGCAGGACAGAGTCACCTGAGACACCCTCAAATCCAAAAGGTGACCAGGAGATAGATCTCAGCACATTTTTGAAGAACATGAAGGAGGATTTTCTGAAGAGTCTGAATTTGTCTAATGTCCCCTCTCATGAGCGCATTAAACTGGAACCGCCACAATTCATGATTGACCTTTATAACCGCTATGCCATGGACAAGTCCTCCATGCCATCATCCAACATTGTGCGGAGTTTTAACATGGAAGGTAAGTAACTTGTCCAATGGTAGACACAACCTGTAAGGTGGTAAAAAATGTCATATCATTTATGTCTGTGTTAGAGGCCTTTAAAAGATTACACTCTAGCAAGAGCACTTATATATTGCTTTAGGGTCACATGAGAACCCTCTTAGAGAAGACATTTGAACGTATGTCAAAGAAAATAAATATCTTATAGGTACCACTTTAAAAATTGCACACATGTATGTGGTCAGTAATAGACCACATCAACAGAGTGTATATGTACATTTGGTTAGTATGAGAACTCTAACAATATTTATGTACAGGGTCAGCGAGAGATACCACTTACAGACTATGTATGTCTATACTGTTGTTGAGACACTCCTTTCAGTGATTATGCACATTTTTATGGAAAGGGAAAGACCTCTCTTACAGACTGCACATGTGGGAACTCGCCACACTGTGTAGATGTACATGGTCAGTAAAAGGCACACCAATTCTCAGTATATATGCTGTATGGCTTGTGGAGCCATTCTCGTCCGATTATGTGTGTCACTTGAAATTTAAAAGTTGTTTGAAAGTGGGGCAGTTTGGGTGGATTGGAGGGGTTAGTTAGATGGACTTGTATTTTACATTTTTTTGGCATCTCTTTTGAATTATTTCAATTGAAATCATAGGCAAGGGGAGCACACTGTTCTGGAAAGTGCGAATTGCAGATAAGCAGTGTGTAGGAGTGAACATTGTGTAGGGGTGAACATAGTGTAAATTACACTCTAATATGACATTCTGTAAAAAAACAATGTGTATAGGAGATTATAAGAAAAAAGGAAAGCAAAGTATATAGCAAGTATTTGTTTAGGAGAGCGAGCTGTTACACTGT
Source organism: Pleurodeles waltl (assembly GCF_031143425.1). Lineage (NCBI taxonomy): Eukaryota > Metazoa > Chordata > Amphibia > Caudata > Salamandridae > Pleurodeles > Pleurodeles waltl. Next base: position 1,449,087,066 of record NC_090445.1, read on the forward strand.
TTTTAGGTTACCTGGACACAACGAATTGAATAGCCTCTTTGTGCAACCACAAACACATTATGCAGAAGATTACACTTAGAAAAGACATAATTGTGCAGAACAGTACACTTTGTAGGAGAGCATGAAGTGTAAAACTACACTTTGTAAAACGTGTGTAGAACGTTACAGTAGACAGACTAGTACACTGCATAGGTGAGTAGGTTACAGTGAAGAGTGAGTTGTCTACAAGTGGATAATGTGTGGGAGAGCACCTTGCACAGAAGACCAACTTATATAGGGGTGTGGCTTCTGCAAGCAAGCACTTTGTGTAGAACATCACTGAGTAGACAAAACATTCATGTAGGAGAGCATGGCGTCTGAATCAGCACGGTGTGTCAAAGAGTATGCTGTGAATAAGAATATGTATAGCAGAGAACATTATGTAGACGCCTGGGAGCAAATGGTGTAGAAGAGTACTGTGTATTGAAGAGCAGACTTTGATAGTAGAAGAAAATGTGCTGGAAAGCACATTGTGTAATAGAGCACATAGTGTAGGACTCTATGTTTTGTAAGATAGCAGAGTGCATAGAACACTGTGTAGAAGAGAATACTGTGAAGTAGTACACATTATGCTGGGAAACAGCACGGTTAAACATTTAGAAGCAGAGGAAATTGCTTAAAAAGCACGATTTGGAGAGAAAATCTTTGAGAAGAATAGCTCTCTGTATAGAGGACGGCGTTGTGTTGAAGAGCACACTGTGGCATTATTGGGTGTTCTCTGATCTGTCTACCAAAGGACCAGTCATTGTCAGGTGTGAACCACAGGCGTTCACATTTGTTAGATAACCATAAGACCGTAACCAGTTCATAGTGCTTTAGGATAATTCACACCAAGCAATGCTAAAGAGCTTATCAACAGTGATCAGTGGAAACTGTGAAAAGTGCATATATTGTACTGTTGCCTGCTGGAATTTGGATGGAGATGCTGCAGTCTTGTTCGTTGCTCAGCAGTTCTGTTAGCATCTGCCTATTAGTCAAACACATGTATTAGCAAAACAATATTTAGTTGTTTCCAAAACAGCGGACGGATTTCTTAAAATCCAGATTCATTGCTGAGTTACTGTAGGATATGTATCACAATGTTTTCTGCAACTTTAGTGCAACTGGGGACTGGCCAGAATCAAGCTTCTTTGTAAGGGTGCATTTTATCTCAAATTTCTACTTTATGAGCAAATCAAAATTAACTAGGCATTAAACTGGGTTTCCCAATGGGGGCAACCACTATCGAAGATGTGCATCATGCCTACTTTCCTGAACATTTGAAACGCACACATTTGAAATGCATAACATTTCCTCCTACTCGACATCACCACCTTCAGCTCCTTCTACCAAAAAGTCATCTGTATTATCCTCTCAACTTGCATAGTTTCACTTGCATCATATTTAATTGTTTTCTTTCCTATAGCTCCATTCACTTCCAGCTTCCTGAGATAAGCGTCTTGAGCGACCAGCACCTGCCGCTGTTCCACCACTATTGTCAATGAGCTTCAGTCTGTATGTGGAACTACTCAGATTTCTGCTACTAAACCAACATTCACTCATATACCAAGGGCACACAACTGTATCTGAAAGTTTTGAATACCCATCATCAATACCCCACTACATTTTCTGCACATGGTTAATAAGTGCATACTTGAAACTACCCAACCAAGACATAATTTTCCTCATCACCAATCAGATCAAACAAGCTAAAATTCAGAAATGGCTCTTCCAATAGTACTTACTCCACAACTAACAACCAAAAACTCACTTTCCTTCCCCAGTAATTGAAACATCCTCCTTAAATCCCATATTTACAAGAAAACATAAATTGAATGGCATTATGGGGGTCATTCTGACCCTGGCGGTAAAATCCGCCAGGGCCAACGACTGCGGTAGCACCGCCAACAGGCTGGCGGTGCTCCCTTGGGCATTCTGACCGCGGCGGTACAGCCGCGGTCAGAAACGGAAAACCGGCGGTGTACCGCCGGTTTTCCGCTGCCCTGGGGAATCCTCCATGGCGGCGCAGCTTGCTGCGCCGCCATGGGGATTCCGACCCCCATACCGCCATCCTGTTCCTGGCGGTTTTGGCCGCCAGGAACAGGATGGCGGTATGGGGTGTCGTGGGGCCCCTGGGGGCCAATGGCATGGGCACTGCAGGGGCCCCCGTAACAGGGCCCCACCATGATTTTCAGTGTCTGCCATGCAGACACTGAAAATTGCGATGGGTGCAACTGCACCCGTCGCACCCCTTCCACTCCGCCGGCTCCATTCGGAGCCGGCATCCTTATGGAAGGGTGTTTCCCGCTGGGCTGGCGGGTGGCCTTCTGGCGGTCGCCCGCCAGCCCAGCGGGAAACCCAGAATACCCGCGGCGGTCTTTTGACCGCGCAGCGGTATTCTTCTGGCGGTTCCAGCCAGGCCGGCGGCTTCCGCCGCCGGCCAGGGTTGGAATGACCCCCTATATCTCGGTGGAATGAACATTTAAGTCTTACCTCACTGGAGCAGACTTCAGGACGACTGTTCAACCAAGAGTCCTCTCTGACCTCTCAGTATTGTGGTAATTATAACCCTGTTGGGTCATATTTGAGTCTGCTCTGACCTCGCTACAGAATGCCATCCATGCCTAAACCTATCTTATTGGGAACCAATTAAAACATTTTCTTTTTAATTTGCTTTTATTTAGTTCAATCATAATCAGACAGCTGCCTTTTATAGTATATACTTATTGCATTTGTTTTTACAGGTTGTATCAACAGGTCCTCACATTTCCATTTTCTTCATGACATGCAATCAACAGCAGCAAATTTCAAACTTGTTCAACTAACCAGTCTCTCCTTTCATGTCTCCAAGTCATCTTCTCAACCCATGAGCCCGAGGGTGATACTTCCTAGGTGATACACATGGATAATATTAATTTGTAGATCAACCTTCATTCCCACTCCGACCCAGTACCAAAAAAACAATACACCATGTTATTTACTAATTGTGAAGTTTGCCTCTGCAGTGGGTATAAAGTTATATTTTATGTTCAAGGGGGCCTAGCATCAGGTGCATCGGTTAATGTTGGAACCATGTTTGCATAAACAATCTAGGGCCTGATTTAGAGTTTGGTGGAGAGATTTACTCTGTCACAAATGTGACGGATATCCTGTCCACCACTTACAAGTCCATTATAGTACATGGAACTTTCTATACTGCAGATGGGATACCCATCACGTTTGTGACAGAGTAACCCCTCTGGCAAACTCTGAATCTTCGACCAATCTCTCTTTTAGTCCCTCCTTTTCGAGTACATTTCATTTGAGGTAGTCCATTCTACCACATCCTTAAGCTATCTTTCAATCGATGGTGGACTGCTGTTCATTCATTCAACAGCTATCCTTCGTTGAGCATAAACAAAGCCTAGTAATATGAATTTCCTATTCAACCTTTTTTTGTCTTTTGGGGGACAACGCCCAACAAGCACTGGTTCATTCTGAGGGAAGTGCTTCTACCAGTAGCCACGCTTAATCTATATGTGACTTCCAACCAGAGGTTGCCTCTTCTCCCAGACATCTAGAAAATGTGGACGTGTGTTTGGGATACATTTTATGTAGTTTTATTCTGGGTCAAATATGTCATGTTGACATAGTTATACTGTATAAATTTGAAACTGGCATTAGTCGAAGATGTTTTAACTCTAAGATGTTTTTTACCTCGTTATGTATTTGTAAGTGGTTCATCCAGTGTATCTTGCCACCTCTCCTGCACATTTAACTGCCCCATGGGTTTATCCGAATGCAAAACTCAATATAAACAATCATTTTCCTACACAAAAAATTAAACCATATTTATCAAGCCCTGAAAGAGCTGCATGGCTTGCTGCAACAAGCATGTGCCATAGTTAAAACACAATGGGGCATATTTATACTCTGTTTGCACCAGAATTGCGTCGTTTCTTTTGACGCAATTCCGACGCAAAACGAACTCCATATTTATACTTGGCGTTAGACGCATCTAGCGCCAAAGTCCATGGAGTTTGCGTAATTTTTTAGCGTGGACACCTACTTTGCGTTAATGAGATGCAAGGTAGGCGTTCCCGTGTAAAAAACTGACTCCGAGGCATGTGCGCCGTATTTACACTCCCGGGCAAAATTCACGCCCGGGAGTGGGCGGGTCAAAATAAATTACGTACGGCCGCCTTTGCGCCGTTTTTTTGCGCCTGGTCAGGGCAGGCGTTAAGGGACCTGTGGGCTCGGAAGGAGCCCAGAGGTGCCCTCCCATGCCCCCAGGGACCCCCCTGTCACCCTTGCCCACCCCAGGAGGACACCTAAGGATGGAGGGACCCATCCCAGGGACATTAAGGTAAGTTCAGGTAAGTGTTTTTTTTTTAAAAAATTGTGGCATAGGGGGGCCTGATTTGTGCCCCCCTACATGCCACTATGCCCAATGACCATGCCCAGGGGACAGAAGTCCCCTGGGCATGGCCATTGGGCAAGGGGGCATGACTCCTGTCTTTGCTAAGACAGGAGTCATTTCTATGGGGGTTGGGAGTCGAAAAAAATGGCACAAATCGGGTTGAGGTGAAAAATTTGCCTCAGCCTGACTTGCCCCATTTTTTGGCACCCAAGCTCCATATCCCCCTACGCCGGCGCTGCCTGGTGTACGTTGTTTTTTTTCACGCACACCAGGCAGCGGCTAACGCCGGCTAACGTCATTGAATAAATACAGCGCCCGCATGGCGCTTCAGAATGGCGTTAGCCGGCGCTAATTTCTTTGACGCAAAACTGCGTTAGCGCAGTTTTGCGTCAAAAAGTATAAATATGGCCCAATGTATCACATGTAACGTAGGGCTAGGTTAAGTTTTAAGTTCACCCAGAAATTCGAGCAAAGTCTTGAAGCTTCACTCTCTCTCTATAAGGTGGGAAACTCTTCCTGTCTTACCCAAACTATGCTTATAACATAATTTGAAATCACACAGGATCCGATTCCATTTTATTGTAACTCCAATCCTTAAATAGAGCAGATTTTCCAGCTGCAGAGAATTGGTCACAGTTGATGTCAGGAGAAGGTGTTTTAAGTTATCATCTAGGGCTGTACACAATCCTGTATGTTAGCTGGGAAACACAGGTAACCAGCAATGCGTGAACCATTTCGTGCCACAGATTGGATGTGCGGAGGTCCTGAGCTGTGGTGACCTTGAGAAGCAATAAGAAATGTACCTCATTGACATACAAGGGCTCTTACCCCTTTTTTTAAATCTTTGCCAGCTTTGGAGTCTGTGGAGATCCCAAAATAAAAAAAACCGATATAAAGTTATAAAATACTCAGGTTTGCAAATTTGTTCACCCTTAATTCACAGCATAAACAAACATTGCTTTGCTCTAACTCGTAGAGGGGCTAAGAACCTCTGCAGAGCATGCAACAAAGGTGTCCTGGACCTCCCCAAGCTAGAATTGAAGAAATGCAAAGAAAAAACCCACAGGCCTGTTTTGTCCAGCCTCGGACCCATAATAATTAACACTTTTGAATACATCAAGTCTGAATCTTTTTCCCAACAATTCTTTGAGGCTGCCTAAATCGAAAGTGAGTCACCCATCATCTGCAAGCATACATTTCGTACAATAAATGTTATTGTTATTCTAAAATGTTGTATGGTGCTGTTCACTGTCTAGGTTTGCCTAATAATAATGATAATAATAACGATAATAACGATAATAATAACAATAGCAACAATAATAATAGTAATAATAATAATAATAATTTATTTTTGTTATTATTATTATTATTACTGCTATTGTCACTGTCACTATTATTATGATTATTATTATTATGCCCATTATTATTATTAGTAATAATAATGTTAATAATAATAATAACAATAATGATAATAATAGTCATATACAGGTGAATGTCCTCATAAATGGCGCTGAATTTCAAATAATTCATTTGTTCGGCTGAGATCCAGGGTAGACGTTCAGTTGCAGCTTCGTGCTATTATACTTGTTGAGGGAGATACTATTTCTGGTGGCTTGAATTCCCACCTTCTGCAGCTTAAGGAGCTTCCAGTTATCTGACATACAGTGTTTATTATTACTTGTTTACAATTTTATATAGGATGCGCAAGATCCAATATAGTGTCTGAGTGGTTTACACTGGAAGAGTTACTTATTACTAGGTACGAGCTGTTTACAAAAGAACAGTTATGTAGATTACAAAGCAGAACAACAATTTGTTGCAGCAGTTTAAACAATGCCTCATTCATCAACATCATCTATGCTACAGCATGTAGATATGGGCAGTGCTTAATTTGTTCCAGGGTTTGCGGTGGCAGCACCTCCACTCATTATTTCAAGCCAGCGAGAGAATGGGGGCAGAAATGGGCGAAACAACGGCAACAATGGGGAAAAGAGGGCTGACAAGGAACATACAAGAATTGTAAAAACAGACACAAATTGTAGGGTGGTGCAAGAACGTGGAATGAGGTGGAATCAAGTCTAGGGAGCCTTGGTATTAAGGAACCCAAGCACTTGGCAGTGAAGTGCTAGGCTGCTAAGAAAAATGTTTGACCACTGCACTTATTATTTACTTTTACAAAATAACCACTGAAGGTCTGACTAGCTATAATCTGCTATCAGCCTGGGAACTGTGGCACCAGAACGTCTTACCCACAGTAAATTCTTAAAGAACTATTATGTCCTAAATTTAATGTACAAAAATATCACCTTTTTTGGTGTTAATAGAGAAAATCTAACTCAATGGGGAAGTATTTTTGTAAATGAGATACACAACACAATATGTTTGCCACACTATATTTTTGCTAACTATATTATGCCACAAAATGTCTGAGGGAATAGTTAGGTACAATATTACCATGAAGATGTTCCCCATTTATTACAGTGTGGGCCTAAAGAGTGAAAGTCATCTCAGATTCACAGTGTCCCCTTAATTTTCAACAGTGATTGCTGGTGCTGCAGTGGCCCCCAGTCTTTGTGCCTTGAGGAAGCTGTGATAATTTGGTGGGTGCCTCAGATGTACAGAAAGGTTGGCACCCATGATGATTTTCCAGCATCTATGTACAACCAAACATTAATTTCCTTTGTAAAGTAGAACTTGTGAAATCCATTCAGGTGTTGATTTAGAGGAGCAGGATGCTATGGTTCACAGTAACAGAAGCTGGAGAGAAGCATTGAAAGGTATGTGCTCAGAGGCTTGTTTATTCAGTGCATCAGGGCCTGTATTACTTGTAGGGTATTATACCAAAAATAATGTTATGGATACAAAACTAGAGAGAATTATGTGGTCCAGTGCATCAGTCTCCCTACATAAACCTATAACTGAAATAAGATGAACTGTTCCAAAATAATGCACTCCATTCCACCAATTAGGGTAGGAGGTCTTTTCAGTCATCACATGCATTAGTCTTACAGGAACAGTAGCCCTTATTCACAATTGGGTGACATGCTTCATCATCGGGCTTGCATTGCAATGCCTGATTAAGGTTTAAGGTGCCCAAGAAATCTGTTTTTAACACAACCTGGCACCCCTGCCAGGCTTAAAAACAAAAAAAGTGGGAAGTATAGAAAACAATGATCTGGTTCCCTACCAACAACCAAATGTCTACTGCTCTAATTAGAGATTTATATATTATGGAACTGTATTTAGATATTCCCTACACTACAGAACTGGTAGTCATGGTCAACATGTTTCTCCCGTAATACAGTCACATGAGTCAGGTGGCGATTCTTCAGGACCTGTTGTTGTGCCTAACCCTCACTAAGAGAGTAAAAAAACACTACTCCTATTGCCTATAAGAATTAACTGAAATCTTACATTGGAATCATAAACTTCTGAATGTGAAGACCAAATCAAACAACATAAAATGTTGCTTTTGACGCTGCCCCAGATTTATAAGAAGGTGTGATCTGTGGCAGTGATAAAAACTAACACCACCCTAGAGGTGGTGTTAGCATGACACAATGAGGAGGAATAATTGTATTTCTTATTTTTGCTTTTTCCATGTGTTCTGCATTCTGCAGCACACATAGAAAGAACAAAAGGCCATGAATTAATGTTTATGCATAATGCAGAACACATATAAGTGCCAAAACGCCATTGGAGATTGTTCATGTGCTCGAAGGGACACCTTCCTGCACATAAACAATAAATCCCCTCCATAAAGACAGCCTTGCACCACGGTGCAACGGTGCGTGCATTGGAGCTGGAAACTAAGTTTAATGCCGATGCGGGTGAAACACAGGGGCGCACCATATTTTAGTAAATACGGGGCATCCCTGCGTTTCTAAAGTGATGCAGCGCAGCGCTTCAAATTTTGGCGCAGCACCGCGCCGCAACACTTTTTAGTAAATCTGGCCCCATGTTTCTTACAAATGATATTTTTGTTATGTTGCCCTCTAAGGGCTGTTTTGATCATTACAGTCCAATGCCAAAAGCTTGTTTCTGATAAAGGTTTATATGATAATTTTATATGTTTTAAAAATCTCTCCTTATTACAGTTATGACCATGATTCAGACCAACTTAACATCCTCATTAAACTATGACTGTTTGAACACTCATAAGATGTTTATGTGACTCTTTATTTCTTCTCTGTAGCAGTCTTGTGTCTTTTGGGGGGATTTTGTTAGCCAGCCAGCAACTCTGCTGGGGTGGTGGTAAAAAGTGGTATTCTGTTGGAATTAGCATGGGAGATTTAAATTAGGATGCTAAATGGCAACATTTTCATTTTTTGCTGTCAATAGAAGAAGAAGGTAAATGGAAGTGCTTTAGTTATAGACAGGGACACTGGATTTATATGGCAGGAAAAGACAAAATAATGAGGCAGTGTTGACTAATTTATGTGGCAAGAAAAGTCCAGTTATGAATTTACAGTACCAATAGCTCTAACTCAAGCAAATGCAAGACCTATTGCACTGCAAATGCTTGTTCCAGTTGATAATAAAAAAGGAGTGGAGTGGAGTCATTCGTTATATTGCTGGGACCAACCAGGAACTTTTTTGTCTGTCTGACAAATGGCAATCACAGAAGACTTTAAGATGCCATAGAAAGATGCCATTGGAAGTTTCTCTATGGTATGATAGCGAAGAAGTGGATTTTATAAGGTTTGGTGTCTCCTAAAGATGGTTGTTTGGTCACTAGGGGCCTGATGCATACATTTTCCATTTACAAAAAGTGGTTGCAATTTGCACACTGACTTTTTGAGAACGGAAAGGAATTTCATGAATCAACCTATGTACTGATAGGTCTGTTATTAAAACTCCCAATCACAGTGAGTCGCAATGCACCTACCTGATTAAGCTGCATAAAGCAGGTCGCAAATTGCGGCCCACCAGGATTGGCTAGAGGCACAGGCATGATGGACTGTTGCTTTTAAATACAGAAATATTTTGCTTTTTTTTTTTAATGCAGTGGGAACATTTGAAAAAAAATGAAAAGTTAAATAAACCCTTTTTAAGAGTAGACAAGGGTCCAATGAATCATTGCCTACTCCTAAGCCTGTTTTTGTGAATATTCTAAAAGCGGACCCTTGGGGACCTATCTCCATTTCCCTACCATAAATTATGAATTGGTTGTCAAATACTAATTTATTGTTGCTGGGTTTCGGTCATGAAACTTTAATACATACCTTAAGGAATCAGTATTTGGAAAAGACGTGCTTAACCCGCCTCTTCAAAACAGCAAATCCTTAATGTTTACCATAAACTTTTCCTAATTATTTATTGTGTTTAGTACATTACAGAAGGCCTAGATTTCGAGTTTGTAACCTTCCCTTTTTCAAGCTTGTGCAAGTTGTTCATTTTACGTTGATTGTTTTCCTTGCTCTTGTCCATTGCATGTTTTCTGTGTGGCACAAATTTAAAAAGATGTACAGGTGGGAGGTGTTTCATGACACTTCCATCCAAGCCTTTCTGTTCTAGTTTCCTTATATGTATTCATTATATGTGCCTGATCATAGCTGATTCAAATTCACAATATTTATTTCCAGCTTTATAATACATTTACAACAAATACAAAGCAAACAATGGCACCTAAAAATAGGAAATAAACTGTAGTGTGAGTTGGATGACAAAGGGGGTCATTCGGACTTTGGCGGGCGGCGGAGGCCGCCCGCCAAAGTCCCGCCGGCAGAATACTGCTGCGCGGTCAAAAGACCGCCGCGGTAATTCTGAGTTTCCCGCTGGGATGGCGGGCGACCGCCAGAAGGCCGCCCGCCAGCCCAGCGGGAAACCCCCTTCCATGAGGATGCCGGCTCTGAATGGAGCCGGCGGAGTGGAAGGGGTGCGACGGGTGCAGTTGCACCCGTCGCGATTTTCAGTGTCTGCATGGCAGACACTGAAAATCTTTGTGGGGCCCTGTTACGGGGGCCCCTGCAGTGCCCATGCCATTGGCATGGGCACTGCAGGGGCCCCCAGGGGCCCCACGACACTCCATACCGCCAGGAACAGGATGGCGGTATGGGGCGCCGCCATGGAGGATTCCCCAGGGCAGCGGAAAACCGGCGGTACACCGCCGGCTTTCCGTTTCTGACCGCGGCTGTACCGCCGCGGTCAGAATGCCCAAGGGAGCACCGCCAGCCTGTTGGCGGTGCTCCCGCGGTCGTTGGCCCTGGCGGATTTTACCGCCAGGGTCAGAATGACCCCCAAAGTGTTTTGTTTATTTTTCTCACAATGATTTTAGGCCATCATGATTAAAAATGCATAAAATATTTTGCCATCCGATAGACACCGCACTCTTGCTTTACATTACTCAATAACATAATCCAAGTATTTTACTGTCTAGTGAAACAAATGCGCACAAGGCTCAATCAGTACAATAATTCAGTCTTTGCAAACCCTCACTGCATTAAACATTGGTTTTTAGTAATAAACTCTGGTGGCCTCATGCACAAACAATGAATTAGGTCGCAATTACACAATGAGTTTTACCTAATGCATTCTTATTTTGTGAAGACATATGTATTAATAAGTCACTTCACTAAGCACAGAATTGTAATGGGTTGCAATTCTACCTACCCCATAAATATTAATGAATTAGGTTCCAAATTGCCACCCACTACGACTGGCTACAATGACAGGCATGGTGGCCTGCTAGGGTGAGCAGACCACCATGTCTGTGATTACTTTAAAAAAAACAATAATTTTTGTGTCTGGTTGGCTAAAGACATCTCTGAGGCATTCAGACAGCTTCTCTGGGAATGCATTCCACCATTTGCATATCATTGGCTTTGTGGTTTGTAACTCACAATTTCTGGGTATTTGCTGGCTTTATTTGTTTTAGGCTGTCCAGTGTGAGTTTGTCCCTTCCAAGAAGCAAAGCCTTTTCACACCATCTCCTCTTGTACTCTTCCACAAGTGCTCCTTTCAATAAATCTGCTTGTAAATCGTATTCTATCTTGTCACATTTGCTGTGCATTCAGAGACTGAGGCCAAATGTCAGGCTCTTTCTTCCAAGGGATCTTGGTGTTTGCTTTTATTTCTCTGACTTCAAAGTGAGAATATTTATGTGAAAATCTAGCTGGATACTGGGGGATAGGAAAGGATTCTTTCTAACACACAATAACATTTAAATAAAATGTGCTAGTATTTCGAAATATATCAGAATTAAGCGTACTTTCTGTTAATTCTGAAGTGTTTTGCAGACAAATACTATAACATGATCAAAACAAATAATCCATGCCACCGCATTCTACTCCACTCTGCACCACTCCTCTCCACACCTCTGTACCCTACGCCACTTCACTATATGCCTCTCTACTCTACTCTGTACCACTCAACTCCATGCCAATGTGGTTTATACGGCTCTACTCTACACCACTGCACTCTTCACAACTCCACTCTATCCACTCCAATCTACTCTGCACAATTCCACGTTGTGCCACTCTACTCTATGCCATTACTCTCTACGTCACCCCACTCTATGCCACTGCACTCCGTCTTGCACTACTCCACTCTACCCAACTCCACTCTATTCTGAAACAATCTACTCCACTCCACTGCACCCTACGCCATTCTACTCCTCTCTCTGCCACTCCACACCACTCTACTCTAAACCATTGCACTCTATACCAATGCATTCTACATAACTGCACTCTATGTCACTGCACTCTACGCTCTGGCATTCTACACTGCATCACTCTATGCCACTCCACACCACTCACTCTACACCACTCTACACTTCTGCATTCTGTGACACTCTACTCTGCAATAGAGTACTGTTTGCCACAGAACTCAATGACTCTACTCTGCAGTACTGCGCTCTAGGCCAATGCACTCTATACCACTCTACTCTGCATTACTGCTCTCTACGCCACTGCACTCTGCATCACTTCTCAACTCTCTGCCACTCTAATCTGCACCCCTGCACTCTACGTTACTGTACTTTTCACCACTGAACTTTATGTCTGCGCTCTACTATGCTACACGCTAATCTATGCCACTGCATTCTGCAACACTGCACTGGACGCCAACAAATTCTATGCTGCTGCACTCTACGTCACAGCATTCTATGCCACTATAGTCTGCCAGTCCACTCTACTCTATGCCAACTCCACTTTATTCCACTCCATTACATGACTCTCTCACTCTACTACACTCTTTACCATTCTATTCTAAGTCACTTAATGCCACTCTCCTCTACAACACTGAGTTTTAGCCATGCTGAACAGCAACCACACTTTACAACATGGCTAAAAGCTATTGGCAAAGCCAATGGCCCTTGCAAAGACGAGCCAATGCTCTGTTTTTTAAGCCTCTTTTCCTATAAGGAAGTTAGGATGGGTTTAAAAAACAGAAATTTAAAATGTTTACAAACTTTTTAAAGATTACTCAGTGGTCGCTAGGATTACTGTCTAATTTAAAAAAAAAAAAATTCACCATTCACAAAGGGGATGTGGTCTCTCAAGAACCCCTTGCCATTTGGTAATGGGTTACCAGCTCCTTCGAAATTATGATAAACTATTATTTTTTTGCAATCTTATATCTGTTGTAAAACATTAATACATACCAAAAGAAATTGTTATTTAGAAGGAACACCCTCAAAACACCTCCTTCAAATAGCGATTCCTTAAGGTTTCCTAAAAGCATTGGCATATTTGCAAAACCTTTTCCGAATCATTAAATGGGTTTAATAAATGTTAAAACAGTGTTTTAGCAGTTGCAAACTCTCACATTCACTGAATCTGTGCCTGCTGTTTTCCCTAATATGATTGTTCCACTGGTTAAATGCACGTTCCGCTAGGAAACAAGTGTTTTCTCTGGACCGCCAAGATGGTATAAAGAACGGCTAGCATACTACTCTTTGGGTTAACCACAACCTTAGTGACATTTGTCATGCCTACCGAGTCAGTTTGTTGTGCTGCTAATCACTCAGTTATCATCAGGGGAGGCTCCCCTGCTAAGGCGGAGGATTGTCGCCCCCTGCCAGCAGCAGCAGCTGCAAACCCTTTAATACAAAATGATAATAAACTATGTTTATTATCATTTTGTATTAAAAGGGGTGGGGCCACAGACTGTGATGAGCATGAGGGGAATGCGCAGAGCACTCCCCTCAGAGCAGCTGCGTGGTTGGACGGCTGATCGGGCCGGCAAAACACGCATGCACAGTGTGCTTTCTCCAGCTCGGCACTGTGTTGCACGGCTGGAGATAGGCACAGGCTCCCAGTCAGCCTGCGAGCACTCTGGCTGGGTGCTTCCAGCCAATTCTTACGCAGCTCTGAGCAGCGTCAGGATTGCCCGCAGGGCAGTCTTGGAGTCTGTGCCTGCACTCGAGGGCAGAGGAGTGGCGCAGCAGAGCAGCGTGGCATTAAGGTAAGTTTAAAAATATATAATTTTATTTTACTTCTCCCCCCACTACGTGCAACTCCACCCCTTTTCCCTCCCACAAGCCGCCACTGGTTATCATACCATTTGTAATCAGTTGTCCTGTAGTCTGTTAAACAGAGGTCTTGCAACGTGGCATGTTGTACCGTCTCCTTTGGGTATGCTTTCATTATGGGTCATTGAGGTGAATGCTCAGCAGCAGTGGAATGATCAAGCAACAGGTCATGATGGGGCCATGCACTTGTATACCTACCATCAGGAAGCAGTGGTACTAGTGAAACAGTAAATAGAGCTAACCAGGAGTGCTAGTAACTGAGCCCCATGTGGAAGTTCTAGGTCATCAAGGGTGTTCAATGGTATTTGTGGTGGTTGGTGTGTGTGTGTGCGTGTGTGTGTGTGTGTGTGTGTGTGTATATATATATCAAGAGCAGAAAATCCTTACTATTTAGTCATAACAAACCAGATAGAGGATTTCATACTCTAGGCCGATGAACCGCATGAAACCTGCTTTAAAGAAAACGTCAATAGAATTACGCTGTAGACAATGTAAATTAAACATATAATGATCAATTAGTACGTAAATAACCACACCAGTTTATTAAGAAGTTAAAGATTTATTTCCCTATATTAACAATGCTAAAGTCACAAAAATCATTCTCAAACTCAAATGATACTTATCTAGAAACAACAATGGCTGATTTAGTTGGCGCATGAATCTAAGTTTAATCAATGCAAATAAACACATTATCTTAATGGTTATTACACAAAACAGTAGCAATAGAATCTGAGCAAGAGAAATTGTATACATTGAAATAACAAAGAAAGAATAATCAATAACCATTCAGGAATGTGAAAATAACACCTCTCTAACTACTAATTAGCATCAATATGTGAGGACTTCATGTAAAAGATTTTAGTAACATAAATTTCGAAATCATCTAGTTAGGGCACTATCAAAAATTGGAGCAGTGTTATGATCTCAGCAGTTGGCACCTGAAAAACAAAAAAAACAAATTACAATTCGCATTTCATACATTTACCCAATCACTAGGTTATTCAGCAACAATGTCTACTTCATCAGGGTGACAGCAACATCAGACATCAGGATCGAAACAGGAACAAAGTGAGGCATATGGTTTAGAATTTGGACTTTAAGATTACTAAACTATCAAAACATGTATTCAGTAATGAACAGACAAAGTAAACTTCAGAAAAATAATAAACACCAGCAATGTAAGTAGACTGACTGGCAAAGTACGTAATGTGAAAGTGACAGTTCATAAGAAAGTAGAATCACTGGAACTCAGGATAGATGTCAGATCATGAACTGAGAATGAATTACCATAATCAATGGTGACTGAACATTAAATTAAACTTGTTAAACACACTGATTGATCCAGAGAAATATGGTGAGAAAATTATGTCCAATCAGAACACTAACAAATATCAAAATTATATAAAATGTTAGCTCGAAGCCTGTTGTATCTGTAGAATCTTTGTTCTATTACTTCAACTACATTGACACCGGATAGTAATTACAAAATATGGAAACATTTCTCCTCATGCCATTCTCTCCTCGAGGAAAAGAACATAGGTTAGAAACATAACTACGATCAAAATATACTAATACAATTAATGAAGTCAATCAGGCCACAGAAATGCAGCTAGGAAACAGAACACACTAGAAACATTTTATACAGATAACAGTTCACAGTGACCTTGCATCTGCTTTAGCCCAACAGAGGCCACTAAATACCCAGTTAATTCTGACATTTATTTTAGCAAAAGAAACACACTATTTTGAAAAGACAGAATAATTTCATCAGCTTAAGTTAGCATGGAAAACAAAATATAGTTCCTACATTTGGTGGTGGCCATTAAGTTGAAAACAATTCTCGAGTTAGCATAAGAATGAATACACAATGATTTATATCATGATAATCAAATCTACCATCACGGTTCCCTGTTTAAACTTGGCACAATCAAATTAAATGTCATGATCTGCAGAAATTCCATCAATATTTTATATAATTCTGTAGAGTGTGATGAGGTAATGTGGACAGCTTTCCACATCTTTGAATATTGTACATATATCTTTTATATGAAATATTGAGACATTGCAGCACATCACAAAGCACACCCAATAAAGAAATATTTTGTTATTTGATATTACATAAAACGGCAGAAGTGTCACTGGATTTATTATAAGTTGAAGGGTAAAACGTGTCTTTTGCTTCCTTTTTTTGAAAATAGTTTCGTTTATTTTGGAAGCGCTTTGAGGAGACTTGTTTTAGGGCAATTAGATAAAATGAGTGGAACCCGCCAAAAACGTTTGGAAGCCACGGAAATGCAGCTAGGAAACTGAACACACTAGAAACATTTTATACAGATAACAGTTCACAGTGACCTTGCATCTGCTTTAGCCCAACAGAGGCCACTAAATACCCAGTTAATTCTGACATTTATTTTAGCAAAAGAAACACACTATTTTGAAAAGACAGAATCATTTCATCAGCTTAAGTTAGCATGGAAAACAAAATATAGGCCTTAGGTTGATGGTGGCCATTAAGTCGATCACAATTCTCGAGTTAGCATAAAAATTAATACATAATGATTAATAAATCGAAATACAAGTATGATTATACGTGTGAAAAATAAAACATAAAATTCATGCTCTTACAAACCCTCCTCTGATGACCATATATGTTATCACACGAAACTCCTAAATAAATGTATTTATTTCAAAATTCAGAATTTAGGGCCAGATGTAGAAAGATTCCAAATTGCGATTTGGAATGCAGAAAGGTGTCTCAGACACCTTCTGCAACTCGCTATGGGGTCGCAAAGACCCACCTCATCAATATTTATGAGGTGGGTCGCAATTTGCGACCCCATAGCGAGTCTAGGCACTCACGGGGATGGTGGCCTGCTGGAGACAGCAGACCACCATCTCCGTGACTGCTTTTAAATAAAGCAGTTTTATTTTTTCTCTTTGCAGCCAGTTTTCCTTAAAGGAAAACGAGCTGGAAATAGAAAAAAATACCGAAACCTTTTGTTTTCCATAGGACCACTGCCTGCTCTGAAAAAATAATTTTGTGAGCATTCACAAAGGGGAAGGGGTCCCGTGGGGACCCCTTCCCCTTTGCGAATGAGTTACCATCCACTTCAAGTGAATGGTAACTGCGAGTTGATTTGCGACCGCTTTCGCGGTCACAAATCAACTTAAATCGCGGTGCGAGTCGCAAATAGGAAGGGAACACCCCTTCCTATTTGCGAGTCGGAAACACATTTTGCGAGTCGCTTCCGACTCGCAAAATGTGTTTCTGCATCGCTTGAGGGCTTTTGCACCTCGCAAACGGCGTTTTTCGCCGTTTGCGAGGTGCAAAAGCCTACCTACATCTGGCCCTTAGTCTCATTCACATTATCAGAAAATGTCTTTCTTCTCAAATTTTCCCCATAAAGTTTTTCCATTTGAACATCTACCCTTCTCTGATTCTTTTCAAATCTTCTTCTTTTAATCATTTGAAACAATTTATATATTCCCCAAATTCCAATTAGATAAAACAGAGAAATTGAAATCCATTTCACAAATTTTAATATAATACCTTCTCCTAGGTTGTCAATCCAATTCCCCACTGAGGCAATTCCTTCGCCAGCCTTTCCCCAAATAGTAGTTTTAGTTAATTCTTTCAACTCAGTTTTATCTCTTGTTAAATTGTTAATTGAACCTCTAACTAACTTAGTAGTGTACGGTATGTATGAACAAGAGTGACGCGGACCAAGTAATTCACAAATTCCGCCCTCTTTTGCTAAGAGAATGTCTAACGCAAGGCGGTTCTTGTAGGAGGCTTGCCTGGTTTGTAGTGGGTACCTAAGGTACTTACACCTTATAACTGGACCAGTTATCCCTTATTAGTGAAATGTAGGCAGTGTCTAGGAGCTTAGGCTGTCTAGGGGTAGCTTAGCGGAGCAGCCAAGGCTGAATTAGGAGACATGCAAAGCTCTTGCAATACCACTATAGTCATACAGTACTTATACACAATAAAAGACAATACTCAGTGTTACCAAAAATAAAGGTATTTTATTTTAGTGACACAAGGCCAAATATATCTTAGAGGCAATACTCCTTCTGGAGGTAAGTATTATTCACAATATATACACTAGTAACCAAATCAGATAAGTAAACAGTCATAGAATAGTGCAAACAGTGAATAACACAATAGATTGCAATGGGCCTAAGGGCAACACAAACCATGTACTAAAATAGTGGAATGCAAAAGTTGGAAGTCTAGAAGTCATGGTAAAGGATTATGCAAGAATCAAGCAAGACTGCAAGAAGCCAGTGATGGATTCCTGGACCTGAAGACCTGTGGAGAGAGGAGACCAAGTCCAGAAGTTGATGAATAGTCCAGGAAGAATAAGAGCCCCTGCCCACCTGGAAGAAGGTGCAAAAGTGGATTCACCTGCTGGAAGAAAAGTACAGAAATGCACCAAAGAAGATAGCTGCGGGTTCCTGCTTGGTGCACGAGATTTCTCATGTTGAGTTGTTGGATGCAGGCTGTTTGCGTCACTGAATTCTGCCATAAAGCCTTGGTTCACGCAAGAAAGCATTTTGGGGGTTATTCTAACTTTGGAGGAGTGTTAATCCGTCCCAAAAGTGACGGTAAAGTGACGGATATACCACCAGCCGTATTACGAGTTCCATAGGATATAATGGACTCGTAATACGGCTGGTGGTAAATCCGTCACTTTTCCGTCACTTTTGGGACGGATTAACACCTCCTCCAAAGTTAGAATAACCCCCTTTGTGTCAAAGAGGAGCTGTCCGGACCCAGGAGGGCCCTGGGGGTCTCAACTCAGACTGAGGAGACAGAGGGGGCTCTCAGCCCTTCAGGGAACCCCCAGAAGACCAGACAGCACCCACAGGAGTCCCAGGAAACAGGGACAAAGGAGTTGCAAAGTGCAGTTGTCGCTGCACTACACAGAGAGATCCCACACCGCCACAGAACAACTCAAGGAGCTGAGCGTCGCAGGATAGAATACTGGGGACCTGGACTACACTGTGCCCAAATAACTTTTGGAAGAAATGCACAGAAACCCAAGGAGCTGCAGAGGATGTGATGCATAGGGGTACTGTCTGGCACGGGGAGGCAAGCCCTTTCCTCCACGAACATTTGACAGCTGGACCTTTGGACAATCAGGATCACTTCTGACCACCACCTGTGTTCCTGGGATCACGCTCGTCAACTGGAGAGGAGTCCCAGAGTACTTGTCGTCATTGCAGAGAGGTGCCTGCAGAAGCAGGGAAGTGACTCCATCACTCCATGGGAGATTCCTTCAGTTCTTCTGGTGCAGGGTGAATATAGGCAGTCCTCAGAGTGAGCACAACCTGGAAACTGTTGTAGTTGTTGGTTGAAACTGACATTGAAGGTCACAGTAGCCTTCCTGGATACTTTGTTGCAGTTACACTGGTTCCTGGAGCAGTCTGCAGCTGATCCGATGGTCAGAAGCTGAAGCAAAGAATGCAGAGGAGTCCTTGTGGAGTCTTGCACACTGAATCTGAGGAAACACCCAGAGGAGAGAGCCTAAATAGCCCTGAGAGGGGTATTGGCTACCTGCCCAGGTATGCACCTATCAGGAGGGGTCTCTGACATCACCTGCTGGCACTGGCCACTCAGATGCTCCCAGAGGGGTCCCCACACCTTGGAATCCAAGATGGCTAATGCCAGGGACACTCTGGAGGAGCTCTGGGCACCACCCCTGGGGTGGTGATGGACAGGGGAGTGGTCACTCCCCTTTCCTTTGTCTTGTTTCGTGCCAGAGCAGGGACTGGGGGTCCCTGGACTCGTGTAGACTGGGTTATGCAAGGAGGACACAGTTTGTGCCCTTCAAAGCATTTCTACAGACTCTGGGAGGATACCCCTCCCATGCCTTAACACCTATTTCCAATGGAGAGAGTGTAACACCCCTCTCCTAAAGGAAATACATTGTTATGCCTTCCTGGGATTGAGCTGCTTAAATCCCCAGGAGGGCAGAAACCTGTCTGTGAGGTGGCAGCAGCTGGTGCTGCAGTGGAAACCTCAAAGAGCTGGGTTGGCAGTACTGGGGGTCCATGGTTGAGCCCCCTGGGTGCATGGAATTGCCCCCCCTATACCAGATTTGGATTGGGGGTTAAATTTCACAATCTTGGACACGTGGCCATATTCAGAGTTACCATTGTGAAGCTAGGTATTGACATATATGTAGTGCACGCTTATAATGTTGTCACCTCACTCACTAAGCCCAGGAATTTGGACCTGGACAATGTGGGGGCACCTTTGCTAGTACAAGGGTACCCTCACATACGTACCTTTGCCCCTAGCCTTCAGTAACTGAGGGTTAGGCATAGAGGTGACTTATAAGTTACCTGCTGAAGTGAAAATCGCTGTGAAATAGTGTGTGCACTATTTCACTCAGGCTGCAGAGGCAGTCTTGGAGGAGTGTTTGTATGAGCTTCTTATGGGTGGCAAAAGAAATACTGCAGCCCATAAGGATCTCCTGGAACCCCAATGCCTTGGGCACCTAGGTACCATATAAGAGGGACTTATAAGGGGGGTCCAGTGTGCCAATCAGAATTGGTATATGGAGTCACTAAACTATAGTGTCTATTTTGGTAAAGAGAGTGAGCATGAGAACTGGAGTTCTGGTTAGCAGAACTCCAGTGACACAGTCAAACATACTGACAACACATACAAGCCACACACTATGAGCACTGGGGTCCTGGCTAACAGGATCCCAGTGATACTGTAAAAACACACTGACAAATAGGCCAAGAAAGGGGGTAACCATGCTACAAAGAGGCTATATTCTCACAGTTCTGAAGCGTCATAGCTCTTGTCGCAGCCATTTCAGTATCCAGGAGTAAAATACCTCCTGAGTCCTCTGTTAACATGTTATCCACAACTGTAGACAACTTCTTTAATTTTATTGAATTCAGAACAACACCCACTGAAGGAATTATTGCTTCAAATATGTCTCCCACAATGCTAGAAGTTCATTCACTCTTGTGTCTTGTTTAAATTTAAGAATATTTGGGAAACTTACTTAAGTCTTCCAGTTGGTACATTTTCAGAAAGACTATTCCTAAATAACATGTGCAATACCATCCGCTAGAAGGCGATAATAAGCATTTTCCCCACAAATATAGTAGCCACCATGCACTGGTGGATCCTGCCAATTCAACATAAAGCTCCATTTACTCCCAAACAAAAACACATTTCTACATTCACTCGTTCCCTCATATACTCTATCTACGTAAGACTGCAGCCTGTATATACAAAGCTTGCCTACATGTAATGTATCTAATGTCAGCTTCCCTTGTTTAGGAATGTCAGTATATGCATGATCAGTTCCAGGACTTCGCAAAACTAATCCCTTATCTATTTTAGCTTTAATTGCTCTTCTCCTATCCTCTGTGTTATCTAGAAATTTCTTCTCTACAGGTGTAAGTAAAGAGGTGAGATTTTGCGGTGCGCGAACGCAGTCCCAAAGGTTAATGTGGGTTCAAGGAAACCCTTTACTATCTCTATGTTGTGATCCCTAGCTATCTTACTAAGATCTTTAATAATAGGCACAAAAGAAAACACAATATCTAAATTTGAATACAAATATTGAATATATTCTTGGTTATAGAACCGTGTTAGTAAAAGACTACATTTTATAGCATAAGAAAGCAGTAAACTATGATATGCAATTCACTCCTCAATAGAGGCTGGAATCTGCGTACAGATATGACAATCTTTTGCATCCATTATATCAACATACTCATGCAATAAGCGATAGAAGACATTAGAAGAAAATTATTTCTCTTCGTGTAAGTATTTCTCATCTATTTTGAACCTATCCATTTCTGAAAGATCAGTAGTTGATTTTGAAGGAGTAACAGTTGTAGGTATAGCTATGGTTTGGTTGGCTCTATTTGAATCAAAGACATTCACACTCTCAAACAATAACAAACATATTATTGCACAAACAATTGCCAAACCAATACCCTTACATTTACAACAACTTTTCATAGTGTGTTGGTTACTAAAGTTTCCCATGGTCTGTAAAGAACCGAAAAGTAAAAGCAAAAACAATTATAACTATGCAGCAAACACAAAAAAAAAATTATAATAATCTTCAACTTGTAATCTTCAGTCTCCAAAATTCAAACCCTCCTAATTGTTGTTCTTTTTTTTTTCAAAAGTCCATTCAAAGTTTCAGGACCCTTTATCAAAGTTCAGTAGAAATTGTCAAATTCAGTTTAGCAGCTTGTCAAGTTAGGTTATCAAAGTTTATTCCAGGTACTATTTCAAAAAAGTTTTTTCACTTTCATTCATCCAAAATTCAATTTTCCCAACAAATGTTCATCAGTTTTTTTCACATACCAAAATATAAACCTGGAATGTCTCTGTCAAACCAGAAATTCAAAAGCTCTTCTTGCCATGCATGCAAGACCATAATATCTCTTATTGGCAACTCTTTTTCATTTCAATCTTCGACCACCATAAGTCTCTCCTTTACTTAGGTCTTCTTCTCCATTCTTCCCGAATTGGTGGTATTGCGTTGATCTTCCCTGCTTCTGAGCTTTTCTCTGGCCAGTTATCACCTTTTAGTGGCTTTTTCGACAATACTCTTTGTCAGAATTTAACTTGAACTTTTCTCTTTTGACGTTCCCACAACTGGTTCATGAGGAATCAAACATTTTTGGCTTAGTTCTGTCTCAACTCCTTCTCCACTGGGGTCAGTCACTTGTTCAGTCTCATTTATCAGACCATCTGCTTCTGAGAACACCCTCCTCTGACTGGTACTCTATCTTGGTCTCCTTGGACCTGATATTTCACTATTTCATTTGAGGATGGTTCACCCTCGTCTTCCAGGATACTTTACACTTCATCTGACACAGAAGTGGGTAATTCGACTGGAGCTATTCCAGGTGCAGCCTCCAGCTCTTCTCTTTCTTTTTCTTGACCTGAAATATGCTTAGGTGCAGGTAATCTTAACAGATCTTCTTCTTGCTCTGTTGGATTGTTCACTTTCCAAGTATAACTTGCATGTATTCAGTTCACAAGTCCTTCACACTTCACAGCTGTAGTGGTGATTATTATCACCTTGTAGGGTCCTTTCCACCTTGGCTCCAAGCACAATTTCTTCACGTGCTTATGAATAACGACCCAATCACCAGATTTCAAATTGTGTACTTGACCTTGAGACGATTGAAGTGTGGTAGCTTCCACCTGATGAGAGAAATATCGCACCACATCAGCTAGACCTTTGCAGTAGTCTAACAACATATCATCTGTTATGTTCACAAGTACATTTGTAGGTACTGCTGGTAATCTCATAGCTCCACCCATGAGGATTTGATGGGGCGACAGTCCTGTTTTCTTGTCAGTAGTGCTTCTCTTAGACATTAGAACCAACGGCAATGCATCTGGCCATTTCAAATTCGTTGATGCACACGTTATCGCCAATCTCAAATTAAAAGTGCCATTCATCTGTTCTACAAGTCCTGATGCTTCTGGGCGAAAACTACAATGGAGTTTCTGCTCAATGTTTAAAGCTTCCCCTATCTGATTCCAAAGAGACTAGGAAACCGAACCATGGCATTAACTCTCTAAGCAATAACTTCGCTACTGTAAGGCTGTAATTTCTCCTTGTAGGATAAGCTTCAATCCAGTGACTGAAAATGCACACAATCACCAACACATACTTCAAACCAGCACATGCAGGCATCTCAAGTAAATCCATTTGCATTCTGCTAAATGGTCCTCCTGCCATGCCAGTGTGTCCAAATTGACCACTGTCCCTTTGCAAAAGTTCATCTGTGGACAAATAGTGCATCTATGGCAAATTGCTTTGGCAACCTGTCTAAATTTTGGATTGAACCAATGCTGCTTGAAAGTGTGAACCATCACATCTCTCCCTGTGTGATCTCAACTGTGGTAGTATCTAACCATTTGTGTCAGTATACTGTTTGGCAGAACTACTTTCCCTTCTCCTGTCAACCAGATATCATCATACCTTTGAACACATTTTAACTTCAGCCATTCTTTGCGTTCCTCTTTAGGGACATTGTCTTGAATAGCTTTTAGCTCTTCCAATGTATCAACAAATTGCATAATAAAATTCGCATAGACGTCATCATTTTCAGGTAACAATTCCCAATTTCCTTTGAAGGAAATACCGTTCAATGCGCAAAACTTTGCTACTTGATCTGCCAATGCATTTCCCAGGGACACATAGGCCCTCCTTATGACATTGGTGGTAAGTCCCACTTACCGCCATGCGACTGCCGCCAACATACCGCCACCACAGCAGTTTACCGCTACCCATATTATGACACACACATAGCAATCCGTCACTATACAGACACACACACAAGTCTGCCAGCCGAAAGGTCAGTGATAAACTGGCGGTAGCAAAACCCACACTGTTACACCAACAGAACTACGCCCACAGCATTATGACCCACGAATCACTGTGGCAGACATTCAGTTACGCTAACCCATTGGTGCTACATACCACCACACTCAAAATACACACACACATACAAAACAACACTACATTGGACAATTCGAATAACAAACACCTGACACACATACACACACCACACCCACACACCTACACCACTATAAAACACACACCCACATTACCCACAACCCCTTACAACTCAAGAAAATTGACGACTGAGGGAGAGACACACCAAGAGCACCCACAGAACCAGAGCCACAGAACACCATCACCCATACACCATCCAGGCACCTCACAGCACACACCCCAACACATCACCCCACACATCCTCACACATACTACTCACACTACACCCATGGCACCACAAAGACACCCCAGGTTCTCAGAGGAGGAGCTAAGGGTCATGGTGGAGGAAATCATCCAAGTAGAGGCACAGCTATTCGGATCACAGGTGCAGTGGAATCCATTGCTAGGAAGATGGAGCTATGGTAGAGGATGGTGGGCAGAGTCAACCCTGTGGGACAGCACCCCAGAACAAGGGATGACATCAGGAAGAGGTGGAACGACCTACGGGGGAAGGTGCGTTCTGTGGTAGCAAGATACCAGATAGCAGTACAGAGGACTGGCGGTGGACCCCCACCTCCTCCACCACAACTAACAACATGGGAGGAGCAAGTCTTGGCAATCATTCATCCTGAGGGCCTGGCAGGAGTAGCAGGAGGACTGGATTCTGGTAAGTCAACTCACTATTACTATCACCCCCTACCTGCATGCCATCACAAACCCCCACCCCTACACTCACCCCCATCACTCCACCACCTCACATACACCCCTCCAACACAACCCACCCCTCCCACTACTAAGCCCTGCATGCAACACCAATGCATTGAGACCCATTGCAGACCTGCATGGACACCCATCACCAAAGCATGCACACTAGAGACAATCACCTATCCAACCAAATCACCACTCACACAAGCCTAAGCTGCCAGGGCAATCACAACCATACAGGGCAACACACCCATGCACAGGATGTCACACGCAGAAACAATAACACTGCATTTACATCCCCACAGGTCCCCCACACAACATCACTGGAGAGGAGGTGCCAGCAACATCCAGTCCCCCCATAGAAGAGGCCCACAGCTATGACAGCAGCTCTGCACGTCTGGATCAGGATGACCAACCTGACCCATCAGGGACTGCCGGACAGTTGGTTACCCAGGCACAGTTCCATAGCACCACAGAGTCTCCCCCTCAAGAAACACCACCACAGCACCCACCCAGCGAGCCCATACTCCTGTCCCCAGGACGCGTAAATCAGCAGTGTGTCCACCACTACAGGGACCCCAGGCAACGCCAAAAACACAGGACGATCAGGGACCTGGGGTCAGCGGCAGTGGGCACACGGCTCAGGGGACTGAGGAACAGGACAACAGGGAATCTGGGAGGACTGCTGTGCAACAGGGGGGTGGACAGGCCCAGGGAACCAACTCTCCACAAGGCACTCACCAACATCCTGGGAGCATACCACCATTCCCAGGAGACGATGGGCCAGATACTGGCCAAGTTGCAGGAGACCCAGTGGCTGCAGGAGGGACAGTACCTTGGGATCAGGGAGGACCTGAGGGACATCCACACCACCCTGGTCACCATTCCAGGGTTGCTGGAAGACATGACCAACAACATGAGGGAGGCAGTGGCCCCTAACACTAGCCAAAACGATGAACAGCCTTCCGCCTCCGCTGCCGCTAGTGGACAGGAGGCACCCCCCACAGGTACAACAGGCCACCAGCACCCCTCCCCCTGCAGAAGAAGAACCACCCCGCAAACGGTCCCTGCGATCCAGGCAAAAGCCAGAGAACATTGCCAAGACCCCCGCCAAGAAATAAGACTTTCCTGAATGTCACCCTTGTGTCCCACTCAGTCACCCTGTCTACCTTGAACTGTCATTACTCCACTTCCAATGCCTCCTTGGACAATGCACCTGCGGTACCAATAGATTGTACTCTACCCTGGACTTTCCTCTGTCATCACCTCAGCCCATTGCACTACCCCCTTTACTTCATAGCACTTAAATAAACAATCTTTGAAAAAAATACAAGTATGGAGTATGTCAAATGACTTAAGTATGTATTCGTTTAACAAGGTTTAAACATTGCAATTCAACTGTACAGTAATGTATACATAGGAAAGACCTGTAGTTGGCTGCAGTGAACACGCCAGGAGCGATAGTGGGGGCACCAACATCTGCAAAAAGAGTTGCCAAAGGGTACAGTGCCAGCGACAATGTCAAACACAAAACTGTTAATGAAATGTGAAGTTACGTCTTACCTGTGTGTCATTGGAAGTATTGATGTATCACAGCAGTTATGTTGTCCTTATCCTCTGCCTTCTCATCTTCACTGTCCACAGGGTCCACTGCTGCCACACGGCCATCTCCAGCCTCCTCCTTCTGCAAAAAAGGCACATGGCGTCTCAATGCAAGGTTGTGCAACATGCAGCATGCCACAATTATCTGGCAGACCTTCTTGGGTGAGAAGCACAGGGATCCACCTGTTGGTTGAAAGCACCAAAACCTGGCTTTCAGGAGGCCGAAGGTTCGTTCTATTATCCTTCTTGTTCACCCATATGCCTCATTGTAACATTCCTCTGCCCTTGTCCTGGCATTCCTCACAGCGGTCAGTAGCCATGAGAGGTTATGGTAACCAGAGTCACCTGCAAATTTCGAGGGACAACTTTTAGCCACACACTATGCCATATGGCCCACACCATACCCATACACCAACATATACTAGGTGGGAACCAGGGCTCACCTATTAGCCATACCCTGTGCCTCTGGAATTGGGCCATCACATGTCGGATGCTGCTATTCCTCAGGATAAAGGCATCATGCACCGAGCCTGGATACTTAGCATTGACATGGGAGATGTACTGATTCGCCAAACAGACCATCTGCACATTCATTGAGTGAAAACATTTACGATTTCTGAAGATCTGTTGATTATGGCGGGGGACAAATGCAGTATGTGTATCAATATCAATCAATATCAATATCACTTGCCCCAATGATGTTGGGGACAGGTCCCATTGCATTGAAGTCAGCCTTAACTGTGGCCAGATCCTCTACTTGGGGGAAGACAATGTAGCTGTACATGTGTTTAATCAGGGCTGACAGCACTCTGGTGAGCACTATTGAGAACATTGGCTGTGACATTCCTGCTGCCAAGCCCACTGTCACTTGGAAAGAACCAGTTGCCAAGAAATGGAGCACAGATAGCACTTGCACAAGAGGGGAGATCTCAGTGGGGTGACGGATAGCAGATATCAGCTCAGGCTCCAGTTGGGCACACAGATCTGTGATTGTGGCCCTGTCAAGTCTGCAGGTGAGTATAATGTGCCTGTCCTCCATTGTTGCCAAGTCCACCAGGGGTCTTTACACAGGGGGGATGTCTCCATCTCCTATTCATCCACAGCGGTTGCAATCTATGGGGCAAAAGAGTGAGGAGCCGGTCATAATCTGTACATTGTAGCCACTACAGTTCAATGCTTGATGTGATTTATCAATGTATTAGTGGCATACATCTGGAATGTACAATTGTGATCTGTGATGCAGTTAAGATCCATGGGCTACCCTCTCCCCTGAAACGGCGTCCGCCTGTCCTATATGGAGGGACAGGTGGAAGTGAGGTAATTCCGCTGACGTTGTGCTCCGTTGCGGGAGGCAGTAGGGAACCGCCCTGCAACTCCTCATTGGTTATAATTGGGCCCTATGGTTTACAGTGGCCAATGGTGACGTACGCCCGCGGTAACGGTATGCACTGCTGCGGACATGACCGCCATTTTCTATCTGTTTACTCACTTGCTACCTGACATTCAACAGGAGAGGACCTACACTGCATGTGCTGCTGTGACCTGTGTCTGGAACATACCATGGCCCATGTGACTGGGGAAAGGGCCCCTACCTTCACCTCAGTGGAGTTGGAGCGACTGGCGGATGGGGTCCTACCCCAGTACGGACTGCTGTATGGGCCTCCAGACCAACAGGTGAGTACACTGTGAGCACGATGCATGAAGTGGTGTGTGTGAAGGCCTCATGTAGGGTGGGTTGGTGGATGGGCCCTGGCAAACATGCAGCATGCATGCTGGGCCATGTCTGTGCGTAAGGGAATGGAAGGGCTATGGTTGGCCATGAGTGTAACAGGCAGGACGGTCTAACTAATACCTTTCCCTGTGTATATTTCCTCTGCAGGTCAGCAACCAAGAACCAGTGGTGTTGTTCCATCTGCCGGCTGAGGTTCCCCCCTTCCCAGTCCCCCTGATGTGCCATCACAAAGGACGTGCGGACCCTGGGGGTCTATGGCAGGCGGAGGACATGAGACGCTGGGAACTGAAGTTGGCGGAGGCCCGGCTGGGGATGGCCTCCCAATGAGGAAGGGGTGCTTGTCAAACCCTGACCCCTCCTGATGGCCCGCATACTGGGAGTGGCCTATCTGAAGCTGGATGGGCGTTTGGGGGCATCACAGCAGCAACAAGGGGGTGAGTTCAGTGCCCACCATTACTACTAACCTCTGGTGGGGAGGTATCCAGGTGGGGGATGTGTGTCTGTGGGTGCCCCTAGGCCAGGGCTGACATTGCAGTGTTGGTCCCAGGTGGGGCCGGGTTCTGAAGTCATATTCCTCCAACCTAGCTGGTAGCCATCCAACACTGGGCTGGGGTGTGTGGGTCCCAGGTATGCTGCAGTGGGTGGTATGTGTCCCTCCCCATGCTCTGGTGACTAGCATTCTTAATGGTAGTGGCATGCATAGTGCGTAGGGCTGTTCCCTGTGTGTGAGGGTGCTGTGTATGCCAACTGTAGTGTTGGTGCAGCTATTGACCAAGTGTATCCTTTGTCTCTCTCCCCACCTTTCTCGTTTTGTCATCATGTCCTAATGTGCATTAGAATCATCTGGCAGAGGAGCAGAGGCACTGGCGACAGAGGGAGCTGTATCCCACAGGGCCCAGGAGGCAGGGTCCACGGACGGTGAGGGCACCAGTGGGACGGAGGGTGAGGGGAGCACCACAGCGGGGACTGAAGGGGACAGTTCGGACACGGATACCTCTTCCGATGGAAGCTCCCAGGTGGTGTTGGACACCTCTGTGCCCACCCCGTCTACAGGTACATCGGCCACCCCCCGTACCAGCACCGCCCTCTCAGCAGGCCCTCAGCGAGTAGCCCGTGCCTGCTCACCCAGGAGAGTGGGCATCTCCTTCGCCCCAGGCACTTCAGGCCCTACCCCAGTTAGCCCTGCTGCCCTGAGTGAGGAGGCTATTGACCTCCTACGATCCATCTCTGTTGGGCAGTCAGCCATTGTGAATGCCATCCAGGGGCTGGCAGCCCAAATGCAAAAGTCCAATGGAGGGCATTCACAGTGGCTTGGCGGCCCAACAGAGATCAATCCAGGCTCTGGCCTCCTCTCTGATGGCAGCCATTGTCCCTGTTTCCACCCTTCCCCCTGCAACTTCCTCTTCCCAATCTCATTCCCCTCAACCCCAACCTATCCCAAGCACACAGGCAGATGAGCATGCACACAGGACAGCACACAAGAGTAGCACAGGCAAACACAAGCACCACACTTCATCCCACAGACACTCACACAAACACCAACCAGATGCAGACATATCAACATCCACCGCCTCCACTGTGTCCCCCTCCCCCTCGTTCTCCACCTCCCTCCCAGTTGCATCTACACTCACACCTGCATGCACTACATCGTCATCCACTACCCCCATCACCACCACACCTATCAGAACACACACCTCACTGGCAGTCACCACCACAACATCCATGCACACATCTCCTGTGTCCTCTCCCACTGTGTCTGTGTCTCCTCCCAAGGTACACAAACGCAAGCACTCAGACACCCAGCAGCTATCCACCTCACAATAGCATCCAGCCCATGCACCTGCACCAAAACCCAGCAGACAGACACCTCGTACAACCACTCGCTCTTTCTCCACTCCCAGACCTTCTCCCTCTTCCCGCCCCTATGTCCCTAAGAAGCTTTTCCTCTCCACCATTGACCTCTTCCCTAACCCCCCGTCCGTCACGTCAGGCCAGGGTGTGCAACCCAGGCAAGTACCTCAGCCACCCAGTCCACGGGCTCTGTAGTGTCCACAGCAACTCATGGTGAGAAGGGATCCCGGGAACCAGGCAGCCACACGGAAAGAGTGTCTGCCCCAAGTGCTGCCAGGAAGGTAAAGGTGCCACCCCTAGCTGCTAATGTGAAGGTAAAGGTGCCACCCCCAGCTGCTACTGTGAAGGTAAAGGTGCCACCCCAGCCGCTACCATGCAGTTAAAGGTGCCACCCTCAGCTGCTGCCAAGAGGAGCAAAGAGACACCCCAGCTGCTGCCAAGAGGAGCAAGGAGCCATCCCCAGTTGCTGCCAAGAGGGACAAGGAGCCATCCCCAGCTGCTGCCAGGAAGGGCAAGGGCCCTGCACCCGCAGGAAGTAAGGACAAGGAGCCTGGTGCTGGGACTCAGTTGGAGCCCCCACCACCAACCATGGTGGTTTAGCCATCAAGGCTGCAGGGGATGGGCAGGAGCTTCCCGCCCCCCACCACCACCAGTTGCACCAGCACCACCACCAGCAGTGGGCAGCCGTCCGAGGCTGCAGGGGATTGGCTGGAGCCCTCTCCCACACCACCAGCAGCAGCACCAGCACCACCACCAGCAGTGGGCAGCCGTCCGAGGCTGAAGGGGTTGGGTAGGAGCTCCCCCCCTTCAGGAGCAGCAGCACCATCACCAGCAGTGGGCAGACGTCCGAGGCTGCAGAAGATGGGCTGGAGCTCCAACCCCACCAGCAGCAGCAGCACCATCACCAGCAGTGGGCAGCCACGAAAGGCTGAAGGAGATGGGCTGGAGCCCCCCCCACCACCAGCACCACCACCAGCAGTGGGCAGCCATCCGAGGCTGCAGGAGATGGCAGGAGCTTCCCCCCCACCAGCAGCAGCAGCACCACCACCAGCAGTGGGCAGCCATCTGAGGCTGCAGGGGATGGGCAGGAGCTCCCCCAGCAGCTGCAGCACCACCACCAGCAGTGGGCAGCCGTCCGAGGCTGCAGGGGATGGGCAGGAGCTTCCCCCTACCACCACCAGCAGCAGCAGCACCACCACCAGCATTGGGCAGACATCCGAGGCTGCAGGGGATGGGCAGGAGCTTCCCCCTCCACCAGCAGCAGCACCACCACCTCCAGCAATCGTCCGAGGCTGCAGGGGATGGGCAGGAGCTTCCACCCCCCACCACCATCAGGAGAACCACCACCAGCAGTGGGCAGCCATCCGAGGCTGCAGAGGATGGGCAGGAGCTTCCCCCTACAACCAGCGGCAACATCACCATCAAAACCACTGAGCAGCCGTCACCGCCGGCAGACAGTGTGTAGTCCTGTGTCCATGGGCTGTTGTGCGGTCTGCCCCTGCAAATCCTCTGGGATTGACACCCATCTGAGAGACTGTGACCTTGCACTCCCCAAGACCTGCATCACAGGGCACGATGCCCCCTCCAGAACCAGTGCAGAAGCCATCCACTCATCCCATCCTCCCCACGATCAGATGCACAGGGCACGAAGGCCCCTCAAAACAAGTGGAGAAGCCATCCACTCACCCCATCCTCCCCAGGATCAGAAGCACAGGGCACAATGCCCCCTCCAGAACCAGTTGAGAAGCCATCCACTCACTCCATCCTCCCCAGGATCAGAAGCACAGGGCATGATGCCCCTCCAGAGCATGTGGGCATGTAACCCACTTGAGAGACTGTGGCCTATCACTCCCCAGGACCAAGCACAGGGCATGTTGCCCCCTCCAGAGCCAGTGGGCAAGTCACCCACTTGAGAGACTGTGGCCTATCACTCCCCAGGACAGAGCACAGAGCATGTTGCCCCCTCCAGACCCAGTGGGCAAGTCACCCACTTGTGAAACTGTGGCCTTGCACTCCCGGGACAGCGCACAGGGCATGTTGCCCCTCCAGGACCAGTGGTGTTGTTCCATTTCCAGGCTGAGGTGCCCCCCGTTCCCTGTCCCCCTGAGGTGCCTGTCTGTTTTCGAACTGATGCCCCTGCAGTGTTCTCTCCGAGTTGCTGCAGGAGACAAGTTGGGCCTTGGACTTTGTGATGTGGCCCTGTGGCCCACGAACATTGAGGACTGTGCATTGTCCGTTGCTTTGTAAATATGTATATAATTTTAGATTGGATGCACGTATTACTACTTTATTTATCTTATTACACTCACTTTTATCTATTCGTGTTGTCCTTGAATTATTCCTGAGGGGTATAGGGTAAATATGTTATGCTAGTGCATCTGCTTTTGTGTATGGTTTTGGGGGTGGGGGTGTTGCGTGTTGTTTGTGTGTGTGTGTCACTCTCTTTTTCCTCCCCCCTCCCCTGTGTGCTAGGCGGCTGTATTCACTGCGTCCGTCTTCTCCGTCATTGGTGTTCGTGGTGGAGCAGAACGTAGAACAGCATTGGGTAGATATGCAGTTCAGGCTCCATGGCGACGTGATTCTTCCCTGAGTCTCCAAAGGGGAGTCGTGTCCCTTCTGTGCAGTGTTTCTGCCAGGCTTTTGATGTCTTTGGTACCACCCCAGAAAAGGTGGCAGTTTCCTGTCTCATAATACAGTGGGCAGAACATTGACTTCCGTCTGGCTGTAGGTGGCTACCGATTCCGCCCTGGCGGTCGGTGTGTTAAAGTGGATGTCTGTCTGAGCTCTTTCTGCCATGGTCAAAGATTTGACGGTATTTACCACCAGCCTGTTGGCCGTATTACTGCCACTTTATCACCGACTGCCAGGGTTGTAATGAGGGCCTTAATTTTTCTAACCATTTTGTTAATTGCTGTGCAGTCAGATTTTGTAATGAAATATTACCAGATTGTACACTCAGTAACTGCTGTTGCATTGGGCTCACACATTGAGGTTTTACATTTTTTAACTCAGGACCATTACCTAATCCAGGTGTTTCAGAATTTATAATTGGAGTTAAATCTAATAATGACCTTGATCTATTTGGAGTCTGTCTTATAGGTGACATTAACCTAATTTCTTCATTCTGATTTTGAACTCTTAGATTCCCTGTACTCATTTTACCCTGACCATTTAAATGCACAAGTGGACCAAATGTAATTGGTACTGAAATTGCATCTGGCTCCTGGTTTCTACATTTTGAGAATTCTCTACTCCTGCATTCTCCATTCGAGGCAGTAACATTGGAGTGGGCTCTCTCTGAATCAATCTCAGCTCCTATAAATTCTGACCTGAAGATAGTACTAAATTAGTAGTAGTGTTCACTGTCGGAACATCTGGATAAATCTCAGGAATATTAGTCTCTGGCAGCTGTCTATTGTCAGTTGACTCATTGAAGCTACTCTGCATTGGTATTTGCTCTAAAGGACTAGTCTGTATTAAACTCTGATTCACATAAGGATTAACCTGTACGGAACTCTCAGTTGTGTTATGGTTACTCTGTACTGGACTCTGTGTCACCGCAACTAGTATTGGTGCAGCGGGATTTGTACCTGTAGTACTCGAACCTTCTTGAACACACGGTAACAGATGATTTAAAAAAATCTGTGTAATAATCTCATTGTCGTCCGATTCCTCATCATTCATCAGAAACCTTTTAGGCTCTTTTGATGTCTGCTCTTTGACTGCTGAAGATGAACTCTTTTTTGATTTCTTTGAAACCTTCTCACTACTTTCAGTCACTGCAGAAAACAATCCAACACCTTGTAAGGTATCAAGTGTCCACTGACTCTGCTCACTGTCCCATCTAGCTTCCGCTAGTGACTTCTCTGCTCTTCTCATTTTTCTCTTGAATTTCAATAATTGTTGCTGTCTAGCTACTAGCTCCCAAATCGCTATGCTTCAAACTGAGCTGGTCTTGGTGGAGGACTTAGACCATACATCACCAGTCTCAAATTTTCCACAATTCTCAAATAAAATGTACCATTTTCAGGAAACGCTTAACAACCTTCCCTCTTTGTAATCTTAACCCAATGTTTTAACCAAAGACATGCCCTGGTACCTTTCTCCTCAATTACAGTATATGCCAGAGTACCTTCTGGTGGACAAATTTCTCCTTGCCTAGCCGGAATATATTCATCTCCTCTAACTGCACTTTTTAAAGCTTTGAAAAACTTAATTTTTACAAATTTATTTCAGAAGAGTCAATAGTCAGGAAGTGACTACATTCCCACAATCCTCTTCGTCTCCCTTCTCGTCCAATTGTGCTTCACGGTTGTCCACCAATCCGTGCGTGACCCTTCTCACTAACCAACCTATCCCAGCACAGCACAAAAATGATGTCACACACACAAAGGGAGTCATTCTGACCGCCAGGGTCGCGAATGACGGAAGCACCGCCAACAGGCTGGCGGTGCTTCCAAGCCCATTCTGACCGCGGCGGTAAAGCCGCGGTCAGAAAACCGGGGCCGGCGGCTTCCTGCCGTTTTACCCCTGGTTGGGCGAATACGCCAGGGCAGCGCTGCAAGCAGCGCTGCCCTGAGGATTCTGACCCCCTTCCCGCCAGCCTGTTTCTGGCGGTTTTCACCGCCAGGAAGAGGCTGGCGGGAACGGGTGTCCTGCCCATGCCACTGGCATGGGCAGTGCAGGGGCCCCCTAACAGGGCCCCATGAAGCTTTTCACTGTCTGCTTAGCAGACAGTGAAAAGCGCGACGGGTGCAACTGCACCCGTCGCACGCCCGCAACACCGCCGGCTCCATTCGGAGCCGCCTTCGGTGTTGCAGGCCTCCTTCCCGCTGGGCCGGCGGGCGCTAACCATGTTAGCGCCCGCCGGCCCAGCGGGAAGGTTGAAATGCCGGCAGCGGTCTTTTGACCGCGTAGTGGGCAAATGGCGGTTCCCGCCTGGCGGGCGGCAACCGCCACCCGCCAGAG
Organism: Pleurodeles waltl; assembly: GCF_031143425.1. Lineage (NCBI taxonomy): Eukaryota > Metazoa > Chordata > Amphibia > Caudata > Salamandridae > Pleurodeles > Pleurodeles waltl. Next base: position 1,449,122,318 of record NC_090445.1, read on the forward strand.
TCGGAATGACCGCCAAAGTCTTGCAGCTGGTCCTCCTAGACTGAAAAACACTCGGACCTAATGCAATATTTATCGTGAACACTTCTTCAAAACCAATACTAAAACAAATGTGTCTATTTACTATAGGGAGGGTACTACAATCGCTTCAGGAACCTTACGAATTTCACTGATGGCTTTTCGCTCTTGCAGCTATTTTTCTTTCTCAGTTCCCCAGATTCGCAAGCAAAATTCAACCTCCAAATTGCACTCTCAACTGATCAATGGATACTGTTCTGGTGCACATAGAACTCGCCAAATCTCAGTCGAAAATTCCAAACATTCAATTCAATTTAACTTGAAAACTCGATTTACCGACCAGGCCCGATTGGTCTACAGAATGGACAAATCCTAACAAAAATCAAGTGTCTACATACACATTTAATATACTCTGGAGTCTTAGACCTAGTCTGTGAGGTCTGTCATACCAACAACCACATGGCCAATATTTCCGAGCACCAAGCGCCGCACACATGTGAAGTTCGCTGACTTCCCTACTCTCACACTTTAGAGTACGACAACTCTTTCTCTAACATTATCTTTTTCTTCTGGAGTACGTCAACTCCCTAAAATCTCACAAACAATTCAGTCAACTGCAAATTAGCGAAAGCTTGTGCAAGCGCATATTCTATCTCACTCAGTCTAACAAAAAACGCTGAGAACATTCCCTATCAACCTAGGAAAACTCCAAGAACCGGAGGAAGTCACTTTGGGAATTTAGCAATTCATTTCATCAAAATTGAACAGGATCTTCAAAAGCAATAATCAAAATACATCAATTAAATTTGTCTACTTATGACGCAACGATGATGTCATTTAAAGAAGTACTAACCAAACTCTGCTATAAAACAGCTAAAGCAGAAAATCCAAACTATTTAGTCATAACAGACCAATTAGCGGACTTCACACTCCAGGCCGATGAACCAGACGAAACCTGCTTTAAAGAAAACGTCACTAGAAATACACCATAGACAATGTATATTAAACATATTATAATAAATTAGTACCTCAACAACCACAGCAGTTTATTAAGAAGTTAAAGATTTATTTCCCTTTATTAACAATGCTACAGTCAGGAAAATCACTCTCAACCTCAAATGATACATATATAGAAACAACAATGGCTGATTTAGTCTGCGCATTAATCTAAGTTTAATCAATGCAAATAAATACAATATCTCGATGGTTATTACACAATACCATAGCAATAGAATCTAAGCAAGAGAAATTGTATACATTGAAATAACAAAGAAAGGAAAATCAATAACCATTCAGGAGTATTAAAATAACACCTCCCTAACTACTGATTAGCATCAACATGTTGGACTTCATGTAAAAGATTTTAGTAACATAAACTTAGAAAACATCTAGCTAGGGAACTATCAAAAATAGCAGCAGTGTTATGATTTCAGCAGTTGGTACCTGAAAAACAAAAGACAAATAACAATACGCATTTCATACATTTATGCAATCACTAAGGTTTTCAGCAACAGCGTCTACTTCCTCTGGGGGACAGCAACATCAGACATCAGGATCGAAGCAGGAAAAAAGTGAGGGACATGGTTTAGAATTTGGACTTTAAAATTACTAAACCATCAAAGCATTTATTCAGTAATGAACAGGCAAAGTAAACTTCAGAAAATAATAAAAACCAACATTGTCAGTAGACTAACTGGCAAAGTACATAATGTCAAAGTGACAGATTATAAGAAAGTAGAATCACTGGCACTCAGGATAAACGCCAGATCATGAACCGAGAATTAATTACCATAATTAATGGTTACTGAACATTAAATTAAACCTGTTAAACACACTGATTGGTCCAGGGAAATATGGTGAGAAAATTGTGTCCAATCACAACACTAACAAATACCAAAATTATATAAAATGTTAACTCTAAGCCTTTCTATTTGCTGTTATTCCATTGACGAAACTGAAACTAATACATTTAGAACTTGTCTTATTTCTTCTTCTGTTTCATCTGTAAACTCTTTGTTCTATGATTCCAACTACGTTGACACGGGATAATAATTACAAAATATGGAAACATTTCTCCTCACACCATTCTCTCCTCGAGGCAAAGGACATAGGTTAGAAACATAACTACAAGCAAAATATACGAATAAAGTGAATGAAGTCAGTCAGGCCATGAAAATGCAGCTAGGAAACAGAACACACTAGAAACATTTCATATAGGTAACATTTCACAGCAACCTTGCATCCGCTTCTGCTTTAGCCCAACAAAGGCCACTAAATACCCAGTTAATTCTGACATTTATTTTAGCAAAAGAAACACACTCTTTTGAAAAGACAGAATAATTTCATCAGCTTAAGTTAGGAATGGAAAACAAAATATAGGCCCTACATTTGGTGGTGGCCATTAAGTTGAAAACAATTCTCGAGTTAGCATAAGAATGAATACACAATGATTTATATCATGATAATCAAATCTACCATCATGGTTCCCTGTTTAAACTTGTCACAATCAAATTAAATGTCATGATCTGCAGAAATTCCATCAATATTTTATATAATTCTGTAGAGTGTGATGAGGTAATGTGGACAGCTTTCCACATCTTTGAATATTGTACATATATCTTTTATATGAAATATTGAGACATTGCAGCACATCACAAAGCACACCCAATAAAGAAATATTTTGTTATTTGATATTACATAAAACGGCAGAGGTGTCACTGGACTTATTATAAGTTGAAGGGTAAAACGTGTCTTTTGCTTCCTTTTTTTGAAAATAGTTTAGTTTCTTTTGGAAGCGCTTTGAGGAGACTTGTTTTAGGGCAATTAGATAAAATGAGTGGAACCCGCCAAAAACGTTTGGAAGCTGACAAAAGTCTTTTCAATTAAACAGATGAACCGTCCCTGGGCAATTTGGGAACCTTGACCCAAGGTGATGAAATTGTGATTAGGACAATTAAGCAACAATTGACACTCTATGAGAAATTATCCAAGAAGGAAATCAACAGATGTTGGGAAGTGATGTCATTGGAGAATTACATTGAAGTAGGAAGGGTCCCACGTGGTTTCAGGATACTTATCACTCCTACGTATCAGAACCCTAAGCAGAAACGTGGTTGTAGAAATGGTCCAAATTGATGGCAGATACATTTAAGACAATTATGAGTCTTTTGGTGAAATATGCTTCCTTGGAATTAGATCAGGTCATAGAAGAGATAGCTAAAATCAAGGAGATTTTGGATAAAGATCCTGAACAAAAGGTAATAAATAACTTTTTGAGCCAAATGGAGAAAAGATTGGAGAAATATGAGGAGGAAATAAAACAAAGGAAGAGACGAAAGTTCTTAAGGGACAGACAGGATTATACCTAGGGAAGAATTTTGACATTTGGGCCAAGATTTGATGAGGCTATCAAGCAATATAAACAGGTGGGCTTATTGAGGAAGCAAGAATTTGTAATATCGGAATCAAGTTCTGAGAATTATTCATCAGATTATAAAGATACCCAGATAACAACTTGCAAGGATCCTGTTCCCTTAACATTGTTGGAGGAATATTGTTTTTTACAGAGAAATCAGACTGCACGGGCAGACCACCAAGACAAAGAGGAGGAAACAGCATAGGAGAAAAAGGGTACGAAGATGAAATTGGAACAGCCAAAGATTCAATACCTCGAGGGAGATTTACAAGACAAGCAAAGAGAAAATGAAGGGTGATGGCTCCCTTACAGTGATTAACCTTTCTGAACATCACTTAACTGCAGTGGAACAATCTTTATTGGAACTTGGTTTATCCATTTGTCCCACAGCCGACTTGGATTTTTGTAGAACTAGAATTGATTTATTCCTCTTTGTACTTAAATTAAAATTAAGAAAGTTATTCTTACAACAAGAAAACAAGAAAAGACTTGATGATTCTGTCACTACCTCCAATGTATCTGACTCTACATCTACTGAGTTGTGTTTAAGTGATATAGAGGGGTATTAGCTCTGGCTGAATTGATGGAAGTTGAAACTACTGGTATGAGTGAGCAAGAGTTTCTAGAATCGTTGGATTTAGAACTGAACAGACTAGAAATTACTCCATTTAGACTAAAATCTAATTTCAATCTATCTTTCACCCATGACTCAATTGATTCTTTTCATGAGGTCACTATTTGTGATCTTTTTGAGATTTGGCGTAAGGCCAAAAACAGTGATCATGTGTCCAATCTTAATAATGAATAGAAAAAGGCATTAAAACCCTCATAGAGGACCGGAATATTGTCATCAAACCTTCAGGTAAAGGTGGAAATGTTGTTCTATGAGATGTTAAGAAATATTGCAATGAAGCAGTGTGACAATTGGATAATACAGGAAATTATGAAAAAACATCCATTCAAAATTATAATAGGTCTATATGTCAATATCACACTAAATTGTTTGACTGGGGGGAAAGGGGGTTAGTTACCACAGAGGAATATCAGTTCCTTCTGGTTAAAAAACCTACTGTACCCTGTTTCTATATGTTACCAAAGGTGCATAAAGATGGTGACAATCCACCAGATAGACCTATTATCTCTGCAAATAACAGTCTTTTAGAGCGTACTTCCATGTATCTGGATTTTTTCCTTCTCCTATATGTGTTGGCCTTACCCTCCTATTATAGGGACAGTATGGATTTTATCTCTAAAATTGATGAGATTCCTTGGGAACCGCATTTTTTACTAGTCACCTTAGACTTAGAGTTCCTATATACTTGTATTGAGCTTGGTCTGGGAATCTAGGCTTGCAGATATTTTTTGTGATAGACCACTTAGTAAATACGATCACTTCATGATGGTATTGGAAATGTTGGAATTTTGGGACAGATGTAGGAAGTGTTTTGCATGGCGCAAACTGCGAAATTTGCAGTTTGCACCATGCAAAACGCGCATCGCGATGCACCTTCCCATTTTGCGAGTCGGTACTGACTTGCAAAATGGGAATGCGACTCGCAAATAGGAAGGGGTGTTCACCCATGTGAAGTGGGTGCTAACTCATTCGCAAAAGGGAAGGGGTCCCCATGGGACCCCTTCCCCTTTGTGAATGGCTCTCAAAATATTTTTGCAGAGCAGGCAGTGGTCCTATGGACCACTGCCTTTTCTGAAAAAATAAAACTAAATGTTTTCATTTTCCCGAGTGTATTGCAACTCGTTTTCCTTTAAGGAAAACGGGCTGCAATACAAAATAAAAACTGCTTTATTAAAAAAACAGTCACAGACATGGTGGTCTGATGTCTCCAGCAGGACGCCATCCCTGTGAGTGCAGGGAATCGCAAGGGGGTCGCAACGACCCACCTCATTAATATTAATGAGGTGTGTCTTTGCGACCCCCTTGCGATTCGCAGATGGTGTCAGGGACACCCTCCTGCATATGGGTTTGCGACTTGCAAATTGCGAGTCGCAATCCCAATTCTACCTACATCTGGCCACTTGTTTGAATAACAATTTCTTTATTTTTAAGGATATATGGTACTGTCAGTTGGTCGGGAATGTGATGAGAAGCTGCTTTGCTCCAAGTTATGCTGGGATCTTTATGGGTTGGTGGGAGGCTTCACAGGTGTGGGTGGAGGGAAATGAGGAATGGACCAGACATATTTCAATCTGGATTAGATACATAGATGACCATTTCATGATTTGGGAGGGTATGCAACAAGAATTGGATACATTTTTGGAACATATTTCCTGGAATACTTTAAATTTAAAATTTACCAGAAAGGTACATCCCACGAGAATGGAGTTTCTAGATGTGCTAGTAGAAGTAGAGGAAATGAGATTACAGACAAAGTTATACCGCAAGAGCACAGCGTGAAACAGTATTCTGCATGAAAACAGTCAACATTCTACCAATTTGAAGTGAAGTATCCCTTATGGTGACTTGCTTAGGACTAGGAGGAATTGTAGCCCCCTTAAAGCCTATAAAGAGGAGGAAGGCAGAATGATCAACAGGTTTAGAGCAAGAGGCTATCTGATTAAGGTTCTGTGGGTAGCCAGGGATAAAGTGGGGAAAACTACCAGGGGAATTCTTTTGACAAAAAGAAGCAGAGAAAAGGATGGCATACCGGAGATGAGAGTAATAACAACTTTCAGTCGAGAAAGTATAGCTATTAAGAAACTGGTGATGAAACACTGGCATATAGTTAAGCATGATTGTGTGATTGGGAAGACCCTTGCCCCTTGCCCCCAATTCACATATCATAAATCTAGGTCATTATGTGATATTTTAGTTCACAGCCATTTGGGGGGACAGGTTAAAAAGACTGGGTGGCTCAGTGGACAAAAAGGTTTTTTCAAATGTGGGAAGTGCAAGACATGTAAGAATAGTAAAAATGTGAAAACATATAGGACGGTCCTGGGGGAGAATAGAAGGATAAACAAATCTATCTCTTGTGGTTCAGACCATTGTATCTATGTCTTACAATGTTCGTGTGGATTACAATATGTTGGTAGCACTATTTGCCCTGTGAAAAAGAGAATTTTGGAGCACTATAGAGCGATCAAAAATCATGATGTTTCGTACCCTGTTGCCAGGCATTGGGCAAAAGCACATAATCAGGATGCTGATCATTTGGTATTCTTTGGCATTGATAGAATTGAAAAGACTATACATGGAGGAACTAGAGAAAGGCTTTTTAGAGTGAGGGAATCAGAATACATCAACTTACTTGGGAGTAAGTCGCCCGGAGGCCTGAATGAGGATGAGGAACTGCATGTACATGTTGGTTTGATGTTGCAGAATTGACAGAGCTGTTATTGTTTTCAGATTACAGTAGTTGATGTAGAGGATACAGCTATTTTTTGTCTTTGTTTTATTTTTCAGATGTATTTAGTATAAGTTTGTTATTATGAAAACGTCTCCATTCAGCGCTTCTATTAGACTGGATATTAGAATTGGAAAATTGTGTCTTTTTCTTATTTTTGACATTTATTTTTTACATTGGGTGGGGGTGGATATTTCAATTATGATGGCACTTTATATACACATATTTTATATATATTGTGAATATTAGTTATATTATGGTTTGCAAAAATTATACAAATTATGATTTATTTAATTTATATGGATGAATGTCCACTTGGCCATGAGATATTCACGATGTACATTATAATATACATTTTGATGGAATTTTTGCAGATCATGACATTTAATCTGATTGTGAAAAGTTTATAAAGGAAACTGTGATGGTAGATTTGATTATCCCTATATGTAATTGTAAACAGTCACATTATAATGACTTCATTAATTATTATTTACATTTTCACACCTCTGATAAATTTTGTTTATTGAAATTTATCTGATGACTTTGGGGAGAGCATGAAACAATGTATACATTTTTGTTCTCTTCTTTGTAAGTACTTTTTCAATTGGGCCAGGACGAAGACACTTCGATGTTGAAACACGTGCCAAGTAAGGAATCAAGATTAAGGTGCAGACATGTTGGGTGCGACTTCGTTTTGCAGTCCAAAAGGGGACTTAAAGACTAATCTGATTTAGAAATGGGGGCCACAACTGTTTGGTCAGCACCAGCCTCGTTTGGTGGATGTAGCCAGTTTAAAGTTGAACTGTTGTCATTGCGATATATATATATATATATAAATATATATATATATATATATATATATATATATATATATATATATATATATATATATATGTATATCAAAGTAAATCTTATGTTCAAATATTATATTACCATTACCTTAGAACGCGCAGGTACTAGAGAGTGACAAAAATGACTTTTGGAGGCAGTTAATGAATGGGCCATTACAAGATGATCACAGCAGTTACAGGAAACTTTATGCCCGAGGGTCTAAGAAGTGATCCTGATGCTCTCTTGGCAAATGGAAACAATGAGAAAAGTGAACAAAGAGAGAGCTGTTCCTATTTAATATGGTGGTGTTGAGAACTATTTTGAAGATGCTTCTGGGGGCTGGGTTGTTCAATTTCTGAGGCACAATGAGGCACATCAAAGCCATATACTTGGCAGTTTTGCTTAAGGATGTTGAAACTCTTGTAATTGTCTATATTACAGGAATATTATACAACATTATGCAACTTTATGTGAAATGTGGTTTGCCAGATCCTTTTTTCAACTTTATTTTAATTTTCCCAAGAATAAACATTACATTAACATGTAGATGTTATGTAATACATTTCTTCTGCATAGCTTAAGTGAACTAACACTGTTCTGCGCACATATGATGCTAGTACAGCCTGCGTGGGATACGTGTATGAAATTCACAGATATAGGTACAATTATTCCTGCCTTATGCATTCCAACAGAATTCACTAAGCAATGCTGTGAAATGAAGAAACTTAACATGTATCGAGTAGTACTCTGTTAGAGTCGCAATGACAGTTGCAGATCGCACATTTGTGGGAAGCGGGCACTTCATGACATTTGAAGTGCACAAGCTTAGTGCTATTTACTTATCAGTGCTAGGGCTCCTCATTTACAAGGGAACGATATGCTCAGAATGGGGCCCAAATATCCTCACGGCGGGAGGCTTTGGAAAACAAAGAACCATGGGGCAGATTTAAGGAAAGTGGCGCTGCACCTACCGCCACTATGTGTGTGCCATTTCTAATATACGATGAACCATGGCGCAGGGTAGGGGGCAATAGCGTCAACATTTTTAACGCTATTGATGTACTGTTGAGGGTTAGCGCCAACATTTTGGCGCAAACTCTGAACAGTACATAGCGGCCCATTGTAAACAGTGGTGTGCCTCCTTTTAACGTCTGCACTGTTTGGCTGTTGCTGTTCCCCGGGGACTCGCAGTCCCAGGAGGCCTTTTCTCCAACAAAAGGGGCGGACCTAAGAGCTTGGGCGCTCATAGCGCGCCCTGAGCCCCACACCGAGTTGCTGTTTGCTGTTGCTGTTCCCGGGGGACTCGCGGTCACAGGAGGCCATTTCTCCACCGAAGGGGGCGGACCTAGGAGCGTGGACGCTCATAGCATGCCGCCGAGCCCCGCACTGAGTTGCTATTTGGCTGTTGATGTTACCGGGAGACTCGCGACCCAGGAGGCCTTTTCTCCACTGAAGTGGGCTGACCTAGGAGCGCGGGCGCACATAGCGCACAGCCGAGACTCGCACCGAGTTGCTGTTTGGCTGTTGCTGTTCCCGGGGGACTCACGGTCCCAGGAGGCTATTTTTCCACTGAAGGGGGTGGACCTAGGAGTGTGGGTGCTCATAGCACGCCGCCGAGCCCCGCAGCGTGGGATGCGCGTGGGCAGCGCATGGGCCAAGGGTAGGCCCGTCAGCGCCCGTCAGAGTCTGCCTGAGGCCCGGCTGGGCCAACTCTCTTGGTTTGGAGGTAAGAGAGCCTGAAGGTACCTGCTGCTGTTGAACATTTTCTGGCTTATGTTGCACATCTAATAGTATTCTCAATGGGAAAGCGAAAGGCAAAAGGAAGTCCGGCATCAGACTCTGCCTTATCAAAAATACCCAAACTTCTCCAATCATCTCACCCCTTTCCAATTGTGTAACTACTGAAATAGATTGTTTGTTTGAGGAAGTCGAATCTATGCTGAGTAAAAACTAGAAAAATCCACGAAAGGGGTCGAAAAATGGTTCTCTCTCCACCTACCTGCTTGCTAGACACCCCAGCGAGAGTAGTTTGTTTGCCAATGGAGAGGCCTCGTTGTCATTGCAACCCTAGGCTGGAAAACCCCAGGCTGGAAATAGGGAAGTAAATCCTTCACCATCCATTCTAATGCCTTCCAATATCAAACTTCTCAGACCAGCCAGTGTGACTGTTCATGACATTCCCTGTACCAATCGTTTCTCGCTGCTGGAAATACAGGACCCTGCAAATGACCAAAGAAATTCCCTCTTACCTTTGGAATCTGCCACGTGAAATCCTTCCTCACTTTTGAAAGCTTTGACGCAAGACGAGTTGGTCTCTCTTGTTACTGTCCTAAAAGACGAAGTAAGAGAATTGAAGCTACTATTGGCAGAAATACTAAGGGGCATATTTAAACTCCGTTTGCGCCGAATTTGCGTAGTTTTTTTCGACGCAAATTCGACGCAAAACTAACTCCATATTTATACTTTGGCGTTAGACGCGTCTAGCGCCAAAGTTCATGGAGTTAGCGTAATTTTTTGGTGTGAACACCTTCCTTGCGTTAATGAGATGCAAGGTAGGCGTTCCCGTCTTAAAAAATGACTCCCAGGCATGTGTGTGGTATTTATACTCCCGGGCAAAAATCACGCCCGGGAATGGGCGGGGCAAAAAACCCCGCATTTGCGCCTCTTTTTAACGCCTGGGTCAGGGCAGGCGTTAAGGGACCTGTGGGCTCAGAATGAGCCCAGAGGTGCCCTCCCCTGCCCCCAGGGACACCCCCTGCCACCCTTGCCCACCCCAGGAGGACACCCAAGGATGGAGGGACCCATCCCAGGGAAGAAAAGGTAAGTTGTGGTAAGTATTTTTTTATTTTATTTTTGTGGCATAGGGGGGCCTGATTTGTGCCCCCCTACATGCCACTATGCCCAATGACCATGCCCAGGGGACACAAGTCACCTGGGCATGGCCATTGGGCAAGGGGGCATGACTCCTGTCTTTGCTAAGACAGGAGTCATGTTAATGGCGTCTGGGCGCCCCAAAAAAATGGCGCAAATCGGGTTAAGACGATTTTTTTGCCTCAGCCTGACTTACCCCATTTTGGGATGCCCAAACGCCATTTTTCCCTACGCCGGCGCTGCCTGGTGTACGTCGTTTTTTTTCACGCACACCTGGCAGCGCCGGTCGGCTAACGCCATTCAATAAATACGGCGCCCGCATGGCGTTTCAGAATGGCGTTAGCCGGCGCAAATTTTTTGGGCGCAAAACTGCGTTAGCGCAGTTTTGCGTCAAAAAGTATAAATATGGCCCTAAATACTCTCAGACTCTCCAATGTGAGGAAGGATATTATTCATACCCATGAGGATGAAGTGGCCATTTTTAATGCTCAGACCCCCTCCTCTCTAGGTCCTGAGGCAGCTACATATGTAAGTGGCTTTTGTCATCCTAGGAGTGACGCCTGTGCATCTGGAGCCCCCCCTGCCAAGCCTGTTTATTCATTGCACTGTAGGGGCCACCTTGAAGCACCTCCTGGCCACCGCCCGTCTATGCAGCTGGAATGGGACTCGACCCTTGCACAGGATCCACGCAGATGCCCTGCGAATGGTCACCCAGTTTTCATGTGCAAGGTACCTCCCTTGCCCCCAACACTCATGAAGATAATCTATCTTTGATTAACAAAGTTTTTCATTGGCTGCGCCACACTAGGCAATGTGGCTCTATCATCTATTCGGACTTTATCTCGGCTGAACGTCTCAGTGGCAAGCCAGGCTATTGGGATTTTATAAAGCTAATGTTAGTCAGCCTATCTCTAGTAAAGGGCTTGTTATGTATGGAGGCCAGGAGTTCGATGCAGAATGGCTCAAACATTTGCCTAACTAGCAGCCGGCCCATGTCTAGCCCCCTAGTGAAGACTCCACCATTGATCTTGAATCCCGGGCATTAAAGGGGGGTTCCGGGTCTCTAGCCCTTCTTGGAGCAATACCGTGTGTGACCCACGTGATGGAGCATGATTTTTTAACTGATAGGCTAAATCCACGGAAATTGGATCAAATAGCAGACTCCTCAATCATTGATTGACTGCACCCTCCTGCAATGCCTCAGGGTGTTAAGTCATCTTTTTCCATGGATACACCTCTCCTATCTGATAACTTCGTTTTAGAGCCTACTTTCCCAAGGAGCATGATTCCATTGCCAAATGTTACTAAGGCACATTCTAAATTTGTGGAGAGTTCCACAAAATCAAGTACTCAGGTCACTAATTTCAAGGTGGGCGTTTGTGATTTAGAGCCCTCATTGCTGAATTTCATGTCATGGAATGTGGCCGGAATTATTAACAATCTTGAGGATGTTGAGTGGGGGAGTCAAGTGACAAATTAAAATTTTGCTTGTTTCAGGAAGCTTGGGCCACTGCAAATGTTTACATACAGGGGTATTGCTCATTTTGTAAGGGAGCTATACCGTCTCCAGCTGGAAGAGCAGCGGGGGCCTCATTATCTGGATAAGAATCTCTGAGATGGGAAATGTAAAGGGAATTTATGCGGACTTGCCCGATATATTGGCAACATCGATCCAGTCCAATCAAGTTCTTCCTGTATTGTATATAAATGTTTACAATAGACCAGATTCCCCCAACCATTTATCCAAAACGATCCAGATATTGAATTCCTTGGTGTCGGATCATTTTTTTACATTATCATAGCCGGTGTTCTCTATGTGTCTCTTGAGCCTAATTCAGTCTTCTCTGAGACTACTCAGTACGAAGACTCAGCATGGAATATCCCCCCACACTCAACACAGATGAAACACCCCAAAACCACTAATAGGGCCCTCCAGATAATCAATCTTATGATAACACATGGTCTTCACCCAGGGAATGGGCGTTTTCCATCAGACAAGCCTGCAAAACCTACCTTTTGTAGAGGGTTATATAGTAGCATACTTGATTTTGTTCTTCTTGATGTCAGGATATGCCACCTTATTAATGATGTTAAGGTGAGTGATTTGCATAACAGTGATCATGCTCCCCTTCTGGTAACTTATGACAGGCAGCTCTTCATTAGGATAGATGTTTGCACCAATTATGATGCCTCTGATGTTATTGAGGTGCCCTCCAACAAGCGGGCTGTAGAGAGGCCAAGTACACTCTTAGAAAAGCAATAAGATCAAGAGACAGAGGTAAGATATCTTGTGCAAGGCACAATTATGCATCTGTACTTAAGTTTATCAAACATCAGTGGGAAGAGTCGTCATGGCATGCCTTGGAACTGGCAGCCAAAGATTCATATCCCAGGCGTTTCTGGTCCCTGGTGGCCAGAACAAGTCGCAATGAGAATCCTACGCCCATTTGTCACATCTCGCAGGAAACTTGGTCTACCTACTTTACTAAGCTGTACAGCTTAGAGCCTTTTGCCCTCACCATAAATGATAGCAAACCCCCTCATGCCCTCTTTTCTACAGTTAGCTTGACTCCTTTTACTCTGAAGGAAACCGAGAATGCCATTAGGGCTCAAAAAACAGGGAAAGCGCCAGGGTTGGATGGTATTCCTTCAGATATGTTTAAATCAGATGTGAATTATTGGGGCCCTTACATAAACAGGGTATCAAATGCTGTCCTGATGAGTAGAATTTATCCTTGGTCATGGAAGGGAACAATTATTGATCCTATACATAAAAAGGGGAGAAGGGTGTCCCGGGGAATTATAGACCGATTAACTTTCTGGATAATTTGCAAAAGATTTTCTGCTATCAGGTATTGAGTAGGCTCAAAAACTGGATTGTAGAAAATCAAGCCCTCAGTCATCTGCAGGCAGGTTTCAAGCAAAAAATAAGCACAGTTGATCAGGTTTTCCGCTTCCTCACTATAAAATGGAAGTTGGTGGATGCGGACGCAGGGAAGCTTTTTGTTGCGTTTTAAGATCTTAAATCTGCATTCAATCTTGTTCCACGCTGCAAATTGTGGGAAGTTATGAGCAGAGCTGGTGTACCGGGACCCATATTAAACTTAATCAAAGATCTCTACTCCGAGAGTTATGCTAGAATTCGTTGGGGGTCAAATGGGGAGCTAACGCCTGAGATTCCAATATGTAGAGGAGTGAGACAAGGATGTGTCTTGGCCCCCATCCTTTTCCTTTTGTTCATCAACGGGTGCATCTCCTATCTTCTGGATTGCGAAAATGAGGCACCTAGGATGGGTGGAGTAAAGACCCCTTGTTTGTTATTTGCAGACAATACTCTATTGTTATCTCAAACTGCTCTAGGGCTCTCTAATTTGCTTACAAAGTTCATGGGCTTCTGTAAAGATCATGGATTGGAAATTAATTCAGCCAAAACAAAGTATATGGTTTTTGGGGACACAAAGCACAATATGAGGAAACCTATACTCCTGGAGGGTGTGTTGTTAGAAAGAGTTATTGCTTTTGATTATTTAGGAATCAAATTGGAGGATTCACAAAAATGGCAGGCACATCTTTGGAAGCCACTTATGAGTTTGAAACAAAAGTCAGGGGGTATCTTGAGGCATACTGCTAGGTCTCAGAGGTTTGTTATTACCCCTGCCATGGAGATATATAAGGCTCAAGCTAGAGGGGGAACCTTATACGGTGCTGAGCTATGGGTTTATTGCTACCTGGATGATCATGAAAGAGCTGAACATTATTTTGTAAAATCGCTCCTAAAAGTGCCCAAAAGTACCCCATCGTTGCCGATCCGCATAGATTTAAATCTTCATTCCACTGCACATATTGCGGCCTTAAGACCGTTATTATATTGGATCCGGATCTGGTAAGTGGACACTTATAGCCCGTTTAGGGTTTGGCTGAGCGATCTAAACGTGCATGCTATAAAAAAAGTCAGGTGGCTTAAATATGTTGAAGGATCCTTCACCGAACTTGGGTTGGGAGAGTATTGGTCAGACCCTTCCTCTTTACCAAAAAGCTCTAGCCATATCTGGAAGAATGTGTACTCGCTGAATGTACAAATGGACAAATTGGCTAAAATATCCTCGATCAGCATGACAAATAGTTTTTTATTGTCAAAATGCCATTATGAGTTTGAACATTATATGGATGTGATTTTATCTCCACTAGCACAAGCACTTTACATCAGATTTAGAATAGGGGTTCTCCCATTATGCACTTTTACTTGCAGTTGGCTGAAATCTGATTAGTCTTCTAACTTATGCCCAATGGGATGTGGAACCGCTGAATGCGTGGCGCAAGTTCTTTTTCATAGCCCAGCATATTCCAAGCAGAGGGCACACTGGATTGTACCGCTTTGCAGATCTAGGGGATTTAGGAATCGTTCACTGGCCCTCAGGATCTGCAAAGCGGATCCAACTGTATCTGTAGCTTGCAGCCTAGCAAACTTTTTGGATGCTATCTAGCATATTAGACTAAAATCTAAAACTAACTGTTTTTAATGACTTATATTTCATGCTTGATAAAAAAAATTTTTGGCAGTTAATATACTTTTGAATATTTTATAAAATTAGGGTATTCATGAATAGATAGTTATGATATGCATTTGGACTATGAACCGCATCTATTATGAGTTTTATTGTATTTTATTATTCTTAACCAAAGAACATCGTGATGGCTTTTATTCATCTTTTTATACTTACTTAAGTGTTTGTATAGGTGCTTTTATGGGATACTTGTACCGAAATAAAGCTGAATTGAATTGAAATAAAAAAACAAAGAACAAAGTCCAGTGGTGCACATACACCAATACACATCGTTCATAAAGCCAGTACCATAAGGTTGAAATGTCTGATCTTCAATTCTTTGAGACAGTGACTCTGGGCCACCATAACTTCAGCTTATCAGAAATGTTACAGCCAAAGGCACTGCAAACTTATATAAAACGGTAGAAATTGGACATACTAATTCAAATAACATAATATATTGCCTTAAACTTGTTGGAGGACAGAAGGATATAGGTGTAGTGAGGAATCCTTGGGATTGTAATTGAATGGTTTGGAAATGGGTATATTGTATTTTAATTTTTTGAAGCATTTATAAAGCGCCTACTAAAACAAGAAAATTGTGGAGCACACCATAACTTCTTTGTATGAACATGTGATTATAATCGACAATAAATACCATCAAGTCATATAAATATATAAGGAAATATGATCCAAAATCAGTAGCATGAATGTCTGGGTGTTTGTTACCCTAATTATTGGTAACCACAATCATGATATATATATCATAGTGTATTTATAAATATAAATTTTTATAAATATACAATCCAATACAAATAGAAAACACAAACAATATACAAGACACATAAACAAAAACTATCACATTTCATTCCATGGATGAAATTTTTGGATCTCAGATGTTCCAACTTTGTAAAACCTCAGCCAATGAATATGAACTTCAGCCGACACGTGTTTCGTCCAGTCAAGGACTTTTTCAAGGCTTAATAATAAAGTATATTGTAGTTTTGCAAGCTTGCGAATTTCTCCACAATAATTACAACAGGATGCCCAAAACAAACCAGGTCCGATTTTATATTCTCATAAGGGAGTATTCAAGGTTTGAAGAAGATGTACCCTATACCTGTATGAGTGGCACACATCCGGACAGATGTAAAGAAGCAGTAATAATATATCATTATTTGGGACCTGCAGTGGTAGACTAGATTAAAGTCTTCTGATTGACCAGCAGTATGTGACAGGTTTCTTCAGTTATTCCATGCATGTTCATTTGGGGACGGCTGGTTTATTGTAAGGCACAGGACTGGTGGACAGACCATGAAGCAGATGCTTCTATATAAGTGTAAGAGGGGTAAGCTTTAGTTGGCTGCCGACAGATAAGTGCTATAGTAGTTGTATTATTGCGGGCCAGAAATGTTACATATGAATTGACATGACTATGAAACATCCAAGAAAACCATAGGTCACCTCTTTTAGCTTATCTGCATACAGAACAGAGGGGCATATTTATGAGCCCCTAGAGCCACCGGAACGTCACTTTTCGTGATGCTCCGGTAGTGCTATGCCCTGCACCATATTCTAACACCACCTTGCAAATATGACCCCTTCACACGCAGCCCTTTGTGTAGAAGGGGGCGTGCAATGGGTGTTGCTGTGGGCTTGCCACAGCAACACCCATTGCAATTTGATGCTGCCTCCGATTTACGGGTTAGCAAGGCGCGACGAGGAGGAATACTTTTAATCCTCCTTGTTTTTTGTTTTTCTATATGTGCTGCATTCTTCACCATGCATAGAAAGAGCAAAATGCCAGGCATGATTGTTTATGTGGGGAAAGGGACACCTTCCTGCACATTAACAATCACACCCCTCAACGCAGACATCTTTGCGCGATGGTGTAAGGATGCCTGCATTGATGTTGGCAACTAAATTTAGTGCCAGTGCAAGGGACAGCACAGGGGTGCGCTGTATTAAATTAAATAAAGGGTATCCCTGCATTGTGAAAATGATGGAGCACAGCGCTGCCGAATGTGGCGCAGAGTCGCACTCTGTCATTTTCCTATAAATATGGGCCATAGTTTTCTGTTTGGGGTACTCCCTGTCTGTGGGTTGTAACCTGAAGAATGAAGCTGAAGGTGCGATTCTCTTTCCTGGTCCTGTCTCAGGAATGATGAATGATGTAGTTATTTTGGAAATAGCCATGTTTTCAATATTCTTCAGAAGGGTATATACTCCTGGATGCTTTGAGTGTTGACTGGTATCAAGTTATAGTGCTTGGCAGCAAACGGGCCTCCTATGGATATCTTACAGTAAGGTTATATGATGATAAGTGGTCCACTCCTGTAGCACAGTGTCCTGTACTGCTGGAACCGGACTTGTAGTTATAGTAGGCCTTTTGTCTTGGGAGGCTCCGCGGACACTGCAAACTGTCTTGAATATTGTCCTTGTAGCTAGAGGTAGCCAGGAGAGTGTTTGCAAAGCTGGAGCCACGCATTCTCTTGGATGAAGGAGGAGAAGATGTCTTGCAGCAGCATTTTGTATGAGATGTATTATGCATCTGATTAATCTGGTTGTGCCAGAATATAGGCTGTTAACATATTCAGGGTTTGAAATTATGACTATGAGGATATCGTACAGTTTCTGTTATGGTATGGGAACATGCAGTGTATTGTTTTCATTGTGTAAAAGGCACTATTTGTGATGTTGGAAAGGTCTAAACCCATGGTTACCCGTAGGCTTCTGATTTCCCTTGAAGTTGTTGAAGGAGCCTCAAGTATCCTTGAGCCATATGGTTTGCCATTGTCTGCATGTTATGCTCTCCATCATTCCGGTGTTGAGGTTTAGATGGTTAGTCAACATCCATGTGTTTATGGTGCGAACGCAGTCTTCAAGTTTTGAGTTGTAAAGGTCTTCTAGGCTATCCCTTGTTACAATAATTTGGGTGTCCTCTGCACAGCTATAACAGGTGAGGTTGAACTGTTTAATCAAGTATGGTAAGGTGGTTTGGTAGATGTTGAGTAATAGATGGGATGTAATGGACTCTTGATGAATGCCAGCATTGGCTGTGAAGAGTTGATATGAATGGTGGTAAATTAACTATAATTTGCCTGTCTCTGAGATAAGAAGCACCCTATTTTAGAGCATTTTCAAAAACTCCTAGATAATGGAGTCTTTGTAGTAACATGTGGTAATGGACTGTGTCAATTGGAGCTTATAACTCCAGAAGCAAAAGAACAGCCACTCTGTTCTTGCCATCAGTGAGTTTTGGATCATCCCACATTGATATATTGGCTAACTCCGTGCCTCCGCCTCATCTGAATCCAAACTGTTGGTCTGACACAAAATCATTATCTTCCATAAAATTTGAAGGCTGACTAAGCACTGCTCTTTCAAATATTTTTCCTAAGAATTATCCATTTAATATTGCATTTCAGAAAAGGGGTTTAATGCTGGAAGTTTTCAGTTCGGGTGTGAATGAGCCTAATTCTAGGGACTTTTTGAGTAAGCATCAGCCGCGGCCCGTCCTTTAGGGTGGAGGGCCATGCCCCCCCACCTTTTGCCCCTCATGAAGAGTTCCTGTCAGGCTGAGCAAAGGACAGCCTGAGAGACACTCTTCATGTTCAGCTCAGGCAGCCAGGAGCAAGACATGAGTGATTTGCGCAGACTCCTGGCTGCCTGAGCTGAACTTTTCTGGGCTGAAGAGGTCACAGCTCCTATGGACGTGACCTCCTCGGTTCAGCAAAGGTGCCTCAGGCCCCTCCCCTTGGTGATGAGGGAAAGCGTTACCCATTGACTGCGACCTGGGCGCTTCAGGTTTAAGTCCTGAAGCGCCCAGGGCGAGTGTCAATCAGTGACACCTTGTCACAGAGTGAGGTGGGGTCAGCAGTCTCACTGACCCCATCCCACTCTGTGATGAAGTTGGGACTGCTGCCTTCCCTCATTGATTGACCTAAGGTCAGACCTAAGGTCAGCCAATGAGGGAAAGCAGCAGTCCTGACTCTCCTGGGACCTCCGAGGCTGAAGGTAAGTGTGTGTTTTATTTAATGAATGTTTGGTGCGTGCGTGTATGTTTGAATGTTGATGAGTGTTGTGAATGGATGTGCGTGCGTGTGTGTGTGAATGAATAAGTGTGACTGTGCTTCCCACCCCAACCCCCCTTCTAAAATTACCGTCCGCCACTGGTAAGCATCTACCTAACTCCCCTGCACGGATTGTGTGAAGGATATCTTTAGATAGTTTTGAAGGTGCCAGGTCTTAAAGGGATACTGCTTACGATTTTAATGTGGAGGAAATCTTTTTCTGAGAGGGTACCGAAATTATGTAGTGATGGAAGATTGATTTTGTCTCTTACTGTTTGGGTTATCCGAAGTGCTGGCGTGTTTTTGTCTGAATTCTCCTTAAGGTGAATTTCCATATTTTTATTTTTTTAGACTAATCATGTGAAGCTTTTGTCACAGAAGTCTTGCGATTGTGATGCTTCTGTGTTTTTTTGCAGTCTAGATTGTGCATTTCAGCTAGAACCATTTCCAGTTCCTTAGAAGGTCAGGCAGCTTCAGTTAAACATGCTTTCTTTTTTGTGGTTCTGATGGCCCTTCTGCAGGCTCTGTTTTATTGGCGTAGTGTGCTTTTGTCTTGTTCATTTCTGGATGTTCTCAAATTGTAGTATGTTGTGTTGTGTTTCCATTCTTTTGATGTCATTAATCCATGCAATTTTCTTTTTGTGGTCATCCCTGGATGTGGCATTTATTGTTATCTGTTTGCCCAGTACAGTGGAGACCTAGCTGTAGATGATTATGTCTTTTGGTTGCATTTTTATTGGGGTTCAAGTAGTGTGCTGAGGTTGTGGATGTCCATTTTTATGATTGCATGTATAAGCATTTGTTGTTGATTTTTAGTGCCTTAGATGTGTGTTGATCTTCAATGGGATGATGTTTTGGTCATTCCAGCTTACAGGGGAGCTCTCTGCAACTGGGGCACATTCTAAGGGTGTGAATATGACATCTAGAATGTGTAGAGCGGAGTGAGGCTGAAAACAATTTGTTGAAAGCTGAAGGCTTCAAATTGGTTGTAATAGCTCTGGTTGTAGTTAGATTGTTCTTGTCAAACCATATGTTGAGCTCTTCTAGAATGAATTGTTTTGAGTGGTTCAGGTGAGTCTTAGTCACTGCATCTAGTAAGACATCTTTAAAGTTTTGATTGCTTGGTGGCAGTAAGTGAAGCTGGAGTCGGATGACATCTTTTCATCCATGGTTCACAGCTGTCCATGGTGTGGTTTTCAATTCATATTTTTTTTTAGATATTATGGATGATGGCATGACCGCCTTACTTTGTTGCCAGTATGATTTTAATTGATTATGCAAAAATCTGGTGGGAAGCATTTGTGCCATTTGGGTGCAAAGTCTTAGCTGAGCCATGTTTCTGTAATGAAGTTGAGGTCTGGTGTTGTTTCTGATAGTTGTCACAATTGCTAGTTGTCACATTCAAGAGCAAATCAACCTCGAATCATCTAGAGTGGTCCCCCTGGCTATAGGGCAAAGATGTCTTAATAATCTGGGAAGGTGGGGGCAGAGCTTGCTCGCCCTGAAGATGACTGGCAACTAGGCAAGCTCATTCGGTCATATAACTATCCTTCGCAATCCCGGTGTTTCAAGTTACTGTGTGGCTGTCGCTGCTACCTGCCTGCTGCCCGTGACTGATGATGGAACCGCTGGGGCTGAAATCGCACTACTAAAACACTGTGGGCGGACCCCAGAGGACTGATCAACTATGGCGAGAGGCCCGGACAGTTTTCTGGCTGTGCAGCCTACGTGTAATGGGACACGTGCCTTACTGTTGTCTGTACATCAAGGGCCCTTGTGGACAGAGGGGCCCCAATCGACTCTCGTCTGAGCACACAAGGTAAGCCAAGGACCGGGGCTGCAAACTTGTGAGGGCAGGCCAGCTGACTCAGGTGATGGCATAAGTGCCTGCCTGTGCAGTTGGAGTGATCCTGAGCTCCGCGTGGGGCTCTTGTGCCAACCCATCAGGCCCTGCAGGTGGAGTGGGGGCCCCGAACCTACTGGGGCAGCTGCAGTGTGCTGGGTGTTGGCCCGGGTCCCCCTGAGGAGAGGCAGCACTGGTTGAAGCAGCAGGTGGTGATTAATCCCAGTGTGAGTTGTTTGGGGGGTGTCTGCACTGCCTACCACAGCAGATTCTGGCGGAGGCTGTGGTCCCATATCGACAACCGTGACTGATGCCATCTCTTCACCTGTGCCAGGCCAGTGGGTAAGAAGGGCCCTGAGACAGGGCTGGGCTGGTGCCCAGCATTTGACAGTGTATATTGACATTGGGGTCCCGTTAGTGTCAGTGATGCTGTGGTGGCGGAGCAGGGTGCTACGGAGACATAATCTGGACCAACCTGAGTAACTCTGCATGGGTGGTGTAAGCGGCTGTGTTGGGGCTCTGGTAGATGTAGGGACCCTGAATTACATGGAGAGGGGAAACAATTTCCCAGTAGGTGTTCCGTCCTGCCACAGTCTCAATTTGTCCCCTGCACCAGGGGTGCTGAAGGATCATTGATTGCAGGGGGTTGCTTGGCCCAGAGGGAGTGGCTGCATCACAAAATGGCCTGCCCCCTGTAGAACCTGAATGACTTGGGGTGTTCACTAGAGTGGCCCAGTGGGGAGGCTCTACATCATGGGCAAAGCGGACAAGATGCAGCCTAGGTTACAGTTCGATCTGTGGGAAACCCCCAAGGATCACAACGATGGCTCAGCCATGTTGGAGACTGCGCAGGAGACCACCGGGCAAGAATGGTCAGCATTTTGAGGCAGATACTGACCGCAAGGCAACAGAGCCTCACAAAACTTGAATTCAAAATTGACGTGCTGTTATTCTGGATGGACAAACATACAGAGCGACTCAACTTGGTGGAGAGATGCATGTCTGAGGTCAAGGGTGAGCAGGTCAGTGTCTCAGCAAGCCAAAATATGATGGGGAAAGCGATCATCACATTGCAGCTTAAAGCAGAAGATCCTGCTGCCAGATCACAACACAACAACCTCAAGAAAGTAGGATTAGCAGAGTCCACAAACATTGGCACAATGGAGAGGTATGAGGAACAAGTGCTTATAGATCTACTAGGGCTCAAGATTTTTTCAGACATCTTTGTAAATGAGCACACCCATATCTCCCTTGCACCGCGGCCAGTGCCGGGAACAAATTCAATGTCCATTTAGAGCAAAACTCCTAAACTACAGGGCCCGAAATGCAACTCAAGGTGCTTCACCATGAGGGTGAGCAGCTGTCACTTTTCCTGGACCGTACTCAGTTAGTACAGGAGGCACGGAGGCAGTTCATGTTGGCCAAGAGTAAACTTCAGGATTCGCACGTGGAGTACAGCGTGCTCTACCCCACCCACCTGTGATTGATGGTGGGTAGGAAGGTGAAATTGTTTAGCGACCCTAAACAACTGCAACAGTTCCTTAAACAGTGTGTGGCTGCGGGAATGCTGCTGTGCTTGCTGTGGTCTGAGAAAGAGGAGTCTGCAGCACCCCAGGACTTGGAAGACAGGATTAGCAGCCCCTAGATCTTATGGTGTGACTAACTACCTTTAGACTGTGTCTCTGTGCCTCTTTGCTGGGTAGCAACTGTCTCTTGGTCAACGCAGTGAGGGGGGCCTTGTTGCTGACATGTTAAATCATAGCTGCTCTGGGTGCCGGGGATGATGTCCCTGTGGATTGGGGGCAGATGGCCCAGGGGGTGAACAAGCACTGGGACAGATGAAGGACATATGGTGCCTCAGTGGGAAGGCTTGACACCCCCGTGTTGCTATGAGTGGCCCTGGCTTTGGATTGGTGCTGTTTGAGAGGATCAGTAGTGGGGACCGGGCACCCATTCATAGACTGCTGTTGTTTATATGTTCAAGCACACCCTGCGACTTTGTACAGCGGGGAGACACACAGGGTAACATCTGCCTCCATGTGTGCTCCACCATGTTTCGTTTGGGGTTATGTTAGATGGGCAAAGGGTGGGATTGAGAAGGGAAGTGTGTTGCTGTGTTTGTTGCTGTGGTGCACAGTGTGGTGGGGGTATTTTTGTTTAGTACTTTGATTAAATATGCAGAGGAGAAGGCTGCAAGCTGAGTAGGCTCTGCTAGGTGGTTTGACTTAGCTAATTGTGCTGCACGATGGTGCGTGGGGTGACATGATGGGTGTTGCAAGTCCATCATTGTTGAAGTTACTTACCATGAATGTCAGGGGTATGAGTGATTGCAGGAGGGTTTGCATGGTGGTATCATATTTACATCGGCATTACATTGATGTTGCTATATTACAGGAAACATACCTTGCAGATGGGAGCGCCAAACGTGGGGTGCCTTCTGTGCAGCAGGCTTCACTACACAAGATAGGGGCATGCTGATACTGGGTTTGGCAGTGCTCAAGTATCAAAATACAGGAAGTATGTGTGGTTCCGGGCACAAGTATGTGATGGTGCACTGTTACAATGACAATCTGGTGGCTCTGTTGGTGGGGGTGTATGGTCCTAATTATGATACCTGCATTTTTTTCATACTTTGTGCACTTGTCTTATTTAGTATGGGAATTAGCCTCAGTTTTGGGGCAGAGATTTCATCTGTGTTCTGTGCCTGGACCAGGATCAGTCCCGGGGTCTGCTTAGGCGGTCCTGGGCTGTGCCGGTGCCCTCAATGAGATTGCAGAGTAGTGTGGCTTGCTTGATGACTGGTATGCGCAATGTTCAGCACCTTGCGGTCCCTTTTAGTTCATTTAGCCTGGGCTGAGAAACAGCCACACATGAGCTGGGACACATTAACTCTTCCCTATGATATGAGTGGGTTGAATGCCCCAGATCTGGAGGCCTACTACAGAGCTGCGCAGTGCATGTTTGTCCATTACTGATTGCACGATCCGAGTGATTTGCCGCACCTGTGGCTCGAACATGACCCTCTTTCATTGCTAAATACGCTGTTCACAAAGCCAGTAAGGCACCCAATGTCTTTGATTTGCTAAGCACGACTGAATATTCCTGAAAGAGGCTTATAGAGCTGCACGCTGGGCCATAGCTTTACTCGTCGTGAATACAGCTGAACTAGTGCATGTGGTTTTTCCTGGGACAGGAGAGAGGAGCGACCTGTGCACTGAAAGGACTCGGACTGAGAAATATGGGTGGTTTCTTCCAGGACAGGGTGTTGCATAGCTGGGAGCAGATGAGCGCGCAGGACGTCATGAATAATGCCATGGCTCAGTTTCAATACAATAGGGCATACCACACGATGTTCGAACTGCTGAGGAAGGGTTTGCTGGAGCCCCCTGAATTACTGGCATTGATGTACCTGTTGCAAACTGCAAGGCCTCAATACTTTATAGCAAAAATATATGCGTGCACACAAGAGGCATCGTGGCCGGGAATCATGAAGGTTAGGCTGGACCGGCAGGGGGACCTGAACATAACCAACAGCGATAAACAGTGTACCAGTTGTTGCTCAGCTGTTAAGTCTGTCTCCCTGAATGGCTGGCACTGGTTAATGCATTATAATTACATAAACAGGATGTCTTATATACCGGGTCGACTGTTCTGGTACAGCTTAGGAGATAGTTCTTGCTGCTTCTGATACAGAGAGGGGGAGGCGGGGTTTGCATATGTGGCATGGTATTGTCCGGGGATGCAGCAATTCTTGGAGGCAGTAGTGAGGTGCTGCATGACTAAACAGGGGAGCGCATTGAGACGTCCCCCCTTTTGGCGCTGCTGGGATATGACAGGAATGTCCCAAAATCCTCCAGGCATGTGGTTGTCTTTGGACTGTTGCTGGTGAGGCGTAGAATCGCCATGCACCTGGCTAGGGAGCAGTGCTTAATTTGTGCTTGTTGATTCCGGTGCTGAGCACCGGCACTTATTTGTGAGGGCCGGGGCTTATTCTTATGCCTAAAACATTTGCTGCGAGCAAAAGACACATATGTGAAAGACTGAAAGTTGCAGGATGAGCTGAAGGGGCAGGGGTGGCCATAATGGATTGAAGAGGCCCGAGGTGGCTTCAGGATTACGCTGCCCCAGTATTCAGTGCTGCTAGATATAATTACAGCAGCTTTGTGTTTAAGAGAAGGGCTTTGAGCACCAGCACCTCTTAATTTACAAATTAAGCACTGCTAGGGGGCCACTTCCACCGTTAAAGGAATAGCATGTGGACATGACATATTGTAACATGCAGTCTGACGCCTATCACGAACTGATGCCGGTCCAAAGCCATCCGAAGGATATATGCGTCTATTTTCTTACGATAATGGCATTACTCCTAGTCCTACTCCCTCACCTTCCTTTAAACCAATGAGGCTTCCTGCCTCCCACTAGACCCTCCCTTCCCCTTTTAAACCCCCCCACCCCTACCCCCTCCTGTACAAAAACCAAGCCCAAGTAGCAACTCAGACAGTCCGTACCGGGAGGGCGGGAGGGAACGGAAAGGAAGGCGAGGGAGTAGGACTAGGAGTAATGCCATTATCGTAAGAAAATGGACGCATTACCTCCCGTCCCTCCCTTGCCTTCCTTTAAACCAATGAGACATAGCAAGAAACACACAGGAGACGGACACTGAGTTGCAAGAAGTTTATTACCATGCAAAAAGGCCACCAATACCCCAACCCTATTACCTCATAGAGGATAAGACTCGGTGACCCAATACCGACTCCAAACCACCCAAGTCCGACAGCCTATATTGCCGAACAAACATCGAAGGAGAGGCCCAAGTGGCTGCCCTGCAAATTTCCACCACTGAAGTGCCCTGAAGCTCAGCCACCGTAGCCGCCATACCCCTGGTAGAACGACCCTGAATCCCCTGTGGAGGAACCACCCCTTTCAAGGAATAAGCCAACAGAATCAATGATCTCACCCACCGACTCAAGGAAGCCGTGGAAGGCTTCTCCCCTTTACGGGCCGGACCGAAATTCACAAAAAGCAAATCACCCTTACGGAAAGGAGCCACCACAAGCAGATACTCCAACAAAGCCCTGCGCACATCCAACGAATGTAAACGAACCTCCTCCACCGAGGAGGGATTCGGACAAAAGGAAGGAAGGATGACCTCCTGGTGAGCATGAAAAGAAGAATTAACTTTTGGGATAAAAGAAGGTACCGGAACAAGAACCACCCAATCCTGAAAAACTTTACAAAAAGAAAAAGAACAGGCCAAGGCCCCCAATTCCTCTAAACGGCGGGCCGAAGTAATGGCCACCAAAAAGAACGTCTTCAAGGAAAGATGGCGTAAATCACAGTCCCCCAGTGGTTCAAAAGGGGCGGCAGCTAAAGCATCCAAAACCAAAGAAAGATCCCATGAAGGAAAAGAACGTACAGGGCGAGGAAACAAATTAAGAAGCCCCTGAAAATATCTAGGCATCAAACGACCCTCATCCGGAAGATTACGCTACGGGCCTCTAAATGCTTGAATAGCCGCCCACTGCACCCGCAGAGGCGCCACTGACAACCCCAATTGTGCACCATCCTGCAAGAACTGCATCACATCAAAGATTGACGCGCAGGTAGGATCCAATTCATGCCTTAAGCACCAAGAAGAAAAAACCTTCCACTGCCTACCATATGAAAGCAAAGTGGAACGCTGCCTGGAAGCCAGTAAAGTAGAACTCAAAGCCACTGGTACCCCCAGACCCATCAAACCCCGGCGTTCAACTTCCAGGCCGTCAAGTGTAACCTCCTCAAGGACCCCATTGAGAGGCAGGGAAACTCCAGGGGCGACGGACAAAGAGGAAGAGGCCACATCCGACCGGATGCCATCAGCTGCAGCAATGGGAACCAATTCGCCCTCGGCCAATGGGGCGCAATCAGGATAACCCTTGCCCCCAGAAGCCTCACCCTCAACAGAAAAGACCTGATCAGCTGAAACGGCGGGAAAGCATACAAAAGGCCCCTCGGCCAAGGACACGACATCCCGTCCACCTCCCAAGCCTGAGGACACCGAAACCGGGAGCAGAAGCGACCGAGCTTCGCGTTTTCCGTGGACGCAAACACATCCAGCACTGGAAGACCCCAGAGACGAACCAGATGAAGAAACAGTGACCTCCGGAGGGAGAAAAGTTGAGAGGAAGGAATTACCCGGCTCAGCAGATCCGCCCGAACATTGACCACCCCCCAAATGTACGTAGCCCTGAGAGAAGGAACCCACTCCTGAGCCCACACAAAAATCCTCCTGGCCAGACTGAACAAAGCCATTGACCTGGTCCCCCCCGTCGGTTCACATAAGCCTTGGCTACTAAGTTGTCCATCCGAACAAGAACTGCAGCTCCCTTCACGGACACCTGGAAATGTGTCAGAGCCAACAATACAGCCCTCAACTCGCACCAATTCGACAACCGATTGGCCTCCATCAGGGACCAGAACCCCTGAATCTGTGCAGGCCCCATCCAAGCACCCCATCCGGAGAGGCTGGCATCCGTAGTCACCACCACCGGGCTCAGAGGAGACAAAGACACCCCTACCCGAAGATGATCGGAATCCAACCACCATCTTAACTCCCTGCGAATCAACCCTGACCCCGGAATCCTGGTCATCAGAGAACCGGACCCTGGCGTCCACCTTCTCAGGCACCAAGTCATCAAGCAAAGCAGATGGAAACACGCCCAAGGGACCAGAAATATCACAGACGCCAAATGACCTTGCAGACGCAACCATAGAAGAGCACGGGGGCAGTCCGTAACACAACCTCCCTCACCATGGACTGGAGCACACCTAACCTCTTTTCTGACACCGTCAGCAAACCTAGAAGAGTCCGAAACCGAGCCCCTAGAAAAACCAGATCCTGGGATGGGACTAAATCTGATTTTCCCCAGTTGATTAAAAACCCGTGGTTTTGCAGGACCACCAGAACTTGGGCCACATGCCTCTGCAACAGGGCCCGCGAGGGTGCATGGATCAGGATGTCGTCCAGATATGGATGAATAAACACCCCTTCTGAATGCAGCAAAGCCACCAGGGGGGCCAGCTCCTTTGTAAAAATCCGAGGAGAAGACTTGAGGCCAAAAGGCAGTACACAAAACTGATAGTGCTCCTGATCCACAGCAAACCTCAGGAACCTCTGAGAAGTCTTTGCCACAGGCACATGCAGGTAAGCATCCTGCAGATCCAGTGACACCAGAAAGTCCCCTTGACTGACCATTGAAAAAATAGTCTGAATAGACAGCATGCTGAAATGCACCGTCCTGATCCAAGCATTTACTTCCTTCAGATTGAGCACAGGCTGAAACCCCCCTGATACTTTCTGAACTAGAAACAAGACAGAATAAGTACCCTGACCCCTTTCTTCCAGGGGAATGCGGGAAATGGCCCACTTGAACAGTAAGTCTCGGACTCCGTCCAACAATGCCTTTCTCCGTGCCCCTCCTGTGGGCAGAGGAGTGGGACGTACCCCCGAATCTGGAGGCACCACAACAAAATCAATGACGTAACCATTGGCCACAATGTCCAGCACCCAATGATCGCTGACACTCTCCTTCCAAGTTGAAAGAAAGTGTCTCAGCCTTCCCCCAACCGGCCCTATGCCAGGCCCACAGTGATTGTCAGGACCCCTTCTTGAAACCACCCCGGTTCGAAGGAGCAGATTTCTTAGGGGAAAAACGAAGCTGAAAACGACGTTTCCTAAAAGAAAAAGATTTGGCATCCATCTTGGGAGAAGAACGGGAATGTTTCTTCCACCCTTTTCCTGAAGCAGACCCCCCTTTATAAGGCAAGGCATGCTTCCTTTCCTTAAACGCCTTGGTAAGCATGGAAGGCAATTGATCCCCAAACAAGCTACGACCCTCAAAAGGCAGTCGCAGTAAGGCAGACTTCTCCCCCGGGTCGGCCTTCCAGGATCTCAACCAGAGGGACCTACGGGCCCCAATGAAAGCACCAGACGCCAGAGCCGAAGTACGGACCACATCTGACGACACATCTGCCAACAACCTGGCCTGCTGTTCCATACCAGCCAGGAGCTCTGAACACTCCGCCCCTTCCTGAACAGCTACCGCAAGCTTATCAAACTCCTGCACCAATGACTGGGCCGCATAAGCAGACTATGGCCCTCATTCTGACCCTGGCGGTCGGTGATAAAGCGGCGGCCAAGCCGCCAACAGGCCGGCGGTCTAAAATATGCAATTCTGACCCTGGCGGGAACCGCCAACACAGCCCGCCAACTTAACACTCCGGCCGCCACAGCGGTACAAACAAACAGCGCGGCGGTTCCCGCCAACAGCCAGGCGGCAGACAATGTACCGCCCACCCTATTACGACCCACCAATCTGCCACCTTTTCCGGGGCGGGAGCACCGCCGATAAGAACACGGCGGAAACAGACTACGAACGGGAAAACGCTCACCTCTACGCACTCCACGCGAGATTTCGGCAGCATGGAACCAGAGTTGCAGGTCATCCCCGCACTCCTATTCCTGCTCATATACCAGGAGCACGCCCGGCGGCGCGGAAGACATCGGTGAGTACTGCACCTACGACACAGGGGAGGGAAAAGATTACCGGCACACACCCACCCACCCACACCCACTACAACACACACATCAATGCATTCCCACAGATCACTGTCACAACCCACAAACCACCCCCCTCCGAAATAATGCAAAGACCAAAAGAAGAGATCATAAACGGGCAGATATATTGAAATATGGACACCAGTAATCCCAATAAATAAATAAACTATATACAAAATATATACAGCTACTAAATGTAGTCCAACCACTGTCCGTGGATCACAGGGTTCCTGTGCAAAGGGGCAAGGCCCAGTCCCACGACAAGAACTCCACGGAGAGAACACTGCAGGGGCATCAGAAAGAAAATCGGACAGGCACCTCAGGGGGAAGGGAAGGGGGGGCACCTCAGCCACTTGAGTACACGACGCCAGATCCACGAGGGGACTCCATGACCACTGGCCCATCCTGGGGAGAGCAAAGCCACAGTCCATACAGTCCATACAGTGGGTGGCCTGCCCACTGGGCCATCCTGGGGAGAGCAAAGCCACAGTCCAAACAGTCCATACAGTGGGTGGCCTGCCCACTGGGCCATCCTGGGGAGAGCAAAGCCACAGTCCATACAGTGGGTGGCCTGCCCACTGGGCCATCCTGGGGAGAGCAAAGCCACAGTCCAAACAGTCCATACATTGGGTGGCCTGCCCACTGGGCCATCCTGGGGAGAGCAAACCAACAGTCCAAACAGTCCATACAGTGGGTGGCCTGCCCACTGGGCCATCCTGGGGAGAGCAAAGCCACAGTCCAAACAGTCCATACAGTGGGTGGCCTGCCCACTGGGCCATCCTGGGGAGAGCAAACCAACAGTCCAAACAGTCCATACAGTGGGTGGCCTGCCCACTGGGCCATCCTGGGGAGAGCAAAGCCACAGTCCATACAGTCCATAACAGACCCCACTGCCACTGGAGGAGGCAAGTTGGCCAGAGGACATCCTGCAGCCCTGCCCGAGATAGATCCTGCCCTGCCACGTCTGCCAAAGGGCCAGCGGTTCTTGCCTTGAAGGGCCCAGTTCAGCGGTTCTTGAGACGGCGGGGCCCAGTTCAGCGGTTCTTGAGACGGCGGGGCCCAGGTCAGCGCTACTTGCCTTGAAGGGCCCAGTTCAGCGGTTCTTGAGACGGCGGGGCCCAGTTCAGCGGTTCTTGAGACGGCGGGGCCCAGTTCAGCGGTTCTTGAGACGGCGGGGCCCAGTTCAGCGCTACTTGCCTTGAAGGGCCCAGTTCAGCGGTTCTTGAGACGGCGGGGCCCAGTTCAGCGGTTCTTGAGACGGCGGGGCCCAGGTCAGCGCTACTTGCCTTGAAGGGCCCAGTTCAGCGGTTCTTGAGACGGCGGGGCCCAGTTCAGCGGTCCTTGCCCTGAAGGGCCCAGTTCAGCGGTTCTTGAGACGGCGGGGCCCAGCGGAGCGGTGCGTGAGACGGCGGGGCCCAGCGGAGCGGTTCTTGAGACGGCGGGGCCCAGCGGAGCGGTGCTTGAGACGGCGGGGCCCAGTTCAGCGGTTCTTGAGACGGCGGGCCCAGTTCAGCGGTCCTTGCCTTGAAGGGCCCAGTTCAGCGGTTCTTGAGACGGCGGCCGGTCTATGGCCAACTGCTAATTGCCTGGTGGTGCCCTCCTGGGCAGCGGGGATGGTGCTCCTTCACTGCCCACCTGGGCTGTGGGTGGTGGGGCCCTCCTGGCCAGCTGGGCTGGGTCCTCCCTGGGCAGCGGCTATGGGGGTGGTGGGCTCTCCCGGGGCAGCTGTGCCGGTTCCTCCCGGGGCAGCGGCTATGGGGGTTGTGGGCTCCTCCTGGGCAGCAGGCCTGCTGCCTGACCTCTCCGACTTGCTGCCCTTGCCCTCCTTAGTCATGGGCCTGTGTCCCTTTCCTCCCTTTGGAGCTGTGGCTGGTGACTGTCTCTGGGTGGTGTCCGGGGGGGATGTAGAAGGCGGGCTCCTGCGGCGCCCCTTCCGCCTTCTGCTCCTCTTCCCAGGGGGTGGGCTGGCTGTCCCCTTGCTGCTGGGCGAAGATCCAGACATGCGGGCTGGCGGGCTCCAATACCCCTGCACCCTTGTCAAGGGGGCTGCAGGGCTGGTGGTGGCTGAGGTGCTCTTCTTACCCCGACGAGAAGGAGGGGGGGGCTCAGGGTCAGGAAAGAAGTTAGTAGTGGCGAGGAAGAGCTTCTTGGGACAATGGAGAGTGGTAGGTACAGTGGGAATGGGAGTGGAGGGAGAGGATGTGGTTGTAGGTGAGTCACGTTTGCTGTCTTTGGGTGCAGGTGCAGGAGGGATAGGCTGTCGTGAGGTGGATGGCTGTTGGGTGGGTGGGTGGCTGCGTTTGTGTGGTGTGGAAGAGGGGGTGACAGACACAGTGGGAGAGGACACAGGGGACGTGTAAATGGCAGTGGGGGTGGTGACTGCACGTGTGCGGACTGGAGTGGAGGGTGTGCTGGTGATGGAAACACTGGCTGATGGTGAGGTGAATGGAGGTGTGAGTGTAGACGTCACAGGGAGGGAGGAGGGAGACGAGGAGGTGGGGGTCACAGAGGTGGTAGTGACTGTTGGCATGTCTGCATCGGAATGTTGCGTGTGTGAATGTCTGCGTGATCTGTGGTGCTTATGTTTGGATGAGCTTCTCTTGGGTGTTGAGGTGTGTGCAGGCTGGTCTGATGGTGTGGGTGGGACAGGCAGAGGAACAGGAGACTGGGAGGAGGGAGTTAGTAGAGGCAGGCAGGAGACAGGGACAATGGCTGCCGTCAGTGCTGAGGCCAGAGCCTGGAACGATCGCTGATGGGCAGCCTGACCCGAATGAATGCCCTCCAGGTACGCATTGCTGCGATGAACCTCCCTCTCCACCCCCTGGATGGCATTCAAAAGGGTAGTCTGCCCAACAATGAGCGTTCGGAGGAGGTCAATGACCTCCTCACTGAGGGCAGCGGGGGTAACAGGGGCAGGGCCTGAGGTGCCTGGGGCGAAGGAGATGCCCGGCTTCCTGGCAGAGCGGGCACGGGGCGAACGCTGAGGGGCTGCTGGGAGGGCGGAGATGGTGCGCTGGGTGGCGGCTGTACCTGTAATGGCGGGGGGCACGGATGGTGTCACCCCCGCAAGGGAGCCCCCTTCCGAGGACGTGTCCGTGTCGCTGCAGGCTCCAGTCGTCCCCGTCATGGAGCTCCCCTCGCCCTCCGTCTCACTGGTCCAGTCTGACTCTGTGGCATGGCCCTCCTGGGCCATGTGAGATGCAGCTCCCTCCTGCCCCGATGCCACTTCTCCTCCGCCTGATGATGCTGATGCACACAAGCACAG
This sequence comes from Pleurodeles waltl, assembly GCF_031143425.1. Lineage (NCBI taxonomy): Eukaryota > Metazoa > Chordata > Amphibia > Caudata > Salamandridae > Pleurodeles > Pleurodeles waltl. Next base: position 1,449,155,133 of record NC_090445.1, read on the forward strand.
AAAGACAAACAAAAAGGGGGGGGGAGAGAGAAATAAAGGGATATTGAGTACATGGATCTCCGGTACAGTTAGCGGACATGACAGACACAGATGCCCCCTGCACTAAGTTGCGCACTTGGGGTCCGCTACGCATTCCGTGGAACATGCCCTACACGCCTAGAGTTGACAACTGCACCCATGGATGACACGGCCCAGGGATGGCTGTACTGACACACTACTGAGGGTGGTGGCTGGGGACACAGGGGCTTACGGGGGTGCCCAGCCTACAGATATCGCCCTGGCCTAGGGGGACCCCCAGCCATCCTCCCCCAACCAGACACCTCCACTGCGCGACAACAGAGTAGATAATGCTTGTACTCACCCCCTTGTGTCTGCTGTGCTGCCCTCACGCGCCCATCCAATTCAGGGTAGGCCACCGCCAGGATCCGGAACATCAGGGGGCTCAGTTGACGGCAGGCACCCCGCCTACGTTGGGAGGCCATCCCCAGCAGAGACTCGGCGGTCTTCTTGGTCCCGCGGCGGATGTCCTCCCACCTCTTGCGGCAGTGGGTGCCCCGTCGATGGTGGACCCCCAGGGTCCGGACTTCCTTGGCGATGGCACGCCAAATCCCGATCTTCTCATGGGCGCGGACCTATGTGACACGTACAGGGAGGGAGAAATACCACGTTCAAGTTTGTCAGCATTTTCCTTTCCAGTGGCCCAACGCCCCCCATCCCCGCCAGGCCCCCCGCCAGGCCCAACATGCCCCCCATCCCCGCCATGCCCCCCGCCAGGCCCCCCGCCAGGCCCAACATGCCCCCCATCCCCGCCATGCCCCCCGCCAGGCCCAACATGCCCCCCATCCCCGCCATGCCCCCCGCCATGCCCCCGCCAGGCCCAACATACCCCCCATCCCCGCCATGCCCCCCGCCAGGCCCCCCGCCAGGCCCAACATGCCCCCCATCCCCGCCATGCCCCCCGCCAGGCCCAACATGCCCCCCATCCCCGCCAGGCCCCCCGCCAGGCCCAACATGCCCCCCATCCCCGCCATGCCCCCCGCCAGGCCCCCCGCCAGGCCCAACATGCCCCCCATCCCCGCCATGCCCCCCGCCAGGCCCAACATGCCCCCCATCCCCGCCATGCCCCCCGCCAGGCCCAACATGCCCCCCATCCCCGCCAGGCCCCCCGCCAGGCCCCCAAGCCAGCCAGTATCCCCAAATCCAGATTGAATTAAACTCACTTGTTGGTCTGGAGGACCGTAGAGTAGCGCATACTGGGGGAGGACCCCATCCACGAGTTTCTCCAACTCCTCTCCAGTGAAGGCAGGGGCCCTTTCCCCAGGTGCAGCAGCCATTGTCCCTTCCAGACCAAGGTCACAGCAACACTTGCAGTATAGGTCCTCTCCTGTGAAAGTTCAAGTCGCAAGTGGATAATTAGATAGAAAATGGCGGTCACGTCCGCGGCGGTGCGTACCGCGGCGGTGCGTCCCGCCACCGCCGGCGCCCTTCGCCATTGGCTCCTGAAACCCATAGGCTTCAATGTTAACCAATGCGGCTTTGCGCCGCGGTCTTCGCCCGCCGCCCGCCGCGGTGTGCCACGCCAGCGCATTGACCTCACATCCCATTGTCACACTTCACAGGTCAGGCAGCCGCCATTTCCAGGGCCCACATGGCTCAAATTCAACTGCGTCACACAGGCCTAGGCCTTGCATAGCCACTCAGACACACCATTCACTGCATAGAGAATCGTATACTGTGCTAGCTGTGAGTACGTACCTGTGGGTTGCTTGACTGTGTGCTCCATGTTGTCCTTCCTAGGCACCGTCCGCTGGGTTGGGCGAGGAGACGGATGAATCCTCCCGTGTACCGACCGCTGGTGGACCTGTCGACAATGGAAGAACGCCACATTATCCTGACCTACCGTCTTAACCGTGCCACTATCCATGAACTGTGTGCCCAGCTGGAGCCCGACCTGATGTCCCCCATCCGCCAACCCACAGGGATTCCCCCTCTGGTGCAGGTCATGTCAGTACTCCATTTCTTGGCAAGTGGGTCATTTCAGACAACCGTGGGAATTGCTTCTGGGATGTCTCAGCCCATGTTTTCGAAGGTGTTATCCAGAGTGTTGTCTGCCCTGATGAAATCCGTGAGGAGCTACATCATTTTCCCTGAGGTGGGCGAATTGGCTACAGTGAAGGGTGATTTCTACGCCCTTGGACATATTCCCAACGTAATTGGTGCCATTGATGGGACCCATGTGGCTTTGGTTCCCCCAAGAGACAGGGAGCAGGTGTACAGGAACAGAAAAAGTTACCATTCAATGAACATCCAGGTGGTGTGTTTGGCTGACCAGTACATCTCGCATGTAAATGCCAAATTCCCAGGGTCAGTGCATGACGCCTACATCCTAAGGAATAGCAGCATCCCTTACGTGATGGAACAGCTACAGAGACACCGTGTATGGCTAGTGGGGGACTCTGGGTACCCCAACATGTCGTGGCTACTGACCCCAGTAAGGAATCCCCGGACCAGGGCAGAGGAACGGTACAATGAGGCCCATGGGCGTACTAGGAGGGTGATCGAACGCACCTTTGGCCTCCTAAAGGCCAGGTTTAGGTGCCTGCATATGACAGGTGGATCCCTAATGTACTCACCTAAGAAGGTGTGTCACATCATCGTGGCCTGCTGCATGCTTCACAACCTGGCTTTGCGCCGCCAGGTGCCTTTCCTGCAGGAGGATGGTCGAGACGGTGGTGTTGTGGCAGCGGTGGAACCTGAGGAGAGTGACGAGGAGGAAGACGACGGGGCTGAAACAGACAACAGGGACAGAATCATTGAACAGTACTTCCAATAGGACACAGGTAACATTTCAAAGATAATTTAGTAAATGTTAACTACTATCCAGCATCTCTGCTGCCTGTCTATTTGCCCCAGTGTATGATGACTGAGTTTTGGCTTTTCCCTCCCTATTTCAGATCTGGGGTCCCCACTACGAGTCCTGTGCTTCGTTTCCCCATGGACTACAGCTTTGTGGCAGCTGTTTGTTGACTTCACCATGTACAAGGACATATTTGCACTGTCATGTCAATTACAATCTATTGAAATCACAGCCAGACTCCAGATATTTTGGTGCAAAATAGGTGTTTATTGAAGTGCTCAAAATGGGATGGGTGGTTTCAAGTGGGTGGGGGCTATGGTGAAGGAATGTCCATGGCAGAGTCCAGAGTAACAGTCACACAGGGGCATTGTCCAGAGGCCTGTGGAGAGATGGAGCATGGGCAGTTCAAGGACGGACAGGGTGACAATGTGGGACAGTGGGATGACATCAGGTGGTATCCATTGCTGGCGGGGGTCTTGACATCCTACTCTGTCTTCTTGCGAGATCTCAGGGCCTTCTTGCGGGGTGGTTCTTCTCCTGCAGGAGGTGGGGGTCTGGTGGGCTGCTGCTGTGCGGGGGCCTCCTGTCCACTAGCGCCGGCGGAGGTGGTTGGCTGTTCTTGGTCCAGGCTAGTGGCAGGGGCCCTTGGGTGTTGTTCAGTGTCCGCCCTGGTGTTTACGAGGTCCTGCAGCAGCCCTACCATGGTAACCAGGGTGGTGTTGATGGCTCTGATGTCCTCCCTGTACCCCCGATAGTGTTCCTCCTGCAGTGCCTGGATCTCCTGGAACCGGGCCAGTACCGTCGCCATCGTCTCCTGGGAGCGGTTGTATGCTCCCATGATGGTGGTGAGGACCTCGTGGAGAGTGGGTTCCCTGGGCCTCTCCTCCCCCCCCTGTCGCACAGCTGCCCTCCGAGTTCCCCTGTTTCCCTGGGCCTCTGCCCCCTGGCCGGTGTGCCCACTACCACTGCCCCCAGGTCCCTGTTGTTGTTGGGGTGGTGGGTTATCTTGGGTGCCCTGTAGTGGTAGACACACCGCAGATTGACGCGCCCTGGAGACAGAGGCATGGGCCCGCTGGGTGGGAGCTGTGCTGGTGTTCCCAGAGGGGTTAGGGTCTGTAGTGGCCTGTGCCTGTGTGAGGGGAACCGACTGTCCAGAGGTCCCCGATGGTCCGAGCTGGTCATCGGTGTCCAGATCGACAGAGCTGCTGTCATCGCTGACGGCCTCTTGGGTGGGGGGTGTGGATAATTCTGGCCCCTCCGCCGCGGTGTGTTGACGGTCGGGTCCTGCAGGAGTATAGAGGTATGGTTATAGTTTCAATGTGTGGCATATGGGTGTATCTGTGGGTTCTCGTGTCCCCAAGTGCTGGCATTCGTGTGTGGGGGCTTTGGTGAGGGTGGCTTGTGGGGGGGGTGTGTATATGCATTGGGCATGCTTTGGTGATGGGTGTCCATGCTTAGTGGACGCATGCAGGCCTAGGTTTTGGGATGTGTGGGTTGTGATGGTGAGACATTGGCGGGGAATAGGTGTGCTGGGGGTGGGGGTGAGGATGGTGGTGGGGGTGAGGATGGTGGTGGGGGTGAGGATGGTGGTGGGGGTGAGGGTGGGGGTGAGGATGGGGGTGGGGGGTGAGGGTGGGGTTCGAGGATGGGGGTGAGGGTTGGGGTCTGATTTGGCATGCAGGTGGGGGGGAAGCAGTATTGAAGCTTCAACTTACCAGTATCCATTCCTCCGCCGACTCCTGCGAGGCCGTCAGGATGCAGGATGTTCAAGACTTCCTCCTCCCATGATGTGAATTGTGGGGGTTGAGGTGGGGGTCCTCCGCCAGTCTTCTGCACGGCGATGTTGTGCCTGGATACCAAGGAACGCACCTTCCCCCGTAGGTCGTTCCATCGCTTCCTGATGTCTTCCCGATTTCTGGGGTGCTGTCCCACTGCATTCACCCTGTCGACAATCCTCTGCCATAGCTCCGTCCTCCGGGCAATGCTAGTGTATTGTTTCTGTGTGCCGAACAGCTGGGGCTCTACCCGAACGATTTCCTCCACCATGACCCTGAGTTCTTCGTCTGTGAAGCGGGGTTGTCTTTGGGGTGCCATGGGGTGGTGTGTATGATGTGTGGGGTGGAGTATGTGTATTTAAGTGAGTTGAGTGTGGTGGTGTGTGTTGTTTTGTGTGTGGATAGTGTGTGGGTGATGGTGTTGAGTGGCTGTGGCTGTTATTTTTTGGATGCTGGTGTCTCGCTCTTGCCTTCTTTACGAATTTTTTAGCGTAGGGGTTTGTGGGTGATGTGGGTGTGTGTTTTATATTGTATTGTGTGTGTGGGAGTGGTGTGTGTATGTGTATCAGGTGTGTGGGATTCAAATCGTCCAATGTGGCTGGGTTTTGTTCGTTTGTGTGTATTCTGACCGCGGCGGTGTGTCCCGCCAATGGAATACCGTGTTTGAATGACCGCCGCGTGGATTCGTGGGTCGTAATGGCATGGGCGTATTTCTGTTGGCGTGACGGTGGAGGTTTTGTCACCTCCACCTTTCCGCCGACCGCTGGTCTGGCGGTCTGTTGTGGCGGTCGGATTTTCGGAGGTTTGCCTTCTGCGGGTCAGAATGACCGTGGCGGGTTTCCGCGACCGCGGCGGGATTATGGAGGATTTCTGACCGGCGGTAGGCGCCTTTTACCGCCGAGGTCAGAATGACCACCTATATACCTGCCCTCAGTGCCAGATTCTCAGCTGCAAAAACCCTCTTGAGCCCTGAATCCACCTTACGGTCCGTGACATCAGTAGGCACATAATCCTCCTGATTGACTGCCGTTTTGCCAATCAGGGTATCCAAAATTGAATCCAGGCGGACCAAGGGAGGTAATACCTCCTCACCCTCAAATAAATAAAGTTTCTGAAGGAATCGTGGAACCTGAGCCTTATCCACATCCTTCCATTCACGAAACACCATATCCTTCACAGGTCCCTGAAAAGGCATGGCAAATTTAGAAGGCGTCTGATATTGCGGAAATAAGTGAGAGTCCGAGTTCGTAGGTTGAAACACTGGAAACCCCAAATTGTCCCGTACATGTGCCATCACATCCCACATCTCTTCCCTGGAGACATATTTACCCCCAGAGGACGTAGATGGAGCATCCCCTTCCTCACTCTCTTAGGAGGACTTCCCTGCAGACGCAGGTGTATGGGTAGCCTTAGACCGACTAGGCCTGGCCATCCCCGCTTGAAGAGCTCTGGAAACAGCCACTTCGATCATCTCTTGCACCTCCTCCCGGGACATGAGAGGCGCAGCACCACCACCCGGAATCTGGGGGCCCCCAGGGTTCGAAATGCCAGCAGCACCCTCCTCCTCTGAGGAGGAAGAAGAAACAATCCTCTGTCTCTTAGTCGGCACCTTAGGCATGGTAGAATCAAAAACACACTACCACCAACCCTAAAGCACCCCCAAATATACAGGGCCCAGGACCTCCCACAACACAACCATTAACCAATCCTCATAGAGGTCAAAATAAAAAAAATCAGTCAAAATGCGGGCAGAAAGCCCGTCCTACCCATTCAGGAACTCAAAAAACGCTCCACGGCACCTCTACGCAGCTCCGCGGCGGAGAAAACCGGAACTTGACGCCCCAGCCTCAAAGAGCCGGCTGACCCCGTCAGCCGACTCCCAGGACGCGTCTTACGAGCAGCCCCGCCTGCTCCTCAAAGACGCGCCCGGCCGAAGCACACCTCGCCGAGCTCCGCGCCCGAGGAGTGCAGAAAACGATGTCCCCCAGGCCCGCCATGGAAGCAAGAGAAAAGGTAAGTCTAGCGTGGGCTAGACAAAAAGAACAGGAGGGGGTAGGGGTGGGGGGGGATTTTAAAAGGGGAAGGGAGGGTCTAGTGGGAGGCAGGAAGCCTCATTGGTTTAAAGGAAGGCGAGGGAGGGACGGGAGGTAATGGGCCTTGTCAGGCTTTCCTGGCTCAGACAGGGGGTGTGGAGACAGATGGCCTGGGGGAGGGAGACTCAACAACCGCAGTGGCGGGTTTACAGCAGGCAGAGATTACGTGAGCTGCCTTTTGTGTGTACCGCTCACTGCGATTTGTGTTGTGGGAGACTGACAGGTGCAATCGGCTACACCCTCTGCCCCATAGAGATTGTGGAAGGAAAGTGTATTCAGCTCCCTCAGCGGGGAGGAAGGGGTCATGCGGGAGATGTTTTCAGGAATTTTGTCTGGTTCTGCAATGAGTTGCTCCTTGCATGCATAATTGTTACCCTGACTGTATGCTTTAACATCAGTTGACTTGTGCTACCTGTAACCGGTCAATCTGTGCCTTTCCAGTGATTTACATGCTATTATCTTCTGTAAGGATGCTTTCAAATTAAAAGAAAGTTTAAAAAAAGAGAAAACATCTCGACAAGGGCACGAGAAACAGAGGATGATTTTCTTATTTGAGTGAACCACCAAAATCAGCAACTAAAATTCATCCATTCTATCTCCCCATAGAGCATCGTTTTCCTAGACCACAATATCACTGAAGGGCAGGAAGGGCTGTGGACTGTTACGCACTTTAAACCCACGCCCCAAAACAACCTACTGTAATGCAAAATGGAAACATATCTAGTGACACTAAAGTGGGACCAAAATGGGACATCTGACCCAGTGCGACCTACAGTGACATCAGATGATATCAGTGTCGCCATTATGGTATCCTACCTATTTATAAGTGCTAGATCATTCACCTTTCAATTTTATTTAATTATTTTGCCTGGGTACATGATTAAAGCCAAGGCATACGCACTTCACAGTAATTAGTGCTTCTTAATGTAATTTGACAAAGAACTTAATTTGCACTTACTCTTCTCGCCTTTCACATCCAATTCATATTATTTAACCGGTTCTGTGCCTTGGACGAGATGATCTCGTCCAAGGCTACAGTTCCCCTGTGCCTTGGACGAGATCATCTCGTCCATGGCACAGGGGAACTTGGGGGCGCGCTAGCGCGCCCCCGTGCACCCCCCTTCCCCCCCCCAAGTCGGGATGGAAGGGGAAGACCTTCCCCTTCCACCCCCGACCCCCCCCTGTGACGTCAGCGCGCCAGCGCGCGCTGATTTGTCACAGGGGCCTCCCTAGTCGCGCTGGAAGCTCTGCTTCCAGCGCGATTGAAAAAGAAATGCAAAAGCATTTCTTTTTCAATCACTTGGGAGGCTCGGAGGGGCTTCAAAGGGAAGGAAAAGTATTTCCTTCCCTTTGAAGTCCCTCCGAGGGTTTCAAAAGCCGGATTGCTTGCAATCCGGCTTTGGAAACCCCACTAGACACCAGGGATTTTTTTATTTTTTATTGAAACTGACAAAAGGGAGCGACCCCTTGGGCAAGCGTCGCTCCCAGGGGGGGCATTTTTTTGAGAAGGCCTTTTCTGCCCCCAGGGGGGGCAGAAACCTCTAGGCACCAGGGAGCATTTTTTTTATTTTTATTTTTTATGTTTCATTTCTTTTTTTTTTGGTGGGGAGCGACCCCTTAGGCAAGGGTCGCTCCCCTTGGGGGAAAATTATATTTTGGCCATTTCTGCCCCCCTTGGGGGCAGATTGGCCTATTTTGATGAGGCCAATCTGCCCCCAAGGGGGGTAGAAACCATTAGACACCAGGGATTATTTTGTTTTTTTATTGTTATTGACAAAAGGGAGCGACCCCTTGGGCAAGGGTCGCTCCCAGGGGGGGCATATTTTCGGGAAGGCCTTTTCTGCCCCCCCCTGGGGGCAGAAACCTCTAGGCACCAGGGACCATTTTTTTTTTTTTTTTTTTTTTATGTTTCATTTTTTTTTTTTTTGGTGGGGAGCGACCCCTTAGGCAAGGGTCGCTCCCCTTGGGGGAAAATTATATTTTGGCCATTTCTGCCCCCCTTGGGGGCAGATTGGCCTATTTTGATGAGGCCAATCTGCCCCCAAGGGGGGTAGAAACCACTAGACACCAGGGAGTTTTTTCTTTGCGTGAATTTCACGCAAAGGGAGTGACCCCTTAGGCAAGGGTCGCTCCCTGGGGGGGAGGGCAATTTATTTTAGGCCATTTCTGCCCCCCCTGTGGGCAGTTCGGCCTATTATTAGGCCGAACTGCCCCCAGGGGGGGGGGCAGAACCCTCTAGGCGCCAGGGCAATATTTTTTTTTTGTGTTTTTTTTTTTTTGTTGTTTCTTTTTTTAGAGATGGGGAGCGACCCATCAGGCAAGGGTCGCTCCCCTGGGGGGCAAATTGTATTTAGACCATTTCTGCCCCCCTGGGGGCAGATTGGCCGATTTTAGGTCAATCTGCCCCCAAGGGGGCAGAAACCACTAGACACCTGGGATTTGTTTTTTGGCGCCAATGTCACGCAGGGGGAGCGACCCCGTAGGCAAGGGTCGCTCCCGGGGGCGGGGGTGACGGTGGGGGTGGCAAATTTATTTTAGGCCATTTCTGCCCACCCTGGGGGCGGTTCGGCCTATTATTAGGCCGAACTGCCCCCAGGGGGGGGCAGAACCCTCAGGGCACCAGGGCAAATTTTTTTGTTGTGTTTTTTTTTTTGTTTGTTTGTTTTTTTCGAGATGGGGAGCGACCCATCAGGCAAGGGTCGCTCCCCTGGGGGGCAAATTGTATTTAGGCCATTTCTGCCCCCCTTGGGGCAGATTGGCCGATTTTAGGTCAATCTGCCCCCAAGGGGGCAGAAACCACTAGACACCTGGGATTTGTTTTTTGGCGCCAATGTCACGCAGGGGGAGCGACCCCGTAGGCAAGGGTCGCTCCCGGGGGCGGGGGTGGGGGCTGGGGGGGGCAAATTTATTTTAGGCCATTTCTGCCCCCCCTGGGGACAGTTCGGCCTATTATTAGGCCGAACTTCCCCCAGGGGAGGGGGCAGAACCCTCAGGGCACCAGGGCAAATTTTTTTGTTGTGTTTTTTTTTTTGTTTTTTTGTTTTTTTCGAGATGGGGAGCGACCCATCAGGCAAGGGTCGCCCCCCTGGGGGGCAAATTGTATTTACGCCATTTCTGCCCCCCTGGGGGCAGATTGGCCGATTTTGGGTCAATCTGCCCCCAAGGGGGCAGAAACCACTAGGCGCCTGGGATTTGTTTTTTGGCGCCAATGTCACGCAGGGGGAGCGACCCCGTAGGCAAGGGTCGCTCCCGGGGGCGGGGGTGGGGGCTGGGGGGGGGCAAATTTATTTTAGGCCATTTCTGCCCCCCCTAGGGACAGTTCGGCCTATTATTAGGCCGAACTGCCCCCAGGGGGGGGGGGCAGAACCCTCAGGGCACCAGGGCAAATTTTTTTGTTGTGTTTTTTTTTTTGTTTGTTTGTTTTTTTCGAGATGGGGAGCGACCCATCAGGCAAGGGTCGCTCCCCTGGGGGGCAAATTGTATTTAGGCCATTTCTGCCCCCCTGGGGGCAGATTGGCCGATTTTAGGTCAATCTGCCCCCAAGGGGGCAGAAACCACTAGGCTCCTGGGATTTGTTTTTTGGCGCCAATGTCACGCAGGGGAAGCGACCCCGTAGGCAAGGGTCGCTCCCAGGGGGGGGGGCCTGGGGGGGGCAAATTTATTTTAGGCCATTTCTGCCCCCCCTAGGGACAGTTCGGCCTATTATTAGGCCGATCTGCCCCCAGGGGGGGCAGAAACCTCTAGGCGCCAGGGCCAATTTTTTTTTTGTGGTTTTTTTTTTGTTTGTTTGTTTTTTTCGAGATGGGGAGCGACCCATCAGGCAAGGGTCGCTCCCTTGGGGGCAAATTGTATTTAGGCATTTCTGCCCCCCTGGGGGCAGATTGGACGATTTTAGGTCAATCTGCCCCCAAGGGGGCAGAAACCACTAGGCACCGGGGATTTGTTTTTTGGCGCCAATGTCACGCAGGGGGAGCGACCCCGTAGGCAAGGGTCGCTCCGGGGGGGGGGGTTGGGTTGGGGGGGCAAATTTTTTTTGGCCATTTCTGCCCCCCCGGGGGCAGCAGAAACCTCTAGGCGCCAGGGCCAATTTTATTTTTTTTTGTTTGTTTTTTAGAGATGGGGAGTGACCCATCAGGCAAGAGTCGCTCCCCTTGGGGGGCAAATTGTATTTAGGCCATTTCTGACCCCCCCGGGGGCAGATTGGCCGATTTTAGGTCAATCTGCCCCCAAGGGGGCAGAAACCACTAGGCACCGCGGATTTGTTTTTTGGCGCCAATGTCACGCAGGGGGAGCGACCCCGTAGGCAAGGGTCGTGGCGGGGGTGGGGGCTGGGGGGGGGCAAATTTATTTTAGGCCATTTCTGCCCCCGGGGGGGGGGCAGAACCCTCAGGGCACCAGGGCAAATTTTTTTGTTATTTTTTTTTTTTGTTTGTTTGTTTTTTTCGAGATGGGGAGCGACCCATCAGGCAAGGGTCGCTCCCCTGGGGGGCAAATTGTATTTAGGCAATTTCTGCCCCCCTTGGGGCAGATTGGCCGATTTTAGGTCAATCTGCCCCCAAGGGGGCAGAAACCACTAGGCACCTGGGATTTGTTTTTTGGCGCCAATGTCACGCAGGGGGAGCGACCCCGTAGGCAAGGGTTGCTCCCGGGGGCGGGGGTGGGGGTTGGGGGGGCTAATTTATTTTAGGCCATTTCTGCCCCCCCTGGGGGCAGTTCGGCCTATTATTAGGTCGAACTGCCCCCAGGGGGGGGGGGGGGGCAGAACCCTCAGGGCACCAGGGCAAATTTTTTTGTTGTGTTTTTTTTTGGGTTTGTTTGTTTTTTTCCAGATGGGGAGCGACCCATCAGGCAAGGGTCGCTCCCCTGGGGGGCAAATTGTATTTAGGCCATTTCTGCCCCCCTTGGGGGCAGATTGGCCGATTTTAGGTCAATCTGCCCCCAAGGGGGCAGAAACCACTAGGCACCTGGGATTTGTTTTTTGGCGCCAATGTCATGCAGGGGGAGCGACCCCGTAGGCAGGGGTTGTTCCCGGGCAGGGGCAGGGGGGGCTTGGGGGGTCAAATTTATTTTAGGGCATGTCTGCCCCCCCACCCCTCCCGGGGCCGGCTGAGCTAGAGGCCAAACTCCACAAGTAGGCACTTTGCAAAAAACACCTGTTTTCTGTGAAAAAATATGTTCTGTCCACGTTGTGTTTTGGGCCATTTCCTATCGTGGGCGCTAGGCCTACCCACAGAAGTGAGGTACCATTTGTATCGAGAGACTTAGGGGAATGCTGGGTGGAAGGAAATTTGTGGCTCCTCTCAGATTCCAGAACTTTCTGCCACAGAAATGTGAGGAACATGTGTTTTTTTAGCCAAATTTTGAGGTTTGCAAAGGATTCTGGGTAACAGAACCTGGTCCGAGCCCCGCAAGTCACCCCTCCTTGGATTCCCCTAGGTCTCTAGTTTTCAGAAATGCACAGGTTTGGTTGGTTTCCCTAAGTGCCGGCTGAGCTAGAGGCCAAAATCTACAGGTAGGCACTTCGCAAAAAACACCTCTGTTTTCTTCCCAAATTTTGGATGTGTCCACGTTGCGCTTTGGGGTGTTTCCTGTCGCGGGCGCTAGGCCTACCCACACAAGTTAGGTATCATTTTTATCGGGAGACTTGGGGGAACGCTGGGTGGCAGGAAATTCGTAGCTCCTCCCAGATTCCAGAACTTTCTGCCACAGAAATGTGAGGAACATGTGTTTTTTTAGCCAAATTTTGAGGTTTGCAAAGGATTCTGGGTAACAGAACCTGGTCCGAGCCCCGCAAGTCACCCTATCTTGGATTCCCCTAGGTCTCTAGTTTTCAGAAATGCACAGGTTTGGTAGGTTTCCCTAGGTGCCGGCTGAGCTAGAGGCCAAAATCTACAGGTAGGCACTTCGCAAAAAACACCTCTGTTTTCTTCCAAAATTTTGGATGTGTCCACGTTGCGCTTTGGGGTGTTTCCTGTCGCGGGCGCTAGGCCTACCCACGCAAGTGAGGTATCATTTTTATCGGGAGACTTGGGGGAACGCTGAGTGGAAGGAAATTTGTGGCTCCTCTCAGATTCCAGAACTTTCTGCCACAGAAATGTGAGGAACATGTGTTTTTTTAGCCAAATTTTGAGGTTTGCAAAGGATTCTGGGTAACAGAACCTGGTCCGAGCCCCGCAAGTCACCCCTCCTTGGATTCCCCTAGGTCTCTAGTTTTCAGAAATGCACAGGTTTGGTAGGTTTCCCTAGGTGCCGGCTGAGCTAGAGGCCAAAATCTACAGGTAGGCACTTCGCAAAAAACACCTCTGTTTTCTTCCAAAAAATGTAATGTGTCCACGTTGCGCTTTGGGGTGTTTCCTGTCGCGGGCGCTAGGCCTACCCACACAAGTGAGGTATCATTTTTATCGGGAGACTTGGGGGAACGCTGGGTGGAAGGAAATTTGTGGCTCCTCTCAGATTCCAGAACTTTCTGCCACAGAAATGTGAGGAACATGTGTTTTTTTAGCCACATTTTGAGGTTTGCAAAGGATTCTTGGTAACAGAACCTGGTCCGAGCCCCGCAAGTCACCCCTCCTTGGATTCCCCTAGGTCTCTAGTTTTCAGAAATGCATAGGTTTGGTAGGTTTCCCTAGGTGCCGGCTGAGCTAGAGGCCAAAATCTATAGGTAGGCACTTCGCAAAAAACACCTCTGTTTTCTTCCAAAATTTTGGGTGTGTCCACGTTGCGCTTTGGGGTGTTTCCTGTCGCGGGCGCTAGGCCTACCCACACAAGTGAGGTATCATTTTTATCGGGAGACTTGGGGGAACGCTGGGTGGAAGGAAATTTGTGGCTCCTCTCAGATTCCAGAACTTTCTGCCACAGAAATGTGAGGAACATGTGTTTTTTTTAGCCAAATTTTGAGGTTTGCAAAGGATTCTGGGTAACAGAACCTGGTCCGAGCCCCGCAAGTCACCCCTCCTTGGATTCCCCTAGGTCTCTAGTTTTCAGAAATGCACAGGTTTGGTAGGTTTCCCTAGGTGCCGGCTGAGCTAGAGGCCAAAATCTACAGGTAGGCACTTCGCAAAAAACACCTCTGTTTTCTTCCAAAATTTTGGGTGTGTCCACGTTGCGCTTTGGGGTGTTTCCTGTCGCGGGCGCTAGGCCTACCCACACAAGTGAGGTATCATTTTTATCGGGAGACTTGGGGGAACGCTGGGTGGAAGGAAATTTGTGGCTCCTCTCAGATTCCAGAACTTTCTGCCACAGAAATGTGAGGAACATGTGTTTTTTTTAGCCAAATTTTGAGGTTTGCAAAGGATTCTGGGTAACAGAACCTGGTCCGAGCCCCGCAAGTCACCCCTCCTTGGATTCCCCTAGGTCTCTAGTTTTCAGAAATGCACAGGTTTGGTAGGTTTCCCTAGGTGCCGGCTGAGCTAGAGGCCAAAATCTACAGGTAGGCACTTCGCAAAAAACACCTCTGTTTTCTTCCAAAATTTTGGATGTGTCCACGTTGCGCTTTGGGGTGTTTCCTGTCGCGGGCGCTAGGCCTTCCCACGCAAGTGAGGTATCATTTTTATCGGGAGACTTGGGGGAACACTGAGTGGGAGGAAATTCGTAGCTCCTCCCAGATTCCAGAACTTTCTGCCACAGAAATGTGAGGAACATGTGTTTTTTTAGCCAAATTTTGAGGTTTGCAAAGGATTCTGGGTAACAGAACCTGGTCCGAGCCCCGCAAGTCACCCCATCTTGGATTCCCCTAGGTCTTGGTAGGTTTCCCTAGGTGCCGGCTGAGCTGGAGGCCAAAATCTACAGGTAGGCACTTCGCAAAAAACACCTCTGTTTTCTTCCAAAATTTTTGATGTGTCCACGTTGCGCTTTGGGGTGTTTCCTGTCGCGGGCGCTAGGCCTACCCACACAAGTGAGGTATCATTTTTATCGGGAGACTTGGGGGAACGCTGGGTGGAAGGAAATTTGTGGCTCCTCTCAGATTCCAGAACTTTCTGCCACAGAAATGTGAGGAACATGTGTTTTTTTAGCCACATTTTGAGGTTTGCAAAGGATTCTGGGTAACAGAACCTGGTCTGAGCCCCGCAAGTCTCCCCTCCTTGGATTCCCCTAGGTCTCTAGTTTTCAGAAATGCACAGGTTTGGTAGGTTTCCCTAGGTGCCGGCTGAGCTAGAGGCCAAAATCTACAGGTAGGCACTTCGCAAAAAACACCTCTGTTTTCTTCCAAAACTTTTGATGTGTCCACGTTGCGCTTTGGGGTGTTTCCTGTCGCGGGCGCTAGGCCTACCCACGCAAGTGAGGTATCATTTTTATCGGGAGACTTGGGGGAACGCTGGGTGGAAGGAAATTTGTGGCTCCTCTCAGATTCCAGAACTTTCTGCCACAGAAATGTGAGGAACATGTGTTTCTTTAGCCAAATTTTGAGGTTTGCAAAGGATTCTGGGTAACAGAACCTGGTCCGAGCCCCGCAAGTCACCCCATCTTGGATTCCCCTAGGTCTCTAGTTTTCAGAAATGCACAGGTTTGGTAGGTTTCCCTAGGTGCCGGCTGAGCTAGAGGCCAAAATCTACAGGTAGGCACTTCGCAAAAAACACCTCTGTTTTCTTCCAAAATTTTGGATGTGTCCACGTTGCGCTTTGGGGTGTTTCCTGTCGCGGGCGCTAGGCCTACCCACGCAAGTGAGGTATCATTTTTATCGGGAGACTTGGGGGAACGCTGAGTGGAAGGAAATTTGTGGCTCCTCTAAGATTCCAGAACTTTCTGCCACAGAAATGTGAGGAACATGTGTTTTTTTAGCCAAATTTTGAGGTTTGCAAAGGATTCTGGGTAACAGATCCTGGTCCGAGCCCCACAAGTCACACCATCTTGGATTCCCCTAGGTGTCTAGTTTTCAGAAATGCACAGGTTTGTTAGGTTTCCCTAGGTGCCGGCTGAGCTAGAGGCCAAAATCTACAGGTAGGCACTTCGCAAAAAACACCTCTGTTTTCTTCCAAACTTTTTGATGTGTCCACGTTGCGCTTTGGGGTGTTTCCTGTCGCGGGCGCTAGGCCTTCCCACACAAGTGAGGTATCATTTTTATCGGGAGACTTGGGGGAACGCTGGGTGGAATGAAATTTGTGGCTCCTCTCAGATTCCAGAACTTTCTGCCACAGAAATATGAGGAACATGTGTTTTTTTAGCCAAATTTTGAGGTTTGCAAAGGATTCTGGGTAACAGAACCTGGTCCGAGCCCCGCAAGTCACCCCTCCTTGGATTCCCCTAGGTCTCTAGTTTTCAGAAATGCACAGGTTTGGTAGGTTTCCCTAGGTGCCGGCTGAGCTAGAGGCCAAAATCTACAGGTAGGCACTTAGCAAAAAACACCTCTGTTTTCTTCCAAAATTTTGGATGTGTCCACGTTGCGCTTTGGGATGTTTCCTGTCGCGGGCGCTAGGCCTACCCACGCAAGTGAGGTATCATTTTTATCGGGAGACTTGGGGGAACGCTGGGTGGCAGGAAATTCGTAGCTCCTCCCAGATTCCAGAACTTTCTGCCACAGAAATATGAGGAACATGTGTTTTTTTAGCCAAATTTTGAGGTTTGCAAAGGATTCTGGGTAACAGAACCTGGTCCGAGCCCCGCAAGTCACCCCATCTTGGATTCCCCTAGGTCTCTAGTTTTCAGAAATGCACAGGTTTGGTAGGTTTCCCTAGGTGCCGGCTGAGCTAGAGGCCAAAATCTACAGGTAGGCACTTCGCAAAAAACACCTCTGTTTTCTTCCAAAATTTTTGATGTGTCCACGTTGCGCTTTGGGGTGTTTCCTGTCGCGGGCGCCAGGCCTACTCACACAAGTGAGGTATCATTTTTATCGGGAGACTTGGGGGAACGCTGGGTGGAAGGAAATTTGTGGCTCCTCTCAGATTCCAGAACTTTCTGCCACAGAAATGTGAGGAACATGTGTTTTTTTAGCCAAATTTTGAGGTTTGCAAAGGATTCTGGGTAACAGAACCTGGTCCGAGCCCCGCAAGTCTCCCCTCCTTGGATTCCCCTAGGTCTCTAGTTTTCAGAAATGCACAGGTTTGGTAGGTTTCCCTAGGTGCCGCCTGAGCTAGAGGCCAAAATCTACAGGTAGGCACTTCGCAAAAAACACCTCTGTTTTCTTCCAAAACTTTTGATGTGTCCACGTTGCGCTTTGGGGTGTTTCCTGTCGTGGGCTCTAGGCCTACCCACGCAAGTGAGGTATCATTTTTATCGGGAGACTTGGGGGAACGCTGGGTGGAAGGAAATTTGTGGCTCCTCTCAGATTCCAGAACTTTCTGCCACAGAAATGTGAGGAACATGTGTTTTTTTAGCCAACTTTTGAAGTTTGCAAAGGATTCTGGGTAACAGAACCTGGTCCGAGCCCCGCAAGTCTCCCCTCCTTGGATTCCCCTAGGTCTCTAGTTTTCAGAAATGCACAGGTTTGGTAGGTTTCCCTAGGTGCCGCCTGAGCTAGAGGCCAAAATCTACAGGTAGGCACTTCGCAAAAAACACCTCTGTTTTCTTCCAAAATTTTGGATGTGTCCACGTTGCGCTTTGTGGTGTTTCCTGTCGCGGGCGCTAGGCCTACCCACGCAAGTGAGGTATCATTTTTATCGGGAGACTTGGGGGAACGCTGAGTGGAAGGAAATTTGTGGCTCCTCTCAGATTCCAGAACTTTCTGCCACATAAATGTGAGGAACATGTGTTTTTTTAGCCAAATTTTGAGGTTTGCAAAGGATTCTGGGTAACAGAACCTGGTCCGAGCCCCGCAAGTCACCCCTCCTTGGATTCCCCTAGGTCTCTAGTTTTCAGAAATGCACAGGTTTGGTAGGTTTCCCTAGGTGCCGGCTGAGCTAGAGGCCAAAATCTACAGGTAGGCACTTCGCAAAAAACACCTCTGTTTTCTTCCAAAATTTTTGATGTGTCCACGTTGTGCTTTGGGGTGTTTCCTGTCGCCGGCGCTAGGCCTACCCACACAAGTGAGGTATCATTTTTATCGGGAGACTTGCGGGAACGCTGGGTGGAAGGAAATTTGTGGCTCCTCTCAGATTCCAGAACTTTCTGCCACAGAAATGTGAGGAACATGTGTTTTTTTAGCCAAATTTTGAGGTTTGCAAAGGATTCTGGGTAACAGAACCTGGTCCGAGCCCCGCAAGTCACCCCTCCTTGGATTCCCCTAGGTCTCTAGTTTCCAGAAATGCACAGGTTTGGTAGGTTTCCTTAGGTGCCGGCTGAGCTAGAGGCCAAAATCTACAGGTAGGGACTTCGCAAAAAACACCTCTGTTTTCTTCCAAAATTTTTGATGTGTCCACGTTGTGCTTTGGGGTGTTTCCTGTCGCCGGCGCTAGGCCTACCCACACAAGTGAGGTATCATTTTTATCGGGAGACTTGGGGGAACGCTAGGTGGCAGGAAATTTGTGGCTCCTCTCAGATTCCAGAACTTTCTGCCACAGAAATGTGAGGAACATGTGTTTTTTTAGCCAAATTTTGAGGTTTGCAAAGGATTCTGGGTAACAGAACCTGGTCCGAGCCCCGCAAGTCACCCCTCCTTGGATTCCCCTAGGTCTCTAGTTTTCAGAAATGCACAGGTTTGGTAGGTTTCCCTAGGTGCCGGCTCAGCTATAGGCCAAAATCTACAGGTAGACACTTCGCAAAAAACACCTCTGTTTTCTTTCAAAAAAATGGGATGTGTCCACGTTGCGTTTTGGGGCGTTTCCTGTCGCGGGCGCTAGGCCTACCCACACAAGTGAGGTATCATTTTTATCGGGAGAAGTGGGGGAACATAGATTAGCAAAACAAGTGCTATTGCCCCTTGTCTTTCTCTACATTTTTTCCTTCCAAATATAGGAGAGTGTGTAAAAAAGACATCTATTTGAGAAATTCCCTATAATTCACATGCTAGTATGGTCACCCCGGAATTCAGAGATGTGCAAATAACCACTGCTCCTCAGCACCTTATCTTGTGCCCTTTTTGGAAATGCAAAGGTTTTCTTGATAGCAATTTTTTACTCTTTATATTTCAGCAAATGAATTGCTGTATACCCGGTATAGAATGAAAACGCACTGCAGGGTGCAGCTCATTTATTGGCTCTGGGTTCCTCGGGTTCTTGATGAACCTACAAGCCCTATATATCCCCGCAACCAGAGGAGTCCAGCAGACGTAACAGTATATCGCTTTCCATAATCTGACATTGCAGGGAAAAGTTACAGAGTAAAACGTAGAGAAAAATTGATGTTTTTTTACCTCAATTTCAATATTTTTCTTTTTCAGCTGTTATTTTCTGTAGGAAACCCTTGTAGGATCTACACAAATGACCCCTTGCTGAATTCAGAATTTTGTCTACTTTTCAGAAATGGTTAGGTGTCTGGGATCCAGCATTGGTTTCATGCCCATTCCTGTCACTGACTGGAAGGAGGCTGAAAGCACAAAAAATTGCAAAAATGGGGTATGCCCCAGTAAAATACCAAAATTGTGTTGAAAAATTGGGTTTTATGATTCAAGTCTGCCTGTTCCTGAAAGCTAGGAAGCTGCTGAGTTTAGCACTGCAAACCCTTTGTTGATGCCATTTTCAGGGGGAAATCCACAAGCCTTCTTCTGCAGCCACTTTTTCCAATTTTTTTGAAAAAAACGAAATTTTCACTGTATTTTGGCCAATTTCTTGGCCTCCTTCAAGGGAACCCACAAAGTCTGGGTACCTCTAGAATCCCTAGGATGTTGGAAAAAAAGGACGCAAATTTGGCTTGGTTAGCTTATGTGGACAAAAAGTTATGAGGGCCTAAGCGCGAACTGCCCCAAATAGGCAAAAAAAGGCCTGGCACAGGAGGGGGAAAAGGCCTGGCAGCGAAGGGGTTAAAGCATGAGTAGATGAAAATGATAACCTTAACGTTTGGTTTTGGTCTTAATGGAAGAGAAGACACACTTATGTGTCTACTGGCCATTCGTATTTCTAGCGAGCCAAACTTTTATATAGTATAGAAGGCAATGAGTGCAAATCTGGACCTCCAAACCCATTCAATCTGCAAATTTCAAGCACTCCTTCTGAACTCCATGTATAGTTTACCAAAAGGGGACCTCATTTCAAGTGCTCATTGCACACTCCAAAAGTCAACAATATCAGGGGGATCGATGATTCCAGGGTTGCATAATTAATGGGAACTCCATGTTGAACCATTAGAATTCCCTGAGAAATTGGGAATCTTCAATTAAATGTCTCACTCGTCTGGTAATTGCTGAGTCTCCCCACAGTTTCTTCCAGAGATTTAGACAACTTTCTGCAGATGCAATATGTGGGGGAAACATAACAGGTATGTAGAATCTTTATGGAGCTCATAATTCCTGATGGGTCTGGTAACAAGGACCCTGGTCTCCAGGGGCAGTGCCTCCATTAGGACCGAGGAGCATCGCCACCCCACAGCAGCTGCAAACCTTTTACCAAAAACAATAATAAACTATGTTTATTATAGCTTTTTTTAGTAAAAGGGGTGGGGCCATGGGCTGTGACGAGCACTGAAGGGGAGTGCTAAGCACTCCCCCTCAGTGTGCATGTATGTTTGGCCGGTCGTCTTGGGCTGGCCAAACACACATGAGCAGTAGGCTCTCTCAAGCCCAGCAACACAGTTTCTGGGCTGGAAAGAACATGCACAGGCTCCCAGACTGCCTGGAAGTGCCCTGGCTGGGAGCCTGTGCCTGCAACAGAGAAGCGGATGGAGCGGTGTGGTGGCGGCAATGGAGGTAAGTGTTTATTTTAATTTCTCACCTCCAAGCCCCCGTGTGCTGCCCAGCCCTTTCTGCCCGCTGCTGGTCTCATGAGGAATTATGGGCCTCTTATAAAGAGCACCATATTCATCTGGTTTGGATTCTGCTTCGCCACAGTCCACTTATGAAGCTTGCCCATTCCACTCCCCAGACAGGATTACTGAGAGCAATAAGGTTAACCCTGACCATCCCTTCAGAAGTGTCGAATAACCAACAGAATCGCTAAAAATCAACACTATTCCGGAAACTAATCCCCATTTCTACTTTGAGTTTCACTAAGAGTCCCTGTGTGAAAAACAAGTGGCTGTATCAGAATTGCCACAGACCTTGTGAAAAGACCCTTATTCTGTAAATTCATTGTAGTCATTCTCACTCTCATGTTCCAAGATATCTCATTCAGCTTGCTCAACGGGTCTGTCAATCTCAATAACGCATTCTTATTGGCACCAATACTGTTCTAGACCACAAAACAAGAACTATGAGAGCTAACGCTTCCTTTCTTTTTTATATAGATGCTGCCTCTGTGGCCACTCCTGAAGATCCCATGGAGAAACATGTGCTGCTATTTAATGTTTCAGTGCCAAGATATGAGGAGGTTACACGAGCCGAGCTCAGGCTCCATATCTCTTCTCACCATGATACAGAGAAGCTTCTAAACTGGAAGTGTAGCGTGTCCATTTATGATGTCATAGACGCAGATTTGCTGGAGAGCTCCCAGGCTCCAAAATCTTTCCTGGAACTCAAAGAAATCCAAAAGACTGGATGGGAGACGTTTGAAGTGACAGCTGCAGTTAAGAGATGGGTGAGAACTGACAAACCAAAGAACAGGCTGGAAGTGGTGCTGGAGAGCAATGCAGACACTGGGCATGGCGGTCATGGACAAAGTGTAATACAACTAAGCACTGACTCTAGGAATGTGCCAATCCTAATTGTATTTTCTGATGACCAAAGCAATGGAGTCAAAGAGATGAAACTAGAGCTCCGAGAGATGATCAGCCATGAGCAAGAGCGTGTCATACAAAAGCTTGCAACAAATAGCACAGGGGAAGAGGAAAACTTTGAGGAGGAGACAGATGAGATATCCTTTCCATTGGTCGACGGCCACACCTTTTCATCCCGAAGCAAGCGAAGTGTTGGAAGCAACACTTGTAGGAAGACGTCCCTGCGTGTGAGCTTCAAAGATATAGGGTGGGACTCCTGGATCATTGCCCCAAAGGATTACGATGCGTTTGAATGTAAGGGAACGTGCTACTTCCCACTGACAGATGATGTCACTCCAACTAAACATGCAATTGTGCAGACACTCATGCACCTCAAGAACCCAAAGAAAGCGGCCAAGGCCTGCTGTGTCCCTACCAAGCTGGACTCAATCTCCATCTTGTACAAAGACGATGCTGGGGTTCCAACCCTAAAATATCATTATGATGGCATGAAGGTGGCAGAGTGTGGATGCCGGTAGTATAATGGAACATCTCAAGGATAGCCCTTTATCCATCTAAAGCTCGTCTCTGCCATAGTGTACACAGAGTGACATGCATGTAAAATAATTTGCACAGAGTAGAATCCAGGAGAGTAGCAATAATAAAATGTGTAGAAAGATACTTTAGTGAAAAGAGTCAGAGGTCTGTGCTTCAGAAAGTGCGATAACGAAGTATTCTTAACACTAAGGCTGAATAAACAAGATGTTTATAGGACATCTCCACCATGTATTTATATGTATCTATTTGTTCACCTGCTTATCACACCTCAAAAATATTTACCTCGACCAGTCTAGTGTGAGGTTCCCTGATATTGAATGTCAGTGGCATGATGGTGCGATGGAAAGAGAGACTGACGGGATGATCCTGAATTGTGGCACTATCAGTGTGGCATCGTCCTCCACAGGTTTACTGCTCGTGTATTTAAGGAGCAGGAAAGTGCTGTCACCAAAGCCAGTGTCCACCTAAATTCTTCTCCGTTGAATTTGTGAACTTTCTCATGAACCTTTGTAGCTGTGGCAATTCGAGGGGCACAACACACCAACTTATCCTTCATCTGCCTCTGCCTTTAGCTGGTGATTTTATACTGGGTCTAAATAAGGCCCTTGATCTTTCGTCTGGCCAAGTAAAATAAGGAGTATGGCACATATCCCAACGGCAGTCCAGCGAATTAACAATGCAGTAACAAATAAAGTTCCACCTGCAACCAAGCCGATCACTAGAACTAAACACAGAGGTACCACCTACAGTACACTATGCCAGCCAAACTGTAGTACAGGAGACACCACCAATTGTCTAGTCAGACAGCAACAGAATAAATGTAGGGGAATGCTTGTTGTCTGATTAGCCAAATGCACCTGATTCAAAGGGCGCCTCTGATTAGCCAAGTACACCTGATTCAAAGGGTGCCACAGTTAAGCTACAGTTCAGCCAGTCATGCACACAAACTCTGGGGCACTATCCTCATCTAGCTACATTCAATATGAATCAACCCCGTGAACTAATCGGCCAGTCAGCTCTGTAGTGGAGCAGTTCTGCAAGGCCCATCCTTAGATGAAGTAAAAAGAGCTGCTTCTTGCAAACCATCACTCAGCTAAACACTTTCTATTGAGACTCCCTGGCAAAGAAGTTATCCAACATAAGTAAGAACTGATCTATCCCTCAGCTCTGTATGTATCACTGGGAAACATGCCAGTTCTACTGATATTTGGTGTACTCCATTTCATAGGGATTACCCCACCACATTCCCTTTACATCTGCATCTTAGCGTAACTTCCAGCAAAGCTATACTTTGGCTAGCTGATAATCAGTGCACTAATGAGCTCTTCTACAATAAAGAGACATCCCATAGACTGATCTGTAGGCAGCTTCATCCACAAGGTCAGTGTTGGGGGGCTCTGTCAAGGACTGGTGGTAGGAAAGACAGAGTAAGCTGAATACTGGGTACAGAGCTGCCCAAGCTCACACAGAGAGTCAGAGAAAAAGGGTGCTCAAACGAGGGAGCTCTGTACAAGGGACTAAGAGAGTTAAGGTTCAGAAAGGACAGACATTCAAGGGACAATGTGACATTCAGAATAACTAACACCCAAGGTGGATGTGAAAGACACATACAACAAAATTAACAATATAGGGAATGTGGGGTAAAGCACTCAGGAGCTCCATGTGGTAGGACTGAAGCTCAATAAGTTCCTCACCCACAATTGTCGTTACATATACTGACTGCTAATACCTATATATTGGATTTACATGCAAAGGCAGGATCTGTAGAGCTCATACCTATGGTGGTGTTATTAATATAACTCAAGGACAATACTCACAGTGGGCAAGAAACACCACCTATGTAGTAAGCTGAGCCCACAAATCCTGGCGATCAAGCAGGAATATGCATGGGAGTAACAGCAAGGGTGTAGGACTAAATACACAACCACAATAGACAAGGAGCTAGCAAGGATGAGTGCTTTAGCAGGAAAGAAGAGGAAACCGGGACACACTTGTCAGAAACCAAGTAAAACACATACAAGGAAACTAGGAGCAAGATAGCAGGAATAGGAAGACAGCAAACAAGAAACTTGAACAAAAATAATGGGGAAAAGACTGGGACTGGGAAAAGGAAAATACAGAAGGAGAGACTTCAAGGGAGCACTAGAATAGTGCTGATTCAGGAATAAAGGAAACAAGGAATATCTAAGGCACAGGAACAAGGAATAACTATAGCTCAGGAACACAGGAAAAATAAGAGTAGCAAGCTCAGGAAACAAGAGTCAGTCTCACTGGAACACAGCTACAATGACCAACACTGGACTGAAGGGAGCTGAGGCTTAAAAGAGCTCACAGTCATCGCATACATCAGGTGGGGGCAGGCTAACAGCTGCCAGCCACAGGTGTGCTGAATTCCTCCAGCCATCCTGGGCCTACAGGGGTGGAGATGAAGCATTGAGCATAGGATTATATGGAATGGAGTTCCAAGCATGAGCAGAATGGCTTCCACAAACCCTGGCATGGATTAGGAATAGATGTCCATTTCCAAACCGCATCCAAATGGCTGGAAGTCAGGGCATGCATGCAGGGGAAGGTTCGGAAGCGTATAAGAGCACTAAAAACTCTCACAATTCGACCCCCTGGTGGTGGGCACAAGAGCGCAGGGAGCAAATCATGACAGTCAGTGGACCTCACACTCTTTCTTTACCTGCCTTTGTATTACTAGAGAAGCCAACAAGCAACTTATCCTCCAGCTTCTTTTTACAACAGGTCATGGCCACTGGCCATATTATCGCTGAAGAATACCTCCACCACCATCTCTGAGCACTCTAAGCCTTAATGGAATTTGGCAATACAACATTCCCCCAGCCAACTCAATATGTACTATGTAAGGCTATAGTTTTGTAAGCATGCCCAATAATTACATATTCAGTTACTCTTCATCATAACAGATACTGCAAACTTACTTCTTCATCAGTCACTGCAACATAGCAAGTTCTCTTCGTCATTCTACCCCTTGTATCATCTTTAACTTAACCTACAAGTGCCTTTCAAATTGTTATCTGACAGAGAGAAGGTCCAACTCGTACATGTATTTAGTTATTTCATTTTTTTAATGCAATTTTATGTAGTGTGGACTAGACCCAGATGGGTGTCAGGGTGCAGAGAAAAGATGGAATAAATACACAGAGTCCCACTAAAACAAAAGCAAATAAATGTTAAGTGACCCCATAGAAATATATACTAATTTAGCACTGTAATATTGCAGAAAATGTAGGATCACAAAGGTATGAAAGTAGAAGAGTTGGCATGATGAGTACCAATTCTTTGGTATTACCCTTAACAATTCCTTGGTTGCACAATGCAAGGAGTGAGGTAGTCAACATTGGGAGGGTGCACAATTCAAATAATTTGCATTTGTGTAATTGTGTGAAATTTCAATAAAACTACTCTATGACAAAAGAACAGTCACTTTAGGGAACCATAAATAAATGCTTTACAATCAGCTTTAGCATTATTTTTGTTTCCCCTTGAGTTATTTCTGGATTACCCCCACAATTCCTAAACCCACTTGAACAGACCACAATTGAGTAGCCTTGAAGGGATGGGATTCCAAGAGAGGCTGCAAAGTTCCCCGTTCTAGGGACCAATGTCTGTGTTAATCTTGTCATAGGTGGCAGGGCTTGGAACCCACGGCGGCTCTGGCAGGAGACTTAACTCTCTGTTCAGATGGATTGACAAAGTAAAGAGGTTGACCACACTTTGAACGTGGTACTTATAGTCTGTCATGCATGTGGAGAGTGGTGACTGCCAATCAGAAAACAGTTGCTGGCAGGAAACAGAGGCACTTAATTAATCAGCAGTCATTTTACAAACAGAAACAAAATACCAGACACTCTGCCAGGAAAGAAAGGAAGCAGGAATGGAGGTCTTTAATTGCTCAGCAATGTATAATTAGTCAACAGCTGTTGGACAAACAAAACAAAATACCATACACTAGGGCAGGAAAAGAGGGTAGCAGAAAACAGAGGTGTTTAGTTGCTTAGCGGCGTATAATTAGTCAGCAGTCATTACACAATTAAGAAAATGCCAGACATTCCAGCAGGAAACAAGGACAGCAGGAAATGAATGCCTTTAATTGATTGCTCAGCAGTGTATGCAAAATAAAGTACATTGCAAAGTGCACGGCACCTGCCTAATTGGAAAATAATGATGATAACAAGAAGCATACTGCACAGACAGACTTGAGCATTACATAATTGACTGCAGAGACCTCGCAGGACCCACAAAATGTTGAGGTTGTGTTGAGGTTGTCAACCACAAATTTTGGAGATTGTTTCCAACCATGAGGTTGTTGCAACATTTGGAACAGTTCACAAAATGAGTCCTCATACTACACTAATCTGTAACACAAAACAGGAGGACCACTTCACAATATTTTAATCTTGAGCACACCAGTGATATTGAGTAATCAACTATGCAAATATCAAAGCATGAAGAGTTTCTTGATGTGCACTCTACCTCCAGCAGGGCAAATGGTAACCAAAGATGCACACAATACAAAAGCATGAAGTGTCCTAAACTTAGACACACTAGTGCTATTATAACTAACCAGAAACTGGAGGAATGGGTGTTGCTCTTCGAACAGCAAGATACACTAAGTATAAGTAATGCATGAAGCAAATGCCTAGGTAATCCACAGAGTCATAACACAAGCGACACCACTGACTTGCACCCCCGCTAACCGCCAGAAAAAACACATAGGGCATCACCTAAGGTACAGCTACCCAACAAAAATGTAACACAAGGGGGGGGCTCAGTAGTCGGGTTAGCCATCAACAAAATAAGTTGCTTAAGGGCCACTATAGTGCAGAAGGAGCCACAGTTTCTGCAGATCAGTCAGTTATCAGCACATATGCAATGAAGAAGAATATGAAAAAAAACAAGTATTGGCAAAGCCAGTAGGTCTATCCATGGCAGGCTATGCAATGATCATTTTTTAATTTATGATTAATGTATTATTTATTACAAGCATAATGGTAGACACAAAAGGAAAAATTAGAACATGAGCACTCAAATGTAGCTGCTATGTTCCTACATTCACATTGTTAAGTTTAAATATATTTCCCTAATGTGTCACTGTACCATGTTTTTTTTAAATACCAAGCTGTTCTATTGTAGCGCATGTTTTTTATTAATTGCAAAGGATACAACATAAAAAATAATATAAAAAATAACATTAAAAAGCACAATTTAAAGCAGCTTAAAGTAAAGAAGGTTAAGGACTAATTGTAGGTGTATGTGAACAATTTGGGCAGATTTTGGACAGTTATTTAAAAGTGAAGGGAGACAGTGAGTAAAGTGCACTTTACTCACTGGCCCCATGCTGCATTATTTCATGGGCAGAAGCAAAATGTGAATGGCAATTTCAAAAACCATTGGAAACACCCTCTTTGTATGTATATTATGTGTACATTTTTTTAACAAAAATAGCTAAAGCTGTCTTAAAGGCCAGACCTAAAAAGCATTGTCTAAAATTCCATCACTGACATTTGAGTTAGCATATGATCTGTCCTGCTAGTGAGATGCATGTTTACACAATAAACTGCTAAATGCGGACATCAGCAGACATGTGGTTTCTCTTCAACTTACACTTTCTGAATTCAAGTGCCAAGATGACTCTTTTCAAACTAGTGCCATTAAAATTGTGCATGGATTAGTGTCTTCACTAAAGGTGTCGTGAAAGCTATGAAAATGTTTTTCGGAAGGATATAAGGGGGCATGGTCCAAGGAATGACACAAGGGTTGAACAGGTGATGTTTTGAGAACCTGCGAGCGACAAAACATTCACTGTTTGCCGACAGTAAGAAGCCAATGGCTTTAGGTAAGACAATGAGTTCTGCTGACAAGCACTACTTTTGTGTGCCTTCGAAAATGTAAGCTTAAACCTGTATCCAAATTGTTATTGAACATTGGACGGTATTATTCATTCTGTCATATAGTTCATGCTGCTCCCGTGGATAAAAAAAAAAAAAGAATTGGAGCACAATCTAAAATGCACATTGAAGCAGGGTGCTGGGGTTTGAAAGACTGAACTGCACACAATCAATACTCACTCTTAGTAACATGTCTTCACGGAGCGTCCGATGGGGGTGTGCCTGTGTCCATCAGAGAGCAGGAGAAAGCTGAAGGAGATGACCAACGAGAGGTAGGCTCTCTGCTGGGTCACAGCTTCTGTGCCACACCCTGCCATGGTCACCAGGCCGGGACACGGGTGACCGGGCACAGCTGCTGAAAGTCTAGAGGCAGTCTGCAAGGCGCTGACAAAATGGAAAGACAAGAAGGGATATGCGCATTGCGGTGCCCATGTTCTGGTGTTTTAAGTGATAGTCGAACAGGATGAGCGATGCATTCTGTGGGACAGTACACACATGGGGCACACTTATCGTGCCAGGAGCGGCTGGTTTCACTCCAGATCACAGTACTGCGATGGAGCGGAAATGCTTAGTGTGAGCACGAAAAAGAAATATGGGTCCAATGTTTGACTTTTATCTTTAGCAAACACTTGAACCATTTGACCAACTCATTAAGAAAGAGTGGCAGGTCAGCCCTGGCACTCCTTTTCATGCACTCACAGTGTCAGACAGCCTCTGTATGAAGGAATTTGACCCATTACCGCAGGGAATACCATATACTGCCCACAGCCACTACCACCAAAGAACAGAGAATTCAAATACAACTAAAATGGCAAACAGCGCCACACAAGACATTTCCAAAGTATTGCCTCGTAACGCCGCAACCAACACTAGCCTTACACTAAACGGTTCCACTTCCACACACTGTCTAATCAATCTCCAGCATCATAACATTGGCGACGTCGCCTCCATCAATAATTCGCCATGTGCCCTTGAAATCATACCTGCCGGAACTTTTACAGCTTCAGCTACAACCTATTATATAGGTCTCCAGTGACACCATATATTTCAGCAATAATGCTCAGGAATTCGCCTGTTTTTGCTCGATGGTTTTTCATGCGAAATCTGTCAGCATCTCCATTTACTTCTACACAGACGAGTTCTCACCCTCACTCTCAACTCTGGCATGTGCGAGCAAAAAACCGCAAAACTTGCCTACTCATGTATGCTCCCAAAAGGGCCAGACGACCAGGCGGGGTGTAACACTGGTCCCTGAGGCGGGAGGTAGCGGGTGGTGGTGGGGGAGTTAGGGGAAAGGGGGAAACGCTCCAGGGTGCCCGACCGTTCAGTGCGCCCCATCTTCAGCCCATAGCCGTTGAATATCTGTGAGTTATGGGGTACTCGGTGGGCCCTCGTCCAGGGGCATAGCTTCAGGGGTGTGTTGGGGTTGTTACACCCCCCTAATAAATGTATCTGGTGACAAATAGTTGAGGGAAGGTGTTCAATCATGTGTCGTGTGTTGTATGACGCATTTCACCAGACATTTGTACTCACACAGACAAAAGCGCAAACACACTGTCTCCCTCTATATGTTTGAAAAGGCTTAAAAAATGTTGGTTATTTCACTATATAATGCGCTTTCTCTCACTTAGTGCACCTACCAATGTACACTCCTCTCCCATTCCACTGGCTCTTAAGCACCTCTCGTGCGCCATGCTTGTTGTGTAATGTATTTTAACATCAAGTGCCAGCCTGGTTGTCGGGAAATCTGAAGCTAACACCCCTTAATCATACTGACCAAGCTACGTCCCTGCCCTTGTCACAATCTGGGACAGTGGGGCTGTTAGGGAATCATTTGGCGTTACGCCGCTATTCGGAAGGGCAGGTGAACACCTTCCCCTTGCATCCCAGTGGATACTATTTTTACCTCCCAGAAACACATACTTGAAAGACAAAAGAGCAGGCTATCCTCAGAGAAAGCACTTCCTGTGACTAACTCCAGCCCTATCAGTTGCAGATTAGAACCGTCTGCAGGGCTGCTTTGGTATTTCCATCCGAAAATACGCAGTATGCCCGAGCAGAACACAGACGTTTTTCATGGCGGGCTGAGCTCAATATACGCTTCTCCATTCTGTGCCTCTAAAGTACTACTGTACATGGAGGGGAACTCGTGTTATGGAGGGCGCTGTACTGATATGCAAAATGTAAACTGTAGATAACGTTATCGTTCGTTAAATGTCTCTTGCTGCAAATCGTATATAAATAAATAATAAATAACTTTGTGTTTCCTGTATAAAAGCTTTTTTGATGTTTTTACTCTCTCTCAAAAGTGTGGTCGTTTTGTGAATGTGCTTTATTTGTATTTAATATATTAAAGGGGTGATGTGATGATACAGGTTATAGATAATTTACTTGTCTGGTCTTACTTAAAGCGCTTAGAACAAACAAAGGTTACTTACTTCTCTCAATACATCAACTAAAGATGACCTTGCTTATTCGTTTCCACTCTTTATCAAAATGAAATTATGACTGCATTATTACAAAAAATATGATAATTTGCATCAGAACGGCTTAGAACAGATTTGACCATTATACAATACGTACACTGGGTATTTAGTTAATTCATAATATGTAGATCACGAAATGTATTTTAAACAAAGTGGAGTAAACCACAGCGACAATGCAGCTTTCACTGAGCAGACTCTCCAACCCGTGGCTGGTATATCACGCCCTAGATGGGATACCATTCAACCCCAGCATAACTGTCAGTGTTCCTGAACTTGGATTTCATGGATGCAGCAGTAACAGGCTTGATTTTAACATCAATAAAAATTCAGCCGCTAAAATCGTCTGCAAATTGCAGTCACCCATATGGTGTTTCCTCGCTAAGTTTTCTATTATACTCTACAGTTTTGCCATGTCCTCGGTTTTCATACTTGGACTTTCTGTCACAAGAATTTCTTCACTTACCTTAGGGTTCCTCTCCAAGGACCGTAAACTTTTTCCTGGTGGTTGACCATTTGGTCGTGTCTATTTCTTATGAGGTTCAGTTAAGAACAAATTATTAAGTATGGATGTATGTATATGTTTTTCTGCAGCCTTGAAAAAGTCACCATTGTGACGAAACACATGTTGGCTGTGTTTGGAGTGAGGTTCTCCTTTACTGAATGTAACTGCGCTTACGAATAAAGAGACTTTCAAGAAAGATGTGAATACCGAAGTCCTGTCTTCCTCTTCTGTTCATACGGAACTTCATGCATTACGGATCTTAATATTTATATCATACTATTGGTCATACTGCATGCTGTGGTCTGTTCTATTCATCATTATTTGTGTATCGTTTTACACATTGTCTGTGCCTATGGGTAGTAGGGCACTTTGACCACCTGCACCATATTCATTTATTAGATTCCACTACTGTGGTTACTCCCCTAGGAGTGCGGCTATTTTCACCCTTACTACCCCATCAATACAATTAAATGAAAATAAATGTAAATAAATGAAAATAAGTGGGAGAGACAAGTTCATGGTACTGACCGCAACAACTGGTAGAAACACACTTGTAGTTCCATTTATAATGGGATCAAGTGGAGACACTAATTTGGACCCCAGATGCTAAGTGATTCTTCATCATCTGTTCCCTGTAGCCGGAACTGCTCCAGCAACGTGTCCCACACCATTGAAATGGGTTGTTTCTGTAACCTTCTATATTCCTCTCTATGCAGTGCTGAGCTTTCTGCCTGTCTCCATCTTCACACTTCATCCCGCCAGGTGGACACCAATGGAGGAACTGACGACTTCCAACATCTTGTTATTTGCTGTTTTGCAATAAGTAATGCCAAGTCTATAAAATGGGATGTTGTTTGGGGGCCTTTGGGTCTTGGGAACAGCCAAAGTATACAGTGCTCCAATGTGTCCCAGTATGGGAATACTGTGACTACTCTCAGTGTTTCGCAGACAGCCTTCCAGTAGGACGCCAGACTGTGGCAATTCCACAGCATGTGGAGTAGGTCTGCATCCTCTGCATGATATCGAGGACACGCCGGCAAGGCAGTGGAGAATAGTGTGTGAACCTTTAAGGGGTTAGATATGCTCTGTGAAAAACTGTATATTGAATTAATTTAAATCGGGTATTGCGGGGAATAAGACTGGCGTATTCTGGTAGGAATTGACATTTTTTGTCATGTAGTGGGTGAGCCAGGTTTATTTCCTATTTATCCTGTAAAGGTGTCAATGACATCTGAACATAGGAACGTAATGCCCTATATAACCACCTCACCAGACGTCTGCCTGAAACCATCTCATACATTGCTCCCACTAGGCCATACATTTGTGGTTCTTCTCCTGTTGGTGCCCAGTGTTGACGTATGTACTGTAATGGAATAACATGCATGAGAAAGAGGGTTCCAGGCAGTGCATGCAAATATTTAAGTTTTTGGTGCAATATCAATATCCCTTCTTCAAAAAGATCCCCTACAGTGGATACCCCCTACTCCTCCCAATGCACCGTTTTAATCATGGCGTTGGTAAACTACATAGGGGAATGATAGGGGCATATAGAAGTGTAGTATGGGTTAGTTGGAGTGCTGTGCACCAATACAGCAACACATTTTGTGATAGTGAAAGTAGTGTGTGAGGAGTGCGATGGTGTTCCAATAACAGCAATGCATGTAGTTCCCCCCTACCTAATTGTGCTTTCGTATATCTGATTACCTGGACGTGGATCCCCGCTAACCAGTGAGACAACCATTGCAGGCAGTAAGCACAGAAATCTGGTGCTCCCAAACCTCCTTCATCCGTTGGTTATTGTAGCACCCACACATCCTTAGCATCCATCTTCTCATGTCCGCAAATATGGCTGACCTTTTCTCATTATTATGACTTTTGACTGGATGCCACTGAAGCCAAGAAATTCAGAATCTTCATTACATCAGCTGAAACAGGATCTTTACACTGTTCCACACACCAGCCACTCCATGCTCCTCAGGCTGTTCTGTAAGTGTTAAGTGTGCCTTTGGCCTAGCAAGCCTTAATGTGTCCTGAAGCCTCCATTGCAAGTCCTGGTACATCTGGAAAAGCCCTGAGAGATTTCAAGCCACTAGTGTCAATCTGCTATGACTGACCAGGCTAGGGATCTGCTCATAAGAACTCATGAAAATCTGTGGGAATGTCTGGAGCGGAATTTGACAGCTTCAGGAAAACTGTGAACTAATGCTGACTCCTCCACAATGATGTAACCACACTCACAGCTGTCTGCAAATGTTGGCATTCTAAACAGAGGAAAAGCATAATGAGTTCAGCCGTACAATCCTTGAGACGCTGTAGTTAGGGCATCCGGATCTGGCCTCCTACTGAAAAATCAGTCAAACTGAGTTGTTAAACTGGATGCAAAAAAATCTATACTAACGGGACCACAAACTCTGTATACATGTCTGAAAACCTGTGCATCCATGTACCACTCACTGCTGTGATAAAGATGCATGAGCACCAATCTCCCACCATGTTGTCCTGACCTGGAAAGCACTCTGCCTTCTGTGAAATTCCCTGCTGAAAACAAATTCCCACAGAGCTTTGGCTATCTCAGCCAATGGTCTTGACCTTGTGCTCCCTAACTTGTTAATATATCAGACTGCTGTCAGATTATCCATATGAATGAGCATTGCACACTTTACTTTGCTTTTTGCCAAACTCTGAATTGCAAATGACCCTTCAAAAAGCTCTAAGGTATTTATATGTATTATTGACTCCTTCTCTGAACATTTTCCCCAGTCCAAAAGGTGCCACATCTTGTCCCCCAGCCCCAGAGACGGGCATTTGACTCTATGACTAGATCTGGGCCCATAGGGAAGATAACTCAATCATCCCCAGCTTCTACATGACCAAGCTACTATTCTACTTCTTCCTTTGTCCAAGAGAAGTATCTGAGATTAAAACAGCCTGCATAGGAGATGCTCCATTTTTAATTGATTTAATGGACTGTAATGAGGTGGCCCTGGGAATACCTTCTGGGCTCAGGAGGATAGGAGACCTACTACTAGGTGCCTGAGGGAGATGAGAGGAAGTGCCAAGGTGTCCCTTTACTCCTCCAGATAGCCTTCAACGTTTACTGAGGAAGCATTTATATCCCTTTTTATGAGTCCACTAAGAAACCAAAAAAAACATCTTTTTTGATGGAACCAGGCTCATTTCTTCATATTTATAATGGAACTCAATCTTTGGGTGAGTTCTACTGCCTCTGGAACCTGGGTCACTAGAACCTTTCTCTCCTGACCTAAAAAGATTACAGCATCCAGATACAATAATGTCATCAGACCTCTGGAACTTATAAATGCTGCTACTGACTTTAATATGTTATGAAACACCAAGGAGCTGAGGAAAGACTAAAGGGCAGGGCCCTGAACCAGAACACCTCTTCCAGCCACAGGATATGAAGAAACGTCCTGTGACCCTGAAATATGGGAACACTCAGACAAGCATCCTTCATTTACACCTCATCATTCAAGTTTATGGAAGCAGAATATTCCTTAGGCAAAACCCAGTTTCCGTCTTGAAGTTCCGGTACAACATAAACAGATTGAGGTCCCTTAGATTTATCACAGGTCTGAACTTTTTGTTCTTCTTTTGAATCAGGAATATGTTGCTGGCAGAACCACATGGTTATCTGTGACACCTCTCTATGGCCATATTTCAGAGAACATTCTTGATCTCTGTTGAAATTAGTTCTACTTTCCCTTGGGAGCAATCCAGTGGAAATAGGACACTTTCCTGAAAAGGAGGAGCAAGAAATCTAGGTGAAACACCAATACAGTTTGCAACAACCATGGGTCCTGTTAATTAAAATGCCACATGTATATATAAAAAAGCCCAACGTTTGCAAGGGGTAGGGTAAGGAATCTTACCTTTGGTTCCTCCTCCTCTTGCTTGTCCTCCATATGAGCCAAATGCCCTCCCTTTCTCTGTGAGAAGAGCAAAAGTCTGGAGAATGTGAAC
Organism: Pleurodeles waltl; assembly: GCF_031143425.1. Lineage (NCBI taxonomy): Eukaryota > Metazoa > Chordata > Amphibia > Caudata > Salamandridae > Pleurodeles > Pleurodeles waltl. The sequence continues at coordinate 1,449,189,955 of NC_090445.1, forward strand.
TGGCTGCTGTAGAAGGGTCTGTAGAAATGTGCACGGCTGGTGTAATGACCACTACATCCTCCAACCCTCCAATTATGTATATATCTTGTTGATAGAAGAAAAAGCCTGCACATATTTGCCAATTTATTTTATAGAATTATTTCCAAACAGAGACGCCTGCATAGGACACCCATCTTCTTTTTTCGTCATATTTCCCAACTTGGGTGCTCTGCTTAACAACAGACCCATCCTCCATGCAATGGAAACCCCAGTTTTGGCATTTCCCAGGACATCGAAAACCTTGACCTGGAATGAAGATCATACCATATCCACCCCCTTTTCTCGGGACCTTGCATCCTCTACTCAGAAAAGTAATAATCTTTAGGTCCAAAACTGGTGTTAACATTGAATTTTTTGACATTGTTTCCTAGGGCATTTAACCTCATCCTTGTCCTGGTAGTCCTATCTATAGGTGCTCTTTTCCTGGCCTTTATGTATTCATCAGTGAAAGATAGGAGAAACCAGTCCTACAGTTTGGGCTGTTGAATTAACCCAGGACCAATCATAAGAATGAATTCTGCATTCAGTATGTCTTCCTGTGCTATATCCAGTTTTGCCCTTTTGATTAAATTTACCATATCATTGTCACTATCCTAGTACATGTCGTATCCAGCATCATCCATATATGCATCTTGCAGTCAGCCTCAGAAGGGCTCTTAAGCTGATGTCTACCAGAGCTCTGAAAGAGATCAAATTTTATTAATATATTAATGGCATAGAAGTTAGCATATGGTGATTTTTTAATCTACGTTTGAAGGCCTAACATAAAATAACATGAGTTGTAAAATGTGAACATTTGAAATATGGTGGACCATGTGGCCACCATTCGTATTGTGCACCATGTTTTAACTGGAGAGTATTGTATTTGCATTAAATGAGGTATTAAAATAAGTTAACATTAAAGAATATTTTATTAAAATGTAGACTAAGAATTGAAGTATTAAATTGAAAGTGAATTCAGCATACATATATTGAATTAAATGGATTTTATTAACCTGAATGACATGTGTGCAAAAAAATAATTGCACATTTAAAAATTGTTCTAACATGACATAAATAATGTTTTCAATAAAATAATGTATTTTACTCATGTGATTTAATTTGTAAGGTGCGCAATAGGTGTATTATTGTATTAATTGTATAAGTGTGCATTTATGCATTTATCTTTTTTAACATCTTTCTGGAGTAATTTTTTCAATGTCTTATTCTGATATCGTTTTCAATGTCTTTTTTATATTCTTTTTTAATATCTTTTTTCAGTATTTTGTCAATTTCTTTTTTCCATAGAATTGAACCGCAACTTGTGTGTTAATATGTTAATAAACTCCAATCAAGGATATACATTTTATTTTGCACAGCGAAATCAATAAATCATAAAGTTAGCAGGTGTAAAACACATTAATACTCTCTTCCTACCGGTGGACAAAATTAGGCACCAGGCCTAGCAGAAAAGATCAACTTTAAAATAAATCAATCGCTAAAGCATATATGTCAAAGTCATTCTTTTCCCACTAGAGTGTACTGCTCTTATCGAAATCTGCCAAAGGCTGTTTTTGCAGGGAAAGCGTTATATCTTCTCGTACAAGTTTCACAGTCAGAAAATACATCGAAGAAGAAAGACCAACAAACAAACTCAGCGGGAGCATACGTGTCCCATCATAAAACAAATAAACAAACAAGATTCCGTAGGACGCATTCACAGCCTAACTTGCGCCATGAAAAGCATACAGTTCAACTTGCAACAAGCTATTGGTACAATGTATCCCCCAAATAAATAAACAATGGACTTTGTGCCCCCAATGGAGCCGAGCTTTCTGTAATAAATCAGTGCAGTATAACACTTTCAAGCTTAAGAAATAAATACTCCGCCCAGCAGCATGACCACATAAAACACTGATCTCAGCAGTAAGTAAAGAGGTGGAGACTTTGTTCTCTGGCCCTTATTTACTGGACACTTAAATAATTCTTAATTGTCACTTCCTGTTGGAGAATTATATTATAGTTCTTTGAAGTGCTCTGCAAAGACAGAAAGTATATAGATTGCATAATAAGGCCTCTGTTTTGTATACAATTAGGCCGTAAACAGGCCCCCATGCAACACTCCCCTACAGAACAGAGGCAACACAGAATACTCTCCCATTCCTGGCACAGCCCCTCCTGCCCTCTGACCATCTTCATGCACCACTCTGTACCAGTCCACTGCTGCCATTTGCCATCTGCTTGGAGCAGGTGAACACCGAGAAAGGATTTGGAATCTGAGGTTTACAACTTATCCCTCATTCCAGGAGCAAAAGCACAAGACATCCGGGTGTATCTATGGGGATACCATTGGGAAACATTATTTCCAGCCACTTTGCATTCTTGTACATAAATCTGACTACCTAGTAATGAGGGCCCATTTCTCCTGTTTGTCACTGTCACAAGTAAACCTTTCACTTTCCGTCAAAGATTTGTATTCTCACAACAGTCCTTTAGTACTCTCTCAACCTAAGCGATGTGCTTACTTGATTGCTGGTCCCGGACACCATTTCCCAAAAAGTATCACATAACAATCGGGAGCAGTGTACATACATTTCCAACTTGATTGATTGCATGTACATTTGTTTTGTGTGGATGTCTACAAATCCTGGCAAGGATCAGCCTCCCACCCTTTGGCCTGCTTTGGCCACCCCATTTCTAATTCTTATTCTTATATACCTCTAATACTCTTGTGGGAGGTCTCTCTTATTCGAAGAGTCCATCACTCTCAAGACGAGACACTCACCTTGATCAGCATCTCTCATAGTCTCAGTCATTTTTGTCTACTTCCGAAAAGCCCCTTCTTTTGGATTAACTCTGGCTCCTCTTTAGGTTAACTTAAGAAAGGAAACTTATCATCTTCAAACTGTATCCTACAGAAAGTATTCAGTACCTAACATTATGAATGGTTAGACTTCATCCGTTTCTTACTGTTGTGACTGCTGGGTGCTTATTGGTAGGGAGAAAGTTTTAACTTTCTTGGGTAGCTTGGTTTGGCAGTCAAGGCCTATATAACGGTTTGCGGAGTGAAGACTGAGACTAGGAACAGTATAACATAATTATTACACACATGTACACACACACACATGCATGTGCACACACACAGACACATTAAAGTCAATGTTCAGTCACAAGGTATTAGTTAACAGCTTAGAGTAGAAGAACTGATCAAATTAAAAAGAGTAGTTAACATTTGTCTTATCCTAACCGTTCAATTGATGTCCAAGCAAAGAGTCCTATATATAACAGGTTCCTGGTTATAAGTTTATAAAGATTTCCTCAAATCCAATATTATTAGAATAGAACAAGACAGTTTTATCTTGTGCAATTTCAGTACCATTGATAGCTGTGAGTATAATATGCTGATTACCATTCGTCTTCTGGAGTCCAACTCAGATAGATAACAAAGCTGATAACAAATTATGCACCACACTTAATTTTCCAATTTCTGGTTCACAGAGCCATCTTTGAGCAAATGAAGCAAAGGCACATTTTAAATTGTATCTTAAACCACAATACTACTCAAACCATGGACAGAACTCAGCACACCCTAGACTCTGCAACTAGTGGTTGTGAGGATTGTGGTGCATTATATTGTGTGGTTTTGCGACATTCAGTGCATAATACACTCACCAAAACTGTCTTGGATCTAGTCAGGCTTGTTTGTAAAACCCCTTGCTCGACCCTAAGTAACCGTGGCTTTGAGCAGCTTAGAGAAAGGAACAAGTGAAAAGCACTTGGATGTACCAAACAACAGAATAAATAGTCATATAATACAAAAGTAATCCAACACCAATTTATAAAAACAGATTATACTTTTATGAATTTTTAAACACCAAAATGAACAAAATCCACCAAAGGGCTCCGGAGATATAGACTTTTAAGTAAAACGAAAGTCTCAGCTTTTTAGTCCAAAGTGCAATAACCATAAAGTTTGAAACGTTGAAAAGTTGAAAAAGGCTGTGTTTGACTACTCCAGTGAGAAGGAGTATTTAGACAGTGACCTGGTCACGAAATCCATCTCAAGTCCAGGAATACATTTTATGCAAGGATTGCCATAGTCTTCAGTGGAGTGGCCCTGATGCTGAGGATACAGGATGCTTATGATATGGAAAAGTTACTCTAGGTGCTGTGTATTCAACTGGTGCCTTGCTGGTCATCTTCCTCAGCTGCACGGGTCAAAGTCACTCGACATCTTCTTTGGGCCAGTAAAAGCCTGATAACAGTGGTACTACTGGTCTCTGTCACTGCAGGCCCAGCAGTATCCCTTTGTGAGGGGTAGTGTCCCTTGTTGGCAACCAACCTGTACACAGATAACTCTCCCATGTCCACAGACCTGGATGACATTTTTGAGAGTTGAGTAGTGGTCTTTTTGGATGTTTTATCGAAGCAGCTACTGACCAGCCCTTAAGGGCAACTTCAGCATTTGTGTGTGTGGAGCTGGAACAGGAGATCAACCACCTGACTCTTAATTTCATTTTTCAGGGCTGCTATTGCTCTTTTGCCAACTTTAGGTACTTCAACTTGTGTACTTTAATTATCTTTTGATCAGCATTGCAGATTCTGTGTTTCCGCCACCAGACTAGGTGGCAAGACCACATTTGTCACAACTGCTATTGCCACATTTATTTTAATTATCTTCCATAGCTTCAATCTATCCTTTTTGGTCAGTGAGAGCGAACAAAGCATTCAGACTGAGTTGTTTCTGATGATGATGGACAGTAAAAAAAAGCCATCTGATCATCAGTTCTAAATAGGACAGATGGTTAAATGGCTTAACTCCAGCATCCTATACCCCTGTGGGCCTTTGGAAGAAATCTTACTTTGTCAGCTTAAACCTGGAGACACATCTTATAGACGTCTGTTGTGGCTTGAAGCTCCTTGTTTTCTGTCAGTTCCTTTTACAATACTAATAGTGAATTATATTAAATTATTCACTATTTGTGTAATAAAACATAAAGTACAAACAGCTGGTGTTGGACCTGGTCCTTTTTCCAGGGTTATCCCCAAATGTTTTGCCTTCTTCCTCCTATTTTTTCTGACCTGTTTTTATTGACTTTAGGACTCTTGGCACTTTACCACAGCTAACTAGTGCTAAAGTGCATATGCACTCTGTTTAAAATGTATTGGTGACTGGTTTTTCCATGACTGGCATATTTGATTTATGAGTAAGTCCCTGGTATAGTGTACCTTGTGTGCCCAGGGCCTGTAAATCAAATGCTACTATTTGGCTGCAGCACTGATTGTGCCTCCTACATGAGTAGCCCTGTAAACATGTCTCTGGCCTGTCACTGCAGTGCCTGTGTGTGCAGTTTTAATCTGCCATTTCAACCTGGCAAGTGCACCCACTTAGCAGGTCCAAACCCTCCTTTTTACTACATATAAGACACCCCTAAAGTAGGCAAAAGACAGTGTAATGGGGAAGGTGCAGTGTATATAAAAGGTAGGACACATACTAGTGTGTTTTACATGACCTGATAGTGAAATAGTTTTTCACTATTGCAAGGAGTATCTCTCCCATAGAGTAACATGGGGATTGCCTTGAAATATCTTTTAAGTGTAATTTCCCATTGGGAGCAGATAGAGATGTGAAGTTTGGATCTCTGAACTCACAATTTAAAAATACATATTTTGTTGAAGTTTGTTTTTAAATTGCTAGTTTGAAAATGACACTTTTAGAAAGGCTGCCTGTGGAATACATGTCTGGGTCAGGATGACAGTTGGGTTCTGTGTGCGAATTCACTATAGACAGTCACACAAAGGGAGCTGGGGTGTACCTTGCATATCCTGATGGGTCTTCCTGAGCTAGAGTGGTGGAAAGAGCTGACACTTGCCTCTGAAAAGAGCTGTGCCTCTTCTCACACAAAGCAGTCTCCAACCCACTGCAGTGTGACTGAGGCCAGGGCAGGGAAAGCAAGGTTCTTGTGCACTACACCAACTTCCCTTTGATGTTTGCATACTTCTAAGACAGAAATGGGTATAAGTACTGGACCTCTTACACCACAGAGTTAGAATCCTTCTAGACTGAGGAAATTCTGCCAGAAGGAGAGCTGGGTGCTGTAAGAGGGCCTGTCATTCTGCCTGTTGCTTCGATGTGCTGGCCTGCTGCTTGCTGCTTCTGTCCTGGGAGTGAAAGGACTAGACTTGGCTTTCTACATCGTGCTTCCAAAGGTTTTCCAAGGGCTTTGACTGAGCTTGCTTCCTGTTAAGAGGTCTCAGAGACATCAAAGACTTCACCTACCAGTGTCTGGGCTCTCCTGACTTGCCAAGTGGTGCCAAAGACAGTTCCTGGGCCATTGGGAGTGAGTTCTGGTGTAACAAGGATGAAACTAGTGCATTGATGTCGACCTCCAGAACAACTTCAGGATCGTCTGCACTTTCTGAGTCCATGTCACTGCCTGCACCAGAGCCATGTTCCTCGCTGAGTGCAACAACTGCAACCTTCTTATGCAGGCCCAACGTTACCACAGCACCTCCGAAGTCTCGCCACAGGGTGAGTCCAGAGTGCCAAGACACTGACGACCATGGCACCCATCAAAATACTGTCAGACACGCAGTGGCAGTCTGACCGCTGCGGCTATGGCAGTCCAACTGCATGCAACATCATGGGCAGTGCAGGGCCCCCCTGCCCAGCACCCTTAAAATGTGCACTGTCTGCTGTGTACGCAGTGCGCATTTCAAGGGTGCTGGTACACCCTTCCTGCAGCAGCATTGCCACAGGCTGAATTGTGAGCCAGGAACAATGCTGCCACACCTTTCCTACTGGTCTGACCGTCAAACCAGTAGGAAAGTTGTAATGGGGCTGATAGGGAGACGGCCAGCACTGCAGTGGTCTCCTCGTGAGTAGTTTGGCAGAGGGATGTTTCAGTCTGCCAAACTACTAATGACCCCCTTAATCTTTAAAAATATGCATCTTTACTTGTGTATGTTGGCTTTTTGTCATTTTGGTGTTGTTTTACTCAGATAAATATTGACTATTTTTCTAAACTGGCGTAGAGTGTCTTTTGTGGTGCTTTCACTGTGTTGCTGTGTGTGTGTGTGTACAAATACTTTACACATTGCCTCTGAGATAGGCCTGACTGCTCATGCCAAGCTATCTTAGCTGGGTGTCTCACTTACCCTGACTAGAGTGAGGATCCCTATTTGGATAAGGTGCAACAAACTGACAAGATACCCCCTTTCTCAAAGCTGCTATATGTCCTTTCCTGGCACCTGAGGTAAGTAAAAAATAGTTGCTTTTTTAATGTATGTTGTGTGCGTGCTTGAAGGATATTGTGTGTTAATGTAAGTTGAATGTTGTGTGTGCTTGCAGGTTTGAGTGTGTTTATGTAAGAGAGAGTATTCAGGCCAGGGCGGTAACCAGCGAAAGCTGCTGTTTCAGGTATTTTGTGCAGTAGTGTGTGCATAGAAAATAAACCTGAGGACTTACTTGGGTCCTTGTTCCCAGGGGGTCCTCGTTGCCAGTGGCCTGGCTGGCTCTTTGCCTCCCTGGATCATTCGGAGTTGCTGGGCTGCCGGTGAGCAGCTCCACACCACTGACTTCGGGTGAGCGCGCACTGCAGTTCAGTTATGGGCCACACAGCACAAACGCACACTGTCTGAGGTTTCAATGTGTGGCACCTTAATGCACATATAGTCAGCTACGCTACGCTGGCAGGGCTGACAGAGATTTTGAACTCTGCACCCCAAGCAGAGTGTGGAGTGCCGAAAACACAGCCCGTCCATATAATAACTATGCTCAATAAAACAAAACATCCTCTTCGGTACCCAATATTAACTTATAAGCTATTTGGGGAAGTTCACGCTTAAGCCCTCATAACGTTTTGTCCACATAAGCAACCCAATGAATCAGAAAACCCAATTTTTCAACACAATTGTGGCATTTTACTGGGACATACCCCATTTTTACTATTTTTGTGCTTTCAGCCTCCTTTGAGTTAGTGACAGAAATGGGTATTAAACCAACGCTGGATCCCGGAAAACGAACCATTTCTGATAAGTAGACAAAATTCTGAATTCAGCAAGGGGTAAATTGTGTAGATCCTACAAGGGTTTCCTACAGAAAATAACAGCTGAAATGAAAAAATATTGAAATTGAGGTGAAAAAACTGCCATTTCTCTCCACGTTTTACACCGTAACTTTTTCCTGCGATGTCAGATTTTTTAAAGCAATATACCGTTACACCTGCTGGGCTCTTCTGGTTGTGGAGACTTATAGGGCTTGTAGGTTCATCAAGAACCCTGGGCACCCAAAGTGAATAAATGAGCTGCACCTTGCAATTCGTTTTCAATCTATACCGGGTATAGAGCAATTCATTTGCTGAAATATAAAGATTGAAAAATAGGTATGGAGATAACCTTTGTATTTCCAAAATGGGCATAAGATAAGGTGTTGAGAAGCAGAGGTTATTTGCACATCTCTGAATTCTGGGGTGCCCATATTAGCATGTGAAGTACAGGACATTTCTCAAATAGACGTCTTTTTTACACACTGTCTTACATTTGGAAGGAAAAAATGTAGAGAAAGACAAGGGCCAGTAACACTTGTTTTGTTACTCTGTGTTCCCCCGAGTCTCCTGATAAAAATTATACCTCACTTGCATGGGTAGACCTAATGCTATGACAGGAAACACAACATGGACACATCACATTTTTACAGTGAAATCCGACGTCATTTTTGCAAAGGGCCTAGCTGTAGATTTTGGCCTCTAGCTCAGCCGGCACCCAGGGAAACCTACCAAACCTGTGCATTTTTTAACACTAGACACCTAGAGGAATCCACAATGGGGTGATTTGTGGGGCTCTCACCAGGTTCTGTTACCTAGAATCCTTTGCAAACCTCAAAATTTGGCCAAAAAAACACTTTTTCCTCACATTTCGGTGATAGAAAGTTCTTGAATCTGAGAGGAGCCACTAATTTCCTTCCACCCAGTGTTCCCCCAAGTCTCCTGAAACAAATGGTACCTAACTTGTGTGGTAGGCCTAGCACCCGTGACAGGAAATGCCCCAAAATACAACGTGGACACATCACATTTTCCCACATAAAACAGAGATGTTTTTTGCAAAGTGCCTAGCTGTGGATTTTGGCCTCTACCTCAGCCGGCACCTAGGGAAACCTAGCAAACTTGTGCATTTCTGAAAACTAGACACCTAGGGGAATTCAAGATGGGGTGACCTGTGGGGCTCTCACCAGGTTCTGTTACCCAGAATCCTTTTCAAACTTCATAATTTGGCCACAAAAACATTTTTCCCCACATTTCGGTGACAGAAAGTTCTGGAATCTGAGAGGAGTCACAAATTTCCTTCCACCCAGCGTTCCCTCAAGTCTCCCGATAAAAACGGTACATCACTTGTGTGAGTAGGCCTAGCGCTCACAACAGGAAATGCCCCAAAACACAACATGGACACATCACATTTTCCCAAAGAAAAGAGACCTGTTTTTTGCAAAATGCCTAGCTGTGGATTTTGGCCTCAATCTCAGCTGGCACCTAAGGAAACCTAGCAAACCTGTGCATTTCTGAAAACTAGACACCTAGGTGAATCCAAGATGGGGTGGCTTGTGGGGCTCTCACCAGGTTCTGTTACCCAGAATCCTTTGAAACCTCAAAATTGGGCCCAAAAAGTACTTTTACCTCACATTTCGCTGGCAGAAAGTTCTGGAATCTGAGAGGAGTCACAAATTTCCTTCCACCCAGCATTCCCCCAAGTCTCCCGATAATAATGGTACCTCACTTGTGTGGGTAGGCCTAGTGCCAGCGACAGGAAATGCCCCAAAACACAACATGGACACATCACATATTCCGAAAGAAAACAGACCTGATTTTTGCAAAGTGCCTAGCTGTGGATTTTGGTCTCTAGCTCAGCCGGCACCTAGGGAAACCTATCAAACCCGCACATTTTTGAAAACTAGACACCTAGTGGAATCTAAGATGGGGTGACTTGTGGGGCTCTCACCAGGCTCTGTTACCCAGAATCCTTTGCAAACTTCAAAATGTGGCCAAAAAAACACCTTTTCCTCACATTTCGGTGACAGAAAGTTCTAGAATCTGAGAGGAGCCACAAATTGCCTTCCACCCAGTGTTCCCGAAGTCTCCCAATAAAAATGGTACCTCACTTGTATGGCTAGGCCTAGTGCTCGCGACAGGAAATGCCCCACTACATCAAAATTATCAAATACAAAACTACATGCTTTTACGGGGGTTGGCACCTGCGTTTTTGGTCCTGCGCTCAGCAGCCATCTAGGGAAACCTACCAAACCCAGACATTTCTTATAACTAGACACCTAAAGGAGTCCAGGGAGGTGTGACTTGCGTGGATCCCCCAATGTTTTCTTACCCAGAATCTTCAGCAAACTCAAATTTAGCAAAAAAAAATCTTATTTTCCCACATTTCTGTGTGGGATCACTGCACCAGGACAAATTTCCTATCACCCAACGTTCCCTTCAGTCTCCCGGTAAAAATGATAGCTCACTAGTGTAGGTGGGCCAAGGCCCTGTGACAGGGAAGAGCCAAAAACATGTTGAAATTGAGGGGGAACCAAAGCGGGTCCAAAAGGGGAGTTTCTAAAAATACATTTTTAGGCTGACAAGTGGAGCAGAATTTTTAACGGTACAGATGAGACAATGTTGGGTGGTAGGAATTTTGTGGGTTCCTGCAGATTCCGGAAGGTTCCATCACGAAAATGTGGGAAAAATGTGTGATTTCCTGCAAAGTTGGAGGGTTGCAGGGCATTGTGGGTAAGAAGATGGTATGGGGTGCATGCGAAGCACACCACCCTGGAATCAACCAGATGTTTAGTTTTCAAATGTGTCTAGGTCTTGTGAATTTTTCTACATGGCAGTGTCCCAAAGTCCAAAAAGTGCAGCCCTCACCATTCCAGGTGGGACAATTTTGAGAGTTACCAAGCTCTCATGGCCCAAATCTAAAACCAAAACTCAAAATAATGTCCTCTTGCTTGCCATGGGATAAGATGTTTTAGTGTGCGGGGAAAAGCTGAAAGACTGTTACCCCCTTCAGTTGGGGGTGAGGGTATAACCAGGCCCATACTGGTTGGTAGCCTCCACCCCACTATTTCTTTTTTAATTCCCTGGCATCTAGTAGACTTTCTGCCACCCGGGGTGTGGATTAGGGGTAATTGCCCAATCTGCCCACTGGTGAGCAGAACAACTTTGGCCCTATTTATTTGGGGTGGGGGTATGGCCATACCCCCACCCTCTTATTTTGAAAAAAAAATCTTCCCTGGTCTCTGGTGGGCCTTCCAAAAATAAATGTGCCCCCATGGGGAGCGACCCTTGCCCAAGGGACTGCCCCCCCAAACAAAACACACACACCTATCCCTGGTGTCTAGTGGTTTCTGCACCCCCTTGGCGGCAGATTGGCCTAACAAAAATAGGCTGATCTGCCCCCAAGGGGGGCAGAAATGGCCTAAATACAATTTGCCTCACAGGGGAGCAACCCTTGTCTAAGGGGTCGCTCCCCATACATAAAAACATAAAGTAAATACAAATATATATATATATCCCTGGTGTCTTGAGGTTTCTGCCCCCCCTGTGGGCAGATCAGTCTAATTATATTAGGCCGATCTGCCCCCATGGGGGCCAGAAATGGCCTAAAAATATTTTGCGCCGTTGGGGGAGCTGCTCCCCTTATGCGTAAGTATAAAAACAATAACAATTCCCTGGTGTCTGGTGGTTTCTGCCGCCCCCCCCCCGGGGTAAAAAGGGCCTAAAAATAATTTGGCCCCCCAGGAAGCGACCCTTGTCACTCCCCACATATAAAAAAACAAAATAAACAAAACAAATTAACCCTTGTGTCTGAAATGGCCTAAAAATAATTTGGCTCCTTGGGGAGTGGCCCTTGCCCAAGGGGCCGCTCCCCTTATGCGTACGTATAAAAACAATAACTATTCCCTGGAGTCTAGTAGTTTCTGCCCCCGGGGGGCAGAAATGGCCTAAAAATAATTTGGCCCCCCGGGAGCGAGCCTTGCCTAATGGGTCGCTCTTCACAAATAAAAGAAAATCAATAAACAAAAAGAAAAATAATCCCTGGTGTCTAGGGGTTTTCTGCCTTCCCCCGGGGGGCAGATCGGCTTAATTATATTAGGCCGATCTGCCCCCACGGGGGGCAGAAATAGCCTAAAATTAATATGGCCCCCTAGATAGCGACCCTTGCCCAAAGGGCCGCTCCCTTTATTGAAAATACCTAAAAAAAAAAAAATCCTGTTGTCTAGTGGGCATTTCTGCTGCCCCATCACATCGCGATCGGGCAGCAGAAATTCTTCGAGAGACATGAAAGGAAAGGAAAGGTCTTTCCTTTCCTTTCATGTCCCTCCCGCACCACCTCCCGGTCTGAAGAGAAATGCTTTTGCATTTTTCTTCCTGGACCGCCATGGAAGCATGCTTCCAGCACGATCCGAGGTGACCTCTGATGTGGTCAGAGCGTGATTTGCGTGCCGACGTCATCATATGTCACTAGTGGGGAGGGGGGACAGGGGTGGAAGAGGAAGCGATTCCCTTTCCATCCCCGACTAGGGGGTGTTGGAGGGAGGCCCAAGGGGGAGCACCAGCGCTCCCCCCCATGAGCCGTGTACAGGACAAGCTGGTCTCGACCCAGGCACACGGCAACCGTGTGCCTGGACGAGACCAGCTCGCCCTGGGCATGGGAGGGGTTAAATGATATTTATTTATACTTTTAACTATTTTAAATAATTTAATTTAATTTAACATTATTACTTAAGATTTTTTTATTTTAATAATTTACCACCGTTCTTTTTTATGAGTAGGTTTTGCAATAGAATTGGTTGGCCACGACTGTTGCTGGACTTACAACTGTTTTTAATTTCTAATCAATAATTAATGATGGAGTACAAGACTAGGGGGTCGCAGTGTTTTCCACTTTCTACCTGCACACCCCCACACACACCATTTGAACCTACTACTTCACTGTCCTCACAGAACCCCTGCACAAAGGACCCCATTTTTGTGCCCTGGGCTACTTCAGTAGAGGAAATTCATCCCTACAGGGGACTAAGTTTAGATATAGTTATCACCAGTCAAGCCACTTGCTCTGAGCTGGACCTGTCATCCCTGTTTCCTAGAAGAATATTTTACCCAATCAAAATATATAATCTTAGAAACTATTTTGCTTTATTCTCTGAAGAGAATGCACATGTTCCAGAATCTTTAATATGTTTGAGTTTTGATGCTACTTTAAAAAAGATCTGTAAGTTTTAATCGTGAATTTGTTTTATCAGCTGGTGAAGATGCCACTAACTTTCCATGGGAGTAATGCAGAAATCAGGCCTTACAAAAGACACATCTGTATGCACTGATTTGTGACTCAGATCTTGCTTTCTCAAATATCTTTTGTGTGAATAGTGAAATCCAAAAAAACCCAGATAGTTCTAGAGTTTTGTTGAGAATCAGTATAGGTGCATGATGTTTGTTTGAAAAAAAGGGGAAAATGGTGTGCCATTAAATATTTTGAGTCGGGTCTCAATTCCCAAATCTCCAAATAGACCCTAGGATTTACGATTTCCACTTCTTTCACAGTACCAAAGTCTCTCAAATTTTTGTGCCACAAAAAATTCTTTAAATTCTCCAGATTTCTTTACATGTCTATTAACTTCCTTTCATGACTGACCACCACTTTATTCGGGGTCAGTGGAATTTTTAAATCTTCCAGCATAATTGGAGGACTTTAGTACTCTTGTAATGCAGAATTACTAATAAACTTTACCTCTCCTCTAGTGGAATTATTCAGCAAGTATGCCTTTTTCTAAACAATCAGATTGCCCCAGCACCCGAGGCAGCAATACCGGCTCACAGCAGCCAACCACTACATGTCAGTGATAGATGAGCCACCCAGCCTGCTTGTTGTCTTCAGACTAGTTCCAGCAGCATGAAGGCGGAAACATGAGGCGACGTTTCCCCTCTTTGGCATTCATGTCAAAATGAGGTCTGGCAGCAGAAGTTCCCCGACTTTCCTAGTCGTACATCCACCCAGAAGGACTGGATAATGTGTCTATGAGGTAGGCTGCTTCTGCCCTGCTGGCAACATCCTCGTGAAGCGGGTAGGCCAGTGCAGTGCCCATTTGTAAAGATGAAATGCTTTCCCCGCTACCTGCCGTATATCCTCAAGCCTCCCAGTGTCATCCTGTCCTCCAGCTGCCACACAGACAGTACAAGTCTGAGAGCGCATCCATGGGAGAGGGAGTTCATAGAGCAAGTGGTGGCAGCAGTATACTTCCTGAAAAACTTTGCTGACACTGTTATTGGCAGCAGTTAGATGGACAGCCATTGCTGGCCGTTTGCCTGTGTGTATGGAATTGCAGTTTGTTTAATGAGAATTGTATTGGTCCTAAGGGCAGATGTGAAAGCCGTCTAGCCAGTCAGCTGCCTTTAATTAACCAAGACGATTAATCACACAATTCCCATATCTGGTACCAGAATTGGCACCCTGTTGTCGTGCACATTACTTTGATGTTGAATTCACACTAGTTCATGATTATTGCAAATTGAAAGTCACACATGAGGCTGAAGTGAAAATTACCTGAGTGATGTGATCTGTCGCTCTTGAATTTATGTAGGAGAAGGTTTCTTAGCCCTGAAGTTTCCAATACTACATCCTGTGTGTTTTCATGCAGAGGCTGTGTTATCCCTTACGTAGCACTCAACACCATCTGCAAGTTGACTTTATCATCTGCAGGTGAGCAGGGCTCCAAATGGAACATGGGCAGTGTTTCCAAGTTCAAATTCTAAATTGCTTTCCATTTCACCAGGGTCCATGAACATTTTCATAAATTAATGCTGGTTGCTTTGATTTGCCAATTACATTTTTTATTGTACAACAAGACAAGCACCATGGAACATCATGTTATTTTTTCAATTGTTCCATATTATGTAATGTATTTTTCACTGTTGTATGTCATAATCTTCATTAGTTTCCCTGCTTGGCGTGATCCATGGACCAACAGGCTGTGGGGCATATATGGGACATTGCATCACGACTAAAGCCTCTACCCTTTGGAAGAGGGGTGGGGATCTGCACCACTTCACACTGAGGTGCTTATTATGAGTTTGGCAGTATTTCCCGAAGACCCCGTCTAAGCAGGCACCGAAAGACCGCCATTATGAGTCACCAACAGAACACCGTACAAAAACAGCCATAAATCTGCAATCATCGGCCTGACCGACGGCGGGAGAGATGTGCTTCCACTGCCAGCAAAGCCACACCGACAACATCCCGCCCTCCATATTATGACCCACTAATCAGCACTGCAGTCTTTGCACGATGGTAATCCATTGGCGGTCCGAATCACCTCGGTCACAAACACACCTCCACCAGAACACACCACATTGGATAATATGAATATCGCACACCTGCTACACATACATACACCACACACACACCTGATCACTGCACTTCAAAACCCCCCCACACATACCCACAATCCTTTGCATAAAGAAACGTTTGACAAAGAGAGGGCAGACAGCACCAACAGAAGACACTGCACCAGGATTTCATAGGCACCATCACATTGAACACACATCACACAATACACAACTGCATCAGCAACACAACACAATACACACCTCACCACTGCACACAAACACCTCAAACCACACGCACACCCTAGCACTCAACCTCACCCCAACAAACAGCACACCTAGCATCCCTGCACATCACACACCCCACCAGCCACAACACAACCACCATGGCACCACAAAATAAAACCACGATTCACAGACGAGTAATTGAGGGTCATGGTCAACAAAATCGTCAAAGTGGAGCGACAATTGTGTGGAGCACATGCCCAGCAGACATCCATTGCCCGGAAAATGGAGTTATGGCAGAGGATTGTTGACAAGGGGAACGCAGTCGGAAACCATCCATGCACAAGGGAGGACATCTGGAAGAGGTGGAATGACCTACAGGGAAGGTGGTTTCATGGCATCCAGACACCAGATTGCCATCAACAAGACTGGCGGTGGGCCCCCACCTCCTCCCCCTGAGTTAACATCATGGGAGGAGAAGTTCTTGGCCATCCTACACCCAGAGGATCTGATGGGAATACCAGGAGGACTGGACACTGGTGAGTAAACAGCACTCCCCTGGCACTGTGTACACCTGCACAGCATGTACCCCTACCACCCTGTCGCCACCTCACACTATCCTAAGTGTATCAATTCACCCTGAACCCAACACCCTCCTGTGTATTCCACACCTCACCACTAACTCCATTCACACACAGCCCGACCTAGTGCAGGAATTTCTCACACTGCAGCAAGTACTAAAACTACCCCAATACAACACTCTCAACCATTATAGAACTGCCAGTACCACTCCACATTTGGACACCTGCATGTATAACCATGTAATCCCATTTGACCATAACGAAAATCTGAATGTACATAAGTACATGCCAATGACAGCAGTCAATACCACCGTCAACCATACAGCAAAATAAAACACTAGCAACTTCCAAAAAAGCCAAAAAGTTGCTGTTGTCAAGACTCTGTCAATGCCGTTACTGGTCAGCAGTTGCAAGCAATGATAGCAAACAACCATGTATACCACAACTATTACACCATCATTTAACACACTTCCTCTCACTCCACAGTTATCCCTAGTACTGCGACACAGCAGAGGATGCCAGAGACTGAAAGCCAGCACAGGGGGCAAGGACCAGTGGGAGGGCAACTTTGGGCCAAGGGATGATGCAGCAACCTGACCTGACTGGCCAGGAAGCCATCTCCAGAGTCCTGGGAGCCTACCCGCAATCCCAGGACATGATGGGCCAGATACTCACCACCTTACAGGAGAACCAGAGGCTGCAGAGGGAATACCTACAGGAGGCCGTGCAGCACTGGCAGGCACACAATGCCACCATGGTCTCCATTGCAGGGGTGCTCACTGAACTCACCAGAATCCAGCGTGCATCCTCCACCCAACATCAAGCACCATCCAGTAGTCTGACAACACCTATGCCTTCAATATCTGCCCCAGCTACTGGAATGGAGGGCCAGCAAAAGGACCCACACGCCACTAGCACCCCTGCACTTGCAGCTGAGGACCCCCGCAAAAGAGGTCATCCTTCCAGACATTCTGCAGGCCCTGAAGCCAATACCAAACACACCACAAGGAAGAGATTCCTCTCCTGAACATACTCCCCTTGTGTGTCACTAAAACACCCCGTTGACTGTCCAATGCCAAACACCATTTTCCCCTGGCTCATGGATACAGGACCTGTGACACCAACAGCTGGACCACCCACTCTGATGATTTCAGAAACCATGACCCCACTCCTCAGAACGGTGATGGTAAACACAAAATAAACACAAATGAGAACAAGTACCGGTGTATGTGTCTTCATTGTTCAAAGTGTTATCTTTGCTAACAAACAGTAATGAAATACACATATCTGTACAGCAAGCTTGTCAGAGTTACAGATGTAGCAGGAATTCCCAGCAGGTGTGTCAGTACATCCATCTGGCAGTAACATTCAATGTCAAGGGTGCTAACAGTGATGTCATGAAGCGGATTGTAAACACACATGCAACTTGATCAGAAACCAAAATAGGGAAAAGGTTAAATGAAGTAGCACATGTAGCTCATTAAATAATACACATACAGCAGTATTTCACATACACAGGATACACACTGCAGCGGGTAGGATACCACATACCTACAGGCTAGAACTGTCAGTCATGCACATACAAAGTAATGGTATCATTCCATATAGCTGACACGCCCAACAGTAGACCACCTTGCATATTCAATAACAGGTAGATGCCAGACAGAAGCTCAGAGTACAAAATGATAGGGCTGATGAACTGGACAAATCATGTGTACATTCCATTGTCATATCAATTCAGACTTAGGACCATACAAGTTGAGTACATCTATGAGGATGAGATGTAATGGCACCAGGATTTATCACATGTGCATACCAGCATATCATTTGCACTTCCCTCATGTCAACTCAGCATCCCTTCTGGTTTGTAAATAAAGATGGAAGGAAGTAGTCTCCTCATACGCCTTGATGCATACAACATTGAAGCACAAAAGACACATTTCCCATTTAGGGTTTAACTGTTCATCAAATTAGACCACACATACCTGAGAATCATTGAAAGTATTGGTGAATTAGCTCAGTCCTGTTGCCAGCTGCCTCCTCCTCGTCTGCCTCCTCATCAGTATATCAGGGTCACCAGCCTCAGCCAAAGCTCTTGCAGCAATATCCTCCTCCTCTCCTCCAACAGTGGGATGTGCCTTCTGAGGGCCAGATTATGGAGCAGGCAGCATGCAACAACAATCTTGCAGACTTGCCGTGGTCAGTACTGTAGGGCACGATCCTAAACATGCAGGCAACAAAATCTTGCCTTCAGTAGGCTGAATGTCCTCTCTATCACACGCCTCATCTGGCCGTGTGCCTCATTGAATCTGTCCTCCCCATCTGCAGTTGGATCTCTGACTGGAGTCAGGAGCCAGAGCAGGTTAGGGTATCCGGAGTCACCTGTGTAGACATAGGAACAGTACATTAGGGAACTGTGATAGGCATAGAACTGACAGTGTAGAGAGGTAGTTCAGACGTCTGACATGGTCACCATTACACTTACCAATGAGCTAGGCCCTTTCTCTCTGTAGATGTAACATCAATACAGGGACACTGCTGTTACTCAGGATGTAGGAGTCGTGTACCGAACAAGGAATATTCGCAGTCACATGTGATACATACTGCTCTGCAAGACACACCATTTGAACATTAATCGAAAATTTACTCTTCCAGTTTCTGTACACCTGTTAATTTGCCCTTGGAGGTACCAATGCAATGTGAGCACCATCAATGGCCCCTATTACATGTGGCACATGAGTAATGTTGTAACAGGCAGCCTTAACAGTGTTCAATTCTGGTCGTTGTGGGAACCTTAGGTATCTGACCATTTGCTTTGGTAGGGCATCCAGCACATCCTGTAACACTACACTGAACATCGGCTGTGACATCCCTGCAGTCAGTCCCACAGTCACAATAAATGAGCCACGATCCAGGAAATGCAGGACAGACAACATCTGTATTGTTGGAGGGATGGCATGGGATTCATTTAGGCTGGCAGGAGGTCTGGCTATAACTGGGCAACCAGTTCCCCGATGGTCAGATAGTTCAGTCGATAGGTCATCATAATGCACCTCTCTTCCATGGTTTCCAGGTCTACTAGGGGCCGGTAGACTGGTGCATTCTTCATCACTCCAATTTGATGGTATCTAGGAAGGGGGACAACCAGTACTCAGTACATTTCTTACAATGTTGTGACCGATAAATATCAAAGTACAATCAGAAAGAATTGGTCCTGTAAGTAGTCAGGCATGTTGCAGGTGGAAACTTTTATCCACACACCATTCCTACTCAGACATTATGGCAGTACCCCAAATTGCCATACTTGTGACAGAGGGACGTGTACAGGAAATTAAGTCATGAACAAACAAAAGCATTCTATCTGTCTCATTGTACGGAATGTTCTTACATGGACATGCACTTAGACCTGAAGTATTGCCAGCTGACAGCCACTTCATATGTGAGTGTCAATGAGATGACACCTTACGTTAAGCATATTGTGAAAATAATCAAGTTATGATGCAGTGGGATCACATTTAAACATGTAAAATGGCAGCCACCTGTCCTGCGTGCAGAGAACAGATGGACGTGACCTCATTCCGCCTGCAGGAGTCGTCATGGCGGGCGGCTGTAGGACCCGCCGAGCAACTCCTCATTGGTTAACATTGATGGCAATGTGAAACTGGGGCCAATGATGATCACTGTCAGCAGTGACGGTCATGACCGCTATGGCCGTGACCGCCATTTTGTATAGCCCAACTCACTTGACTCCCGACAATCGAGCAAGCAAGACCTCCACTGCATGGGCTACCGTGTTCTGTATCTGGGAGCCACAATAGCCCGTACTGCAGGGTATAGGGCCCCAGCCTTCACTCCAGAAGAACTGGACAGTTGTATGGGGCTTCAGATAAGCAGGTCAGTACGTTTGATTACTTACATCTCAGGTGGTGTTTGACAGTGAAAGTGTGTGCACACATTGAAATGGGATGTCTGAAAGGTGGAATGGTATGGTAATCATGTATGTGGTGTACAGTATACTGGGTATGTGCATGTGCTGTGTATGCTGTATGTCAATAAATGCTGATGATGTTATGTATCATCTACATGATGTTCTCCTTTTTTCTCTGTCTCCCATGCAGGTCAGCGCCCATCAGAAGAAGGGGTTATGGAGAGCCATCGCCAAACAAGTGCGGATCTTGGGTGTCCATAGCGGGAAGCGGTGGGAGGACCTGAGACGCTGTTCACGGGAGACCGCAGAGGCCCAGTTGGGGACGGCCTCCCAACGAGGAAGGGCTGCCCGTCTGACCATGACCCACTAATGGCGTGCATACTGGCGGTGGCCTACCCTGATTTGGATGGATGTTTGAGGGCAGCACAGCAGCCACAAAGTGCAGACAGTTAGATGACATTTGAAAGGTCTTCTACTGTGTCCCTTACTGGACATAGGTATTGAAGAGGTCTAATGGAATTAGAGGAGTATACAGTCATGGCTGTGACTCCAATTGTGTGGCAGTGATGTGCCTTAGCTTTGTAAAGCCATGCAAGCATTGATGTGGTGGAGCGGTACCAAATTGTTAACACCAACTGAGAAATACTTCAATGTTGAGGCACTCTACAACCTTCATTCTCTATCTTTGATTCAACTTAACTCAGCCAAGATTAACTTGTTAGCTCTGTATTTGGATTATGACAGGTGTGTGTAGTGCACATTGAAAGCGGATTCATTGACATATGAAAGAACATCTGTACAAGATGTATTCCCCACAACCTTGTCATATCATCTGTGTATACTGTACCTCTGAAATTCATTTATTTTCCATAGTGTTATGACTGACATGTAGGTAAGTAAATTCATGGAGGTTATGGAGTTAACATGTGAGTATGACAGATGAATGGCATTTAGGAGGTACCATATTGTCTGTTGGGTGAAGAGGTGAGATAATAGGTTGCATGTTATGGCTACCTGAGCTTTGTTTATAGTAATTGTATCATACCCACTAATAGTCACAAACGTAATAAGCGAATATCTGGATGGAATGTGTACAGGATGATTAGGTACTGAAACTTTCCTCTCTATCTTTCTCTCTCAACCTTCTTCTCTCTCCTCCTCTGTCTATGTGTGCATTAGCATCATCTGGTGAAGGAGAAATGGCACCAGTGAGTGGGGAAGCTGCATCCCACAGGACCCATGAGGAAGAGTCCACCGACGCTGAGGGGACCAGTGGGACGGAGGGCGAGGGGACCACCATTGAGGAGACTGGTTCAGCTACACCATCTTCTTCAGAATCTTCCTCCGATGGCAGCTCCCTGGCAGTGGCGGACCCATCTGGTACCATCCCAGCAAAGTCCTTGTCCACCACCCCCTTACCAGCACCACCCTCCCTGTAGGGCCCCACCCAGTTGCCCGTGGCAACTCACCCAGAAGGGTGGGCATCTCCTTCGCCGCATGCACCTCTGCCCCCGCCCCAGTCAGCCCTGCTGCCCTCAATGAGGAGGCTATTGACCTCCAGAGGACCATCTCTGTGGGACAGCCAACAATCATGAATGTCATCCTGGGACTGGCATCACAGATGCAGCAGTTCATTGCCTCCCTGGAAGGTATTCACAGTGCCTTGGCTGGCCTACAGAGATGGTTTCATGCTGTGGCCTCCACTTTGATGGCAGCCAGTGTCCCTTCAACTTCTGTCCCCCCTCCAGCTACCTGTTCCCAATCCAAGACCCCCTCTTCCTTCACCCATCCAGAGCACACCTACAGACCATCATTCACCCACTACAACAGACTAACTGTGCAAAGACAGACACAGGCACCACGAGCGACACCACAAGCATGCACACAAAAAACACACATCAGCAGACATGACAACAGACACTTCCTACACTGTCTCCCCCACCACCTCCTCTCTTACAGTCACATCACCACTCACACCTATTGTCACTGCATCATCACTCCCTGATCTTGCCACCAGTCCTGTCATACACTCGGACACCACAAGAGCAGACACGCAGACACTCACCCCACACAACACATCCGCACTCACCACGACTACCTTCACTACCACATGTAGCACATCCACCTCACTTGCAGCCACCACTCCAACATACACTCACACACCTTCCATTCCCTCTCCCTGCATTTCTCCCCCCTCCAAAGAAACACAAATGCACTTGCTCACCCACCCAACATGCACCCACCACACACAAGCACACAGTGCACATGCCGCATCCACGTCCAGCACTCCAACATGTCCAACAAGCACTCCCTCCTCCTCCACTCCTAATCCTTTTTCAGTTGACCACCCCTGTGTCCCTAAGAAAGAATTCCTTGCCTCCCTTTACCTGTTTCCTACTCCTGTGCCACACTGTGTTGCCCCTAGATGACATGCCCCCTGCCCCTACCCAGCCCTTCCAAATCCCAGTCCTCCCAAGGCCCCCTACTAGTGCCCATGCCACGCCCCATGCTAAGACCCCACCGGACCTTCCAGACAGAAGCCCAAAGCCCCACCCCGTCCAAAACCCAGACCCAAGGACCCCCCTTCCAAACCCAAGCCTACCCACCCCTGAGGTGCCTGCCTTCCCCATTGATGCTCCTTTAACGTGGAGGCCAGTTTGCTGTCAGGAGTCAAGTTGGGGCCAGGAACTCTGCCCAGTGTGTCTGGGGCAATTGACGAATTTGGACTGGCCATTAGGCCTCTGGTGTATATAAGTTTGTAATTATATTCAGACAAGGTCTTAATATATCTACACCAGTCACCCATTGGTGTTGTGGTTTACATACGTGTCCTGCCTTTCCTTCAAGATTTATGTAATGTATATGTGCGATTTGTTGTGTGTCTTGAGTGTATGTGTTTGTGTAGCAGCATGAGTTGTGTGGGTGAGTTGTGCTATGGACCTGTTGTGATGTGTTGGTGTTGTGTGGCATTGTGTGGTGTTAGTGTGTGTGTTGTGATGTATCTGTGAAGTACTTTGTGTGTTGGGTGGACGTGGCATGTGATGTGACACATTGTTTGGGAGCATGATTGTTTTGTATTGGTTGTGTGCTGTAGTTACGTATTGCTGACAGTATGTATTTTGCTGTGGAGGTATGTTGTGCATTTGTGTGGTTATTTTGGTTTTGTGGTAGTGTGATTCGGTGGTGTTGAGTGTGGATGTGTCTGACAGTGGCGGTGGTGTGTTGTGTGCCGTATGATGTGTGAATGACACGTGTATGTTGGACGTGGTGTGTGTTGTGTGTGCATGTGTGTGTGTAGATGTGTGTGCTGGTAAGGTGTGTTTATTTGAATGTGTGTGGCCTTCACTGTCCATGCAAGGTGAGTGTGTTGTATGTGGGTGTGTAATGCAGCTTTTCCCTCCAGTGTGTGCTAGAAGGGGGTACTTACAGTTGTCGTCTTCGTCATCGTTGCTGATCCTGAAGGTGTATGGTGAGGTACAACGCTGGGAAGACTTGCAGTTCGTTTTCCAAGGTGGCTGCAGACGCATCTGTGTACCTAGATATGAGTGTCTCCTCTTATACTGCCAGTTTCTGCCAGGCTGCCCAGGCTGTCGGCTGACTCGTAATATGGCACATTGGTCCCTGATGGCCTGAAGATGGCTACCGCCAGCGGCGGCAGTCTGACGGCACTGGCGGTGTCTTGCCTGTATTGCGGTTGGATCACCACTGTGGTTGTAATATGACAGTCTACTCCATAGGGCCCACGACGGTCCGACTGCCACCTCCACCGCAGCGGTCCTTGAACCACCAAACTCGTAAGCAAGGCCTCAGTCTGAGTTGACTCATAGAGCTGACTAGAGCTCATCACCTCCAAGAGCCTGCACACAGAAGCAGGATAGTCTAACTGCATCTCCATGCTTTTACACCTATGAACACAGGACCAAGCACAATTTACAACACCAATACGTGAGAAACGAAGGAGCCCGGTAGCAGAGGCGACAACTCCAAGAGGTAATGTTAAGATGAGTGGGCAGAAATCTGCGGAAACTGGCGGAGTCTTTATGTAACACTGCAGAATTCCATAGAGTATAACTCTATGAGTTCCTCCCATCCTTACTTTTTATTTGTAAGAGCAATGCTTACAACTTTTTCCACAGTGCAATGTTCCTTTATTCTTTCTCCATTACTTTCACAAATGTTTTGAGGCTTTGCAGCATCTTGGACTTTCCTTCTTTCTGCCCATATTCTTTGGCTGTCTCTACGTGCCTCTTCTCTGTGTGCTAATATCAACTGAAAGATTGTATTAAGTGAGGGTCAGACACGCCATCTAACGTTGCACTAAGTGAGGGAGTTGTCACATTCTGTTTTAGTTGAATACACAGAGAAATAAGATGGGTGGCTGTAAACTACTATGTCAACAACATGGGATCAGTTGTTGTGAATTGTCTATCCAGAGCTTTATACTGTTTACATACTGTGTATTCTAGGATGCCAGAAAAATCCCATCAGAAAAGTAGTCATCACTTGAATCTGCAGATTCTCAACTGTCCTCTTCTTCTGAAAGACTGGTTGAAAAGTCTGAGAGGGAGAAATTGTTCAAAAGTGTCATAATCTTCAGATTCCAAGTTATTACAACATACAATACTCCCAGCAGTATTCAAAGGCATTTTATTGTTCTTTGTAGTGCACACTATCTTCCCTGTTTAGGATTGCTCATTTTAGATACATGTCCTTCTCCCTCTTTCACTCTGTGATATATGCAATTTATCCAGTGCTGCTGCTTTGTTAGCAATACTCACATCATTCTAACGCTCACTTGTTGCTTCTGCAGTATTTCCATTATTTTAAGGGAACCCACACTCTACTTATGACTGGGACTACAATTACCAGAATGCTCTAAGTCAGCTCATTATTCCTGTGGGATCCCATTACTATACACAGAACCTTAGGTGCCATTAGCTGGAGGCCCCATTGTCTCAGTCAAAATACTCCCTTTCTCATTTGTAATGACAAGAGAATGAGACTGTAAAGATTGCATAGTGGCTCAGTCCACCACGGCCTCCGCTGTTACCCCATAGGGTTCCATGGAGGATATTTGCTTATTTAGCAAATCCCTCATTCCTTTGACAATATCCATAGCGGTGATGTAAGGGACAATGCTGTTAGATTCCTGTTGATGTTCCACACAAGTGAAAGTTCCAGGATTGCTCTTTTAGACCAGGTAGCTGAATCAGATTAGGATTCATGGGTGAAAGCATGGCGTAATTCCTGTCTCCGTAGATTCCCTGAAACATCGCCTGTATTCTGGAGCTGCTTAGTGTTTTTCTTGTGCCATCACTTTTTGAACAAACATTTGCAATGCAATAGGTCTGGCATTTGCTTCAGTTAGAGCTATTGGCATTGTAAATTGATAACTGGACTTTTCTTGCCACATAAATTGGTCAACCCTGCCTCACAATTTCATCTTTTCCTGACATATAATTCCAGTGGCCCTGCATATAAGTAAAGCACTTCCATTTACCTTCTTCTTCTATTTGAAGCAAAAAATTAAAATGTTGCTACTTAGCATCCTAATTTAAATCTGCCATGCTATTTCCAATAGAATACCACTTTCGCCACACCACCATCAGAGTTGCTGGCTGGCTAACACAATTCCCCCCCAAAATACAAAATGCAGCCACATAGGAGAAATAAACTACAAAGGTCACCCAAACATATCAAGAATGTTCAAAGCATCATAGTGCAATACGGATGTTCAGCTGGCCTGAATCCTGCTCATAATTATAACAAGGAGAGATTATTAAAACATATACAATTATCATATGAACCTTTATCAGAAATAAACTTTTTGCATTAAACTGTAATGCTCAAAACAGCCCCTAGAGGGCACCATAATAAAAAAATATCAAGTGTTTTAAGGGGAGAGCTATAAGAAATTACTCTGATTAGGTAACTGTGAACTATATGACCAGTACTCCAATACCGCCGATTGAATTCACGCTGGTGTGCTTGTTCGCGCTCTGAGTGCAGCATGAAGGGGAAAGACAACAAAAAGTTCGCCCAAGCTGAAATATATCATCAATCGTGCAATAATCCATGTAATGGGGAAGTCTGCAAGGCTTGACAAAAACAGCCTCAAGGCGGGACAAACCTAAAGCATTTACCTATAACATCAAGTGATTTTTGAAAGGCAAGCCCAGGAACGAATTAAAGTGATGGGCATGAGATGGGTGTGGTTAATGCCCCCAATACTTACAAAAGGTCAAAGTGCTTGCACGCTTGACCTAAAAAAACAATCAGGTGTGATTTTAGCTTTGGTATATTCATGATAAACGCATCACCAGGGCGCATTTTATTCAAGGCTATGGTGTACCTAGACTCGAGAAACCGACTGTATCTGATCGTCATAAAGTATTTGTACCCTGAAGCTGATTTAGATGGAGGTATACTTTGGCACCTAAATGCTGACCACTCATCACTTTTCCACGTTGAACATGAGCTTCTGTAAGCCTCTGCTTTCTGTATGAAGAGTGATGGCTCTTGGAGGCCTGTGAACCTGCTTTCAGGCTGTCAGTGTCATCGTATAACTAGCATAAGCATAGTACTCAACTCTGTTATCTAGGAAGGAGGAGGTGTGATATCACGGCTTGCCAAATATCTTCCTGAGCATTATCTTCCTAAAACTGTTCACTTACACTGCTTCCCTGTGCCACCCCTAAAATGCTGCCTCCTCGTGTCTATATAGATTTAAATGAGATCCCATCTACACCATCCTGCAAGATGCTTCATCTCCAATTACTTCACCTGCACCACCCAAACATAATTTGCCCCGCTAGACTTCAACAAGTACTCTTCAAGATATGGCTTAATCCCCAGAAGGGCAGTGAGTTCTGAGTTAGGTCTTCAGTGTGTCATCTGACAGATTCTGATTACTCTCTGGAAGCACGGAAAGGGCCAGTAACCGTCCAAGTCCTTGGCATGCAGGACTTGAGAAGGTGACTCACGGATCTATGTGAGACTGCAAGTTGCGTATTGAGGTGTCCTTCAGAGCAGCAGTATGTGCAGCAGTGGAAACAGCCATTCCGAGCTTATGAATTACACCCTTATTTATGTCCTGGAAACCATGACACAGCTCTCAAACCCCCGTTTCAGAGCTGCAACAGGACCTTGGAGCAACCTGGTACACATGACATGGCAATAGAGGCGCCTTGGTACAATACAATGCCGGATTTGGGATTGAGGAATAGTATGGCTGCTCCGGGTGGGAGTGCAGAGCCTTGGTGTAGGCGATACACCCAGCCTCTCACTGATAAACACAGTATCCTTAAAGGAAGCTTCATCCTACAGCCCTGCATCTCTTCTTCGAACTGCGACCGGGAGACAAGATGGCGACAAGAAACTACTACCATGCACTGCCGCACTTGCCGTTTAACCAGTCCATAACGCCGGATTGTGCTGCTGTATGGAAGAGACGAGTCAGGGTCATTGGCATAGCAAAGAAACAAGACTAGAACGGGGCTCTATTTTTATGAAGACTTCTAAAGGGAGAGCAAAGCCCTTCAGAAAGAAAATCGGATTTATTAAAGTGCCAGTAACAGCAAACAATAAGGTCCATTAAAATAGAAATCTAGGAAAACCGAAAGCCATTTATAATAATGTTACAAATACTATTTGAGACACGTTTATAGAACTTTAAATATTATTCAAAGTCATAATCTACTATATTAACGTTGCAATGAAAACCTCTAGTTTAATTTGATTGTAGAAATCTTTATAAATTTCCTTCTTGAAGCTGCGATGAAATGCTGTTAGTCCTACATGGCTGTGTTCTGTTTTAATATAAATAACCCACGGATCAGTACATTTGGTGAGCTGGCCTGGAACACATGTCTTGTCCATCGTCTCACTGTCAAAACCAAATTGAGCACGAAATAGCACAAGTTTGCTCTCTATGCAACTTCTGAGTACTATGGCCGCCAAGAGCATGAGTGCCAAGGGGGGAAGCAAAAGTAAAAAAAAGTAGTTCCCCTACAGTGAAGCATTTCGGCAATCATGCAATTATCCCTGTAACAGGGCCGGTGTCGAAGGCGGTAACCAAACCACCCAAAGGCGGGACAAACGTAAAGCATTTACAAAATGACATCAAGTGATTTTTAAAGGCAAGCCAAATTAATGAATAAAAATGATTGGAGTGAGGTGGGGGTGGTTAAAAGCCCACAATACATACTACAGGTCAATGTGCTTGTGCGTTCAACCTAAAAACTGTGATGAATTAGAGTGAGCTAGGCAGTTTATGTGCCGTAGACTGTGACAACACAGTGGTTGCAATTACAATCTAAATCCATTTAATTAAAGCCCAGAGAAATAACAGTTGGACACCCCAACCGGATACTTTAAAATTTGATTATTTACTCCATTAAATCTGATACATTGCCACCAGAAGAGGAGAGGACAGGAAAAGCGCTTCATGCCTAAGCTAGCTGGCTGCCACCTTTCTGAGGGCATCCTGCTTACCCAGAATGTAGATGCTTCAAATATCCAAAGACAAAGGAGCATCAAAGTAACAACACTGCTCGCTCTCCAGGCTATAATTCTTTGTCTTAATGCTTACCCCAAATAAGATGTTGCCCAGCAGCTTTACTGTGCGTTCTGTTATGGGTTTGGGACTCCAACAGTGGGAGTGATGGGCTCCGAGTTCTGCAAAACACAGCAATCCCTGACCCTCAAAAGGGATGCAGCTAGACAAAAAATTGAGATTGAAGTGTGCCTTTACATGGTGGTGAGTCCTTTCAAGCAGGAGCGCTTAGACAACCTTTTCTGACTCATAACTTATCTACCCCATGGGTGAGTCACTCAATGATTCCATTGATCCTGCTTTGTGTTCAGTGAGCTATAGTTCCTAGACCAGGCTGAGGAAGTTGGTGAAAGGGCCCCTGCTTGCAAACACAGACATTGAGTAAGACTTTCATTTGTTACCTGTTTGTCCTGAGGATTTTCATTTTGCTTGGTTGTCAGTTCAGTGATTCTTTTTTCCTTGACAAATGCATGCCAATGACTACTCAGGGCTTCATTATGAGTTTGATGGGTGGCAGAAGCCGCCAGCCAAACTCTTTGGGCCAGAAAACCATCACTCCGGTTTTCCACCCAATGGCCCTATTAGGAATTTCCCGCTGGGCCAGCAGGCGGAAATAGCATTTCCACCCACTGGCCCAGGGGAAAACTCACCACAACATTGATGCTGGCTCGTAATCGAGCTGGCAGCAATGATGCGGTACGTTGGGTGTGAAAGCATCTGTCACGTTTTTCACTGCCTGTAATCCAAGCAATCAAAAGAGCGACGGGGCTGTCCATGGGTGCCCCTCCACTGCCCATGCCAAGTGCATGCGCATTGCAGGGGCCCCCATTGGGCCCCCAAGACTTCGTCTCCTCCAGCCTTTGCGTGGAGGTGGAATGGCCATGCAAAAGCTGGCGGACACAGGCGGATTAATACTGCCGGCATGACCAGGCCATCGGCTGGCCTAAAATTTGCAGTGCCAGCAGTCTGACCGTGGCACTTCCACCACTTTTATAATGTAGAGGTCGGACCGCCATTTTGGCGGCAGTCCGACTGCCACCATGAGTGTGGTGGTCTTAGGACCGCCACACTCGTAATGAGGGCCTCAGTGTCTTGTTCCTATTGTGAGTATTTCAGCACCTTCTTCCAATGGGTTTACAAAGAAAGCTCAGGGCTCAGTCTGGTGATCTATTACTTTGATGATTTCCGGTTTTGGGCCCATAAATCGTGCAATAGCATACAATTTCTTTATCCCACTTCACAGGCCTATGCCAAGGTCTACAGTCCCCTTAGCAGCAGAACAGACCTCTGGTCCAGCAACTTTTCTGGTTTTCCTATTTAAACTATTTAAAGTGTTTTTTGCCATCCATTAGAGATGGTGTTGCCTTATAAGGAGTACTTTGCTGTGTATCCTGCTTGTGAAGTTTCTCCAAGGGCTTGGACTGAGCTTGCCTCCTGTTAAGGAATCTTGGGGACATCAAAGACTTCACCCACCAGCCTCTGGGTTCGCTTACTGTGGACCCTATTTCACAAGGTGGTGCCTATTCCAGTTTCTGGGCCCTTCGGAGAGAAAGTTGGCCTAAACACAAGAAGAAACCAGGTGCACTGACTCCGGACGACTCCAGAACTGACGCCACTGCCTGACTTCACGATCTGCCTGCAACCGAAGCTGTGGTTCCTGCTGAAGTGCGATGACCGTGACTGACCCCGCAGTCCCAACGCCTTCGCAGCCCAGCTGACACCCCGTGACTCTGTGAGTCCTGAGTGCTATGTCACCGACATCCGTGACATTCGACTCGGCCGCAACGCCTGTAGCCCCCTGGCGTGACTGCAACCCTGTGAGGTTGCCCAATGCATCTTGACCCGCCGGATTCATCGCCCCCCCGGATTATCAGAAACCTACGCCTTGCACCGACACAGCATCACCTCCCCTGCTCTGCAGTAAGGAACCGACGCTGCATCGGATCCAGTAACACCTCACCTCCCCAACTCTGTGCACCAGCTTGTTTCCTCGTTTACCAAAGGCACTGCACCTGGGGGTCAGTGCGACTCTGTGACTGGCACCGCCTTCCTCGTGAGTGGCATTGGATTGTTGGGAACAACTCCGTAAATGACGTCACAATAGCCCAAGTTGGAGCTATTGTGTTTCTAGGAGCTGTATTGAAGTTTAATCTTTGAAAATGTGTATCTTTGTGTATGTTGGGTTTTTGTCATTCTGGTCTTGTTTTACTTAGATAAATATTGGCTATTTTTGTAAATTGGTGTTGAGTGCTTTTGTGGTGTTTTCACCGTGTTGTTGTGTGTGTTTGTACAAATGATGTACACATTGCCTCTGAGATAAGCCTGACTGCTTGTGCCAATCTACTAAGGGGTTGAGCAGGGGTTATCCTCGGTGTGTATCTCCCTTACCCTGACTAGAGTGAGGGTCCTTGCTTGGACAGAGTGCAAACTGACTGCAAACCAGAGACCCCATTTCTAACAGTATTTCTGGGGTCATCAGTAGCTAAAACCCTAATTTTTCCAAGAGGTGTATGGAAGTAGGGCGCATCATCAGTACAGGGGTTGAATTACTCAGCAAAGTGTCTTAATCTGCACCTGGAAAAATTACTTATTACTGCACTTCTGAGGCCCATTTTGCATGGCTGTCTGAGAGGCAAGCAGCTTTTCCCTCAAGATGGGGTTCACTTGTCCCAGGTTTTAGAGCTGTTGGTTTTGTTAGCAATCCAGTATGTTAACCACAGATAGGGAGGGCGGTTGGTGGGCAAATCAGCAGCTCGGCCCGTGGCAGGGGTGGATTTAGTGTTTGCCACAAGGCAGATAGACATCTTGTCATTATGCATCATAAAATGTAAAATTCTGGAACTGATTCTTCTTCCCCAGGTTGGGCTGTGGGGTTCTAATGGTGAACATGAGACTGAGGTGGGAATGTCTACATGTCGGGCCATAGTCCTTTATGGGGCCTCCGAAGTAATATCTGGTGGATTATTGGGATAAGATACTTGCACCAGGTTTCCAAGTATGTCTCAATTGCCAGCGTTCCTATGTGGATGCCACTGACACAGTTAGGGTCAGCATTCTCTTTTGGAGCCACAGAGTTGGTTGTAAAGTTTTCAGTTCGGTTTTCAGTACAGGGTACCTTGCGTAGTAGCGAAGGCCCAATGTTTAGAGTGATGCTGGAGGGGACGGCGCGGTGGTCAATCATGAGTGCCCATTTAAACTGGGGTGAAAACGTTTGATGTCAGAAGTTGTAATGTCTTTTTCTCAGTTATGGTCAGGAAATGCTAACATCTGCCGTTTAACGTAAATATGTATATGTTGATTTTTTGCCCTCAAATGTACTATGATCTTGTTAACGCGTCCGTCTATGTTAATTTATACACATCAGGACTCGTTTTAGGCCAATGAATCTTTGGGCCCAGTGGTGAGACACCTTAGGACTAATAACTGATCAATATATCAATCAATATGTCAATAACATTGTCAAGAGCTAACATTAAATTGCATCTTACTTTAGTCATTAATAAACATTCGGCGCACTCATGACCTTTCAGTCATGAAGAACCACACCTTAATGAAGTTTTATGAGTTTTATTCCCTATTGATTACAATCTAGTAGCAAAGGCATTAACCTCAAAGCCAGGAAACATATAAGCACAGCTACAAGATGACAACCACAGTAAGTTTTCAAGAATGCAAAAATCAGTAACATGGATAATCAGATAGGTATAACCAGATCACAATACATTGAATGTTCTAAAATACTAGTTCAGCATAGCATCACGTCAGTCACGTTAGTTTGTCAGTCAGAAATGGATACCTCGTCTCTGATTAGCATTAGCATGTTGGGCTTCATGCAAAAAAACAATTTGAACACCAATTTGGAAAACATCTAACTAAGGTCTCTAATCAAAACATACAGCAGTTGGTACCTAGAAAGAAAAGGCAAATAGATTTCCGTTAGCAATATAATTACCCTCCTCGAGATAGGTCAGCATACAGGATCAGTCTTCATCTTCAGGACATCAGTTAATTCACCGTCAATCTATCTAAAATTAGAGGCAAGGGACACTTTCCTCATAAGGAGGAAAGTGTAATAGAGCAGTCTATGGGCTAGGATGATTTTGTCAAAGTCTCAAATCACCAAATAGAGTGACAGAGTTTCTGGATGCAATCGATATCATTCCCTACCTAATGCGTCTCGTCTCTCGTGTCATGAGTTTTTATCCCCTTTTCGTAATACATTCCCCCAAAATTCTATTGGTTAATAACTACACCCCACTATTGGTAACCAATCAAATTATACATTAAGTAATGCATTTGTCATTTCTTGATATTAGCTCGCCTTCTAATTGGTATTCATAATCGACATTTCGTAGGTGGCATGTCCGTGGTTACTTCACCATCTTGGGACACGTCACAGGTTAAAAAGTTCTCTTCTCCTCCTCTCAGTGTCCTTGGAAGTGTCCATTAATGTTTCGAAGCACATAACTTTATACTAAAAAGCTGCTAGCATGCGGATGGGAATATACGGCTCTGTTGCAAAATATTGAAAGGAAAAGAACAATCGCTGGGTCATGGTCTTTTGCAAGTCCGCACACTGAAGAGACAGAAGAATACGCTTTAATATGAGAGCTACACAGCTTTGCTTGACTCACGCTAACTTAAGATATATGAGTTCTAATGGAATACAGTTTTGATCGTAATAATACATATAATCGAAGGATTATTATTATTTATTCAGCATTAGTGTTCACAAATGAGTAAATCACCATTTTTATTAATACAATTCAATCATTAATTATTAATATTGCATTGTCAGATGTAAGTGTTTCATGTCTATAATATATTATTTCAGCTACGCTCTCTCAGTCCCTCCTCTGATGACGCTCGTCATCACACAATCCTTTATTTTCAATTTTTCACCTTGCGCATAATGCGCATTTCAACATCTTGCCCTTTATGTGAGCTTTCCCACATTTCATTGAACATTTTCTCTCTTTCACTTTCTTCGTTTCTTTTGGTTCTTTTAGTCCAATTTCTTTTCACCTTATCATTAATTTTGCATATTCCCCAAAATCCCAATAAACAAATCAGAACAATTAATAGTCCCATCATAATTTTTGCAAGTACCCCATTCCAAATGTTGGTAAACCAGCTTCCCACTCGGGCAATTCCTTTTCCAAATTTCTCCCAGACACCTGGTTCTTTTAGATCCTTCAAATCTGTACTATCTGTAGTCAGGTTAGTAAGCATGATTCTAATTTTCTTACTGTTATCAGGTATATATGAACAGCAGTGACGTTCATTAAGCATTTTGCACCCCCCCCCATTCTTTGCTAAAAGAATGTCTAACGCAAGTCGATTTTGAAGAGTCATTGCTCTTTCTGCAGCAAGTTCAGTATCCATCAATAGTATTGCTCCTGTGAAATTTGTCAGCATGTTATCCACAATAGTAGACAACTTTTGAATTTTCATAGAATTTAAGATAACCCCAACTGATGGGATTATTGCTCCAAATATGTCACCAATGACAGCAGCCACTGATTCTCGTTTCTGTCTAGAATGTTGTATTTCAGAAGATTTAGGTATTTGTTTTAAGTCATCAATCTGGTATATCTTTGGGAAAACTATTCCCAAATAACATGTCCCATACCATCCCTTTGGGAGACGGTAATATGCGTTTAACCCACAGATGTAATAGATTCCGGGAATCGCTGGGTCTTGTCCATTTAACATGAAGGTCCATTTACTCTGAAACAAAAACACATGTCTACATTCACTCGTTCCCACAAACAAATTATCTTGATCAGATTTTGGTCTGTATATACATAACCTACCTACGTGTAATGCATCTATAGCTAATTTGCCTTGGGTTTTAATTGCTGTGTAAGCATAATCATTTGCATAAATACGTTTTTCTAAACCTTTTTCTAATTTCTCCTTTAATGCTTTGCGTCTATCATCTGTGTGGTCTAAAAAGCTTTTCTCTACTGAAGACAATAAGCAAGTCAGGTTATTGCGATGTGCATAAGCAGTTCCAAATGTAAGTGTCGGCTCAAAGAATCCTCTAACTAGTTTAATATCATGTTCTTTAGCTAGCTTATTCAAAAATTCAATTACCGGCACAAAAGAAAACACAACATCCAGATTTGAATAAAAGTATTGTACATGCTCTTGATTATAGAATCTTGTTAGTAGCAAACTACAGCTAATCCCATAAGTAAGAGGGAGGCTATGATAAGTAACTCCCTCCTGCACAGATGAAGGAATTTTAGTGCACACATAACAATCTTTCGTATCCATAGTTTCCACATACTCATTTAATAAGCGATAGAAGACATTAGTAGAAAGTTCCCCTTTCGTATTTGTTCCCTCATGCAGATGTCTAGCATCTTGTTCAAATTTTTCCCACGGTGATAATTTATTAGTAATAGTAGTAGTCTCTGGTTTTGAAGTTGCGTTAATAGTTTCTTTCTCTCTCCACGGCATTCCTACAATCACTCCTACAATCATTATTGCACATACAACACCTACCATAAATCCAAACCAACCGCACACCTTACTTCCTTTGTTACTATAAGCCATGTTTGTATAGAACCAGAATAGTAGATCAACAATCAACTCAAGATGGAAAAACTCTTTCTGCGTATTTACAGCATCTTCTCTCACTCCGGGACCTTTTCTTGTCAATTCAGGTTTAGCAGCTTGTCGTAATTCTATTTCTTGATGTCAAATCCAGGTTTAATGTTTCTTTCCAGTAAGTTTATAAAGTTTCTTTCTTTAATTTTATCTAGTTTTTTTTTTTTCTCTTTTCTAGTTTTCCTTCAGGTACCGTAGTATTGGCCTGGCACTTCTCGATCAAAACAAAATGCTAAGAATTCTTGCTGCCATTCAGAAGTTGTAGCATATGCCCATTCAGGACCTGTATACCTTTGGTTTGCTATTCTTTTTCTTTTTATTCTTCGTTCACCTTGCTGTTCCCCTTCACTCAGATCATCTGCCTGTGATGCATCGCTTTCTTCTATTATTGTCTCGTTTGTTAATTCTCTTATTCTAAAGGGTGACTTTTCTGGCCATTTATCACCTCTATGTGTCTTATTTCGGTGTTTTCCTTCAGGACGCTGGACAGCACCCTCCTCTTGTGATATGGTGTTTTCTCCTGATAAGCTTGGGATTTGTTCGGAAGATTCTGATTCGTTCTGATTTAAATTTACCACTTCTCCGTCTCTCTCTCCTTCCTGTTCGATACTGTATTCAGGCTCTGAACTGTATTTGTCTGCTTCTGGGAGAACCTCTCCTTGCCTTTGTTCTCCTGCTGCCTCCACTGAGATTGGCACTCTGTCACCTCTCTCGAGTTCACTGATAGTTTGAGGGACACGGCTGTTCTCAGCGGGCTCTCCTGTTGTCTCAGATCTTTCTTGACTGATCTCTGATTCTGAGACTTCTTCTCTTGAAGTTGGTGTACCGGAATTTTCAAGTTCCTCTTCAACAGGACACGTTACCTTTTTTGTATGGCTGGCATGTATCCAGTTGGGAACCCCGGCACACTTCACAGCAGTAGTAGTCGTCAATATCACTTGATATGGCCCTTTCCAACGCGGCTCAAGACACGATTTTCTTACGTGCTTCTTGACAACCACCCAATCTCCAGCTTGCAGAGAGTGTCCTGGTTCGCCGATTGGTGGTAACGTGTTAGCTTCCACCTGGTGAGAGAAAGAGCGAATCACATCAGCCAAACTTTTGCAGTAATCCAACACCCATGGGGGTCATTACGACCCTGGCGGAACAAGTCCGCCAGGGCCGTGGGACGCGGTGGCACCGCCGACAGGCCGGCGGTGCCCCGCGGGGCATTCTGACCGCGGCGGCTCAGCCGCGGTCAGAGAAGGGAAACCGGCGGTCTCCCGCCGGTTTCCCGCTGCCCCAAAGGAATCCTCCAAGCCGGCGCAGCATGCTGCGCCGGCATGGGGATTCCGACTCCCCCTCCCGCCATCCAGTTCCTGGCGGTTCTCCCGCCGGGAACCGGATGGCGGGAGGGGGAGTCGCGGGGCCCCTGGGGGCCCCTGCCGTGCCCATGCCTATGGCATGGGCACGGCAGGGGCCCCCGTAAGAGGGCCCCTAAAAGTATTTCAGTGTCTGCAAAGCAGACACTGAAATACGCGACGGGTGCAACTGCACCCGTCGCACCTTCCCACTCCGCCGGCTCTATTACGAGCCGGCGTCATCGTGGGAAGGGAGTTTTCCCCTGGGCTGGCGGGCGGTCTTGTGAAGACCGCCCGCCAGCCCAGGGGAAAACTCGGAATACCCTCCGCGGTCTTACGACCGCGGAGCGGTATTTCGGAGGGGGGAAGCCTGGCGGGCGGCCTCCGCCGCCCGCCAGGCTCGGAATGAGGGCCCATATCATCTGTAATATTTACTAGTGCATTTGCAAGTACCGCCGGTAACCTCATTGCTCTGCCCATGAGGATTTCATGTGGGGACAATCCTGTTTTCTTATCTGGCGTGTTTCTCATAGACATCAGCACTAGAGGTAATGCATCTGGCCACTTCATGTTTGTTGCTGCACACATTTTTGCTATTCTCGATTTCAAAGTACCATTCATCTGCTCGACTAGTCCTGAGGCGATAGCTACAGTGCAGCTTTTGTTCAATGTTGAGTGCGGCACACAGAAGTTTAATCACCTCATTGTCGAAGTGTCTTCCCCTATCTGATTCTATAGAAACCGGAAACCTGAACCTTGGTATTAATTCTCTTAGTAGCAGCTTTGCAACTGTAAGACTGTCATTCCTACGTGTGGGATATGCCTCAATCCAATGACTAAAAACCACACACAATCACCAACACGTACTTCAAACCTCCGCAAACAGGCATTTCAATGAAATCCATTTGTATTTTATTAAATGGACCACCAGCTCTCCCAATGTGGCTCAAAATTACCACAGTTCCTTTTCCAGCGTTCATCTGTTGACAGATGACGCACCTGTGACAAGTAATTTCTGCGGCATGTCTGAATTTTGGATTGAACCAATCAATCTTAAAGGATCTGATCATGGCGTCTCTTCCTAAATGTGCCTGCCCATGATACAGTCGAGCAAATTGTGACAGAAGACTGTTTGGCAAAACCAGTTTTCCCTCTTCTGACACCCAAATATCATCTGCTCTTTGTACACACTGCATTTTCTGCCAGGAACGTTTTTCTTCTTTACTAGCACGGGTTTGTAGTGTCTTTAATTCATCTAAAGTATCAACCACTCGTAATGCTAGGCTTAAGGTTGTATCATTCTCAGATTGTGGTAACAGTTCCCACTGCTCCTTAAAAGATATACAGTTTAATGCACAAAATCTGGCAACTTGATCTGCATAACCATTCCCCATTGACACAAAGGGCCTGATTCTAACTTTGGAGGACGGTGTTAAACCGTCCCAGAAGTGGCGGATATACCACCTACCGTATTACGAGTTCCATAGGATATAATGGACTCGTAATACGGTAGGTGGTATATCCGCCACTTTTGGGACGGTTTAACACCGTCCTCCAAAGTTAGAATCAGGCCCAAAGTCTTGTGATCTGGTGTGAGCACTGCACTTCACCACGGCAATTTCAAGAGGCAACTGAATCGCATGTAACAAATCTCTTATTTGTTCTCCATTTTTCACTGGTGAACCAGAGGATGTCATGAACCCTCTCTGTGACCAGAGTTGACCAAAATCATGTACAATTCCAAATCCGTATCTGCTGTCTGTATAGACTGTAACTTTCAGATTTACAGCAGCATGGCAGGCTTTTGTGAGCGCTATCAATTCTGCCACCTGGGCAGAAAACACTTTCTCGAGCCAGGAGGCCTCGACTATGCCAGATATGGTACATAATGCATAACCAGCTCTCAATGTTCCTGTGGAATCTCTTAAGCAGGACCCATCAACGAACATAATGCAATCGTTTTCTTTTAACTGGGTATCCTTTATATCTGAGCGAGGTTTGGTACTGAGCTCAGTCACCTCCAGACAATCATGCTCAAACTCTTCCCCGTCTTTTATTTCTGTATTCTCATTGGGAAGTAGAGTTGCCGGGTTCAGCACAGTGCACCTTTTCAATGTAACATTTGGTGACCCCAGAATAATTGTCTCATATTTGGTAAGTCGTGCATTTGTCATGTGTTGTGTCTTAGTTCGTGTCAGCAGAATTTCAACAGAATGTGGAACCAATACTGTCAAAGGGTACCCCATGACTATGCCCTCACATTGTGAAAGGCTTTGACCAACTGCTGCGACTACTCGCAAACAACCCGGTAAGGCTGCTGCGACAGGGTCCAAAGTAGCTGAAAAATATGCTATAGGGCGATTTGCATCTCCATGGACCTGTGTTAAAACAGACAAAGAACAAGCATCACGTTCATGACAGAACAACAAAAATGGTTTCTCATAATCAGGCATTCCTAATGCTGGGGCCCTGCACATGCACTCTTTCAGCTCTAAAAATGACTCAAGCTCTTCTTTTGTCAATGTGATTGTGTATGGTTCATCCTTAACTTCTTTTCCTGTCAGCTTTACTAAGGGTTTTGCGATGATTTAGAAGTTGGGTATCCATTGACGGCAATAACCCACCATTCCCAGAAACATCCTGACATCTCTTTTTGTTGTTGGGGGATTCATCTGTATGACAGCTGTTATTCTCTCTTTTGATATCCTTCGGGATCCTTTCTCAATTAGATGCCCCAAATATTTTACTTCTTTCTGACAGTATTGCAGTTTCTTAGGTGACACCTTATGCCCATTCTTTCCCAAATGGTTCAACAATGCAATAGTATCATATTTACAACTGTCTCTGGTTTTGGATGCAATCAATAAGTCATCAATGTACTGCACAAGAGTTGAATTAAAAGGCAGCACAAGATGTTCCAGATCCTTCTTTAATATCTGATTAAAGATGGATGGAGACTCAGAAAACCCTTGAGGGATTCTGCACCAACTGTACACTTTATCCAGGAATTTGAAACTAAAAAAAAATTGGCTATCCTCATGTAGCGGTATTGAAAAAAATGCCTGTGACAGGTCTACTACAGTAAACCATTCAGCATCACAAGGGACTTGGAACATTATTACCGCTGGGTTGGGAACCACAGGGCAGCATTTTATCACAATTTCGTTTATTTTTCTCAAATCCTGCACAATTCGAACTTTTCCACAGGGTTTTCTCAAACCCATAATTGGAGAGTTACACGGACTGCTCAGGACCTCTTTCAAAACTCCCTGTCTGAGAAAATCCGCAATTATCTGGGTCACCTCAATAAGGACATCCTGAGTCATGTGATATTGTGACACTTGTGGGAACACTGCATTCGGCTTTATCTGCACCTTGACTGGACCTACTCCCTTTATTAATCCAACCTCTTTTCCAGTCAAATCCCACACTTTTTCTGTTACCGATCCTTGCAGATCAGCAGGTAGATCGATCAAGGTAAACACTGGAAAAAGAGTAATTAGAGGGTAATCTTCATTTATTTCTCCTCCTTCTTCTATCAGTTGACCCTCATCTCCCTCATCATCACTGTTTGTCTGTACCTCTATTCCACCATTGGAACAGGTAATCAAACATTTGGTTTTGCATAATAAGTCTCTTCCTAATAAGGATACGGGGCTTGAGTCGCATACAACAAATCTATGCAGGCCCTGGAAATTTCCGATTTCAGCCTGCACTGGGTCAGTGATTGGATTAGTCAGGTACTGGTTAGCCACACCAACCACTCGTATAGTGCGCCCTGAGAGAGGTAATTTTGGGACCTCTGCACTGCGAACTGTAGATCGTGTGGCTCCTGTATCGACTAAAAATGAAACTTTGTAGCCCATTACTTTTCCCTCCACATATG
Organism: Pleurodeles waltl; assembly: GCF_031143425.1. Classification (NCBI taxonomy): domain Eukaryota; kingdom Metazoa; phylum Chordata; class Amphibia; order Caudata; family Salamandridae; genus Pleurodeles; species Pleurodeles waltl. The sequence continues at coordinate 1,449,230,473 of NC_090445.1, forward strand.
GGCCTCTCTGGTCTACCTCTAAGGATGCTGCGAGTCTGCACTCTTCACTGTCTGAGCTGTCATCTGACCAATCCTCATTCATGTCATTTTCACCTCGTAATGGGAATTGTTGTACAGTGTTGTTTTGGTTTGTTACCTGACCTGTGACCTGTTGAGGAAGCGTCACCTGTTGCTGTCCCATCGGAGCTAGTGGTAACTGCATTTGCTGTCTAGGCACCATAGGGATCTGCTGTTGTATTGGTTGTACTGACACTGTTTGGAAACGCGGCATTTGCATTTGCTGCATAGGTTGCACCCCTGACATTTACACCAAATTATTTTGATAGTTCTGATTCTGGTGTCTCATTCTCGGACCTCGTGAATTTTGTAGTGTACCGGCATTAATACTCTGCTGAACCGTACCATCCTGCATTATATTTGGACAATCCCTTTTCCAATGTCCCACGCCCCCGCACGCATGACATGGTGACAATTTTTTCACTCCTTGACCATCATTTTGAATAACAACATTATTCATGTCTGAACCACGGTTCACAAACCCTCGACCTCTACCCCTCGGCTGTGCCTGAAACACACCATTCAAATGCAGTTGTTGCTGTATCATTTGCTGAACACCATTTCCCTGTATTCCAGCCTGTGCAGCCCTTATCTGCATCACCATCACTTTCTCCTTCAACTTTTTCTGCTTCAACTCAATTTCGTCACTACAGTATTTCGCGTACTGTAATACTTCATCAATCAGTTTAGCTTGCCAACAAATCAAATTATTTTTAATCATTTGGCTGACCTCCGGTCTCAGCCCTTCGACGAATCTAAACACAAGATGGTTCATGTCCTTCGGTTCAATTGTTTCAGTACCACTGTAATGTTTGAATGCCTTCAACAACCTTTCATAATAGGCATGTATTGATTCTTTAACCTCTTGAGAGGTCCGGTCGATTTTCTGCCAATCAGTCACCTTCAGTGACACCTTTTGTTTCAAAAACTCAATTACTCTATGATAATATTTCATCACCTCTTCAGAAGGTGCTCCAGTCACTTTATCCCTTGCTGGTTCTTTTGTGGGCCAATCTACCCCTCTCTTACACTCGAGCCACAAGTCTGGCGGAACAATAATCTCAAACAAGGTATTTAAGTCTTCCCAGAGACATTTTGCAAGCTTCACGAATCTATCTGTCTGTTGATACCACTCAATCGGTTTTTCTCTCAACCTAGGATAATCATTCGTAAAGGACAAAATGTCTCCCCTGGACCAAGGCACATGCACCAAAACACCTCCAGCTGTTTCTCTCATAGGTAGGATTTTCACTGTATCTAAATTTGGTGTGACTGTTGTTTCATTAGATCCTGGACTATCTCTTTTTCCCTTATCTCTTTTCTTCACCCATCGGCCTTCCCATTTCTCTAGTACACCCCAAATCTATGCGCTTTGTAGCAGCTCTTTCAAATGTGTTCTCATGCCTGCAGATCTCATGTGTTCAAAATCATTCGTATCAAAATCTAATCTGTAACTTCGTTTCAAATGTTTCGTGTTTCCGATGTCGATATTGTATTTGTCTGCCAAATTCGTTAATTTCTGGTGTACTTTGCCTACCTCTTTGGTAATTTTAGGGCATAAGTACCTTAATTCTGCCTCAGTGTAAGACTCCAACCTATTTATTCCTATTGTTCCATCCACTAATTCAGCAGCTTCTGCTCCTAGTCGTACTAGATTTAGGTATTCATCTTGTTTTTCCTTTTCAGGTTCGACGGTAGTCGCTGTAGTCTTTTGTGACGTGCAAGTTTTCTCTAACCACTCATTTAGCTGTTGTACTGTAAAACCCTGTAGTGAAATGTTCCGTGCATGTATCATTGGAGTGTATGAGGTATTTGTACTCATAGTTTGGGGAGTCAGGACTCCCAACCCTGCTTGTCGCATTACTTCAAGAGGTGCCCCTATTGGACTAAGGTCCATTAAGGGTCTCTGCTGCTCACATGCCTGTTCTTCCTGGGCCATTATTTGTGGAGTTCTAATAGACCCTCCTCTTATCGTTTCATGAGTCATGACTCCCTGTTCACATGTCCTTGTTCTTTCTTGTGCATATAACGTCACTGGAGGACCGACAGTGATAGGTAGTGATATAGCGGCAGGTGTCTGACCTGCACTCAGGCTTCTAGGAGCGGCGACACCATAGGTCTGCTCTAATAACCCTGGTGCAGGTTCTTTCAAAGGACCCGCTACTGGGTTATACCCAGGTATCAGTTGTGGCGGTTGTGACACTAACTTTGGAGTTGACTCAATCTGAATTAATCTTGGTTTTGTATATATCGGGTCTGGCGGCACCACTAAATTCGTAGTAGTCTCAAGTACTGGGACATCGGGGTAAATTCTTTTTATCTGTGGTGGAGGCTGTAACTGTATCAGCGAGTCTGGTGCAGTGGGTACACTGGCACCATTCTGTATCAAGGCTGTATTGCTAGTTTGTACCGTATCAGTAACTCCCTTCTCCTGCGTCTGGTTCCCAGGATCCAAGCTAGTACTTGGAGCACTGTCGTTCACTGCGTATGGCGGCGGACGATCATGTAACAATCTATCCATAAACGCCTCATCATCTGAATCATCCTCTTCTTCCCAGGACCTTTTATTCTCTTTGAGTTTGCCTGAATCTTTGTCAGTTTTGCAAGAAGCTTTCTTTCCCCGTGTCTCTTCTCCCTGTATTATTGCCGGAAACAACTTTAACCCATCCACTATTCCTCGTCTCTACATTTTGTTTTCATTATCCCACCTAGCCTCTGCATAGGATTTTTCTGCCCTTGTCAATCTTCTGTGAAATCTTTCTTGTCTATGTTTAAGAGCCATCAGGTCCCAAATTGCCAAAGCCTCATATTGTGCCGGTCTTGGAGGTGGTTTCTGTGTACTTAACATCCACCTCAGATTTTCTAACACCTTTTGATTAAATGTTCCATGTTCCGGAAATGCTAGACACCCTTCTTTCTCTGTTAATTTGCACCATTGTTTTATCCATAAACACGGTGCAACACCCTTTTCCTCCATAACCGTGTAGGCTGGTGTACCCTCTGGTGGTGTAGGTTCCCCATCAGTTGCAACAATATACACATCTCCTTTCAAAGCGCTTTTGAATGCCTTAACAAAATTAATTTTATTTTATATTTAATCAGGAAACGGCTTAGTTCTCAGGACACTCTTCACCTGGCCTTTGCTCACCCTATTGCCTCTCACGAACGGCAGCCAATCCGTGCGCGACCCCTCTCGACATCTGACCTATCCCAGCGCGGCACCACTGACGTCACACTCATACACACTGCAGCTGACAAAGTCTTGCGGCTTGTCCACACCTCGCTAACTCCTTACAACTCATACAAACTAATGCGTATTATTGCTAGCACTTAAATGACAACACAAATCTGCTGGTTTACTACAGGAAGGGTAATACATTCGCTTCAGAACTTTACAGAGATTTCTCTTAAAGCCTCGGCCGCTACTCTCTCTTTCTCAGTTCCCTCATACGCAAGCAGAATTTGACCTGCAAATCCTACTCTCGACTTGTCAATGACTCCTTCTAGTGCACTTTAGAACTTGTCAAATCTCCATCGAAGGTTTCACATATGCATCATAACTCGAAACTTGACTTGTCAACCACGCCCAATTGACCTACTAAACCACACAGATTACAACATAAACCAATTTAACATCATACTCCGGAGTCTTAGACCTCAATAGGCCCGTATACAACAACCAACCACGTGGATAATTTTGAGCAACAAGCGCTGCATTCACATGAAGTACGCCGACTTCCCTACTCTCATGCTGTGGAGTACGCCCACTCCTTCTAAACAACACTTATTTGGCCTAATCGCACTCAAATATTCACAATCACCTGCGAAGTGCATAAGATTTAATAAGCGCAGAAAAAAAAAAAAAAACTCTAACCACACATACTATGGCGCCGAGAACATTCCCAACTTATTTAGGCAGGCTCCGAGATCCCGGGAAAGCCATGGCGAATCTAGCAACTCATCATTTTTCCAAATTGTATTATCACAAGAAAACAAATTAAACAATGAAACTCCGTCCTAGGGCCCCCAAGGGCCAAACCGTCGCTCTGCTACCAGAACTGTTAACGCGTCCGTCTATGTTAATTTATACACATCAGGACTCGTTTTAGGCCAATGAATCTTTGGGCCCAGTGGTGAGACACCTTAGGACGTGATAACTGATCAATATATCAATCAATATGTCAATAACATTGTCAAGAGCTAACATTAAATTACATCTTACTTTAGTCATTAATAAACATTCGGCGCACTCATGACCTTTCAGTCATGAAGAACCACACCCTAATTAAGTTTTATGAGTTTTATTCCCTAATGATTACAATCTAGTAGCAAAGGCATTAACCTCAAAGCCAGGAAACATATAAGCACAGTTACAAGATGACAACCACGGTAAGTTTTCAAGAATGCAAAAATCAGTAACATGGATAATCAGATAGGTGTAACCAGATCACAATACATTGAATGTTCTAAAATACTAGTTCAGCATAGCATCACGTCAGTCATGTTAGTTTGTCAGTCAGAAATGGATACCTCGTCTAGCCTCTGATTAGCATTAGCATGTTGGGCTTCATGCAAAAAAACAATTTGAACACCAATTTGGAAAACATCTAACTAAGGTCTCTAATCAAAACATACAGCAGTTGGTACCTAGAAAGAAAAGGCAAATAGATTTCCGTTAGCAATATAATTACCCTCCTCGAGATAGGTCAGCATACAGGATCAATCTTCGTCTTCAGGACATCAGTTAAAAAAACCGTCAATCTATCTAAAATTAGAGGCAAGGGACACTTTCCTCATAAGGAGGAAAGTGTAATAGAGCAGTCTATGGGCTAGGATGATTTTGTCTAAGTCTCAAATCACCAAATAGAGTGACAGAGTTTCTGGATGCATTCGATATCATTCCCTACCTAATGCGTCTCGTCTCTCGTGTCATGAGTTTTTATCCCCTTTTCGTAATACATTCCCCCAAAATTCTATTGGTTAATAACTACACCCCACTATTGGTAACCAATCAAATTATACATTAAGTAATGCATTTGTCATTTCTTGATATTAGCTCGTCTTCTAATTGGTCTTCATAATCGACATTTCGTAGGTGGCATGTCCGGGGTTACTTCACCATCTTGGCACACTTCTCAGGTTAAAAAGTTCTCTTCCCCTCGTCTCAGTGTCCTTGGAAGTGTCCATTAATGTTTCGAAGCACATAACTTTATACTAAAAAGCTGCTAGCATGCGGATGGGAATATACGGCTCTGTTGCAAAATATTGAAAGGAAAAGAACAATCGCTGGGTCATGGTCTTTTGCAAGTCCGCACACTGAAGAGACAGAAGAATACGCTTTAATATGAGAGCTACACAGCTTTGCTTGACTCACGCTAACTTAAGATATATGAGTTCTAATGGAATACAGTTTTGATCGTAATAATACATATAATCGAAGGATTATTATTATTTATTCAGCATTAGTGTTCACAAATGAGTAAATCACCATTTTTATTAATACATTTCAATCATTAATTATTAATATTGCATTGTCAGATGTAAGTGTTTCATGTCTATAATATATTATTTCAGCTACGCTCTCTCAATCTATTTTAAGATTTTGAAGAAATCATGTTGTCACTTGTTTGAATAAGTATGGCCTGTGTTTTGAACAACAAGATGGTAGGTTTAGATTGTTATTTCACAATTCATTGGGAGTCCTGACCCTTGCTTAGCCTTTATGCTGCATAAATACAAAGCATGCGCCTGGGATAGGGCCCCTGTGTCTAGATATACCTCACCTTTCAAAGTACTGAAACAAGCTTCTTTAGGGTGATCTTTATCAGCAATGTGTATGTTTTGTAGCTTTTATACAAAGCATGAACAGGGCCCGAATGTATTGGAGCGCTTTACATTAGAACCCGTAACATTACACAAGGTCACATTCATTTATTTTTTTAAACACGTTCGCGATTAAGTGATTTTCCCAGAATAACAGCATGTGAGCAGACTTGGAGAGTGGAACATGATTCCCCAGTTCCAAATTCAGCCGCTTTGGTTATAACGCCATATTATCTTGATATCTCCATCGGGACCTGGCCCTCACTTGTGACTCTCCACACCAGCCAATTACGTTCAACTTGATAAAAGGTAGCCATGGCTCAGCTTGTGATTTTTCTCTAAATAGTTTACATGAAAAAGTTGAAACAAAGTCATTGCACATTGAAATTATTTCATCACTATCCTCACTTCGATGGTGCATCAAAAACAGGAATCAGCAGGAATACTCTATGCCTCCAAAGAGCTGTTCAAAACAGAATTTCCAGTAGAAATATATATTATGCCATGTTAGGAGGTGATTCCATGTTTTGGGAAAGACTCGACCGTAGGACAAATATTACACTTCTGTTATGTCTGTGCTGAGTTTGAGGCAGCTTGATTTCAACCAGGTGACCACTGCGGGCATGTTTTTGTAGTGGGGGTCTCATCTGACAGGGAGAGAATCAACCAGGTGTCACCTGTATAGGAGAGTATGTTGATGTGTGATCTAATGAGGTATGCCAGCAAGGGTCACGTACATATTGAACAGGGTTGGACTGAGAGATGATCTTTGGAGCACCCAGCATGTGAAGTTTTAGGCCTCTGATGTATAGGGTGGCAGGTTGATTTTTTGTGTTCTTCCTGTCAGAATGAGCAGCTCTAATTCAGGGTGCGTCATTGGATGCCCATTTCATGTTTTCCTCTGATCAGGGTGGTGTGGAGGACTGTGTCTAAAGCTGCCAAGAAGATGAGCAGTAAGAGGGCCGCTGGGTCTCCATGATTAAGGATCAGCCCGATTACATCAGTACCTGAGAGCAGGGCAGTCTTAGTCCTGTGATAGGGCGATAAATCTGATTGTGTGGTGTCTCGCAGAAGATGTGTATTGAGGTAGTGAGTGAGCTGTTTGTTGGTAGCATTCTCTGAGACTTTGGCAGGGTAGGGGATAAAGGAGATCAGGTAGTAATTTGGGTGTTGAGTGGGGACAACAGAAGGTTTCATTAGCAGTGTGTTGACCATAGTGTGTCTCTAGGATCCAGGAATGTCTTGGTGGTGATGGAGTTGGTTAAGATGAGAATGATGACTTCAATGATAAGGGCGGCACTCGTAATAGAGATGTGGTGGGGTCAGGGGTCCATTGGTGCCCTGGAGTGGATGACTCTCATGATGTTGACTATTTGTACAGTAGTGAGTGTTCCCCGGTAATTCAAGGTGTTTCCAAGGTTATTCATGGATAGGCTAAGGAAGAGACTGCAAGGGTTCAGTTGGGGGTCAAAGCTGTTGCAGATGGTTTTGATTTTGTTGCTGAAGAAATCAAAGAGGTTATCCCACAGTTCCTGTGAGGGGGTGCTGCTGTTCGTGGTGGAGGCTAGTGAGCCTTTGATGAGCAATACTATATAATGCTATACACCCAAAAATAGTACAACAGAAAAACTGTTTTCAAGAATAGTTCTGTATGACAACCTCAAGGGTTTTAGCACTTTTTATACAGAGTAGTATTCAAAAATCTATTTGTGCTCCCAAATTTATTGTTGATTCTTTCACCTATATTTAATTATTTTGCCAGTTGTTCATCCTCACTATTAGATCTGTGAACACAGTAAATGCATATCATATTGATTTGATAACGCATGATAATTCCAAAAAAAGGACGTCCTGGTAGCAAGAAATAATTATACAAAAGCTGGGTTATAAACATCTTCCTAATTTACAGGTGGTTGATGTTGTCCCTGAGATTGACAGTGTGTTCTGTGAGAGCTGTTCCTTAATTGCATTGGAAAGTTAGCTTACACTAACATAAGACTGTGTTCCCACTGTCCTCCATCTTGAACCACTAGCATAATACACCATGTGATGACTACTATTGTGGTTTCCCGGTCATAAAATATTTCAAGCTTCAAACTAATAAACTTAATTCTCAGAGACTTCACCACACTCTTCCTATTCAAGGACATCACAACTGTCCAGGTTCACATTGTACACTGTATCTAATTGCATGCTCAAATAAAGTGTGAGAACATCTAAACTCAACTGTTAGAAGCGGGGCTTCTGGTTTGCAGAGATATGCACCCTGGTCAAGCAGTAAGCACAATTCTAGTAAGGGTAAATCAGTTACACAACCTAAATTAACTGGTGGTCATCCTCTGGTAGCTTGTCACAAAGCAGGCAGGCAGGCTTAACTTAGGAGGCAATGTGTAAGAACTTGTGCAACACTTAAAACAGTAACACAACAAAAGGACAACAAACAAACTTCACACCAAGTTAGAATAGATGATATTTTTAGTAATAAAACAAGACAAAAATGACAAAAATCCAAAAAGTAGAAGTCGCGATATGATTTTTAAAGAATGTCTGCAAATGTAGACATAGGTCCTCAATACGAGTTTGGTGGTCAGACCACCAGACTGCCATGTTGGAGGTCTTTCAGACCGCCCTATTACAAGTTATACAGACAGGCCCACCAACCAAAAAAGCCAGACCACCAGTGGCGCAGAGGCCTGGAAATAGGCACTTCAACCTCCAGCACCATCAGCACCGCAAGCAACCATTGACCTTATTACAAGCACACAGTCACCATGGCGGATCCCCATGGCAGCCAGCCAATGGCAGTTTGAGCAACGGCGGTCTGCAGTCACCAAAGTAGTACACAATTGCACATTGGATGAATCTGAAAACAACACAATTAATAGACATTACCACACTGGACACACTTGCAAAGGACACTATAAAAACACCCCACCACAGACCACAATCCTTTGCATTTATACTTGGAGCCAAAGAACCACAACCAGCACATATTGATTATTACACAGAATAGGCACCCTTTTTTCACTATCCCATTGAACACCCTGCACACACTTTTGTTCATTCACATCCTGTTGCCCTTCCCCTGTTAAGTGAGTCACTGTCAACTTTTTTTTTTAGTTCCACCATGTCTCGTTCAAAATATCTCAGTTTTTCTGAGAATGAGTTAAGGGTCATGGTGGGTGAAAGTAGAGACCCAATTGTTTGGAGCACAAGTCCAGCATACTCCTCTCAGTAGGAAAATGGGAATGTGGGACAGGATCGTCGACAGAGTGAATGCTCTAGGCACCACCCTCGCACAAGGGAGAACATTAGGAAGAAGAGGAAGAAGTGTAGGGGAAAGGTCCGTTCCCTGGTCTCCAGGCTCCAGCTGCAGGCCAAGATAACTGGCAGTGGCCCTCCCAATGCCCCATTACATCTTTTTCCCTAGGAGGAGAAGGTCTTGGCCATCCTGCATCCTGAGGGCTGGACAGGAATACCTGGGGGAGTGGAGCCTAATAAGTTAGAATACTAAAAGTCACACCTAAATGTATGTCATGCATGCCCACAGTCCAGTGTCCACCAGTCCAAAGACCTCTATTTGGCAACTTACAATTGAAGTGCACTCACTTGGGGAGATGACATTTGTACTGTGTGCGTAGTACAGGGACTGACATGACTCCAACTCCCAGCAGGCACTGTGCTACAACTCCAAGCACCAGACCAGTGGTCACTTGTCCACATCCATCTGTTTGGGAAATCACAAATGAACTTCACCCTCCTGGGAGGATACTATTTGTCAAGTGTAGGAAGTAGAAATAGTGACCTGACTGAAACTCCAAGGAGGCACTGATCCTGTAACTACAAACACTATCACAGTGGTCACATGCTACAATACATCTGTTAATGAACTCTCAATTGAAGTGTGCTCACCTGGGGGCAGAACATTGGTCAAGTGTGTGTAGTAAAGAGAGTGACATGACTGCACCTCACAGGAGGCACTGTTGCAGAAACTCCAACGCCAGAAAGGTGTTAATCAGTCCAAAGACCACTGTCCGGTAACTCACAATTTAAGTTTACTCAGCTGGGAGGATACCATTTATCAAATGTGGGAAGTAGAGGGAATGTCATGACTTCCAAGGACAGGAAGGCCCTGTGTCTGTAAAACCCACCATCAGCGTAGTGTTCTCTTGTCCAAATACATGTTTGTGAACTCTGTACATTTGTATAGAGTGTGTAGTACTGGGAGAAACATGACTGCAACTCCCAGCAGCCATTGTGTCTTTAACTCCAAACACAAGTATAGGGTTCACTTGCCCAAATACACCTTTTTGTAGTCTTTCCAATGCTCTTCACTCAACTGGGAGTATACCATTTGCCAAGTGTTGGGACTCAGAGGGACCACAAAAACAATGTTCACTTGCTCAATTCCATCTATTTATGGAACTCTCAATTGAAGTTTACTCACCTGGGAGGATAACATTTGTCAAGTGTGTGTGGTATAGAGAGTGACTTGACCGCAACTCCCAGAAGGCACTGTTTCACTAACTCCAAACACCAAACCAGTGGCCACTCGTCCAAATGCCCTTGCCTGATAACTCTCAATTAAAGTTTACTCATCTGAGAGTGACCAAGATACTGATCATGCTCAACTCTGAGATGTGTCTGCCCATCTAGCTCCATCTTGACCAGCTTACCCAAGATTAAACTATTTAGGACATAAAGGACACCCTACCCAGTGTGAAAAACAATGATCCCAAAGGCCTCAAGATGCATCACCAGAAATGGTATTGGCAGAAGACACATTCCCAATGCACTGACCACTTGTTGACTCCGGTCACATATATAGCAAACACCTGGGTCTGCCTGCATCACAATCAACTAGGCCTCTAAATGGCCAAAAACCATGCACAATATCTTGCCTAGCCACTGTTTTGCCTGCACTGGCGGCAAGATGGCATTCTCAGGCCATCCTCCGAAGTGCTAATTATTTGCACATTTCAGCAGCTGCTATATGTAGATGGAATTGGTGTGCTTCACAAATGTCAGGTCAATACAACCAATATCATGGGTACTTGCCACAATAGGATTAACTGCAAATTAACTTTGTTCAAGGTCTACACTTAAAGTAAAAATAAATTGTTGGATGTAGATGTCACAATACAATCAGTAACATTGTATCTTTCACATCAACAGGTTGAGCTGCCACTGGGCACCCAGAGGCTACAGAAGAGACTGGATGAAGCCCTCAGTGATTAAGGCACTCCTGTATGTCTGGACATGGAAGACAGTTCTGGCCCATCTGGGCAACCTCGTCAGACACCAACAGTCTCACTGTGGCCACATCAAAACCTCCCTTTCCGGTTGCCTCAGCTCATAGGCAACCATTCACCCCCTAAACCATTGTATTGAGCACAGGGTCTACCATCTTGTCCCCCCACTCCTAGAGCCTGAATTGCAGTGCAACACTTCAGACAATGAGGGTCCTGGAACCAGTGGTAGAGGGCACCCTGTGGTAAGGGCACAGGCCTGTTGGGATAGGGTGCATGGGAGGGATGGTGTGGGCCAGTAGGGTGAGGTCCTTGGGGCTGTTCCTGGCCAGTACACCATCGCCACGTCTTGGTGGTCTATCAGGAGTTCCAAGGCGAGATGGACGAGGTGTTGACCAAACTTCGGGAAATCAAGCAGCTACAGAGGGACATCCACAGGGGCATCCGAGAACAGACGGACGCCCACAACACCAACATGGCCTCCCTAACATGGGTGACGAGGGACATTCACACAATCGTGAACAGGGATTTTGCAAACCAATCTTCCCCTTCCTTTGGCTCATCAACACCAGACACATCTAAGTCAGTGCTAGCCACTGGTAGGGAGGCCCTGCCAGTGGAAGAACCCACCCCAGACAACTCTGCCTGTGTAGCAGTAGATGCCCCACCACGCAAGTGGGGATGTCCAGCAAAGAATCCAGGAGGTGCAGATGGCACGATACCCACCACTGCCAGCAAGTGACCTCTTCTTTAAGGAAATCATTTATGAGCCACGCATTCACTTGTTTGATTGACCCTATACAACCTATCAATTCCAATGGAAGGAGTACTCTGGACTTCAGACTCCCAGTGGTGTGCCATCTACTTCAATGTTTTCGTTCACCATGGCTGACACCTTCACTTTATTTTTTGAATCTTTTCTCTCCTAACTGTATTTACTGCAAGATCACTGTAATAAATTCACCCATCACACACTCATTGTCTGCTTGCTTAATTTCAACATTACACACAAATACATACTAATGGCTGTGTCCCCCGGCAGAGACAACTGCATATGTTGCGGATATGTCTGCCATGTTCTGCAGATTCACACACTTGACTCCTGACACTGCTGCCAGCAATACCTCCACATCCTGAGCTGAAGTGTGCCACCTATGGAAACAATCATGCCATGTCCAGAAGGTGATAGGGTACCTGCTTTCTCACCAGAGGAGCTGGAGAGGTTGGTGACTGAAGTCCTACCCCTGTATGACCAGCTCTATGGCTACCAGAGGAGAAGGTAAGTAGCTCATGTGCACAATTTTCTCTGTACGTCACCATCTTGTCCCTCCTCACAGATTAGAATTTGCCCCTGTGTGCCAGTTAGACTTCTTGTGGTTGCAGCCTGTGTGGCATCAATGGGATTGACAATGTGTAGGTGTTGATGGCCCGTGCCATATGTTAAGTTCAGTCACATAGGGCCTCATTCTGACCCTGGCGCTCATGGCCGGCTGAAGCACCGCCAACAGGCTGGCGGTGCTTCATTTTGTATTCTGACCGCAGCTGTGAAGCCGCGGTCGCCCAGCCGGGTCCGGCGGTTTTCCGCTAGATTTCCCCCGGCTGGGGGAATCCTCTATGGCGGCGCTGCTTACAGTGCCGCCATGGGGATTCCAACCCCCTTCCCGCCAGCCTATTTCTGGCGGTTTTCACCGCCAGAAACAGGATGGCAGGAACGGGTGTCGTGGGGCCCCTGGGGGCCCCTGCACTGCCCATTCCACTGGCATGGGCAGTGCAGGGGCCCCCTAACAGGGCCCCATAAAGATTTTCACTGTCTGCTTAGCAGACAGTGAAAATCGCGACGGGTGCAACTGCACCCGTCGCACCCCTGCAACCCTGCCTGCTCCATTCGGAGCCGGCTTCCTTGTTGCAGGGCCTTTCCCGCTGGGCCAGCTGGCGCTCTTTTGGCGGTCGCCCGCCGGCCCAGCGGGAAAGCCAGAATGGAATCCGCGGTCTTCTGACCGCGGAGCGGCCATTTGGCGGTTCCCGCCAGGCGGGCGGCTCCCGCCGCCTGCCGGGTCAGAATGACCCTCATAGTGTTGTGTGAAGTTTTGGGGGTCTTAGATCATCCTTGTGTTGTATGCACATAACTAGGTAAGTAGACATTACTGCTATACACTCATCTCTTTTCTCATGATTGTTGTAAATGTCAGACAATGTGTATGTGTATGACATGTGAGCAATGAGTATAGTGCCACAAATCTTTCAAACCACATCTGGCCTTGCTACACTGTTGTTTGGAAGGCATATCATGAGTCATTCTGTCCTTCAGGCTGCCACACACACCACATACCAAATTGCTGTGGACTACATGATGTACTGTCATGCATGGAAGTGATGGGAATGGAGTCTCATGCAGGTTTTGTCTGCTCAGCCTGCAGATACCAGGGCCTGTCAAATGTATCTCTCAGTAAGGGACCTAGTATAGGCTGTTGGAGAGTCACTGTGTCTATGCAACTGTGGCACTGTGCCCACTCTATGTACCCCAGCAGATCCTGTCGTGGCCAATATGATGCTCTGGTGGCAAAACCTGCCCTAAACGGCTCATTCCTTTGACTAGATTAGGAATAGGTACAGAGGTAAATCATTGATCTAGTCCATATGTGCATTTAGTATAATTGTCAATGTGTGTCTTAGACCCATGACACATCCCTTATGCTCACAGCTCTGTTGTCACCTTCACACAAGTCATATTTGTCCTGTACAGGTGTATTGCATAACTGACAGACCCACAGTGCAGACAGTATGTTGATTCCTGGGAGCCATGATATGTGACTCTGTAACTTGGTCACATAGCAGAAACTGTGTCATTGTTTGTTGGATGCCATCTCTGTGGGATAGACACATATGTCCGAAGGAGTGTTATGTGGTACAGGTACATACCACATAACAAACCCACGCCCTGAAGTGGCATGAGTCTGCATTTGTTAGGCCACATGTCCACAAATGGACAAGGAAGACACGTTCTGTACCCACAATGGCAGCCCCTTGGTTGTTGCTGATGTGTAATGTTTAAGTTTGTACTCTGGCATTGCCTGTAGCAGAGTTATACTCACAGAGTGTGAATGAGTTGGTCCAATCATGCCTAGGGAGTTTACCCTTCAGAAGCCATATAGGTGTGTAGTGTTTCACTGTGGCTCACATCACATTACAGGTTGCTAGAGCATGGGCTACCTGATGTCAGTAAGTTTGTTAGTCATTGTAGGCCATGAGGAGGGTAGTGATTTAGCCTGCAGATGCAAACACATATGTCTGTAGTCAGGTCCTGGTAATTATTGGCTTGTGTGTTTCACCCTAGGGAGTATTAACAAAAGAAAAAGTCTTAGCATGGTGTTACTGACATGCATGTGACTCAACCATGTGTGATAAAAGTATCAGCACAGGTCAACGCCCATCAGAAAAAGGAACTATGGAGAGCCATTGGCAAGCAGGTGTGGATCCTGGGGATCCACAGCCGGCAGAGCGCACACTGTCGGAAGAGGTGGGAGGACCTGAGACAATCGGGCCAGAAGACTGCAGTGGTCCAGCTGGGGATGTTCTCCCAAAGTGGGCAGGGTGCCCATTGGACATTGACCCACCTAATGGACTGCATTCTGCTAGTGGACTACCCAGACCTTGATGGGCGTTTTAGGACAGCACAACAGGCACAAGGGGGTGAGTACAGGACATACTCCTGCCTGTCACATTGCCAAGTGAATGTGTTAGGTTCTGACAGCTCCCCCTGACGATTAGGGATGAACCATGTGTAACACAGTAGATGAGTGATTATTTGTGTAGACATGTGTTGTGTACTGATGTGCCTTGCCTATTGGCCCAGGGACCTGGGACTTAACTGTGCACAATCCATGAACAACCTGCACCCCAGGGACAACATATGGCTGTGTACAATGATCAACCAAGTACTGTTTGTTGTTATAGTGGGTGTAAATTCTATGCAACAGACCACTACTCCGCAATGTTACAGGCAAAAGGTAATTGACTGATGGATCACTGTCCTCAGCCATGTGTCTGGTTAAATAAATATTTTGGTATATGCCACCCAGAGGCTACTTGTCTTCAGCGTATGATGGGTGCTGGTGCCTCACTACACTCTGTAATGTGAAGATGGCTATCATACATGTGACAGAGCATGCATTGTTCTTTGGGTGCAGCTACCAAACAATACTTTCCCTTGGTAAGTGGGGAATGTCTATTGACATGATTTATGTGCAATCACTGTTGCCAACATTCCGTGTGCTTACATGGCAACATGTGTCCCTATCTCATTAGCAAAACATTTGTAAGCTGCAGTTTCATGCATGCATGTTCTACCTGTGTTGATGGGATGATGTCTGTAGTCCCTTGCATATATGGGCATGGCAACCTGTGTGTGGAATAAGAGATTTACTAAGGGGGTACATCTCATGTTGTGCCACATACAGGAGTATGCTACCATTGTTTATTGTCTGACATATACCCCCACACATCATAGCATGTCATTTGGCATGTAAAACTGCAGTAGCAACGAGGGACAGGACAGGTAGGCCTAGAGTTTTTAGCCACAATGTGTATTTCTATGTCATTGATGCAGAATCATGCAGCAAATTTCTTAGCACATGTGAAATGGGTAAGGTTTGTAGCCTGACTGTTGGCATGCATCATGGAATGACTTGCAGTTATGTTGAAATAATGTGTTTTGGTACAAGCATTCACCCACAGACATCTGGGTCTGCATGATCATAATAGAGACAATGATGTAGCTTCCAAATGGGCAACATGTTGGGTGCCTTCAATAAGTACTTACAAATCTCTGGGCCTCTCCAACGTCCAGGGGACTAATGGTGTCTACCGATGCACTCAGAGCATGTCATTGTAAGGGTTGCCAGATATTAGTGGTGATTTCCTGAGGCTTGCTGATTCATTGTGTTTTGGAGTTTAGAGACAACTCTCCCTGACATGTTGCACATGATGTCTACAGTGTCCATTTCCATGCTAAATGTGGGGCTAATCTGAGCAACATTATTATTACCTCCATGCCTCCATTGGGACAAATATCGCTTGGTGAAGCGTGCATTGCTTCCAGTGTGACATGAGTATTTACATGTAACCTTCTCCAGGCTATCGTACTTTTGTCAGCAACATGGCAGAACTTTGGAGCATCATTTGTTATTGTTGGGTCACTATGTATTTAACAAATAGATGACCTTGTGTGGCATCTGTGGGAATGCAGTTGGCATCGGCCTACTATTGTATGACAACAGGTAAGTGATGTTTCTCCATGGGGCAAAGCATTGAGGCTGATGAGTTCTCCCAATAGTTCAATGGTTACTGTGATTGCACAACTTCAGCCATGCAATTCTAGTTGTCTGAGATTCTGATTTTCCTGTGGGCAAATGTTGATAGTTTGATGGCATACATGCATATGGTATGGCACATATATGGGCTACTTAGGTAGAGTTTGTTGCTGGAGCCTACTTGATGTCATGGTATTGATTACTAATCTGAGCTTTTGTTCAAGTGTGATCATGGACATGTGATGAGCCTATTTCTCTTTGTATTTGCAGCATAAGCACCGGCTAGCGAAGGAAACAGGGCAGAGCTGTGAAGCTTCTGGCCACTGGACCGCAGGTCAAGACATCACCGACACACGGGGACTCTGTGGCTTGGAGGGCGAGGGGAATGCCATAGGGGACCCTGGAACATCCTCTTCATCATTAGATTCTTCCTCTAGTGTCCACTCCCTAGTGGTGGCGGACTCATTGGGGTGTACCCCTGTACCATCTTTGTCCATCACCCCCCATTCTATCACCACCCTCCCTGTTGTTCCCCACCCAGTTGGATGTGCCCGCTCACCCAAGAGGGTGGGCGACTCCTTTGCCATAGGCACCTCCGCCCCAGCCTCTGCTACCCCTGCTGCCCTTTGTGAGGAGGCTTTTGACCTCCTGAGGAATATCTCACACACTCCACACTGAGGGTAGCCAGTCACCCCCCACCTTCCGCCCCCAATCCACCTCCCTCTTCCCAATCCAAATCCTCCATTCCCCTACCTACCCCAAGCACACAGACCAATCCGCACACACCCACCTCAACACACAAAGACACAAGCACCACAAAACACACCTGGCACACAAGCAAACAACAGACACCCACACACACATCATCAGTCACCACTTCCCCAGACACCCCCACCACTCCTACCATAACACACAACATCCAGCATACCCACAGGCACTACCACAACAGTCAGTGACACACCCACCACACCCAGCATACCTGCAGACATCACCCCAAAAGACACATTGACATTCACCACAACACCATACCCGCAGATACCACCCAAACAGACACACAGACATCCACCACATCCAGTATACCCACAGACACCACCGCAACAGACAGACAGACACACACACATCCACCACTCCATCTCCCAGCACCTCCACCTCTCAGCCCCCCTAGATACGCAAACGCTCACACTCACCCACTCAGTAGACACCACTGAAATACAAGCATACCTCCCACACACACACCCACGATGCCACACTGACACAGCAGACAACCACTCCCTCGACCTCCAAATCCCCATCCCCTTCTGCTGACCATTCGTTCCTAAGAAAGTTTTTTTCTTTGACCTGGACCTTTCCCCTGTTCCTTTCACCCCCGCCCCAAACCTAGGAGACCCTCACCTACCTCCCACCTCATCCTTTCCACCTCTAAGTCCTCCCCTGTCACACCTGCCCACCCTACAAGCAACCGTACCCCTCCCCCTAAAAGAAGCCCACCCCTCCTACAAAGCAGTCTACCCAAACTCACCCATCACAAATCTGCCATAACCCCCAAGATGATCCATGTGGTGCCTGACTGCCCACTTGATGCCCCTTCTTGTGGAGGTTCCCTGGCAGATAGGAGTCAAGTGATAGCACAGTGATGTGCCTATGAATTTCAAGATGGACTGACCAATGGCCTTGGACTTACATGTTTAAAAAGTATGAAACCCAAACAGTTGTTTTTTTGGGTACACATTTGTACTGCAATTCTTTTTTTACCTTTAAGTTGTTCCTGAGTAACATGTGTTGTCTAGCTATAGCTCTGTGTGTTTCGGCCTGCTTGCTGATCCATTTGCTGTTGTTTGCAGTATCTGACTTTGTTGGCAGTGCTGGTGTCCCTGAAGACAAGGGTATATGTTAACTGTATGGATATAAGGGTGTAAATGCAATGGTGGCATCATAACATTGTGTACTGTTTGGTAAGGTAAGTATTTCATCTTGGGTTGTCCAATGTGAGCATGCAAGGTGTTAGACTTGTCCCCCTGATATAGACTATGGATTTCTCTAATGTGCAGCTTGAGTGTTGTTTGTGCAGACATGGAGTGTGTTCAATTGTGCTAGCTTCCTTTGCAATTGACTGCACATGTGTCCATTTAGCTATGCGTACCTTGCAGCTACTTCATGTAGATGTATGTCCCATGATGTTGGAATTGTATGTACTTTGTTGACTTGCATTTCCACATGTGCAGATAGGCATGTCATTTGGGTCTAGTATTGTTTGTACCTGAGATACAAGTAGAGCCAGTTCCTGTGCAAATATTGTTTAAGGGGCATGTCCAAAGTGATATGTGTCTCAGTGCAGCCTCCTTTACTGAGTGCTCCTGATGCCCCATCCCTATTGCGCAGGTATTGTTTGCATAGTGAGCTTTGTATATTTGTCTCTGTCTATTGTGCATCCCATTGTCCTTCCATTGTGTTGCAATGTGGGAGATGTGTGTGTCCATCGCAGGGCTGTTTAATGGGAGTGGCATTTGTGTTCCATGCCACATCCATACATATGTGTGTTGAATGTGACGACAGTCCATGACAAGTGTGCAGTGTGAGTGTGTGAGTTGTATTTATAGATGTGACGTTGCTGTGTTGTTGGTGTTGTGTACACCTCACTGTCACTCTGCCTGAGATGATCAGACCTGTGTTTTTGTGTAGTGTTGCAGTGCAGTGTGTGTGACCAGCCCAAAGGTGATGAAGTGTGACTGTGGGTGTCTCCTTATTTGTGTCTAATTACGACCTGGGACAGAATGACAAAGGTACTTGGTCCCAATGTGATGTGGATGACAGTGCAACAATCTGTTGTTGAGCTTAATGACACAGGTGGGTATGTGTACTTATGGTCAGTTGCGTCCCCGGTGGTGTGGATTTTGTGCACATTCGAAGCGCGTCAGCAGTGGCAGGACATGTGTGATGGGCTCCATGGCGGCACTGGACATGTAATGCTGCCTGCAGGTGAATGTCTCCCATTAAAGTCCCTGTTTCCACCTGCTAAGACGTGGTGGTTGGACCGCCACAGTCACATTGGCGGAGTGTAACCTCATAATGTGTTGGGCGGCCTGTTTGTGCATCCTCGTGACCGCAGTCTTCTGTGCTGCTTGGTGGTGCCGACGGGACTGCTGCAGTCTTTGCTCCATAGTCCTACATGACTCATAATACGGCAGCCAGACAGCCAACGCCCCCATGGCAGTCCACAGACTGCCAAACTTGGAATGAAGCCCTTAAAATCATAAAGCCCCAACCGGGGCTATCTGGTTGCACTAGACAAGAGCAAATCGAAAATTTCAGGACAACCATGATGGAGTGTGGGTGGATACAGGGACTAACCTCGCCCCACTGAAAGAATACCTTCTATGGAGGGTTGCTTCGAAGTCAAGCGTCCAATGCAAGGAACATGGGGGCCGATGTGAAGGCGATGCATCGGTTCTAATCCACAAAGTCGGGGATGCATTTTCGTCAAGCTGCGCATTCGTTAATGTGATGTCCTTGCAGTGCGGCATCAAACCCTTTGAGATTAAGTTGATATGTCATTGCTGAGCCATGTAGCTGACAGAATGCAAATGCGATGAGTCAGGACTGCAGGTTATGTGCCTGTCTGAGCCGCGCAGTTGGTTCTGTGATGTCATTGTCCTCAGAGGCAGAAGTGATGCATCAGCGTTGAGGAGAGATGCAATGGTTCTGATTGGAGTAGTGACAACCAAGCATTGATTTCTGTAGAAAACAGCTGAAGGACCCACTACCAAAGGCCCAGAACTGGATCGGCACCATGTGTCAGGATAGGACTCACAGTTGGCAGAGTCCAGAAGCTGTAGCACAGTGGAGTGAAGTCTTTGATGTATGTGAGACCTCTGAACAGGAAGCAAGATAGCAAGTCCTTGGAGTCACTTTGGTTCTGGAGATGTAGGGATGCAGGTCCAGCCCTTCTTACTCTCAGGCAAAAGGGCAGAAGGCAGAAGGGCAGGCACAGCAAAGTAGGAGTCCAGCAAAGTCTAGGAAAGTTCCAGCAGATTGACAATCCCTTTAGCAGCATAACAGTCCTTCTTCTTGTCAGAATGTCCTCAGGTCCAGAAGTGTACCAGTTTGGTAGAGTCAGAAGTCCAGATCTTATTAGGCTCGGGCATAGAACTCCATTCCACCAGCAGAGTTTGTGGAATTTGGGCACTTCTTGCAAAGTGGAGTAGCGCAGAGTTCCTAAGTTCTGCAATCCGGTAAGGAGTGAAGTTCGTTCGCACACAAGGTTTGGTATCGCCGCTCTCTGGCGAGCAGCACGATACTCCTGGGCCACAAGCATGTGTGAGGCTTTGCACTCGTTTGTGCTATTTCTAGACACACATGCAAAACTTTGTGTTTACTCACACTTCTCCTGGCTGCAACGGCAGCCAAAACAGTCCAGCTTGCAAGAGCAAATGCACCTGGAGTAGATTTTCTACTCAAGATGCATCTAACTCAAGCCAAAAAGTGGTTTTGAGCGTTTTTCTTCTCCAATTGACCCTTCAAACTGTGCTTTAATTTGAGAAGCCTTTTTTTTCAAACAGGATGGAAGTTCATCCAACTTCCTGTTCCTGTCCAGCAGGCTCCTCCTAGTGCTTTATTCATTTCTTGGTCCCTTTTCACTTGGATTTCAAGGTTGATGGTTGTATTTAAGGACTTTGGGTAATATTTAAGAAAAGTGACGCTGCACCCAGTGCAGCGCCACTTTTCTTAAGCTCCTTAGACCCTCCCTAACTCCACCATGTTTGCGCCGTATGTAAAATACGGCCCACCATAGCGGTAGTTAGGGGACTAGCATCAGAATTTTTTTAACTAGTCCATCGCTTTGCAGGATTAGCTTGAAAAATTCTACCGCTAATCCTGAAAAGCACCCAGAGGCCCATTGTAACCAAGGGAAGCCTCCTTTTAATGCCTGCTCTGAGCAGGCGTTAACAGTGATCAGAAAAATGGAGCAAGGAAATCTCCTAGATTTCTTTGTGCCATTTTCATGCCTCTCCCCCTAACAGGGGAACACCCCCTTCGCATACCTTAGGCCTGGCAGAGGCAAAATGTAGTGCAAAGAGTTACAAAGTGGTGGTTTGCATGCACTGTGCCACAATGTAAATATGGAGCAATGTTTTAGGCCTATAACGCCACATTAGCATAAAAAATGATGCTAATGTGGAATGGCAATATGGGCTCTTATATATGCCCCTCTAGTTTTGTGAAATCACACTAGTAAGTTCCAAAACTATTGAATAAGGGTGTTGTTTATTTGCTTGGGCATCACCAATATTTCTTTGTACTTCAATTTGATTTTAAAAATTCAGAGTGGTGGGTGGCCTGGTGTTTAAGTATGGGCCTAGTTATATATTTTGCATTTTATTGATTTTTCATCTTGTGTAAAGGAAAATTGCTGCACATCTCAGTACCTGTCCTTTTTTTACATGTTGGTAACATGTGCAATATTATTTGTGGCCTAGATTTCCAAAGGGCCCGCTAGCTAGTAGTCCTAGCATTAGAAGTCCACAGTGCATGAACTAAATAAAGAGTGGTATATGTTTTTAAAACTTAGTTTAGGGCAGGGATGCATTGAATTAAATTAAAAATGTTCCTTATTGTTTGCTTTTCATTTGTTTCGTAAAAATTGTATATGTTGTGTGGTAATATTTGATGGCATAGTAGGATGTGTGTACTTTTGTTGTAAAATGTTTATAGCTCAGTTAATGTTCATGTTTTGCATGGCTGAATGAATGTTAGTGTTTTCTTCAGTATTATCACCAGGTCTCCTTCTGGCCAGTGTGTGTGTGTGTGAGTGTGAGAGTCATCGTCTAGCTTTTGCCTTTGTTTGGCAGCCCGTGTAACCAAGGGCAATTTTGCGTAGTCTATTTCCATAGACTAGCATGTGGGTCTTTGCCGTAGGCTTGCATGTGTTCTTCTTTGTTCTCCTTTTCTGACCATGTGGCTGGTAGCCATTTTGTGCATGCAGCCAGTGTTCCTTTGCCATAGGCATGCATGTGTTCTTCCTTTTTTCGCCATGCCTCCTTGCTTGTTGTTGTTGTTTGACCATGTGGCTGGTGGCTATTTGGCCATCCAGTCAGTGTCCCTTTACCATAGGCTTGCATGTGTTCTTTGTCGTTTCTCCTTGCTCCTTAGTGTTGTTGTTTGACCATGTGGCTGGCATCCATTTTGTGCATGCATACCAGTGTTCCTTTGCCACAGGCTTGCATGGGTTTTTATGTGTTACTCATACCTCTTTGCTCCTTCTTGTTTTTCTACCATGCCGCTAGCAGCCATTTTGTGCATCCAGCCAATGTGTCTTTGCCATAGGCTTACATGCAAACATCGTTAATTATTGTTTATTTGTTTAAGTTTATATTTCAATTTTTTCTTTTTATTTTCTATTTTATTTGTTTAATTGATTTTTTATTGTTATTTTGATTCTTTTAATTATTTTTTATTTTAATTTTTAATTTTAGTTATTTATCTCAAATGTTTTTTTAAATGTTTTTTAATTAAATTGGTTTTAATTTGTTTTTATTTTAATTTTAATTTTAGTTTGTTTAATTATGTTAGTTGTTTTATTTTTGTAATTAGTTATTTCATTTAATTCAATTCTGCGTTTTGCCTTGAACCATCCATCCATCCACATCCATTCCTCCATCCATCCAGTAAAGGGGCACAGCAGCAGTACGGCATTCATTTTCTTTAAGTGTATAATAATTCAGTTTTCTCCTGGACATCCTGGCTGTGGCACACTGCAGAAAAAACACTGCAGCATAATGAATTTTTTAATGATTATTCCATTTCCCCTGGACCACCTTGCTGCCATAGATTTTTTAAGCATTATTCTATTTACCCACACACGTCTCTCTGACTACCACAGGTGTCTTCCTTAAAACAGATGGAGCAGAAAGCTATATCTTCGTACTGTGCTAGCTGATTTGAAATGAAATTTTATGGTGTGGTTTGACTTTACAATGTTTGATTAGATTGGTATTTATTACAGAAGTAACCAACTGCATTGAGATTGAATTTGTCTGTACTATTTCAACTTGCAACAATACCACATTTCACTAATTACATGTTTTTCTTGATTGGTTGCTTTTAGCTGCACAAAAGAAGAGATGTAATATCACCCGCAGTACTGCCAAAGAGAAGGCCTGTACAGTGCTTTCAGTCCTCCAATCCTTCCGCTTCTGCAGCTTAGTGCCCCTGCCAACTGAGAGCTTTAAGATGGCCCAAAGCAAGTTGCTCCCAAGAAAGTTGTCAGTGAGAAGAAGTAGCTTTGCACAAGTAGCATGCCAGCAGCAACCTTTTGAGGGAGAAGTGTGCCTGCCAACCCAGCCCAGGGAGGAACTTGGGAGCAGCACTCCCACATTAACAGCACCACCCCAACATAAGCCCAGGACCCTGTCTGTCAGTGAGGCAGCCACTGCAATCATGACAATGCTGACAAGCAGTGACGTTGAATTGGATTTGTCCCTTTCGCAAAGTAGTACCCAATCATTTTAGGAAACAGAGCAAAGTGGACAGCAGCTGCAGCCAGAAATAGTACATCTTTGCGAAACTGGAGCAGAACAGGAGGTTGAGCTTACTGCCAAGCAAGAAACTCCTCTTTTTAAATCAATGGCTCCCACATCTCCAGCAAGAAATACAAAGGGTACTACTCCACCATCTTCTCCAAGCACCACTTCTGGTGCCGATGACAGGGACATGGAGTGGAGCTCGTCAGAGCCCGGAAGACGCCAGGAGAGGCAAAGGAAAAGAAAAGTTCCAGAACGCCTTAGAATCATGGAAGGGAATGATGAGGTGGATGACGACGACGAGCCAGTCATTCCGGAAGCTGGCACAGAGCAGTCCAACATTACTATCCAACCTGCTTCGAGGGATGTGGCACAGGAAACACTGCCAGTTCCCATATTTTAGGGCCCCAGCAGAGACCTGCGCCAACCCCTACCTCAGTAGAAGTGTGTACTGCAGAGAGAGAATCGACACATCCTTCTACCTCCAGTACTTCTTCAGAAATTGGCAGTGTCTCAGTAAGAAAATACTTCTCCCCAGTTTGGGACAATCTTATGGCTAGCAAACAGGAGAAGAACATTGTGGTAAGCTCTGTTTGCCACGCAAGTTTATTGAGGTAACCCTGGTTCACATTATTGGACTGCAGGCCAGACAACCCATATGAAAAAACATCATACAATCTGGTGGGAGGAGCACCTAAAAAAATTGCTGAATGTGGTTGCGGTGGTGAAGGTGAGGAGAGCGTGGAAACATCAGCTACAACTGTTCAAAATTCAGTGGAAGGTGAGAAAGAAGAGGAAGACATCCTCAAGTAAAACTGCCCTATCCCCAGCAGTGCACAAGAATTACTTGCCTCAGCGACCTCACAGTGGCACAGGAAGACTCAGAGTCAGATGGAGACACCACAACATGCAGTGACTGCACCAGGACACACATTGAGTCTACCACTACCTACATCTCAAAAGTCACCTGTGTCAGTGGTCTCAGATAAGAAGCAAATCCAGGCTACACTTACAGGCATGTTTTGAACCTACGATAGTAACCACCCAATGGCACGTTTGTACAATGGGAAGCTGGTAAAAATGTTAGCAATGGAACTCTTTGGTGGAAGGAATGAGATTCTTGTAGTTTGTGGCAGCCATCTGACCAAAATGGAAGGTTCCAAGGCGGGACTATTTTGCCAGAGCTGCTGTTCCAGCGCTGCATCATGATGTGCTGCAATTGGTTGGACAAGCTTTGCAGCAAAGAATTGTCCACACCATCCACCTGACAGCAGACATGTAGACCAGTTGTCAGGCTACTGATTACATGTGCATTACTGAACACTGGAGCGCTTTTGAGGGGGTAAAGCAAAAGCTATGTACAGGTCTTGTCCTGGGAGAAATGTTTAAGAGCGTTCAGTAGCTTGCAACAGTAGACATGTTTGCCATGGTGAAATCACATTCATCTGCAAACATCGTAGAAAAATGTAATAGTAAGGTGTTTTAATGGCTGCGACCCAGAGGTCTCTGAACTGGATTTGTTGCCACAGTCAGTAGTAACATAGTCAAGGCTTAACAGAAGGTGGCTATTTCAGGGTCCTGTGTTTGGCACACTGCATCAACCTGGTTGTGCAAACCGACTACCGCTGCGGTGACGGCCGCCGAAAGACTGTCACCGCGGCTACCATCCATCCACCAGATTATGACCACAGCCGGACCTCTGCCACAAAAAGAGTGGAAATCCAGCAGTGATCATACTGGGGGATGGTGATAAGGTGGCGCTGCTACCACCACGCCAGTAGACCGCCTCCAGACGTATCATGACCTGTGATACGGCCTGGCGGTGCTCTGCTTGCAGGCTCTGCTGGCGGTAGCAGTGCCCCTTCCTGTTCCCTGCTGGAACACCACCTGGAAGAAGGTAAGTTGGGCTTCCAACAGGGGAGAGGGATGGGGGTGTTGAGTGTGTGTGTGGGGTTGTGTGCATGAATGTGTGAGTGAGTGCATGAACGCATCTGTGTGTGTAGTGTTGTTTGCGTGGGTGTATGCATGTGTGTGAATGCGTGTAAGAATGGTAATGTGAGTGCATGTCTGCATGTCAGTGTGAATATGTGTAGGTATGTGTGCGAGCATGACTGGATGTATGCGTGTATGCCAGTATGAGTGAGTGTGTGTATGCATGGTGCGTGTCTGCGGGTGTGTGCATGTGGGGGGGAGCGGGGATGGAGGGAGGCTGGGGTGTCTGGGGAGTGTTTGGGGGGATGGGTGAGCTGCCTACCAGTGACAGGGAAGGAATTCCACTGGTGGTACTATAGCAGCCGCCGGACTGGAGATTTATATCTCTGGCCCGGCAGCTGCTACCGCCATGCCGGTCTGAGTTGAGAAGTGGGGGGTTTGCTGCAGCCAACCCGCCATTCTCACAATATGGCGGTATGTACCGCCAGCCTGTTGACGGTAATGCCGCCACATTACCACTCACCACCGGGGTCATAATGACCCCCATAGTGATTATCATACTGACCACCTGCAGATGCATCTGCCCTCATTTCAGCCATTCTTTTAAAACCTGGAAGCAGTTACAACTTATTATTGTCTGAAAGGTTCACACTCAGAGGTGTGAACAAAAATCAAGAAGCGCATGCCTTAAATGAGAGTTTAATCGTTTGCTTGGCTTGTAATAAAAAGCTGCAAAAATGCCATTATCTCATCCAAAGAGTACATCTGTGCCACCCTAGTTGATCCACGCTACCAAACAATTCTTCACACTTTCATTCCTTTTTCTGATGGGGATTTTTTAAGATACAAGAGGTGGAATGTTGAGCAAGCTTGATAACTGGAAGAAAAACAGCTGGAACTTAGAGTCCCACTCCGCAGTTCTGGGGTGCTGTCGTCAACTTCCAGAGAGGGCAGTCTTGTCTCACAGCAGCCAAAACAAGCAACAAGAACACTAGCAACAACAGTATCAGAAGAATTGGACCCAACCTGTTCATTGGCTTGGTTTCAAGTGGCAGGTCTTTAGTCTAGTGCAAAGGCACAAGAGGTCGAACAAGTGGCAGCACCAACAACACTTCAGAGGATGTTCCAGGTGTATCTGGATGACACAAAAGAGGTGTATGAGTATTAAAACCCCTTGGTGTATTGGTATGGAAAGATGTGCCAATGGCCAGAGCTGAGCAGGCTGGCAATAAAGTATCTGGCTTGTCCTGTAGGCTGCGTGTTTGTTGAACATATGTTCAGTGCAGCTGTGCAGTTGTAACAGTGAGACGAACTAGTCTCTCACCTCAAAACGTGGAGAGATTAACTATGATCAAAATGAACCAGCATTTTATACACCACAGGGGGAGGAAGAGGATGATTGGTCAGAATCAAGAGTGCTTGCTGACCAACTTCCAGATGAACCGCCTCAGTCTGAGGACAAACTCTACTTCCCTGACTGAGTATGACAGTGCCACTGTAGAACTTTTGAATTATTTCTCACTGAACTTCTTTCTT
Source organism: Pleurodeles waltl (assembly GCF_031143425.1). Classification (NCBI taxonomy): domain Eukaryota; kingdom Metazoa; phylum Chordata; class Amphibia; order Caudata; family Salamandridae; genus Pleurodeles; species Pleurodeles waltl. Next base: position 1,449,257,896 of record NC_090445.1, read on the forward strand.
TGAAAAAAACAAAATTGCTAGTGGAATATTATGTTTGTGTCAGATTTGTCTGCCCCACCCTTTTGTAGTCACATATATGGCCAGTTTGATTCCGCGTACATTGTAGAAGCCCCCACATTCCCTTCAGGACATTGGAGACGGTGCCTGCCTCCCTCACATGTCATTGTCTATCCTTTTTGTTTGCACAAACCAGTAGGGCTGCCCCAGAAGATCTATGATTAAAAGACTGCCCATGCCAATGCCAAATTCCAATGTGTTTCTACCATCAACGAGGAGATGAAATTTTGTTCAACCACCGTGCTTGGACTGGAAGAGGTAACTACTAACTATTGCATCAATGAGTGCTGATATATTGAGAGACTGTGAGTGATGATTCATGATGTACGTGGTTGCTGACAGTGAAGGAAGGTGTTCAACAAATTTGTAAACTTGCTTTTGATGGTTTTCAGTCTTTGGAGGCTGATGAGTGATCATTTTTGCCTGAAAGTGATTGTCCTTTCAAACTTAGTGAAATTTACCTGCAGGGTCCACGCTTTTATTCTGGTTCCTGAGACTACACCAGTCACTTTAGTTACCCCGGTTCTGTTTCTCTATTTGTCCTTCAATAGCATTGCACTACACAGGCCTACCTTGCTCAGTTTGGGACTGAAAGGAGTCAGGGCAGGAGTACCTCAACAGCTAGAAGGGGAAAGTTATTGACCTCAGCTCTATGGACTGGCAAGAGGTGCATTGATTTGGGAAATGCTGTTGACTGTGTGTTTGCTGTATTGCTGGCTCAAATGTGAAACTCCTCATTATGTTCTTGCTCGGACTCTGAGTCTTGCTGGTACACTTCTGACATCTCATAAAACATAATTTGCTGTCTTTTGTCCTCTCCTTTACTCTGTAACACAGTTACTGGTTTTCAATATGCAGTATCTCCTGCACAAACAAAACTTGGTGAAATCTCAACACTCCAGCTTACCTACAGGACGGGTTCAGTCAGGCATCCAGGAGTGATGGACAGTCTGAGAAGAATGGAGATGCACCTCCCAATTTGGCAATACGGTATCATTTTCCTTTTAACAATCAATATTTTTAGAACAGGGTGGGTCAACTTCATACCTCCACAATCAGTAATTTCCAAACCTAGAAGACATTTAGAAATATGCTATCTTGGGTCTCTCTGGGGCAGAAGGACTGTTTACAATGCATTTAACTGATCTGTGTCTTACTTATCCCTTCATTGTTCCCTTCCACAACAGGTTGATTATGTTGTGCTGCTCAGCAACCTGATGAATATTGTTACGGGTTCTTTGTGTAGTGTTTGTCTTTGTCACACCTTTCCCCAAATCCCCTTTCCCAATCATCCATCAAGCCCCTAACCCCTCTTGCCCCGGTCTGTGTAATTTATTGAGGTGTGACTTAATTTTACACCATAAATGGATCACACATGTGCTTGGGTGGATGTGGTGAAAGAAACACCAACTCACTGCATGACCTTCTATTACATGAGCAATAGTCCACACCAACCCTATCAACAATATCATTAATGCCTTGTGTTCTGCATTGCGTAAGAACGCTCAAACTTGTCCTAACTCTTAGCCCACTTCTCCTGACTCAAGGGTTTCTTCTCATAAGGGCCTGATTATGAGTTTGGCGGGCCAACCGTCAGCCAGCCTGACCCATGGGAAGGAAACTGCAGCAGAGCTGGAGGTCTCCCCAGCGACCCATACACAATGTTTCCACTGGGCTGACTGGTAGAAACGTGGTATTAGGAGGTTTCTGCTGGTCAGCCCGAAGGAAACAGTGCCACCCTGAGGAGCTGATGCCAACGCCATTGCACAGAGGGTGCCCCTAGCACACTCATAATGTGCACAGTCTGCCATAGCAGACAGTGTGCATTACAAGGGTGCTGGGCAGGGTGGACCCTATACTGCCCATGATATGGTTGTGGCCATTGCAGGGGCTTCCCTGTGGCCCTCAGCACTGCCCTTCTGCCAGCCTTTGTGCAGGGACCCCATCATGAAAAGACTGGCAGAAAGGGAAGTTATGATGAGCACGGTGGTGCTGAACTCACTGCCACCATGACTGACCACGACTTTCACTGCTGCAAACCCATTGGGATCTATGGTTCTGGTAGATGTGGTGGCCTTCTGGCAGTCCGACTGCCAGGGTCGTAATCTGGCAGTCGGACAACCAAGAGTGCAGCAGTCCGACCGCAAATTTGGCAGTCACAAGACCACCAAACTCTTAATTAGGCCCTAAGTTTAAGTTTTAAATACAAGCTTCCCATTGAATTTGATATTGCTAGTTTGTATTATCATATCAGGTCTTCTATGTTGTATGTCGAATACTGTAATTGTGGTAGTCTGGTCTCAGTGTTCCTAAAGTTAGGATGTAATATATCACCAACTAACTCTCTGTTTTCTTTCAATCTAGTTGACAGTGATGGATAACCCTTTGATTAATCCTGCAGTTGCAGTTTGCATAGGTGGGAGTGGCACCTTGTGTCTTACCTGTGAGCGCACTAGCCTGCTACTACTACTACTACTACCACCCTCTTAAGTTAAGATGCTACCATGGGAAAACCCTGCAGTGAGAAGACTGAGGTATCATTCCTCACTTCATCTGTTCAGGTAAGAGATGAAAAATGGTTTCAAATGAACTTGTTTAGTTATAATTAACTTCTACTAAAGAAGATGTTGTTTGTCTGTACCTAGGAATTTGTAGACAAAATAGGTAATGCATTCATCCTTAGAGGTCAATATAGTTGCATAGGACGGTAGAGAAGGGGGTATAAGTGAATGACATACTTAGCAGATTTAAAAAACAGGCTACAATAAAAGACAGCGCTGCAAACTAAAACACCAAAATAAACATTTGAGGCATAAATGTAAAATAAATGTTCCCCTTTTATTTTTAACAAATAAGGAAACCCATCCTTTTCACCCACAACAGGCCCACTCATCTCCCCAAACAAAAAGCTATGTCCCCAATAAGTTCAATGAAAGTCCAAAGTGAAACCCAGACCCAACTTCGCCTCTTCATCCTCCAGGACCACCAGCTGCTAGTATTCAGCCAGGATGTCCTCAAGTGTTTGCCACAGCAAATGGGCTGCTATCTCCTGCCTGGTGGGTAGTGCTGGTTAACCAGTGGGAGTAGCTATATTGAGAAAAACAAGTTGTAAACCATGCTCTCAGCAAACACGTCTTTGAAAGTAAGTAGTGGGTGGGGCAGTAGCAGTATATTGCTGGTCCCCTACGGACATTGGAATTTGATTGATTATGATTATGAGAGTCACACGGCTAATTTTATTTCTTTACCTACACATGCTTCACATAAAAGCACTGATTGTCTGGTAGAAAACAATTAAGGCTGATTAACACCAGATTTAAAAAACAGTGATCTTTTAATGGTTTTTATAGTAACTAAACAGACACTTTTAGTAGAAAACTAAAAATAATTTACCTCTCATTTATGAGTAAGGCATTATGCGTCATGGAGTACAAGTTGTTGAACCAAATTAATGGAGGCATACTAGCCAGTGTTTTGGGCACTTTTCTACTGTGTGCAGCTGGGGCAGCTGTAGTTGACAATTATCTATCTTTAATTCCAATTACCCTACTCTTCTCCAAATGCCTTTCACTTAGTTTCCACCCTGACTCCAAGAGGCAGATGGATTATAAATAAGATTCGTCACACATGTCATGTACAAAATGAGGATACATTATCCTGTTTGCTGTAGGTAGGCGCTGGGGAAAATGATGCACTGCAATACAGGGAAAGGAAAGGGCCATATAGATTGTATTTGGCACTTTCATGACAGAGTATCCCCTATGCCAAACTTGAAATCAAATTAGGCAATTACTAGTTCTACTTTATTCACTGGCCTCGCCCGCCACCACAAATCTTTTACAACAAATTAATTCACTGGGAGGTAAGGAAAGGAAACTTGACTTACTCTACGAAGGGTAAGGCAGAGCAATTAGGTAGGTAGGTCGAGCTTTTGCCACTCATCTTCGATTTATCATGTACCTAAACTTTAGCTGTTCAGTCACTATATGGTCGAAAGTTTAATGTGAAAAATCTGAACAGGCGTAAAATAAATCTGTTATGAGAAACTATTAAATATATTTTGGAAACACTTCACATGGCCATAAAAGTGTGGCACATAGTAAGAATGGATTTTTAAATTTGTTTGGTAGGCTTGGATTGAAGAACATAGGTAAGAATAAAGTCGTGATGTACTAAGAGGTGACTGAATGGCGAAGGGAACTACACCTTGTGTGTTCGGTTTGCAATGCATGAAAATATTTGGAAATGCCACATTAACTGAAGCAGACGCACATTGCACTGCCAAAACTGCAGTTACAAATTAAACCACACTGCACATCCTTTCCCTCATTTCAGCCATCCTTTCTTTTAACCCTCCGATCCATCCCTTTTCCTTTAAGCCATAATTTTTAGTGTACATTATGTGTGCTTTTGCTGAGTTGCAGATAGAAGAGGTCATAACATAACCACCACTGTAGCTGGTAAAGCGGGGCGTTTACAATCACAAGTCATGATGACTCCATTGTTGCTAGTGAGTATAATAGTAATTGTCAATAACAAGCAATGTGACTTACCACCACCTGTCCCTGCTGCTGCTTCTCTCCCTACTCCTTCTTCTCCTGTAGTGGAACTTGAGCCGCTGGCACTCTGTGTGGCTAGAAATAAACACTATACATTATTAGATGACAGATATACCTCCCCTTAATTCTTTTAATCAAAACAATACAACCACAATACATCACTACAGTTGGATTACCACTGCAGTATCTTCTATCAAAAATATCACTCTGGGCATTTCATTGGTTCACAATGTTAGAAAAGACAGGCAGTCACTAGTCAAGCCAACCAAAAACTTTTAGTAAGGGACGGCCAGAGCTATGTAATCTATGATGATGATGAGTCTGAATCATTGAAGCACAATGAATGGGTGGAATAATAAAGGACAACGAAAGGTATATGGTGTTGGTTGGCAAATACAATGGGACCTCATACTTTCCATCCATGCTGCACTGTCATGAGAACTGCTGGTATACTTTATGAATGAATTATACAGCACAACATTGGGTGTTGAGGGTAGCTTATGACCAAGGCCACTATCTTGTTAACTGTTAGACCATGAGCAAGAAAAAGAAAACCTTCTCAGCAAACATACATGGTGAATATTATTAATAATACTAGCTGATTTCGGCCTGCAATCTCCATAGTAGACAGCAGAGTACCACAAATCTGTTATAAGGGTCTCATTTCGAGGCTGGCAGTCTTGAAACAGCTAGCCTTGCGGTGGCGGTTCTGACTGGCAAATTAAGAGTTTGTCGATCAGTCCACCAATGTTTCTAACGGGCTCACGGCAGTCCAGGTTGGAATCAGCCAGGGCGGCACTGAACTCAGTGCTGCCCTGCTGATTACAACCTGGTTCTCTGCCAGCATTTTCATGGCGGTTTCACCTCCATGAAAATGCTGACAGAGAAAAGGTCTCTGCTCATGCACTTAGCACTGGCAGTGCAGGGGTCCCCCTGCTCAGCACCCTCACAATGCTCACTGTCTGCTTTGCAGACAGTGAGCATTTCGAGGGTGCTGGTGCACCCTATGGGTGGCGGCATTGCCACCGGCTCTATTAGGAGCTGGCAACAATGCTGCCTCCACTTTCCCGCTGGGCTGACGGACAGAAACCCTGGTTTCTGCCTGTCAGCCCAGCGGGAACGTCTTAATGGGCCCAGCAGGAAGGTAGCCACCATGGCAGCAACTTCCCCATCCGAAGTTCAGCAGACGGGTCAACCTGTCCGGTGCACTCATAATCAGGCCCTTAGTCTTACTTTACCACAGGATATATAAGGGAGGGAAAAAGATGACCAACAAATCAGAAGAAATCTACAAACTAGTACAGACTAAAAAAAAGTCAGCTACCAAAAAACATGAAATAAGGAAATGAACAATAACAGGAATTAAACAGAAAGAGGACAAAATTAAAAGAGGTGTAATAGTGGACAGAGGTAAAAGTTAGGGAAATATCAATAATAAATAATAAGACTACCTGGGGTTAGCAGATCTCTTAGCAGAGGCGCTAGTGGTGAGCTCTTCCTAGATCCGCCTCATCGCTGCCCGTCTTCTTGCCCTTGGGTTCTGATGTAAGAAATAAAGAAGATAATAAAAAATGGATTATTGGTACAGTTAATCTCCACAAAATTATTATAACAGATAAACACAGTAACATTGTACTTATCTGAATCAGATCGCCTATGGTACTATGTGAGAAAGTAGCCTCTTTCTAGCCTTGTTACCCCCACTTTTTGGCCTGTTTGTGAGTGTATGTCAGGGTGTTTTCACTGTCTCACTGGTATCCTGCTAGCCAGGACCCAGTGCTCATAGTGAAAACCCTATGTTTTCAGTATGTTTGTTATGTGTCACTGGGACCCTGATAGCCAGGACCCCAGTGCTCATAAGTTTGTGACCTATAGGTATGTGTTCCCTGTGTGATGCCTAACTGTCTCACTGAGGCTCTGCTAACCAGAACCTCAGTGGTTATGCTCTCTCATTTCTTTCAAATTGTCACTAACAGGCTAGTGACCAATTTCACCAATTCAGATTGGCATACTGGAACACCCTTATAATTCCCTAGTATATGGTACTGAGGTACCCAGGGTATTGGGATTCCAGGAGATCCCTATGGGCTGCAGCAATTCTTTTGCCACCCATAGGGAGCTCTGACAATTCTTACACAGGCCTGCCACTGCAGCCTGAGTGAAATAACGTCCACGTTATTTCACAGCCATTTACCACTGCACTTAAGTAACTTATAAGTCACCTATATGTCTAACCTTTACCTGGTAAAGGTTAGGTGCAAAGTTACTTAGTGTGTGGGTACCCTGGCACTAGCCAAGGTGCCCCCACATTGTTCAGGGCAAAATTCCCCGGACTTTGTGAGTGCGGGGACACCATTACACACGTGCACTACACATAGGTCAATACCTATGTGTAGCTTCACAATGGTAACTCCGAATATGGCCATGTAACATGTCTATGATCATGGAATTGCCCCCTCTATGACATCCTGGCATTGTTGGCACAATCCCATGATCCCACGGCTCTGTAGCACAGACCCGGGTACTGCCAAACTACCTTTTCAGGGGTTTCACTGCAGCTGCTGCTGCTGCCAACCCCTCAGACAGGTTTCTGCCCTCCTGGGGTCCAGCCAGGCTTGGCCCAGGATGGCAGAACAAAGGACTTCCTCAGAGAGAGGGTGTTACACCCTCTCCCTTTGGAAAAAGGTGTTAAGGCAGGGGAGGAGTAGCCTCCCCCAGCCTCTGGAAATGCTTTCATGGGCACAGATGGTGCCCATTTCTGCATAAGCCAGTCTACACCGGTTCAGGGACCCCTCAGCCCTGCTCTGGCGCGAAACTGGACAAAGGAAAGGGGAGTGACCACTCCCCTGACCTGCACCTCCCCTGGGAGGTGCCCAGAGCTCCTCCAGTGTGCTCCAGACCTCTGCCATCTTGGAAACAGAGGTGCTGCTGGCACACTGGACTGCTCTGAGTGGCCAGGGCCAGCAGGTGACCTCAGAGACTCCTTCTGATAGGCTCCTTCAGGTGTTGCTAGCCTATCTTCTCTCCTAAGTAGCCAAACCCTCTTTTCTGGCTATTTAGGGTCTCTGCTTTGGGGATTTCCTTAGATAACGAATGCAAGAGCTCATCAGAGTTCCTCTGCATCTCTCTCTTCACCTTCTGCCAAGGAATCGACTGCTGACCGCGCTGGAAGCCTGCAAAACTGCAACAAAGTAGCGAAGACGACTACTGCAACTCTGTAACGCTGATCCTGCCGCCTTCTCGACTGCTTTCCTGGTGGTGCATGCTGTGGGGGTGGTCTGCCTCCTCTCTGCACTAGAAGCTCCGAAGAAATCTCCCGTGGGTCGACGGAATCGTCCCCCTGCAACCGCAGGCACCAAAGAACTGCATCACCAGTCCCCTGGGTCTCCTCTCAGCATGACGAGCGAGGTCCCTTGAATCCAGCAACTCTGTCCAAGTGACTCCCACTGTCCAGTGACTCTTCAGTCCAAGTTTGGTGTAGGTAAGTCCTTGCCTCCCCACGCCAGACTGCATTGCTGGGAAACACGTCTTTTGCAGCTACTCCGGCCTCTGTGCACTTCCGGCAGAAATCCTTTGTGCACAGCCAAGCCTGGGTCCACGGCACTCTAACCTGCATTGCACGACCTCCTGAGTTGTCCTCCGGCGGCGTGGGACTCCTTTGTGCAACTTCGGGTGAGCACTGTTTCACTCCTCTTCGTAGTGCCTGTTCTGGCACTTTTGTGGGTGCTGCCTGCTTCTGAGAGGGCTCCTTGTCTTGCTGGGCGCCCCTTCTGTCTCCTGACGCAATTGGCGACATCCTGGTCCCTCCTGGGCCACAGCAGCATCCAAAAACCTTAACCGCACGACTTGCAGCTAGCAAGGCTTGTTTGCTGTCTTTCTTCAGGAAAACACTTCTGCATGACTCTCCACGGCGTGGGACATCCATCCTCCAAAGGAGAAGTTTCTAGCCCTTATCGTTCCTGCAGAATCCTCAGCTTCTACTTCCTAGTAGCAGCTTCTTTGCACCCACAGCTGGCATTTCCTTGGCATCTGCCCACTCTTGACTTGGTCGTGACTTTTGGACTTGGTCCCCTTGTTCCACAGGTACCCTCGTCTGGAAATCCATCGTTGTTGCATTGCTGGTTTTGGTCTTTCCTGCAGAATTCCCCTATCACGACTTCTGTGCTCTTTGGGGAACTTTAGTGCACTTTGCACTCACTTTTCAGGGTCTTGGGGTGGGCTATTTTTCTAACCCTCACTGTTTTCTTACAGTCCCAGCGACCCTCTACAAGGTCACATAGGTTTGGGGTCCATTCGTGGTTCGCATTCCACTTTTGGAGTATATGGTTTGTGTTGCCCCTATCCCTATGTGTCCCCATTGCATCCTATTGTAACTATACATTGTTTGCACTGTTTTCTAATACTATACTGCATATTTTTGGTATTGTGTACATATATCTTGTGTATATTTGCTATCCTCATACTGAGGGTACTCACTGAGATACTTTGGCATATTGTCATAAAAATAAAGTACCTTTATTTTTAGTATATCTGTGTATTGTGTTTTCTTATGATATTGTGCATATGACACTAGTGGTACTGTAGGAGCTTCACTCGTCTCCTAGTTCAGCCTAAGCTGCTCTGCTAAGCTACCATTATCTATCAGCCTAAGCTGCTAGACACCCTATACACTAATAAGGGATACCTGGGCCTGGTGCAAGGTGTAAGTACCCCTAGGTACTCACTACAAGCCAGTCCAGCCTCCTACATACTAGTATTGTTGAGTTGGCTATACTAATCCTACAACCCCTATTCCAAATTTCCTTAACAAAAACTAAATTTGGAACTAATGCATTGCAATGAATGATCTTTGATTCTATTCTCATTTCTCAACCCCCTTGATGGACCAACTCAATTTCCCTTTTTTGCAATGCATAAATGCATACTAGTACTACACATCACTGTATAATTGTTTGGGACTGCACGAGCTACATTGAGAAAGTCACAGAGAATGTTAACTCACTGATATCACTAATTCACGTGGTCACAGGAGGTCAGAGGCGTCTGCATCATAATGGCTTCCTAAATAATCAGTGTATGCGAGCACCAACGAGTACGATGCAGTAGTACCGAACACCTACCTAGCTTTAACTGGCTCACACAATAATATTCTTAATGTAAGCTAAGAGTAACTTAGCTCTGAGTGTGAGCAGCATGCTATTCAGGAAAAAAAGTTAGAATTGTAGAACACAAACACAACAATATACCTAATACTCACAGAGCCCCGGAATCTCTAGGCCTAGCAGGTCAAGCAGGTCCTGTTTGCGGTCGATAATATCCTCCCAGCAGTGCATCAACCTCTAGGAGGTGCGCTGGACCTGGGTGGTGCGCCAAACATACCTAGCCACCCTTTCCCAAGGAAGGTGACCGCTGCCAGGCCTGCAGTCTGCTGCCAGAATAGAGGTGAGGTGGCGCTGCACATAGAAAACAAGTGCTGCTACCTCTGTCTCACAGAAGATGGGCTGGAGCTGCACTCTTTGGTGGCGCTGCTGCCGACAAGGTAGACGCTGTTGCTGGCTGTTTAAGGGGGGGTTAGAGCTGCCGTTACCCTGTTCGCCAGTGCCACCCTGCTCTGCCATGGCACTGGGTGGTGAGGATAAGAAAAAAGAAACAGGAGAAGCAAGGAAGAATGAAATAGCTAATGAAGTAAAGGGAAACATAAAAATTCAAAAGTCACAAAAAGCACAAAAAATGAAAAAAAGTAAAAATAGACAGACACAAAAAGACACTATATCAATAAATAAAAATGAGGAGTAGATGAATTACAAACGTGGAGGATTGAAAAGATTATTAAGGAATGAAAAAATAGGTCAAGCACCATAAACAGAGTAAAAACCAAAATGGCAGCCCCCATGCGAACTACATGGTGCCGTTTGCATGTGATTTTGAATTTGAGAACATATTCTGCACTCCCTGTGATGTAAAATGCAATGCAAACAGGCGTAAAGGGGAACTCCTCCCACCCGTGGAAATCCACAAATATTTACATTCTTTTCTAGGCCTAGTAGAGTATTACGCAAAGTGTGTCAACCTTTTTAAGCCTGGGCGAAGTTCACGGAGTTCTGGTACACAAAACTCTGTGAAGTGCTGAAAAAGCTCTGCCTCACAACGAAGAGTTCAGTGAGCAGTGGAGTTTGGGTAAGTCACGCTGTTCGTGCTGTTTTTTAGTGCCAGGAGTTACTCCCATTCTGTAAAATCAGTATGAACTGCATCACATGGAGCACAGTGGACACTAACTTCTTTCTGCTTCTCAAGTAGATTTTCTACTTGAGCGGCAGTTTCTCAATGCTATTGGCAGCTTTCTCAATGTGGGACATAGTGACCTGCTGAGACTGCCTGCATTCAGAAATCTCTCTCATCAATATAGTAATTTGTCTAACTCGCGACTTAATGCTGGCGAGATGTGGAAGAGAAAAAACTCTGCTCCGTGTCACTTCAAGGCGATTTTCCGAACACTGTGCGGAGTGGGCAAAACTCTGTAAACTCTGCTGACCGAGCAGAATACTTTGCCCAGCCCTACCTATTTTCTGACAAGGCTCATACTTTAGAGCAAATGTGTGAAATTTGAGTGGTCTGTTGAATGTCAAAGTGCGTTTGACAATATCAAGAAGCAAATTATTCAGGCAGTCAGTTTTATACCAGTTGCACCAGAAAATAAAACTATTTTGATGACTGATGCCAGTGCATCTGGTCTTGGGGAGGTTTTAATGCAGATGAGACATGAGCATTCAAAGGCACACGAGCATCTGCATTTTGCACTTTGAATGATGTAGAAAATAGTTACTCCACCATAGTGGAGGAGGCAATAGCCTGTTGGCAGTGCATACAGCATTTTAAAATGTTTGTTTGGGGCACATGCTTTGAGTCATGTACGGACCACAAACCATTGGTGGGTATGTTTTTGATGAAGGGAGTGCATAAAGCTACTCTGCTTATTGCTAAACGGTTGTACCATTTACAGAAGTATGTTGAGTTTGCCTTTCAAAACTGTAGAAAATATATGGGGGGAGAATGGGTTGTGGCTGAAACTGACCATTCATGTAGAGGTGCCATTTTAAAGGAGCATTGGTTAACACTGTTAATTGATGACAAACAATAGAAAGTTTTGGATCTGTTATTGTCACAGATAAAGGTTCCTCATGAGGTGCAAGATGTTGTATTGAAAGAGACTAAACCTACGTGGACTGAATTGTTGATTATGAATGGTATTTTGAGATGATGTGAGAGAATGATGGTACCCAGAAGATTGTTGCAGAAATTGTTGGAGTTGTTGCATGAAGGGCATGGAGGCATGTCAGCCATGGAAAGAAGAGCCTGACTTGAGTATTAGTGGCCTGAAATGAATCAGGAGATTAAAAGGTTTGTACAGAATTGTTATTTGTGGATACAGTGATAAAGCACATAAGTGTATGGATACTCCTATTCTCCTCTTTGAACTAACCAAGAGAGATTGGGAGAAAGTTGGTATAGACATATGTGGTCCATTTGGTTGTTTTGACATGAAAGGGAAGTACACAAAAAAATTAATTGTGGATTATTATTCTAAATTGCCTTATGTGGTTTTCTTGAATTGAATTAGGTTTTCTAATGTAATATATTTTTGTGAAGACATTTTTAGAAGAAAGGGTTGTCCTGGAGTAGTAATTACAGTTAACAGTCCACAGTTCATTGCAGAATAATTCCAGACTTTTCTGGTAAAGGAAGGTATTAGGCCTATTAAAATTGGATTAGCTGAACGTTTTAATTGTGTATTGAGTGAATGTGTTCAGTTGGCTGTGTGAAATAACTCGGCTTGGAAACGTAAGGTTTGCAATAAGTTGTTGAACAACTCCACATACAGTGACTGATGAATCACTGTTTTCCTATTATAAGAAAGGGTACCTTACACTACAGGTACACCTGCATGAATGGAAAGGGTGAGTTATGAAGGGTTTGATCAAGATGACATGAGAAAGAGGATTAGTCACTACCTGGAAGGTTATGCGGACAGATATAATAAAAATGATGAGTGATAATCATAAATTCAACAAAAGTGATTGATTGAGGGTGCATCAGGAGCCTAATGGCACAAAGGGATTTTCTATGTCTTGAGCTGTATGTTAAGTGGTTTCTGTAAAGAGACATTCACTTATAATAAAAGTTGTAAAGAGGTGGAATTTCGGAAAAGGCATGAAGAGCAGTGATGTAGAAAAACCAGTGTCGTTGGGAAAGTCACGTCATCAGGCTGTTAACAAGCGTGCCATATCCACATCTGGAGAAGACAAATGCAGTGGGAAGGTTAAACCACAACACAAAAGATTGGATGAATAGTATGTAATTGATTGTAGAAGTTGTTATATTATATTTTTGATTGTATGATATTTCTTGTTTCCTTTCCGTATATTCAATTTTGTGTTTCATGCTTGTCTTTGTTTATCTATGCATTAATCTTATTTGCATGTTAAAGATAGGGAGATATGTTATGTATTGTTATGCAACACTTGCTGATGATGTAAATGTTGTAATGTTCTAGTTAGAACTGAAGGTAAAGTAGGCAAAGGAACAGTTGGTGTTGAGGAGTTTGTTGCCTTGTACTTAAAATAAATCATCCTTACAGACATCGCCTTGTGGTCCCTTCACCCATCACCTCCTTGTTCTGTATACGGAGGCTCTTGCTACATGCAAATTGCCACCCTCACTGTGGGAGCCAAAATGTACAATATTCCCGAAGTGTGCCTTGGAACTTACCAAATATGGGTCCTATCATCTCTTGACCCTTCTAAATGTAGGCAATAAAAGTTTTTTTTTAAACTTCAAATTATTGGCTCTATTAATTAGAGTTCTTATCCTACCAGACCAGCCTAGATTTGTGCCTGGATGATAGACCTCTTTTAAACTAAGGGCCATGTTTTTGGTTTTACACTAACTGAACCCACAACTGATGGCCGCAGCCTCCATTCTCAATGCTGAGAAGGTCCTAGGAGTGGATTTTCTCCATATGGTGCTCTAGAGGATGGACCTAGATGTATACATGCCTTGTTTAATAAATCTACAATACACTGACCCTATGGTGAGGGTCTAGGTTAATGGTTTGACAATGGACTAATGGCAATGGGAAGGGGCAGCAGGCAGGGATACCCTTTCTCCTCTCTGCTATTTTTAAAACTCATGGAGCTGCTTTTGTCTTGGCTTTAGGAGAGGCATGGCTATAAGGGAATGAGGTTTTGCAGTGATCCTATATTATTACCTATGTATGCTAATGACATCTTATTGTTTGTCATAGACAAAGAAGAAATTTAGCACCAGAGGTTTGTGATATTACCCACTTTAGTACGTTCTGCAGAAAAATCAATCAAATGGAATAAATCAGATTTATTCCCTCTTATCACAAGCAAGCCCAATCTAGAATTTCTGTTTTGGTGGCAAGATGACTCATTTAAATTCTTGGGGATAACAATTGTGTGAAGTGCACTATGAACCTGTGTTAAATAGATAGACTCAGTAGATAGATACATGTCTTAAGCTACCATTCTCCATGGTGGGTCGCATTGTACTAATCAGGATGATGGGAGTGCAGCAGTTTACTTATCTTTTCTCAAATGTGCCAGTTGTGCTAAATAAGTTTTTTAACTATATTCTGCATAAGCATTTCTGCAGATTGTTTTGGGGAGTGAAGGGGGTGTGTCGAAAACCCTGTGTCGACTGGGAGAAACTCACATTGCCCTACGAAAGTAGTTGCTATGATGTATCGGATCTTGAATTATTTTCTGGGATGGCAAGGGTCAATATGTAAGGCGCTGACTCCAAGGGTAACTCCCACCTTATCCTGGAAGGAGAACAAACAGAGTCAAACCCTCTATGCACAATCTGACCTAGGAGTATATTGAGGTTGCACACTGAAATAGCAACAGCAGCACCCACTGTGGACATGCAAAAACATTGCACAGAAAGAACCTTACCTCTCCACTATTCCTCTGCAATCCCTTTGCATAATAACCCCTACCGATCACTATCTACTGAATTGGTGGTATGAAGATCACTAACCAGATCAGATCTTACCCTTTTCAGTCATCTATCAGATGAGGGAGAGTTTATAAGACTAAATCAATTCAGAGTGAGTAGAGTCTCAACTTAAGAATGTTAGATGCATTTACGTATTTTAGACTTCGGAACACGCTGTAAACTGAATGCATCAAGGTGGTTTTCATCTTCCGTCTCAAACATAAATATGCAAAGAGAATCTTACCAACTCGCTATTTTGTGACTGTAATTTGCAGTTACCAATTAGCAATTACCAATTTTTGGTTTTAACCTCTTAGCTGCTGGGCCATTTCCACCCCCCAGTGCTGAGCCCTTTTTTGGCTATTTGGGGTAGTTCGCGCTTAGGCCTTCATAACCTTTTGTCCAAATAAGGTATCCACGGCAAATTTGCGTCCTTTTTTTCCAACATCCTAGGGATTCTAATGGTATCCAGAGTTTGTGGTTTCCCCTGGAAGAGACCAAGAAATCAGCCAAAATACAGTGAAATTTTTGTTTTTTCCAAAAAAATGGGAAAAAAGGGCTGCCAAAGAAGGCTTGTGTTTTTTTCCCTGAAAATGGCATCAACAAAGGGTTTCTGGTGCTACAATCACCATCTTCCCACCTTTCAGGAACGGGCAGACTTGAATCAGAAAACCACATTTTTCAACACAAAATTGGCATTTTACTGGGACATACCCCATTTTTACTATTTTTGGTGCTTTCAGCCTCCTTCCAGTTAGTGACAGGAATGGGTGTGAAACCAATACTGGACAGCTAAACATTTCTGAAAACTAGATAAAATTCCGAATTCAGCAAGGGGTCATTTGTGTAGATCCTACAAGGTTTTCCAACAGAAAATAACAGCTGAAATAAACAAATATTGAAATTGAGCTGAAAACAACAGCCATTTTTCTTTATGTTTTACTCTGTAACTTTTTCCTGCGATGTCAGATTTTTTAAAGCAATATACCGTTATGTCTGCTGGACTCTTCTGGTTGTGGGGATATAAAGGGCTTGTAGGTTCATCAAGAACCCTAGGTACCCAGAGACAATAAATGAGCTGCACCCTGCACTTGGTTTTCATTCTATACTGGTTATACAGCAATTCATTTGCTGAAATATGAAGAGTGAAACATAGGTATCAAGAAAACCTTTGCATTTCCAAAGTGGGCTCAAGATAAGGTTTTGAGCAGCAGTGGTTATTTGCACATCTCTGAATTCTGGGGTGCCCATACTAGCATGTGAATTGCAGGGCATTTCTCAAATAAACGTCTTTTTTACACACTCTCTTATATTTGGAAGGAAAAAATGTAGAGAAAGATAAGGGGCAATAACACATGTTTTGCTATTCTATGTGCCCCCAAGTCTCCCGATAAAAATGATACCTCACTTGTGTGGGTAGGCCTAGCACCCGCGATAGGAAATGTCCCAAAACACAACTTGGACACATCCCATTTTCTGACAGAAAACAGAGCTGTTTTTTGCAAAGTGCCTACCTGTAGATTTTGGCCTCTAGCTCAGCCGGCACCTAGGAAAACCTACCAAACCTGTGCATTTTTGAAAACTAGAGACCTAGGGGAATCCAAGATGGGGTGACTTGTGGGGCTCTGACCAGGTTCTGTTACCCAGAATCCTTTGCAAACCTCAAAATGTGGCTATAATAACACGTTTTCCTCACATTTCGGTGACAGAAAGTTCTGGAATCTGAGAGGAGCCACAAATTCCTTTCCACCCAGCGTTCCCCCAAGTCTCCCGATAAAAATGATACCTCACTTGTGTGGGTAGGCCTAGCGCCCGCGACAGGAAATGCCCCAAAACACAACATGGACACATCACATTTTTTCATAGAAAACAGTGCCTACCTGTGGATTTTGGCCTCTATCTCAGCCAGCACCTGGGGAAAGCTAACAAACCAGCGCATTTTTGAAAACTAGAATCCCAGGGGAGTCCAAGATGGGGTGACTTGTGGGGCTCTGACCAGGTTCTGTTACCCAGAATCCTTTGCAAACTTCAAAATGTGGCTAAAAAAACACGTTTTCCTCACATTTCGGTAACAGAAAGTTGTGGAATCTGAGAGGAGCCACAAATTTATTTCCACCCAACGTTCCCCCAAGGCTCCCGATAAAAATGATACCTCACTTATGTGGGTAGGCCTAGCACCCGCGACAAGAAATGCCCCAAAACACAACGTGGACACATCCCATTTTTTGACAGAAAACAGAGCTGTTTTTTGCAAAGTGCCTACCTGTAGATTTCGGCCTCTAGCTCAGCCGGCACATAGGGAAACCTACCAAACCTGTGCATTTTTGAAAACTAGAGACCTAGGGGAATCCAAGATGGGGTGACTTGTGGGGCTCTGACCAAGTTCTGTTACCCAGAATCCTTTGCAAACCTCAAAATGTGGCTAAAAAAACACGTTTTGCTCACATTTCAGTGACAGAAATTTCTGGAATCTGAGAGGAGCCACAAATTTCCTTCCACCCAGCATTCCCCCAAGTCCCCCGATAAAAATGATACCTCACTTGTGTGGGTAGGCCTAGCGCCCGCGACAGGAAATGCCCCAAAACACAACGTGGACACATCCCATTTTTTGACAGAAAACAGAGCTGTTTTTTGCAAAGTGCCTACCTGTAGATTTCGGCCTCTAGCTCAGCCGGCACATAGGGAAACCTACCAAATCTGTGCATTTTTGAAAACTAGAGACCTAGGGGAATCCAAGATGGGGTGACTTGTGGGGCTCTGACCAGCTTCTGTTACCCAGAATCCTTTGCAAACCTCAAAATGTGGCTAAAATAACATGTTTTCCACACATTTCGGTGACAGAAAGTTCTGGAATCTGAGAGGAGCCACGAATTTCCTTCTACCCAGCGTTCCCCCAAGTCTCCCGATAAATATGATACCTCACTTGTGTGGGTAGACCTAGCGCCCGCGACAGGAAATGCCCCAAAACACAAAATGGACACATCCCATTTTTTGACAGAAAACAGAGCTGTTTTTTGCAAAGTGCCTACCTGTAGATTTTGGCTCTAGCTCAGCCGGCACCTAGGGAAACCTACCAAACCTGTGCATTTTTGAAAACTAGAGACCTAGGGGAATCCAAGATGGGGTGACTTGTGGGGCTCTGACCAGGTTCTGTTACCCAGAATCCTTTGCAAACCTCAAAATGTGGCTATAACAACACGTTTTCCTCACATTTCGGTGACAGAAAGTTCTGGAATCTGAGAGGAGCCACAAATTCCCTTCCACCCAGCGTTCCCCTAAGTCTCCCGATAAAAATGATACCTCACTTGTGTGGGTAGGCCTAGCGCCCGCGACAGGAAATGCCCCAAAACACAACATGGACACATCACATTTTTTCATAGAAAACAGTGCCTACCTGTGGATTTTGGCCTCTATCTCAGCCAGCACCTGGGGAAAGCTAACAAACCAGCGCATTTTTGAAAACTAGAATCCCAGGGGAATCCAAGATGGGGTGACTTGTGGGGCTCTGACCAGGTTCTGTTACCCAGAATCCTTTGCAAACTTCAAAATGTGGCAAAAAAAACACGTTTTCCTCACATTTCGGTAACAGAAAGTTGTGGAATCTGAGAGGAGCCACAAATTTCCTTCCACCCAACGTTCCCCCAAGGCTCCCGATAAAAATGATACATCACTTGTGTGGGTAGGCCTAGCACCCGCAACAAGAAATGCCCCAAAACACAACGTGGACACATCCCATTTTTTGACAGAAAACAGAGCTGTTTTTTGCAAAGTGCCTACCTGTAGATTTCGGCCTCTAGCTCAGCCGGCACCTAGGGAAACCTACCAAACCTGTGCATTTTTGAAAACTAGAGACCTAGGGGAATCCAGGATGGGGTGACTTGTGGGGCTCTGACCAGCTTCTGTTACCCAGAATCCTTTGCAAACCTCAAAATGTGGCTAAAATAACACGTTTTCCTCACATTTCAGTGACAGAAAGTTCTGGAATCTGAGAGGAGCCACAAATTTCCTTCCACCCAGCGTTCCCCCAAGTCTCCCGATAAAAATGATACCTCACTTGTGTGGGTAGGCCTAGCGCCCGCGACAGGAAATACCCCAAAACACAACGTGGACACATCACATTTTTTCATAGAAAACAGTGCCTACCTGTGGATTTTGGCCTCTAGCTCAGCCGGCACCTGGGGAAACCTAGCAAACCAGTGCATTTTTGAAAACTAGAATCCCAGGGGAATCCAAGATGGGGTGACTTGTGGGGCTCTGCCCAGGTTCTGTTACCCAGAATCCTTTGCAAACATCAACATTTGGCCAAAAAAACACTTTTTCCTCTCATTTCAGTGACAGAAAGTTCTGGAATCTGAGAGGAGCCACAAATTTCCTTCCACCCACCATTCCCCCAAGTCTCCCGATAAAAATGGTACCTCACTTGTGTGGGTAGGCCTGGTGCCCGGGACAGGAATAGATCACACAACGCTCAATGTTGGTCCTTACATGAGGCAGCTGTTGACCCTGGGGTGATCCATTCCTGACGCAGGCACTAGGTGTAGGCACTCAAGTGGGGTAGTGTTTTTATCAGGACAGGTGAGAAATCACTGGGTGGTAGGAATTTTGTGGATCCCAGCATATTCCTGTCGTTTGTGTGACAGAAATGCGAGAAAAATAGAGTTTTTATTCAACATTTCAGCTTTGCAGGGTATTCTGGGTAAGAAAACTTTGGGGAATCCACACTAGTCACACCTGTGGACTCCCCCGAATGTCTTGATTCCAGAAATGTTTGGGTTTAGTGTGTTTCTCTATATGGCTGCCGAACCCAGGACCAAAAACACAGGTGCCTGCCTTACACAACCAGTTTGTTTTGCGATAGATAATTTTGCTGTCTCCACAATACGATTTGGGCGGTGGAATTTGGGCTGAACTAAATTGGGGAGCTCCCAAGAGAGCACTCTCTCTCTCTCTCTCTCTGCTTACCACCGCATTCACCTGCTCTCTTGGTTGGGCTAACCCACTATTACCCAGTTGCACAGACTGCTTGCGAAGGGACAGCAGGACTGTCCTCATCACCTCCCTCATAATGTACTGGAAGAGGAGTTATCAAATGGGACTCCTCCGACTGAAAAACCACTCCTAGAGTCTGCGCCATTGTCCTATCCCTCAGATGCTGTCTCAGTATCTGATGTCTCAGTCTCTGATCCTATGTCAGAGCTGTCCTCTATAACCCGAGTGACAGCAGCAGTCATCCATCAAGATGCCATCTCTGCTATTGGCTAAACTGTTGCTCTAAAACACTAGCCTACGTAGACAGTCACAAAATCAATGGTGTGTGTGAGATACGTGCAACAGTAGAGGCCACCTTACCTGCGCTTCTTCCCTCAATCAGCACGTTCTTTCAAGACACTCAAAAAACACCTTGTCACATACCATTCGTCACAGTCTTTTAGCACCTCCTGTGCCCAGTCCAACAATCATTATTGAGACCCAGAGGTGCTTGGGGGCCCATCCAACACTGTTCAGGTAGATGTTCTCACCTAGCCTGCTAGGTCATTATTGACTCCAAACTGTGGGGGCCAACCACCATGTATATTGCAGGTGAGCACACTCACATGTCATCATGCCACAGGTTGGACAGACTGTTTGGTGCATCCTAGATCCTAGCACTAGCTCCTCGTTATAGCATATAGAGCAGCAATTGTGGAAAAAATGAAGTTTCCCCCCTTTCTATAATTTGCACCTGATTACCACATGCTCACACTGGATAATAATTTGAGAGTGCAAAAACCTATTTTAAGACTGTTCTCAATTAGCAAATCAATAGAATATTCCGATATTAACCCTTTCAATGCGCCTGCACTACCTCACTGGTGCGGGTCACGACCAGTGGGCGACACCAGGGAGGGGGTTAATAAATCCTCGGGTGCGTCGCACCTAAAAATGTTGATTTCCCCATCGGAGCAGGAAGCAGCCTTGCGGCCGCTTCCTGCTCCAATGGGGAAAACGGCCTTCCCCACGTTCGGGAAGGCCTCGTAAGAAAGGGGAGAGTCTCCCCTTCCTTACGAGGCCTTCTGAAAGTGTTTCCTGGCATACCTAATGAACTTCCAATGCAACCTGAGGAGGCCAGCTCTGATGATGTGGAAGACCAACCATCACCAAACACATCCCAAAATGCCAGCAGAGCAGCAGATGGAAGGGAGAGACGCAGTCACATTGCCAACAATTATTTCTAAAGTAAGTGTAGTCCAAGTAAACCATGCAATGTGTGATGTGGTAGTCACAGCCAGATACAGAGAAGCATTTTTTCCATCTTTCCTCACAGGAAATATGAAGAGTCATAACAGGGACAGTGTAAATCTTTTGTACTTTACAAGGTGTATTAATGCACATTACTGTAACAATAAATATCTCTTTCGGATTTCACAGAACATATATTCAATATCTCTTTCTTTCTTTGCTAGGAGTAAGCCTCTGTAGGTAAGTAGCCAACATATCTGTTCAAAATTGGATGCTATGTGTATGCCTTGATATTATAGCATCAGAGCTATACATATATATATATATTACTGCAGCTAGAAGCCTCCTCACTCTCTACAGCAAGGGCAGTTGTACTGTTACAATGTCTGTAGGTTGTAGAAATTCAAGACATACTGTAATCTGTTGTAAATTCTTAGCTACATCTTTGCAACAGTGGGACAATGTCTTGCTGTAAACGTATAGGGTGATGACTGAGTATCCCTGTTGCAGTTACCAATTTTTAAAATGTTTCATTTGAATTACACAATGTTAATATCTTCTATTTTGTTGCTGTGTCTCCTCAATAATAGAATCTCAGAGTGACTTTATTATTTCATTTAAATTGCTAATATTATCAACCATAGCAGACATGCCTTCATCAATTTTTCCTACAGGCATACTATTTACATCAAATTGTTTTGGTTGATTGTTTAACATTGCTTTTTCCATTACAACAAATTCTGCTCTAGATGGTATGGCACTTATATCAGCAGGTCCAGTTGCAACCAAGGTCGAAGTGGTAAGAGTCTTTGAATCCTGATTCTCTGTATAAAAGTTTGATCTACATTTAGTAGTTGCCCCAAGATTTCTCCTAGATCCAGGTGTGTCTCTTCTTATAGTCAAAGACAATATTGGTGTTGGTGTGATCTCCACTGTTTCGACCATGTCATTGATTTTAGGCTTCATCTTCCACATTGTGACCATCATGTTTTTTTCTGTTATGTTGTGTCTGTTACCTCTATATAAAATGTATTATAAGTGCAACTAATACGTATGTAATTTGGAACAACAAATAGCCTATTTTGGAGTGTACGCCTCTACAGCCTATGATGCACTAATTTCTTTTTGTTCAGATTTCTTGGTACAAATGTTTTTATTGCTTTTAGTAATAACACTGTAACATAATATTTACATTTGTATTTATTGGCATTTAGACAAAATATTGGAGCACATTAATATCAAAATAAAATATTGTGATGCAAAATATTATAGTATAGAATATCGCTGTCAAAATTATCATTTTGCATTATTTTAATAATTTCTTAAATTATACCTTATAATTTTAAGTGATTTAATTGTTATTCATAATTAGTGTCATAGTTGTTTGCTGGGTTTTTAGGGGGCTTAGGGTAGAAAGTTATTAAAATATACATAGTTTACTATTAATTTCTTTTGTATTGTTAATTTTTAATTGATTCATTATTATGTACTATTTTGTGCGCAAATACATTTTGATATTACAATTGAAATTCTAATTTTGTAATGGTACTATTGGTAATAATAATTTATATTTTAGTAGTGAGCTTTTGGGTTTTTAGGGGTAGAGGGTGGGGCGTTAAGTGATATTTAATTAAACATTAATGCCCAATTATGAATTCATTGTATATTAATTATATAAATGGCTTAATATATGTGTATTTAAATTTGTAGTGGTATTGGGTGGAAGTTATATAAAATGACATATAATTTAATTCAATGCTGATTTTTTCATTATTTAATATTTGATCAGTAATTATATAAAGTAATTAATGTATAACTGATTGTGTAATTGTTCTCTTTGTATTATTTTAGTTTTTATATGTGTATTACACATGTATTTTAAATGTTGCAATTTGTGTTTTGGTGAATTGATTTGGAAGAAAATATATAAAATATATAAAATATATCTTTTTCAATAATGATTGATCTTCATATGTCATTATTAATTGATATTTTATTCTGAATATTTGTGTATATATATAATTGTTTAAAATGTTTAATTTATTTAATAGTAAATATATTTTTAAGTTTGTTTTACTGTGATAACTGCTATTTCTATTGTGTTTGTGTATTAATTGAAATTAAATATATTACTAATGTTTTTATTTTCATGTAGTTAGGGATGTTGATTTTAGCATAAGTAATTAGATTTCTTACTTTCTATTTAATGTTTATATTAAATCATATTTCTTGATGAATAAATATATATATTTATTTTATGTAATATAATAAGGTTTAAGTTAAGATTTTATTGTTTTTCCTCATTAATAGGGTTACTCATTGATGTAATGCTTTTGAAGTGAAGTACTTTTCCAACTGTTGCCTTTGGGGGTTCAGACATTGTGGGATAAAAGTCTCCCTTACGATGCCTTCAAAAAAGTCATAAACCATACAGTGAAGAGCAAATCCTTAATTATGGATAAAGATCTCCTTTTAGAAAGATCAAACTCATGGATGATAATAAATGAGTATAAAACTCTAAAACCTCAATTTTACCTGGAGGCGGGGTGGTCAAAAAGAGATAAGGACTTATTTATTAGATATCGCTTTGGTCCCCTTCCCGGTCGAGTCAATACAGTTCCTTGGGTACAGTTTAAACTCTCTGTGAGTCTGTGTAGATGTGGGGTAGAGGATGTTATCCATTTGGTTTGTCTCTGTAAAGGGGTGTTAAATGAATGCAGAATTCTATTGAAGGATGCCTTTAATCAGAGAGGTATATGATCACGTAGACAAGCTGTGATTGCCAGTTTTAAATCGTCAGATATTATTTTGAACACTAGATTAACAAAATTCTGACATTTGGCTACAAAAAACTGTATGTACAAAGCAAGATGCACTCAAATGCGTCAGGAAAGTGAGGTTTTTAGGGTTTTATAAATGTTTCTTAAAAGTGGTTTTGAAATAATTGTGCCTTTTTAACTCTGCATATTTTAGGTGGGTGGGTAGGGCTGCTGGCATGTGTCGAGTACAAAGCCCTTTTAGGTGAATATTTTGCCTTGCACGTTATTGTTATTTTTGAGGGATGATAGGGTTACACCCTATAAAACATTAGGGGGGTTAACCCCTAGAAATTAAAATATTTAAGGATTACATTTTAAATACTGGTGTGCTTTAAAACTAGGTACCTTGACAGTCATTAGTTGCACGGTATTAGGAGAATGTCTTTGTTGTAAAATATGCTTTTGTTATACTCATAGTTTTTTTATGTGGTGCATAAATCCTATAATCATTTTATGGGTACACAGAAAATAAGTATTTATGTATTTTAAATCCTTTTACTCTGTATACTGTAATGGATTTGATTAGCTATGCCCTTTTGAATAAACCGGAAACTTGAAACAGAGGATGGTAGTTCACATGTTTTAAGTCTTGCCCTTAATTACTAATGCCACGCCTCTTTTAGAGATGCCCCCAACCTTTTTCATCCCACTTAATGCACTGTGATCTACAATCAGCATGTGCATACAGACAACTAAAAGCTGCCTCGTAAGTAAGAACTAAAAAGTGTGATGTTGTAAAACTGTGGCGTCTTTGAAGTCAAATCTAAAATGTATGTATAAAAAAAATGATTTTCTTTTTTGCAACAGTCACTCTACAAGAGTACAGGTGGTGTTAGGTGTCAGAGGGGGGATTGTGCATTTCAGTGAACAAAAAAGCAAGGTCTTGATCTCCTCCAATGTGACGCCCCTGGCTATAACTATTGGTCCTGGGCTCCTGTTGCCACTGAGCCACTTGAGAAATGGAGCAGTAGTATTTGCTTCTCAGCTTCACTGGGAGTCAAGCTGAAAGGGAGAAACACAGGTGAGCAACAGCAACATGAAGCATGGAAGGGGCAGAAGCAAAACAGAGGGTGGGGAGGAATAAGAGGACAGAGTTGAAGGAAAGCAATAGGAGGGTGGGGGAAGCAACACAGAAGGTGGGCGGAAGCAACCCAAGGGTGTGGGTGGGGAGAAGGAACATATAGAACACTGGGAGCGAAGAAGAAAAATAATTGGAAGAGATACTAAAGCAGAGTGGAAGAGGAATAATAAGTGGGTAAGAAAGCAATGGAAGCAGGCGGAGAAGCACACAAGCAAGAGAGAGAATGCAATACAAAGCAGAGGAGGAAACAAAGACATACTAGGGAGTCAGCTGGGACACACTGCACTCTTGTGGAGTGCTTAAACGAAAAGACAAAAGTAGTGCCATAAAAAGAAGCAGTGAAAGGACACAGGTAATGTGTACATGCTCCAGCAGGAACAAACATAAGGAGGATTGCCCACATAATCTAACAAACAGAAAAGAAGCAGATGAGATGGTCAGTGAAGCCAACTAATGGTAAGCAACGGGAGGACTTTAAATCCACTGAAACTAACAATACCCCTAGCAACAAACATTGCATGCACTGTCAAGTAGGCAAGACATAAAAACTAATATTGGAAGGGTATCCAGTTACTTTCCAGGTGTTTTCCTTTTCATGCCAGTTTGAGATGATTTCTGAGTCATGATGCTACTATCAACAGGTGATGGTGCAAATGAAGGAATACACTGAGTGAGTGATCGTGGAAATCTGAATTAGCAATAAGCATTAATTAGTAATGATGCAAATCTGAATAAGAACAAAGGATCAAAGCATACAATCAGGAATTCCTAGAAATGGAACAAAGCTAGGCATGTATCCAAAATTTCAGAGTATTAGTGCAACTATCAGTGTTCACTGATTATATCAGAGTTTTTGCCAATGTTTCCTCTAATGTTTGTTTTTTCTGAGTAGCAATGAAGGTTCTGAGTGCAATATGGCCAGGGGCAAAAGCATTGAAAATGTGATGAATCACTATGAAAGAGAGCCTGCATGTCCCTCATGTTGCTTGCTCCACCCACACTCCTCGCTCTGGCCATTAGAAAATGGATGACTATATATTACCTAGTGGCGCTTGCCACTAGGTAGTCATAGGTAGGACCTAGTTTCTATAGAAAAAGGTGTTTTTTGCTTGCCTATATCTTTGGCGCCGCTTGACGAATCTTCACCAAATTTTCCAAAAACATTTGACAGTCACATGAGCTGCTGTCTGGAAAATATAAGGGTGGTCCATTAAGCAGGGGGCAAGATAAAGGGGTGGTGAAATTTAGAGCGTTTCCAATGGTAATTCCTTTAGGAAAAATTGA
This sequence comes from Pleurodeles waltl, assembly GCF_031143425.1. Classification (NCBI taxonomy): domain Eukaryota; kingdom Metazoa; phylum Chordata; class Amphibia; order Caudata; family Salamandridae; genus Pleurodeles; species Pleurodeles waltl. The sequence continues at coordinate 1,449,283,935 of NC_090445.1, forward strand.
ACAGCAATAGCGCAAAAATCACATGACAAAATTACACCAAATTTGGCAGAAAGGTAGCTCTTGGTCCAGAAAGAGCCCTTTTGTTATTTAGTATAAATCTGTTAAGTAGTTTTTGACAAATTCAAGGAAATACAAATGTGTATATGTAGGGACGCAGAGGATTTGTGACTCCTCTCGTGCTGAGACCTGATTGGCTGCCAACACTCCAAACCAGGAAGTGTTGGCAGCCACCTTGGGACTCGACTTGAGCCCAGCCCCAAAAAAACATAATAGGAAATACAAAAGGGGCCATGGAATGAACACCCTGACCCCTTAGCTCTGGTGCTAGGGTCCCAAAGTGACCCCCCTCCCCCAACCCCTGGGGCAAAAAATTATTTTTTTAATGATTTTATGGTCAGAGTCGCGGTGGATGCACTGATATGCCATAAAATAAGAATGAAAAACGAAGCACGGTTTCCTGTGCTTCATTATTATAAAGCCCCTGGGTGGGCCAAATCCCAGGGGCATTTTTAGAATAATACAGGGTCCTCCTGGCCTCCTCCTGCTGCCCCAGACACTGCCATCTCCCTGGGGCTTATGAATATTATTTATATGTGGGGGAGGCCTGATGGCCCCCCCCATACCCCCAAAGACCACCACTTTCCCGGGGATACAATGAATTCTGAGTGGGGGCTGTGTGGTCCCTCCGAGGCACATAATAAATAATGTAAAGGGAGTTTGTTTGGACCCCCTTTAGCCCCGGGGATCATCACCTCCACGGACTATAACTGTTGGAGTGGGCCCCCCCCCCCAGGCCAGCTTCTGCTATGTCCTGGGGTGCCCACCTCCACGACATAGCTGTTTGCTGTGGCTTGACTGCAGCTTTGAAGCTGTCAAGCAGGTCCCACTGTCAAACAGTGGAATTTTCATCCCTGTTCCCTGCACACTCTCAGGGGACAGAGATAAAATGCTTCAGCAAGCTGGGAGCCGCTGTTAAAGCAGCTCCCTGCTGCTTAAGCACATGGCACAGCTAGGGAAGCCTTAAGGCTTGCCCCTCCGTGCCAGATAGACTGTAAAGGGCATTTTGTTAAAAATATATTTTTTAAATAAATACATATATGGGGACTATGAGGGAGCCCT